>NC_067398.1:342805837-344005837 GCF_016432865.1 Antechinus flavipes | reverse complement strand
TTATCTATTTCATGAGATCTCATGGCCAAAGAATTAAAATATGCTTTGTGCTTTATAATGCCAGTCTTCAGTCCTCAGACACATTCTATCATTGGGCTTTTGCTTATCCCATTTGGAAGGGCTTGGACTTATAACCTCCATGAACCAAGAGTGATCACTTGCATATCTCAGTGAAACAATGGACTAGGAGTTTTGTTGAGATACTTTTTTTTTTTGTCCAAAAAATGTTTTCTCAAGAACCAACTTTTTAATTTGTTTAGATTTTAAATAATATTTTGTATAGTATTGCTGAATATATGTAAGTATCAGTGGGCAGTAGCTAATGTCTTTAAAAGCCATTTGGAAATAAAAGTTTGGGGGAAATTATAACAATTCTCCAGTCAATTACACAGCTGTTGTTCACATTATATGTAATTACAGTTGCTTGCTGAAAGTATACATTGTTTTAGATGAATGGTAGTACATAAAATCATTGTAATTTAGGTGAAGTCAGTAGCTTAAATGTCACCACTGCCTGATTATAGTTTCTTTATTTGAATTGTGGCACATGTTCATAATAACGGTTGACTTTGGCAATTGATGAAAGTCATTTTCTTAAGCCTTTTTTTTTTCCTGAGATGCTTTATCCAAAATATATTTGGCAAGTATTTTGGCAGAAAGAGGAAGTCTTAAGCAGAAGAGTTTGAGGTAGAGATGAAAATGGTGGAGGAAATACGCTATAGTTGTCAAAATTTTAGCAAAATAAACATGGAGCTTCACCAGCAGTTTGCCATAGCCATTCTTCAAATAAGCTACTAGCAAGAATGAGAATGGAGTGGAGAATTCATTTGCAGCAAAAAGCAAAGGCAAGCAGAATTTTGCACTAACTAGACTCGAATATACAATGTTATATTTCTGTCATTGCCAAGTAAATGTGATAAAAAACCACAAATTAATGTTTTTATCTCTGTTGTATGTTTTTATTTTATTTATTTTGTTAGACATTTCCCAATTATATTTTATTCTGATTTGGCTTGCTGGCCATGAGTTTGATGCCTCTGCCCTTGACGGGGAGCTTCAGTGGAAGCTGTAGAAGGAAGAATAGCTCTTGAGAGAAAAATATAACAAGAATCAACAATGAAGCACATGGCCTCAGAGGTCCATCTATGCAACAGATCCTGATACAGGGAGGCAAATGAAAAAGGAAAGAGGATCCATAAGTACAAAAATAGTTGTACTGGATCTTTCAAGGGTTGCTCCAAATTAGAAACTAATAATATCCTTTATGAGAAATGGCTAAACAAATTATGATCTGTGAATGAGTAGAATATTGTTGTGTCATAAAAATGATGAAATAGCCCATTTCAGAGGAGTCTGAAAGGACCTAGAAGAACTAGGAGAATCATCTTTAAAATTATAAAAGTATAGGAAAAAAATTTTTTAAGTCTTTACACATTGTAACTGATAAGTCACAAGTCAAAAAGAATGAAAATAATACGCACCACTCACTTCCTAACGGAAAGATGATGAATTTAAAATACAGAAAGAGACATAGATTTTCATCTGGGACCAATGTGAGAATTTGTTTTGGTTGGACTATGCATTTGTGTTTTGAGGGCTTTATATTATCATTGTTAAGTTTTTTGCTCAGTGGCAAAGTAGTATGAGGATTGGATAAATCAAAGGGAAAAAATGGTTGAAAAAGAATTATAATATTATTGTTCTGTAAGGAACGACCAGCAGGATGAATACAGAGAGGACTGGCGAGACTTACATGAATTGATGCTGAGTGAAATGAGCAGAACCAGGAGATCATTATATACCTCAACAATGATACTGTTTGAGGATGTATTCTGATGGAAGTGGACCTCTTTGATAAAGAGAGCCTTAATTGATCAAAGATGGACAGAAGCAGCTACACCCAGAGAAAGAACACTGGAAATGAATATAAACTGCTTGCATTTATGTTTTTCCTCCCGGGTTATTTATACCTTCTGAATTCAATTCTCCCTGTGCAACAAGAAAACTGTTTGGTTCTGCACACATATATTGTATCTAGGATATACTGCAACCCATTCAACATGTAAAGGACTCTTGCCATCTGGGGGAAGGGATGGAGGGAGGGAGGGGAAAAATCGGAACAGAAATGAATGCAAGGGATAATGCTGTAAAAAATTACCCTGGCATGCGTTCTATCAATAAAAAATTATTTAAAAAAAAAAAAAAAGAAAAGAAAAAGAATTATAATTAGCAGTGTCAGTAAAGATATCACATTTTGAGAAATTGTACCAAAAATAAGCTCACCCTATACTTAATGTTATTATTATTTTTGTTATAGATATCTATGTATGCTAGATTATATTGTCTTTTGTTTGAGTTTTTTATATGTTAATAACTTGTATTTTTAAAAAAATCAAAGCTTTAGGCTCTGTAGAACAAATAACTTCTGGATAGTTTAGCTGCTTTTCCCAGCTTGAGTTTTTTGGTCATTTTATCTTCCTTGTACAGTACATGAGGGACACCATATGTGGTGGCTCAGAAAGAAGTTGTTTGAAGTAGCTTCAAATCCTTTTTTGTCTCAGTTTTGTGTGAATATCGTAATGGATACAGTGTCTTTCTTCTGGTCGTGCATCTACTTGTTGGGCGGTTAACAGTGATGTAGTAATAGTTAAAGCACAAACAGAAATCAGATGTTTGCAAATCATTCATAACTCTTACAGTCACTCTAGACACAAAAAGAAATCTTTTAGTGCAATGATTTTTTTTCCACTGGCTATCAATAATCAAGTGCCATTGTACTTATTCTCCAAACATTTATCAAAGTGATATTTCTAAAGTCCAAGTCTGACTGTGTCTTCCTCCCTAAACTTCATATGGCTCCCCATCAACTCTTAAGATCAAATATACAACTTTAGCTTTTGAATGCCATTACATTTCTCCCAACCTCCTCGCATACACTTTTTAATTCTATCTCCTTCCTTTCTCAGCATTTTCACTTGCGGCCTCTCAGCATTTTCACTTGCGGCTTCTCATTCCTGAGATTTTCCCCCTCTTTGTCTTTGTCTCCTGACTTCTTTCAAGTAAAGTACCTGGCATATTAGGTGCTCAATATATCAGGTCATCAGTTCTCATGTAGAATATTATGTTCAGTTGTATGTATAAATGAATGAATGAATGATGAGCATTTATTATTAATTATCTTAAGGCAAAAATATCTTAAAGAGGCAATCTAATCCATCTCAAAATCCTCTATCCTCTTTTTCAGATGAGAATATCTTGAAATGTTACTTTATGAGAATAGCCTGTTGTGTTTATACCAACTCAATTACTATCTTTTTCATATCATCAAAATAAAATAAAATTTTTAAACTAAGGATGATGGTTTATTTAAAGAAAGCATGCTTGGCCTTTCCTTTATTTTCCTCATTTTCTTTGTCTTGCAGTTGAATCCTTGGCCTGAATATATCAACAAACGTCTTGAGATGTACAATAAACTGAAAGCAGAAAATGATGCCATTATGTTAGAGAAAGCTTCAAAAAATAGTCAGCCAATTAAAGTCACCTTACCTGATGGTAAACAAGTTGATGCTGAATCCTGGAAGACTACTCCATATCAAGTGGCTTGTGGAATTAGGTATGAAACATACTTAGTTGGCTTTCTACTTTTTTATAATCAAATTAAGTTGCCTAATGTATATTTTCTTCTATCATACTAGTTATTCATACTACATAATACATACTATTCATACTACAAAAGAAATATACTCATTGGGGTTTAAATAAATCTATAGTTTTATGGATTTAAAAGTCAATTTCCTTTTTAAAAAATTGCTAATTTCAACCCCTTTAATTTTGATAATTATCCTATATTCAGAAACTTATCATGTTGTTGAATGTAAAAAGAACCATAATAGAAAGAACACCCAGGTATTTACAAGTAAGATATCCTTATGACCTTAAAGACTTGGCCACCCTTAAAGAGTCCATAAATCTATTAGGTTTATATCTGGTATTTCAGTTATCTGTAAATCAGAATGTTTGTTACATGCCCTATTTTGGAACACTACACGAAAGTACAAGGATAGGGGAGAACAGGAGAAAATTGTTAAGATAAAGAAATTTCTCTTATAAGAGGAAGGTGCAGAATTGTGTAACTGGAAGAGTTAATTATGTTGTAATACTTGTTTTAAAAATATGACATTATCTAAATTTTCCTCTCTCTTCTTGAGTATTCAACTACATTGAAAGCTCCCAAGAGTAATTTATTTACTTGCAGTGTCTTGGAAATAGTGCTTGAGGTGAGGTCCTTGAAACTGTAGCTAAAGCATTGTACACACACACAAAAAAAGTATCACTTAGCTTTCAAATATTCTTTATTAGCATAATGAAATACTTTGTTACATCCTAAGCTTGGTGAGACTAATGAAGTATCTTTTTACATTGTATAATTATTCACCCAGGCCAGACCAGAGTTAAACAGGTTTTTATGAGCTTTGTTTCATTTAATAGATAAAATAATGGATCTATCCCATTGTCTTTTGAAAACAAAATATCTTTCCAAATTTTCTTAATAACAAAGTATTATGAACAATTTTTATTGTTTACCATAATTGTGTTGGTATAAGCTATGGGAATTGTTTATTACACCTTCAAAAAGAATGTTCCTGTACATAGTTAAAATAATATTCTTATAGTTATCTGCAAAGTTGCTTTACTATATTATCTGTTTTAGGAGAACAAATGCATGGTTTTAAAAGTCACAAAGTTATTTAAGCTTAAGAAACTTATTATTGAGGCCTGAGTCATTCAAAATAATTTTTTTTTTTGTGGTAAGATAATTCTATGTACTAACAGCTTAATCAAAAT
The DNA here is from genome assembly GCF_016432865.1 of Antechinus flavipes. Taxonomy (NCBI): domain Eukaryota; kingdom Metazoa; phylum Chordata; class Mammalia; order Dasyuromorphia; family Dasyuridae; genus Antechinus; species Antechinus flavipes. The sequence goes on along the minus strand of NC_067398.1, from coordinate 344,000,992 downwards.
ACCACCTCCCCCCCACCCCCACTCCCCCCACACACATATTTTGTCATATAAAACTGATTTTTCAGGTTAAATGAGAAATTTTATTCCATAGTAAATCTGGAACTTTAGAATTTTAGATTTGACAAGTCCTGAAATTCATCCATTATTTTTGGTTATCCTTTGTACTTTTCAGGGCTTTTCCTGATTTCATTACTATGATTTTAGATTCTCTTAGTTTTCTTTACAAGTCCATGAAAAAACTAAGTGCTGAACTAAATAGAATCTGTCCTGCACAGGGTTGATATTTTACATAAATTATGATTATCACCATCATCATCATCATAATTGTTATTATTATTATTTTTTTTTTTAGTCAAGGACTAGCTGATAATACAGTAATTGCCAAAGTAAATAAAGTCGTTTGGGATCTAGACCGCCCTCTGGAGGAAGACTGTACCTTGGAGCTTCTTAAATTTGAGGATGAAGAAGCTCAAGCAGTAAGTTTTTAGTTATTGGTGTTTTTGAATTATTGTTTTCTTTTATTTTCTTTTCCCCCATTTGTTTAAAATTCTTGCCCAAGTATAAATGAGTAGTTGGAACTCACAAACTAATTTCAAAGTTTTTTGTGCTGAATTTAACACTAAAATGACTTTACTTTCAAATTTATATTTGTATTTTGTTCTTAGACTAAAGGAGAGAAAAGAAAAAACAGACAGTGCACACGTGTATATGCTTTTATTAAAAAATCAAGATGTGCAATTAAATTCTTTTTCATTATCACAAAATTTGTTAGGGGAGAAGGGTGAGCTAGATCATTTTTTTTTTACATAATTAATCATAAATTTATGCAAAGTGAAATAAGCAAAGCCAGGAAAACAATATTCAAAATGATGACAACAATAAAATTATAAAGTGCAACAATTACAAAATGTTGAAACAAAAAATTCTAAAGAACTAGCTTAACCCCAGAGAAGAGATATGAGAAAATAGAATCTCCCTCTGTTCTTTTGCAGATGATGGAGTCCACAAGGAATGTTGCAATAACATTAAGTTTTTTCCTTGTGTTTCATAGGTATTAATGAATTTCTTTCATTCATCTTTTAAAGAAAAAAAAATTCTGTTATAAAAGATGACACTCTGGGACATTGGGAAGGTTATGGCATATATGGAGAAATCCATGAGATAGAAGAATGTCAATAAAGTCAGTCATTTTAAAGTCAGTCATTTAAAAAGTGATTAATCAGTATAATATACTGAGTAAAGATCAAACCATCAAATTTCCTTGTTTGGATTTGTGATAAACACATTTTTTGCTCATTACATGTTCTTTCAAGGAGAAACCAAATACTTTAGTAGTAAGAATCTGCTTTTAGTTTATTGAATTGTAAATTAAGAATTTTTTCCAAAATAACTTTCATTATGTCATACTGTTTATAAAGAAACGATGTATTCCCTGCCTTTTTTTCTCGGGATCCTCTATTTCATAAAGACAATTTTTAAAAAATAATAATTTTTTTCTCATAATTACAAATGTAAATTTTAAAACAAATAACCTTTAAACAAGTAATAAGTCCAAATATAGCATAAATCTCAAAATTTGGACTGACTGCTTATATCATAATTGGAAAAGGAAAAAACTCACCAATATTGTGCCATACATTTTAATTGTTGAGATTTGCCAATGGCTGTTGTTGTTTTCTCTTCTTTCTGGAAGAGGACCATGACATGCAAATGAATTGGATTTAAGTGAGAAAAGGCTGTACAAGGTCTTTTCTCTCCAGAGCTATCATCTGGGACTAGTGACCAGATAGAGATGACCTTGGAAATAATGGGAGACTTTGGCCTTTTTAAACTAAGCGCACTGCAAGAACATTGTGTCACTTTGTCACCTTCACAATTCATTTGTGTGCTTTTAAAGCTCTGCTCTGTATCATTAGCATCATTTCCCTTTTATATAGTTGTAAGCTATGTATATGCTGCTTCTAGTTCCTATTTCAATTTTCTTTATTTCACATCTTAACATTAGTTTACTGTATTCTTCAAATTTGTCAGTTTTAATAGCTCTATAGTAGTTCATTGTATCATTCTCCAAACATTAGATTGATTTTTACTGCTATGTATTGTTAAGATTAAATTCTGATCAACATTTTTGAAAGATAGATTCTTTTTTTCCTCCCATATATGCCATAGTAGGGGTTGGTGAGCTCTAGGACCCAATTAGTTCATGAAATTTATTGTTTCTTGTAAGATTGCTCTTCAAAAACTCACAGTATTTTAAAGATTCACCAAAAACAGTAGCAAAATAGAGTAAGACAATAAAATTTGAAAACTTAAATGACTTCCTCAAAGTATCTTTAAAACAAAGGTTATTGTAAAATTTCTAGTCAGGACACATTCAAAGGTTCAACTATAAAGGTTTACATTTATTGAAATTAGATTAAAGGAGAGAAAAGAAAAAACAGACAGTGCACACATGTGTATATGCTTTTATTAAAAATCAAGATGTGGAATTAAATTCTTTTTCATTATTACAAAATTGCCTATAATGGACAGATAATTACTTTTATAATGCAAGGTTTTAATACCCAACTTAACTTTTAGTTACCATTTTATAACAATGCACAGCAAATTAACATTTATAACATTGGACTGTTTTTACATAGAATGCCACTAATTTCCTAATTTCAAAAAAATTGGAATGCAACCCTTTTTTGACATTGAAAATAAATCAAATATAAGTTAGTCTTATCTTGCTATATAAAGTTATCTAAATTAAGACAACATAAAAAAATTCTAATGACTGTTTTTGAATAGAAAAGTTGCATTTGGAACCACACTTTGTATCTTTTAAACAATATCTTTTCATTCTGTGCATTTTTTGTGCATGGCTTTTCATGACCTTCCATATAGGGTCCAATGAGGGTTCAAATGATCTAGAGGAATATTCTCTTTTTAATTTTAATATGTCACATATTTCATTGTAATACTGGGTAGTCATTTGTTAACTCTTGCTCTTATGTGATTAGTACATCTCTTTTTCTAATAACACACGTCCTTGAAAATATCCTCATACAAGCTTTTGCATTCACTTTACTAAAAGTAATAGGCTGGAACCTATTTAAAATAACATAGCTTATAATTGCTTTGGTTGAACTATAGTTTTGATAACATAGAATGTATGATTTTTTGAAACCCAGAATTCTAGGTAGCCTAATATAAACTAGCATTGTAAAATCATTTATGTGAATGATTTTTTCCTGTATTTTTCTTCTGACAATACATATCTATCTATGATAAAGAATCTAAGTACTTTGATAGTGGGTCCATAAATCACATACTTTGTTATATGTTACCTTACATTTTGAAACTTTGAAACTTAAAAAATTAGAAATAAAATGTATACCTAAAAGCCAATAAATGTGCTGGAATTTTATTGTGCTGTAAGAAATAATGAAGGGAAGGGCTTCCGAAAAACCTGGGAAATCTTATATGAACTGATTAAAAGTGAAGTAAACAGAACCAGGAGAGAGCAATCTACAGAATACTAGCAATATTGTTAAAATAATCAACTGTAGAAAGACTTAGTAACTCTGATGAATGCAGTGATCCACCATAACTCTTGTTGTTGCTGTGTACAATGTTCTCTTGGTTCTACTCACTTCATTTAGTTTCAGTTCGTGTAAATCTCTCCAGACCTTTCTGAAATCATCCTGCTGATCATTTCTTACAGAACAATAATATTCCATAACGTTCATATACCATAGCTTACTTAGCCATTCTTCAACTGATGAGCATCCACTCAGTTTCCAGTTCCTTACTGCTATAAAAAGGACTGCTATAAACCCAATAAGCAATTAAAATTTTTATAAATTGAATGTTTTTAGATGTACTGGGAAATTTCACTTACGAACATCTTATACTGAATTTTCTTTATACATGAAAAATCCTCTTAAATTTTCTTCTGCTTAAGTTTCTTTCTGTATTTGGATTAGTTTAAAACAAGTTAATTACTATATTTTAAAATTATGTTTATAGCATTCAATTTTTTTGTTTGTTTTGTAGACTATATTGTAATATATCCCTGAGACTCATATGACCGTATTTATCTTTCATTTTTCAGGTGTACTGGCACTCCAGTGCTCATATAATGGGTGAAGCCATGGAGAGAGTCTATGGTGGATGCTTGTGCTATGGTCCACCAATAGAAAATGGCTTTTACTATGACATGTATCTTGAAAATGGGTGAGTTCAATCAAGTTTTGATTGTCTGAATACATAAATTTGAAGGCTTCATAACATGTCATAATTAAAATGACTTGGTTGATTTTTTTTCCCCTTAAGTTTTGCTTATAGAATAAGTTTGGTTATTCTTGAGTTAACACTTAATATTTTCATATTAAACAATTTGCACATTATTCTCTGCAGGTAAGGCAATGCTGGCTCTAAGAATTTTTAGTTCTTAGATCTCAAAAGCCATAGGGACCTTATCTGGGGAGAATAATAACTCACATATATCAATAGTGTTTTTAAGTTGGGAAAGTGCTTTCTTCACAATGCTTTGTCATATAGTCAATGCAGACATAATTTTATTTGATAAATAAGGAAACTGAGGTTCATAGAGTTCTAATGAGTTCTTTATATTTCCCTGCCCAAAAGTGACAGTCACAATGCAAAACCACTTCTGACTTCAAATTCAGAAGTATACTTTGCTTCCTCTGAAGCTGTTTTCTTTTCCACTTCCTAGTTAAGGCTCTTCTTACAAATAAGAATTATGTTTTATAGCAAATATAAAAACTTCTTATATTAAAAAGTGCCAACTCTTCGGTGCATTATATATGTATATGTGTGTCATATACATATGTATTCATATATAGTATATACAGGCACTATCTGTGCACATATATATGTAGGGAGGGGGCAGCTAGATGGTACAATGGTAAGAAATACTGCATCTGAAACCAGGAAGACCTATTGTTTTAAATACTTACAAGCTGTGTGACCCTGTGCAAGTTACTTAACTCGATTTGCCTCAGTTTTCTCATCTATAAAGTGGCCTGGAGAAAGAAATACCAGTCACTGCAGTTCTTTGCCAAGAAAACCCAAATTAGGGTCACAAAGAGTCAGATGCCATTGAAATGATTGAACAACAATCTTTTTGTATATATGTGTGTACATATATGCAGAATGTATATTTGTATATATGCATGTATGCATACGTGCCAATTTTCCTGATGAAACCCAAATTTTGTTTTAAAATGTATCTTTGCACTCTTCTGTTGTCATTGAAATGAAGTGAAGACAAATTTATCTTTTTTTTTTTTTCTTTCACCTCCCATTCCCCTCCCAGAGGCGTGTCTAGTAATGATTTCTCTGCTTTGGAGGCTTTATGTAAGAAAATCATTAAAGAGAAACAGTTATTTGAAAGACTGGAAGTTAAGAAAGAAACTTTGCTTGAAATGTTTAAGGTAAGTTGTACTTAGTTCAGAAAGACATATGTCTGAAGAGGTTTCACTGTTTAATTTAGCTACATTACATCACATATTTATCTTCATTTAGTATTAGGGATTGTCTATCTGATATTTAGTGTACTAAGTTAAAGATTGTTAATGAAACTTCTTGGGTATTTTAATAATGTGAACTTTTATACGTAAGACATTTCTATACTAAATTGATTATGGGTTATTCTTGAATTAATGTTATAGTGGCATAGTAAGCATTTATTGAATTTAAATGAATCTAATGTATCTATTATCACAAGAGAACATGCAAAAATAAGAATAAGATAGAACTTGCCTTCAAGAAACTTATATTCTGTTCTAGAGAAACGGTGATGCAAGGATATGACAAGGCAACAGAAAGTAAATACAAGTTAATATCAGGAAGGAGAGAGCATTCCCAACCTGGAGGTAATGGGAGAGGCTTTAAACAGTAGCTGACATTTGATCTAAGTTCTGAAAGAGGATGAGGATTCTGAAAGCCAGAGATGAGAAAGGAAAGCATTCCAGGAGTGGGGACAGTTTGCAGAAATAATGTATGATACAGAGCTGAAAATTTAGGTGTGTCATATTCATTTCTAATTTTCTATCTTTTTAGTACAATAAATTCAAATGTCGGATCTTGAATGAAAAAGTGAATACTCCAACTACTACAGTCTATAGGTGAGCTATTACAGTATAGTGTCTTATAATAATAATATAATAGGAATTCATAGTGTACTGAAGTCCATCTATTTAAAATTTTGTACAATTTGCTTTCATTTCTTTTAGGTGTGGTCCCTTAATAGATCTGTGCAGAGGTCCTCATGTAAGACATACTGGCAAGATTAAGACTTTGAAAATTCATAAAGTAAGTCTGTATAATCTCAAAATGCCTATTTAAAAATATTTTTTATTTAGAAGCCATTCCTAATCTTAATGTAAGAAACAAAATATCTTACCAAGAACTCTACTGACAGATGAATGCAGGAAAGATTTATTTTACATTGTTACAAAAATGGGTGCCTAAGCTAGTAGACATACCTTTAAAATTTCAAAGGCAGCATTTCATTTCCTATCCTGAAGCACAAGACCCTCCTCTGATTCCCCATTAATTGGATATACAGAAGTTATAGGCCATGAATGTCTATCCTTCATTACATAGTTAGTTCCTGCCCCCAACAAGCTTACATTCTTTTTGGGGGGAAGATAATCTCTACCCTTGATTATTCTTCGATGTCCTTGTGGGTTTTAGTTTTCTGATTTGTTTCATTTCTCTTATTTAATTTTCATAACTGGAAATCAAATAAATGTCCATCTGTTTTTCACTACGTTTCAGTATTCTTAGAATGCTTATTATGGGTTTTCTTACTGTCTTCCCTCGTGTTTAATTCATTTTTATTTATATTTTTATGCATATTATTGATGATCTTTTGTGTTTTTCTCTCATTCCAGTTTTATTTCTATAGAATAATAATTTGAAACTTTCTTACGACTTTTTCCTCATCTCAAGTGATCTCAAAGAAATATTTAGAAATTCTTAGAGAATTCTTAAATCAGATTTTCCAGTCTGCTCTAATGCAAACATTAAAATCATATTAACTATTTCTTTTTCATAACTTTGAAATCTTATGAAAAGTTAGTTGTTATTGTGTTTAGACAATAAATAAAAGACAGCAAGCACCCTATTAGAAAGTATGTCAATATGATTTCATGACTGCAAAAAAAAATTGATTTATTTACTACAATGGTGTAATCTGACTTAAGTAATGGCTAATTTAATTCATATTCAAATTCTCTTTTGAATGAAATACCCTTTTTTTATTATTTACTATTATTTAAATACCATATGGATTAACTGCCATGAAAATAAGATTTGAATTATATGAAAGTTATTTGTATATTAATGCCAGGTATTTTCCCTCTAATCTAACTTAACAATTGTATGTAAGGTAAGGTTATAGTAACAATATTCAGCATGTAAGTAGATTTTTAAACAAAAGCTAATTTTTTAGATGGATGAGAAGCTGGGTACTAGGTACTGTGGGAGAAAAGCAATGGTCACACTGGAGCTGGATGAATGTCCTACTTCCCCTGTTAATGTTTTCTCTGGTTTTGTTAGAACAAAGATGATCAGAATGACTTAATAGACAGATGACAAATAATAATACTCTGATAGCTGTTTCCTGTTCAGTGAAGTGAATGGTGACGTACGTGAGTTTATAATGACTGCAGTGATTATAAGGTGTTGACAAATAGGCTAATTTCATTCCAGCAGCCATTTGTTAAATGATTATTATATCACTAATTCTTATTTGCAGAATTCATCTACATATTGGGAAGGCAAAGCTGATATGGAAACTCTTCAAAGAGTTTATGGCATTTCATTCCCAGACCCTAAAATGTTGAAAGAATGGGAGAAATTCCAAGAGGAAGCAAAAAATAGAGATCACAGAAAAATTGGCCGGGTAAGTTAAATATCTAATATTATGTATTGATAATTAATGAAATGCCTTAATTAGATATACTCTTGAAGTATTTTATTTTCATTTGGAATAGTATCAAATTTCATATAACCCTAATCATCAATCAGTGTTAATAAAAAAAATTGGTGCTTTCTACTAAAGTAATACCATGTCTGATACATACTCATGCTCATAGTGGTATACACTAATTTTGCTACATTTGACTACTAACTCCTGTGATATAATCCCATAAATCTGCTCTTAAGAATATCTGTACCATAAAGGAATGTTCAGGATAGGATGCTTTCTACCTTGTTTCTGATCATTTTTACTTTGATAAAATTCTAATAGCTTCAGTTTCTAAGAAATGCCAGTCCCTTCAAGCTGTGCTGATAATCCAGTAGAACTGAAATAATAAATGATGGAGAATGGATGGCACCTTTTCTCTTTGTTTTATTATGCACACAAGTAGATGTCTCAGTGGCTTGAGTAATACCAGAGATTTGTACCCTAAACTATTTCAGCAAAGGAAATTAAAATAGTATTCCCAAACCCTTTCTTCTTTGTCACCATGAGAATTCCTGGGTGAATTCTTGGGCTTAGAGCATTCCAGGCAGATGGAATCAGACTTCTATTCTAACAGTGTTCCAGCATCTCCCTTGGGATGAAGGTAACCATTGTATGCCCCTTGAAGCCCTCCTTAGACATGTAAGATAAAAAGAGTTTGAAACAAACAACATCTGGACCCTTTCCCAAATCCATAGAAAACTGCTGATATGATTAAATGTTGGTTATATTGAGTTAATAGTTAGTTGAGCTAAAATACTGAATCTGTTCTAACCAGATCTAAGGTAGTATTATTATTGAAAGAATTGTTAACAGATACTTAAGTGAGAAGCAGCCTTATATAGTGGATGGTGTGTTAGTGATGGAGATGCGAAGGTCTGGAGCTAACTGTACGACCATGAACAAGTCATTGAATTTCTCTGTGCCTCAGGCAACTGTCTAAAACTACAAGTTATAGGTGAAATTCATTTTGTCTTAATAAAAGATGTTCTTGCCCTCAAGAAGTCACAAGTCTTTCATGCATTATTCTGCAAGTACTGGTTGTGCCCTGGGCTAAGATACCCAACTGGTCAGTAAAGAAACTTGATTGATTGATTGTGTCACAGGCGGGATCTTCTGCCACCTCACCTTGCCTACCAAAAATTCCTGCTGCCTTCAGGCCAGCCCATAGCCATGACCTCCTTATTGTGGGACATTTAAAATAGGGAGTCATGAACTTTGAGACATGGAAAGCAACTCCTTTACCTCTTTTATTGTAGTTTGTAGGTGGCCACCCCCATCTCCTGACCAAGAAGTTCAGTGTAGCTCTTCATATCCCTTGAATATTCCCTCTTTTAAGGGGAATAAGAAACAATTCTGTCTCATGAAAAGGTTAGGTATCCCTATTCAGGGGAGTAGAATAGGAGAGACCAGAAGGGATTTTGTCTGCATTTTCTTATGTTAAAAATCAGCTTAAAAAAAAAAAAATCAATGAATATCCTTTGAGGGACTTCATTTGTAGCCCAAGAAGTTAATTTGGCCTTCAGCTAAAGTTTTGACATATCTCTATGCTTTTGGAAGGTCGTTAGTATGGAACCAGGACAAAATTTTTAAAATGTACCAGAACATTACTACTTGACTGCTCACCCGGACTTCACTGCTATCTCCAGAAATTCATCTTCTTGCAAAATTATATCAGCTCTGAAATTTTCTTCCTCAGTACTCTCACTCTTGATTGAAGAGAGTGGAAGGTACATATGAAAGGACTCATCCTAGATTCTCTGTTTGAGGAGGGTCTCAGGAGAGATCATCATATGGCCCTGGCCAGCCCTTCACTATCACCACCTACTACCCCTCTCCTGTTTACCCCTCTCCTGTTTAGCTCATTATTAGACTTTGAGGGTAGATGGTGACTTTTGCTTTTCTTTGCATCTCCAGCTGAGCACAATGTTTGTCACATCATAAGTATTTAATGTTTATTGATTGATTTATCAGATAATATACAGGATTTGGAGGCAGGAAGGTCTGCGTTAAAATATTGCCTTGACTCTAGTTATACCCATGGATATGTCTGTCTTCTCATCAGTATTTGAGATAATAATATCTTAAAATAATAACAACTTATAAAATAACTTGTAAAATTGTTGTGAGGCTTAGATGAAATAGTTTATTTAAGATACTTGACAAATTTTAAAGTGTTACATAAACATTGATGAAGTTGATAATTATTATGGTTATATATTTTGGACGTTCTCCTTTTCTTCTCTTACCTAGGATCAGGAACTCTATTTCTTCCATGAACTCAGTCCTGGAAGTTGCTTTTTCCTGCCAAAGGGAGCCTACATCTATAATACACTTGTTGAATTCATTAGGGTAAATAATCTTCTTTTATTATGTTGTTCCCAAGCCTTTCCAAATACACAATCTAAATTTCAAGGGGGGGAGGAATTAATTTTGATTTTGGTGGGTAGATAAAACTGCTTGTTTGTGAATTTGTTTTTTCATGCTATAAAGTTTTTTTTAAGTCTTTTGATATTAATATATATTGATAACCATTATATTAAAAGGCAGTGCATATATATATATACACATGAATAAAGTCACTAAAATTGATGTGTGATCTAGAGACATTTATCTGGTCTTGTATTTTTTTTGTCACACTCATCTCAAAGTTCTCTTAGTATGTTGTTTACTTTGACTTAGTTTAGTTTAGTTTTTAAAATAATGATGTAATTGTTTTTCTAGTCCATTATTTTTAGGATCTTGATTTTATTTTGGGTGTTTGCTTTTTCAGAGTGAGTATAGGAAAAGGGGATTCCAGGAAGTCGTCACCCCAAATATCTATAATAGCAAACTCTGGCTGACTTCAGGACACTGGCAGCACTACAGTGAAAACATGTTCTCTTTTGAAGTTGAAAAGGAGATATTTGCTCTGAAGCCCATGAACTGCCCAGGACACTGGTATATAGCTTGCTTTGAGATTCTAGTAAAATATTATCAAGTGTTATAATTAAATTGAATTTGTTTTCTCTTTCTGGAAAGATTTTCTGTTTAAGATATATTCCATGTTTTTCTGGGGAATTTGGTTTAAGTGTATTATATTTTTTTCTGACTTGGACCCAAGGATCTGGAAATACTGACCTTCAGGAAAGATATGTAAAAACTCCATGGATGTTGGGAAGATGCTTGAATATATATGCTCTTATTAAAGTATTATTTTTTTTTCTACCTACATGTTGTGGAGGAAGGATTGCTTGACCATAGGGGTGAGGAGTGTTGTGGATCTAAGAAATTCAAAGTCAGGCTGTTCTTTTCTCAATTCTACAAGCATTTATTAAGTACCTGTTTTTTATGATGGCATAGGTATACAAAGATAAAAATGGCCTTCCAGGTAGTTTCTCAAACAGGAAATTAAGTCACAAAAGCAATTAAGGAAAACCTGAACTATATTTGTAGGAATCGGATGGGGTTACTCATTTTTCTAGGTTTCTTCATGATATTTGCAGTTCATCCACTCTAAACAAAGATAAATTTTCTTTGAATTCCAAATTCTTTCCTTCTCTCCAGGTGTTCTCTTATCCATTGAGAAGGCAGGCAATATGATGCCTATTATATACGTAAAGTTATGCAAAACATGTTAAACAAACATTAAAGCTTTTGGAGAGGAATGTGGGGAGGAATCATCCCCAGACTGGTTCTAACAATGGGAGGGCCATCTGTGGAGCTGCTGGACTGTTGAAATTTTAAAAGAAAAATATAAAGATTCGTAATGAGTGATCCTAAAGACCTGCCTTCATAGCAGCCTTCATAGATAGAAATTTGGTTAGAATCTCAGAGACCATTTAGGTATAGATTGATTTGCACGAGATTTATGAAGAGTGACAGAAACTTGATTTAATCTTAAATCATGTCACTATAGAGCTAGCAGGTTTTTAAGTGGCCTAGCTTAACCTCCTCAGATTTCTGCAAAGAAATTACTCATTGTCTAGAGCTGATTGTTTCAAAATGTATTCTCTAGTTTTATTTATATAAAGCCCTTAAATAATCTATTCATGAATAAAGTCAGGAACCCAAAATTTGAGAGATGTTACTTCTACTTTGAAATAAGATTTTCTCTTAATTTTCTGTGGGAATCTATTGCACTATAATCAGTGGTTCTCAAGAGTGATCTGGGGACTTGTAGAGGACCTTCACACCCCTTCAAGGGGGATCACAAGGTCAAAATTGTTTTCATACTACTATGGTAAGTATGGATAGATATAACCTTATTAAGAAAAGGTGTCTGGGACTGGGGAAAAGGGGCAAGTTCTTCAATTTTTAAGTGTTAAAGGGATCCTGAAACCAAAGAATTTTGAGAACCACAGTTGTAATATTTTGCCATTATCATTAAACTAATTGACTGTTTGGAGACTTAAATATCTGTATTCTCATACCTTTCCTTTTATTTCCAAACATAGTCTTATGTTTGATCACCGTCCCAGATCTTGGAGGGAGTTACCTCTACGAATAGCTGACTTTGGGGTACTTCATCGGAATGAACTGTCAGGAGCTCTTACAGGGCTCACAAGAGTACGGAGATTCCAGCAAGATGATGCTCACATATTCTGTACCATGGAGCAGGTACTAACTAGATCCTGTGAAATCCAATTTAAAATGCCAGAATTCAAGTAATAACAAGTAATCAACACATTTTTCAATTTTTTTTTGCTAAACAAAACAAAGATTGAAGAGGAGATAAAAAATTGTTTGGACTTCTTGCGTACAGTGTATGATGTGTTTGGATTTTCTTTTAAATTGAACCTTTCAACTCGCCCAGAAAAATTCCTTGGAGATATTGAAATATGGAATCAAGCTGAAAAGGTATTTTTATTTTATTGAAAAGTTATTCGAATTGAATTGGAATTGAATCTGAGAATATTTGAGCTAAAGCAAGAGGCTGGTGAGGGTGTTGATGTTGTCATTGGTGATAACCCACACATTGCAGAGAATTGTTATCATTTCTGCCTGGTTCATTGATTTTATTTTTTTTTTAAAAAGAAAAGATTATTATTCTAAAAACATTCAAGTTGTATTTACTGGGAAAGGTAGTATAGGAAGGGGTCGGAAATACTATCTTAAGTTTTAAACTAGAATTGAAGTTAGTGATTCATATTTCTGTTTTAACCTGTTTTGTTATCTTTAGCAACTTGAAATTAGCCTTAATGAATTTGGTGAGAAGTGGGAGTTAAACCCTGGGGATGGAGCATTCTACGGACCAAAGGTTAGTACCCAAGTATATTAATTAATGTAGATGCAGGGAAGGGATAATTAAAAGTCTCAGAAAATCTTGGCTTTTCTCTGATGTAACATTCTTGATAATTTTATTCAATGAAAGCTGCTTCTTTCTCCTTCAGTTTTTCATAACCGGATTAGTAAGAGGCACTGAGCATAATCTGTATCCTGCTGTCACTTTTGAAGTATTTTTCTTTTATACTACTAAGACTTTGTTTCAATTTTCCCTGGTAAAATATTTCTAAAATATATTACATACAGAAAAAGAATAAATAGTTATGTCATCAGGAATAGAAGGATGTGAGCTTTTCACACAAAGAGAATGAGGGACAATCAATGGATAGTGTTTCTCTTCTTCCTCTAGGACTGGATTTAAATTTCTCTTTAGCTTTTAAAGATCGTCACAACCTGGCCCCACTCAATTTCCAGCTTCATTGCACATTAATTTCTCTCTGCCACAGTTTGTATTCTTGACAAGTATTTCTTTACATTCATATTTTCTCAGTTTTTAACAAAAGTTTTTTTTTTCTTTCTCTTTTAACCATCCAACTAGTCATATATAAGTTATCACCCTCTATCCTTTACATTGCAATTTAATCCCCCACCCCTTTTTTCACAGTTCATTTTCTTTGTACAACAAAATCTGCTTATCTGAAAACTGTTTGCACACATATTTTAGCAGTTTTTATTAAGCCAAAATTTGTTTTCCATTCTTTTGGGTACCAACATGTTTCTATTAAAGAGGCAATAGCATCCATCCTTTACCATTTGATCTGATACATTTTCTTTAGGTAAGAGTTAATTTTTATGGCTGTATATTAAAGATCAGTAAAAAGAACACTATCTTGCATAACATATTGGGGAGGCACTGGTTGTTGGGATCAGGAAAAGAAATAATACCTTCATGTGGAAGGTGATGCTTGAGCTTTGTCTTGACTAAAGAAAGGCATTCTTTGAGGCTGAGGTAAAGAGAAAATACATCTCAAACATGGAGGATGGCAAAAGTGTAGAGATGGGAGGTGGATTGTCACATGGGAGGAACACAGCTAAGGCCGATTTGGCTACATTAAAAAGTACTACAGGAAAGAAATGTCCAGTGAGGTAGAAAGATAAGTTAGGGTCAGGTTGTAAAGGATCTTGCCAATTAAGCACCAGATCCAATGTTCTTTTTTTCGGTCACTCTGGAAGTTCCAGATTTTGGAATATTTGACAGCTGGCCCTACCCTCTGCTTTCCCTTCTGAAAGTTGGTTTTTTTGACTCTTCTAGTTCTGGCTTCCTTTCATAGCTAATCCCATAAATGGAAGTATTATAGAAATCCTAGCCCTTGGCCATCTCTCTCTCTCTCTCTCTCTCTCTCTCTGTCTCCTCTCCTTTTCTCTCTCTTTCCCTTTCTCCTTCTCTCCCCTTCTCCCTCTCTTCCCCAGATATCCACTTTTATTTGCTCCCATGACTTCAAGTGCCTCTCCCTGATATTTGCTTCCAAATCCATATCTTTAGTCCTCAACTTCTCCATATTTGAATTTTCATCTACCTACTACATATTTTTCCCTAGCTATTCTCTCTCCCTGTATGTTGAAGTTTAACATATCCAAGACAAACATCTCTTCTTTTCCTTTCTAAACTTGTTCTTGATAATTCAGTTAAATTAATGGATCTCAGCAATCCCTTACCTCAGTGCCCTCATTTTACAGAGAGATTAAATGACATGACTCTGATTTGTTTCTTGTATACAGTAGGCACTACTTTAATGTTCATCCAGTGAATGACACACTATGATCTCAATCACCTATTTTCAAAATTTCAAATTTTTTTTTTATTCCTCCTCTTCCTCCTTCATCTCTTATATTGAATCTGCTGTCCTGCCCCTCTTCCATTCCTACTGCTAGCACTTTAATTCAGGCTCTTGTTCTCTCTTCTCTTCATTATTGTGTTACCTCCTTTCTGTTACTTGCACAAGACATTCCATTTCCTGATACAGGCTAACCTTCTGGGACTAACCTTCCCTTCTCATTTTTGACTTTCTCTGGTTTTCTTTATATACAAACTAAAGTCTTACACTCTGCAAGAAACCTTCCTTGACATTAATGTTTTCTTTCTAACGTTCTCTCCTGTTTTTGTGTGATTGTAGTTTCTTTCATTAGGCTTTTTATCCTCACTGCTCAGCATTGTACCTGACATATTAGGTTCCTAATGCAGATTGACTGACTGACCATTTATTTGTGTTCTATCCCCACCTGGGACAATTGTCATTCCTGACATTGATGACTGTTCACATTCCCTCTTTATGTCTTCTGGGATGGAATCTAAACTCTTAGCCTATGGTCCAGACTATTGACAAATTCAGTGCACTTTGTATAGATTATCTTTTCCCATTCTTCACACTTATTTTTTTATATTTCATCCACACCCAGCTATTCATCATTCTAAAAGCATGTCCAGCCTCGAAGTCCTTTTTCAAATAGCACTTCCTCAGTAAAACCACCTCTATTATCCCTTTCTTCATACTCCCTTCATTCTCCTCAGCCCTACCTGAGGGGTGTACATAGGCGACAAATGATTTCTCTCTTTCTGAACATTCATAGCCTTTCAATTGTATCAGATAGGCAATGTATGAAAAAAATCTGTTCACATTCAGCCTCCAACAGATCTAATTACTATGTGACTTTGCCTGAATCACTTTAAACTCTTAGAATGTCATTTTCCTCAGTAATAATTCATGTAGAACTTGCTCTGCCAAGCTGTTAGCAATCTCAGAGGAGACAATTTATATAAATTAATTGCACTTTTTAAATGTCTGCTAATTTTGTTTGTATTATCTTTCTTGCACTTAGCTTATTTTAATTAGTTATTTGTGTGTAATACGCGTTTAATTTAATTGTTACTCAATTTTGATTAAAGATATTGACAACAAAATTTCATTTTACCATTCTTTATTACTATAGAGATTATTTCAGTGAATTTGATCTTTCTTAGATTGACATTCAGATTAAAGATGCTATTGGTCGATACCATCAGTGTGCAACAATTCAACTAGATTTTCAACTGCCAGTTAGATTTAATCTTACTTATGTAAGGTGAGTGCACATCTACATCTTTTCCAGGTGAGTCTTTTATTTAAAAAGGAATATTTAAAGGCTCCTCCAAGAAAGTGCTCCTCTGATGCTTTTATTGTATCATAGTTATAACTCATCTACTTTTTGGAAACTGATGTAAATAAAAATTAACTCTGTGGGCCTAACGAAGCTAGAAAGATTTGGGGTTTGGGCCCCGTTCTGCACTTTCTGTCTGTTGTCCTAGGGATTTGTCTAGTTAAATGTGGAGATTCATACTATTGGGTTGACAAAAAAGTGTGACTTTTTTTTAGCTATAGCAATTCTCAACAGCTGTCTACCAAATTACATATGGGTCGTGATCCATGCCAGTGGTGGAAAAACCTACATCAAAGAATAAGACATATTTAAAGCTAAATATTTACTCTGGAATAAGCAAAAATATGTTGTTGTTGTTGTTTTTTTCTTTAGTCATGATGGTGATGATAAAAAAAGGCCAGTAATTATTCATAGAGCCATTTTAGGATCTGTGGAAAGAATGATTGCTATTCTAACTGAAAACTATGGAGGCAAATGGTAAGAAAGAAACAAGTTTTTTAAAAAATATAATGCCTACACAAATTGTTAGACTTGGTTAATGTGTTTATTGGTTTTGCTAAACTGTTGTTTGTTTTGTTTTTTCCTTTATTTGTTGTAAGGAATGACCCTTTGAGTAGGGGTGGTAAAGGAATATATTGGGAAATGGAGGTGAGATACAAATAAAGGATAGCAGTAAAAATTAGGAATGTAAGCTTTCTGAGGACAGAATATTTTAATTTTGTCTTTGTCTCCCTGGCCTAGGAACACAAAGACAAAACTTGTGCTAGGTTTGTAACCTAGCTTGGGACTGTGCATATGTTAGGCATTTGATGAATGAGGATGGCAAAGGGGGGAAATGGTAGTATCTAGATAGTGTTGCCAAGTGAATCTGTGATTTCATTTGGTATAGGGAACTTCCTGGGGAAGAAACTTCTCTACTAATGCAAATCAGCACCTTCTCAGTAACAAAAGAGAATTGTCTCGACCAGGACTTCTTAAATGTTGTCTACTTGTCACCATTTTTTGCCCCAAAAATTTTTATGTGACTCCAGGTATATAAGTATATAAAATAGATCTACAAATCAAACATTTACTGATAATAAATCATAATTTTATTACCCCCTCCCCCCACCATCACCCCCATTTTCACTTAAAGGACTCCATATGGAATCACAAACCATAATTGAAGAAGCTAGGGCCTAGAGGACCAAGAAGTTACTGGATTTGCCCAGGGATATATAACCAGTGTGTGTCAGAGAAGGAACTTGAAGCTAAGTCTTAGTGATTTCAAGGCCTTCGTCCTGTCTACCATGCCATGTGATTTCATCTGAATATGTAAAATAGTCAAAGGAATATCTTTTATTTATTTCATTTCAGTTAAAATGTCAGTGAATGATAGTTTATTCCAAATCACTTTTTAAAACTTGGTCATCATTGTGAATAGAATTCTATTCAGATATTACTTGAGTATTGTTAAAAACAGATAAAAGAATTTTACCATTGTTACTAGTAACTAGTATGCCTAACATTTTTTCTTCCATAGGCCTTTCTGGCTGTCTCCTCGGCAAGTAATGGTGGTACCAGTGGGACCAACATGTGATGGATATGCCCAAAAGGTGATCCATAAAGTTTGGGAGCTTAAACTTTATAGCTAACTTTCTTCTTTTTAGGTTTTTGCAAACTATTTGTAGATTTTTTTTTTCTCTCAAGTTGCCTATATCAAAGAGAAATGTGATTCTCGCAGTCATCAGTATGCCCTGGCAAATTATATTCATTTTTTAACTTTGAGGAACATAATTACTGCATGGTCAGAAGCAAGATTTATACAGCTGTAGATTTTAAAAGTATTGTAAACAAATTTAAAAACAGATTGCTATGTTAAAAATATTTTTATTTTTCTTTAAAATGTCCTTGAGCCTTTTGAAAACATAGTAGACAAAAACTAGGAAAGCATTTTGCAAATTTATGTTTCATCCAGCTGTTGTCCTTTAGTTTAGTTTGGTTACCTGAGGCTTTGGCCCTTGGAGTAATTTCATCTGAAATTTTTGACTTTTCTTATCACCCTTATATGAATATTAAAATTCATTTAAATTGAGAAATAACTTTTTTTAGCCTGTGGTTTAAAACAGTACCTATTATGAATTGGATTCTTTAACATTAGGGTAGATGACTAAATTTTATCAAATTTCCTTTTATTGACATGTATAATTTGAAGGGTACATTTTATGAATGCGTGTAAGTCAGGCATTTGGAAGCAGAACTGAGATCCACTAGAACTTTGTAAAGTAACTGAAAACTGGTGGTCAGTCTTGTGATGATCTTCTCCATACTTGTGAGAGATTGGTTCCCAGATGGCAGACATCTAGTTCAAACCTCGGCCTAGACATAATCTTTCCATCTTCGATGTAGGACTTATTAAAACTTTTATCCCAAAACCTCATCCTTCAAGAACTGAGGGCCACATTTCAAGGTCCTTGGACTACAAGTAGCCTTTGAAGTAGGGCTTTAATAGATTATCATTATTAGTTGTAATAGTGTGGTAATAAAGATAAGTTTCCAAGTTTCAACTGTGTATTAATTAAATTTAGTGAGTATTCACTGAGTGACTGTTCTGTACAATACATATCCTCCATTTGCTTTCTTTGCATAACCTGTAGGGGGCAAGTATTCTTCAAAGTACAGGATAGATACTTCTGGGTACCAGGAATCTTTAAATCTCTTTATTTGCTTTAGAAGAGAACATTGCCACTTTTTCAAGTTAGTCTCTCTTCATGTATTCTGAATTGGAGAATCTTAGTTGATCCTTGGAAAGCAAGAGCTACAGATTTGGATTTCTCTGCTTTGTAATCGCATGTGAAGGGCTTTTGTAAATTGGATCTGCTGATGCAGTGTATAACCAATTATTAACTTCTATGTATTACAGATCAAAATCTTGAGCCTGATTGTTTTTGACTAGCATGGCATAAATAAATTAATTCCCATGTGAACTTGATCTTTGAAAAAGTCAACATTTCTCATACTTTGAAGTTCATGTTTACTTAAAATAAGAAAGAACGCCTCACTGAAGATTACTCTTTGGAACTGTTAAATTTAACCACTAGTTGTCTTAGAATTTATTTCATAGAGGTTTTGGTTTTTGTTTTTCCTAGAGGCAAATCTGTGGATTCTTTTGACACTTTGTTTTCCATATTCAGAAATTCTAGGCAGTTTTTTTGGTAGTGTTTCTTAGATTATGATATTCAGACTTTTTTATTTGTGTTCTTGGAGACATATAATTTTTAAATTGTTTCTCTACATTCTGTTTTCAACATCATATATTCTGCTATTGTGAAAATCATGTTTTCTTTTCATGTCAAGCAGGGCTTTTAGCTTCTTTCCTACATAGTCCTTCACTTTTGTGTAATCACATTCCCAGTTTTTGTTTGTTTGTTTGTTTTAATAGTAAATTTTGTCACAATGGATTCAAATTTTCCTGTTCTGCCAATTATTTCAATCATGCAGATCATTAATTATGCTTTCATAATTCTTGTTGCTCTCAAATTAGTACATTTCACTAGTGGTTCTTTAATGTCTTCTGCTTCATTGACTTGTCTTGTCCTCCATTATTTGTTCATGGATGTCTAGACTCATTTAGCTGATCTGGAGGCCATACTCCTTTTTGTTAATTACTATCTTCCCTATTGATTGATATGCTTATGTTTAAGGACTTTAATTGAATTTTCTTTCTCCTGTGAGCTTTGTTAATTTTGGTCTTTTCCCTAGTATTCCTTTTATTCACTTTATAATATCTTTCTTTTTGATTGTGCCTTCCCTGTGCGGTGGGTCTCAAAGCCATCTCTAGTTCATCCTTCCTTTGCTGGGTAATTCACATTTCACCAGCCTCATTTTCTGTATTCTGTGATTTCTGGAGGACAGAATTGATCTCTGCTGGCCTCTTAACCTCTTGCAGAGGAATGTTAGAGCACAGAGTGCTACAGTCCCAGCTAGAGCAGATTTTTGCTTTTTAAATTTTCCAAGTTGCTGTGGAAGGTAGAAAGGATAATCAATGAGTGCTGTTATATAAGTATTATGTTATCCTACATTGGTTTCTGTAATACGATAATTGGGTTCTGTAATATAATACTGTGATTCTGTAAAGAGTGCTGAGTGTTTTGGGTGCTGAGAATTTGCCTTCTCTGCTGTTAGTTCATCAGATTTTACCTTTTTTTTTTTTTTTTTTTTAAACCAGATTTTACCCATTCTTAGTGTCTTATCTCATGTGCACAATTCCTTTTGAAGACATTTTAGAGGCCATGAAAATCAGAGAAAATAGTCAGTTCTTCATCTTGTTGGTCATATGACCCAGAAGTTTCCCAAAGCATGATTTAGTTGGAGTTTCTCACTTTTAAATGGTAGAAAACATTGTGAAATAGTTGTATTTAAAGTGCTTCCTTCAAAGTAACTGTAGTGTTTCACTTGTTGTATAGGTAGAAATATTGGTGCTAGCCAAGTGTACTAATTTATTGTACAATTAAGGAAAAAAAAAACTTATCAAAAACTTGATTGATATTTTGTTGGGAGATAAAGGTAAACTAGTATGATTAAACTGGTGTGCTAATGGCAAGGACAAGTGATGGCGTTAAAAGAGCCTGTTAGAAAGTGGGTTCCAGAATGATGATTTCTGTAATACATTAGCTCACAAGCTTAAAAGTTTCTTTAAAATTGTATTCGAAATTCATTTCACAAAACTTACTGTTGCCTATAACAACAGCAGCTGTTCATTTAATGCTTATCTTGTTTTCAAAGGAAAGTTTGTATTTGTAATGAAAAGAACTGTTTGTAAATATTTCTTTAAACATAGTAATTTAGAATGTGTTCTTCAGGTTCATTTAAATTCCTCTCAGTAATCTCTTTAATTAGATCATTGTGTATATGAGTATAAAGAAAATAATTGGATTAAGAGGCAGTTTTAAGTGCAGTAACTTGCTGCTAGGAAAATTTTATTGATCAATTAGATGATATTCCTTCACCTGATTTAAAATAGAATCTGTTACCATCTTTTAATTGTCCATACTCAGCATTTTTGCTTTTTGTAAAACAATAAAATAAACCAGATAAAAAAGTGTGGCCATAGAGAGTTGACTATGAATAGTTACTGCTGATTATTTTGGTTATTGTGAATCTTCGTAAGGTATTCAATAGAGAAAGCAATCCTATATAAAGAATTAGAATCATTTCATAAATACTAAATGGAAGCTAGTCATAATCTGTTTGTAATCAGTGATACAAATACAAAAAATTTGTACTTTGAATCTCATAAAGTGATCAGTTAATCTAATGACTGCTTTCATTTATAGAGTAAAATATCTTGAGTTATTATTCTCATGGTCTTTAATATCATTTTAATGCAAAATTTTTAAGTGTGTCCTTTAAATATCTTATTATTATTTTCAACATTACCCTCTGGAAGATTCAAGTTAAGGAGGTTAAGGGCCGTCAATGGATTATAAAGTCATAAATCAAAATATGGTTTGAATGTAAAATCTATAAGGATTTATTCTGTCTTATTAGGTCCAGCAACAGTTCCATGATGCTAAATTAATGACTGACATTGATTTGGATCCAGGCTGTACATTGAACAAGAAGATCAGAAATGCACAGCTAGCACAATATAACTTCATTCTAGGTAAAAATGAAAAAAAAAAAAAAAAAAAAGTAAGGGCTATCTCTAGTGCCTTAAAAAACTGGGCTGGACTGAGGCTGAACACCACAAGAGGGTTGGGTGAGCTGATAGAAAAACCAGATCATTTTAAATCAGCTGGTTTGGAGACCCTTATAGTTTTGCTACAGATTTCTGTAATACTGTAATACACATGATATAATGAAATATTTTGATGTATAGAAAGATAACAAAGTTTACATTTTTATATCTTTTCACCCCTTATATTTCTCACTTAACACAGAATATTTCTCTTCTATTTATCATGCTTGAGAATATATATAACTCAATGCGCAGTAGAAGTTTTAATTACATGTAATTCACATTTGCAAGATACTTTAAGGTTATAAAATCCTATTTTTCCACAATAATCCTATGAGTGATATAATATACGTATTATATTGTTCTCCCCTTTTATATGTATGAGAGAACTGTTACAAGGGAAAATGATTTATCTAAGGTCCCATATCTTTGTGATAGAGCCAGTAAAATGTACAGAGTTTGAATGCAAAGATTCATATAATAGTTGATCCTTGGTTATCCTTGGTAAGTCAGTAAGGTACAAATATCAATAACTATATAGTCTTTAATTTCCCTTTAAGGAAGTTATGATTCTTCTAACTATTCTTTCAGATTTGTTCTTGGTCTGGTCTGTCTAATGAAGATGTTTTATGTATTTTAGTTGTTGGTGAAAAAGAAAAAACTAGTGAGACTGTGAATATCCGTACAAGAGATAACAAGGTACATGGAGAACGCACAGTCTCTGAAACAATCGAGAGGTTACAGCAGCTAAAGCAGTCTCGAAGCAAGCAAGCTGAAGAAGAATTTTAACAAAGATTTCCTCTTTTCCTTAGTCTGGCCTCCATGATTGGTTCAGTGTTAAAAAAAACAAAACAAAACAGGTTTTTGTGTTTTTTCCTAAATAACATTAAATTTTTACAGGTTGTATAACCTCAGTTTTTACTGGCTATAGAGGAATATCTTTCTTTGCACTGCCTGCTCCTTAATCTCTGTTTTTGCCATTTTTAGACACTGAATAAATATACTTGAAACATTTGATTAATAAAGCAGAAAAATTGAAAACTGCTTAGATTTCCTAAGTATCTGATCACTGAAAATAAAATGAAGAATGCTTTAAAGTGAAAAGTATTTTGTAACACATGATTAGTCATAATAAATAATAAATTTATTTTTTCCACTTTAATTGAGATTTGAAAATTATGTAGATTAGTGGTAGAAGGTTAAAGAAATAATGAAAAGTTTGATATGTGTCATATCAAATTAAAAGTCCTTTTACAATAACAAATCAGGCAAACAGATGTATAAATGATTTCATTCAATATTAAAATGTATTGTTTTGAAATGTTTGTTACTGTGGTGAAGCAAATAAGCATAAGGAATAAGAACTAAATTTTCATTTTAATAAAAAACAAAATCTTTTTAAAAATTTATTGACATTTATAATTAATGTTGATACTTTTAAACATCCTAAGCCTTAGCCAGAGGTATGTTCTGTAATTTCATGTGTGTACATACACACACACACACATACACACACACACACCACATCCCACAATGAGACATCGGTTTTAACCTGGTCTTTTGTATTTTCAAATTATATGGTTAGTTTGACTTTTTTTTTTCCTAACAGTTTAGTCAGTATTGTCTTACCATATTTTTCCTTGAACCATAGACTACACCTAATTTCAAAAGGTTTTTCTTTTTCATAATTTATTGAACTCTTTTCTAATATGGTTGTCATCAGTTTTCATACTGTCCTGCTTCAGTCACTCTCTCCCAGACTCTCTAATACTATGAAATTTTAGACAAGTTGACGATATAAATACACACTAAGGTATCCTACACCTGGACTATCCATTTCTCTGCCTCCCTTTTCCCCCAAAAAAAACACACACTAAAACTCCTTTGTTCAAATTAAAGTAATATTTACTCGAGTTATTTAATGGATTTTTGTCAGTATTTGAGTTCCTATTTAGGAATTTTTGAAAAATTCTTCAGACTTCTCCAAAGCCAAAGTAAATCTTTTCAAAATGGAAGATGTTAAATGAAAACAAGGAAGGGGAACTCTTGCATTCCTTTAACTTCTACTGTACAAAAGATAATCTCAGATCTAGCTGAATACCTTTACAAAACAACAAAAATTAAAGCAAAATACTGTTGGAATCTTTACAAATTGTTAAGTCATTAGAGTTGATAGACGATAATTATCTAATTTAGCATGGTTTAGTATTCTTGATCTAATCTTACAAGGAGATGTTTTGGGCCAAAACCTGAAACAAGGAATTAAGTAGAACAAATTGATACAATGCTTGTGTTCACACCAGTACTCATTGGAGTTCACAAGTATGGGAGATTCACAAAGCAAACTTTGTAACTTTGTGAATTCACACCTCCCTTAGTTGTGCCTCCAGAAGGAGGAGTCAACCTTTGGGAGATGATATATAAGAAGCTGACTCAGTCAGGAGCTCAGCTGAATTTAGATTGAAAGGGGAGCGTCAAGTGAGTTCAGCCAGAAGCTCTCTCTGAGTGAGGAGTTTTACTTCGGAACATTGACTGGGGTCGGAGAGGAGCACTCTGGGAAATTGAGAGCCAGAAGCTCTCTCTTAGAGGCAAGACAGATTCACCTTTGTGCTGGCTGGGCTGAAGGACAAACCTTTGGATTTGGAGACATTCGGAGGGAGCTCTTGGAACCAAGCAGAGAGATAGGCCTCTAAGTTAACCAGGCTATATTGGAGACAATAAAAGATCTGAATTTTTATCACATGGCTGCGTTTTGAGGTGATTATTACTTTCAACTGCAACTAAGGCTGCCTCCAGAAAACCTCCCCTGAGAAATCTGCATTCTCCCAGAGAGAACCATTATATTTTAAAGAAGAAAAACACTATAAAATACTATCATGCTGAAGTAATACAGAAAAAAAGCGTGGTTAGAATATACCACTTGTAGATGTGGGTTGACAGGACAAAAGATCATTACAACTAGTAAGAAGACAAGAAAAATAAATGATGAGCAACACAAATGCCAAGCACCTGGATTTGTCAGTAGTGAAGGAGCCTAGAATAATTACAGCAAAAGTCTCCTGGGTATTCAAACTGTCTGGTTGAAGGATTTAGATTTAACAAATGAGCAAGAGGTTGCTAATCTCTTCCTACACATGCTGTATTTTAATCTTTTCAAAAATCCCTCTTTTAATCATATCCTATATATGCAAAATTTTTCTTGTAGCAATACCCTCCAAAATCTGACCGCAACTTATCTGTCCTTTCTCATTTGTCCCAACCCAATTGGTCCTATTAGTTGTACCCAAGACAAAGTTAAATTTTACTCATGTGTATTTGTATATCTATTGTTACTCTTAAATGTCTTACCATATGTCCATTACAATCTAGTTTGCATGTCTACATTTCCAGGCCACTCTAATTGAAAGTGATCTTTTTTCTCCTTTTAGTTCCTACAATGCTTATTTTCTATACTGTACCTAGGACATATGGGAATCATATTACTACTCACAGATAAATATCAGAGGTTGAAATACAGAGATGACTAAATTTGACTCAAACTAGAACGAATTCTCTGTCCTTTGTCCTATTTTATTCTGTTTTGTAAATCAACTGACTTGTATAACTGCTTAGAAGTTACATGTATCAAATCTTTGGAGGATATAAATCTGGGAAAGATAAGTAATGGAACAGACATATGAATCAAGCTTTCTAGCACAAAGTTAAGGGATATTGTGTCCTGTAGTCTAGTCCTCTCCTTTGATAGGTGAGAAGACTGAGGGCCAGGATTGACCAAGGTTATAGGCATTAAAAGATTGAGACTTGTTTCACAGTATCCTGCTAGCTCCATTATTTCAATTGTTAAAAAGAACTATAGTCATAAAGACAAAATTTTGCAGAAATTAATAAGTCCTACAATTGGATTATTAAAAAAAAAAATTGAGCAGTTGTGATAAGTGTGAGACTTGGCTTGAGAGCAGTTTACATAAAAAGAAAAAAAGACCCAAGGTTTTTAATTAACCATCAATAAAATAAAGAACAAACTTTAAGCAATTGCTATGTGCAAAACACAGTACAAAGAATGTATTACAAATATTTGATCTTTATTACCACACTAGATGCTATTAATACCCCCACTTTATAGTTGAGAAAAGAGGATGCTGAAATAATTCAGTTTTAGGCTCCTGTCAAATGTTATTGTTCAGTGGCTTCAGTTGTGACCTCTTTGTGATCTCATTGTGTCATCTTAGGGGCCTCTCCCACCATTAGGTTATCCACACCTAGGTACCTCCCCCATTATGTCACTGTTCTTGTTATCCTATAAAAAAGCTTGCTGTCCCAGTACCCGGGGCTGGATTCGGTGAGGTGATAGTCTCCTCCAGCCCTGGTACCAAGATCCATCTGGTCCCAGTATTTCTCTCCATTTAATAAACTATTGAATTGGTCTCTAACTCTTGTCTTGCTCAGTTTCTTCGGCATTACAACCTGAGCCTTCAAGAATGGCAAGCCTTTTATAAAAGCCTCTGGAAGAACACAGATAAGGGGCACATGATTTTCTCCCTTACAATGATAACAATTTAGATTTTTGAAAACATCATTCCTCAGTTATCAGTTCCCTCAACTAACCCTCACACGGTCTCCAACTCTGGTCTTATGGTCATTGTTCTAGGAACACACTCTATTAATACTTTTAAAACATGGCACCCAAGACTGAAAATAATATCCCTAAAGTTGGACAGCAAGGCAGCTAGGTGCCAGGCTCGAGTCAGAAAGCCTTCCTGAGTTGAAATTTGCCTATTGTATAACCTTGCCAAGTTTGCCTGTTTGCTCCAGTTTCCTCATCTGTAAGGTGAACTGGAGAAGGAAACAGCAAATTTTGTCAGAGAAATAGAAATTATGTAGGTGGGATTTGGAGAATGTGTGGTTCAGACACCATTTAATAAAAAGACTGGAGAGATCTCTAGAAACAAAGCAAAGTTTATTATAAATTCTCTTGAGAATCGGGAGTCCCACCCATTGAGCAGACAATGGAAGGGAGGAAGCACCATAGTGGGCAGAGTCAACACTTTTAATCCCTAATGCAAATACCCCCTCCCACCACTGACCCTCATCTTTATTGGCTGAGGATCTTACATTGTAAAGGCGGGAACTACCCAAGAAATTGAACTTGACCAATAAGTACATAGTTGCCCATATTTGGCTGAAATAAGGAGGATAACAAGAAGGGGACTTAAGTATGCCCTTAGGAGGATAGCAGGGAGGGGGATTAAGTATGCCCTTAGAAGGATAGCAGGGAGGGGGCTTAAGTATGCCCTTAGGAGGATAGCAGGGAGGGGGCTTAAGTATGCCCTTAGAAGGATAGCAGGGAGGGGGCTTAAGTATGCCCTTGGGAGGATAGCAGGGAGGGGGCTTAAATATGCCCTTGACTCAATGCTTAAAGTCCTTCAGGCCTACTCAAACTTTGAAGTAGATGAAGCCTTACTATTTTTACAACTGTCTTGAAAGATCTCACCTCATCTCGTTCAAGAAGAAGTATTCTGATGATGTTTATATTCTTCCAGTTCAAGAAGCACCTAGGACAGAAGAAAAGTTCTAGAAGGCTTTACAGCAGCCAGACATGAGGTAATAATAATGATAGAAAAGAAAAGGAAGTAAATCTAAGAGAGATGGGAAAAGGGGAATTAACAGGAAAGTCAAGAAAAACTGCTTAATAATCAGTGTCTTCTGAGCTCCTGTAGGACCACCTACTATTCATTCACCAGATAGTCATTAGGTGTCAAAATAGAAGTTGTAAGAAGCATATCAAAAATAAATTCGTTATTGGTTTCTTCCCTTAAGAAGCTAATTGGCATTTAAATTGTTCCTACAAAACAGCCTAAGGCAGTGTGATGAAATAGAAGATTCATTAGACAGATTGGACTAAAGGACCTTTGAAGTCACTTCTATCCCTCTTTTCTGTATGAGTGTCTTATAAATTGTAGACCTCAATTTTGAAGAGAATTGTGGAGAGTCATTTTTTCTTTTTGATTTCAAATCTGATAAACTTCTTTATCTTCGTTTTTTCCTGAGTCTTTAGTACAATATCGGGGCAGCTACATGCCTGGGTGTTTAGAGTACTAAACTTGGAGTCAAGATGATTTGAATTTAAATGCAGCCTCAGACACTTAGCTGTATGACTCTGAGCAAGTCACTTAATCCCTATTTGCTTCAGTTCCTCATCTGTAAAGTGGGGACATGCTGGAGAAGGGAATGGTAAAGCACGCCATGGAAGCCCCGTGTACTGTAATGCCAGAGAAACTGAGGCAGGAGAGAAAGAGAGTTTTTAGTATTTTATTAATTGGAAAGCATAATTGACTGGACAAGACTCTCGTCTCAAATTATCCAGTCAGAGATTAGAATGGAGAAATATACTGGGATCAAGGGATCCATCTTGGTCCCAGGGCTGGAGGAGACTGTCTTCTCAAAGAATCCAGCATCCAGCATGCAGCAATGAATGGGAGAATCTCAAATCCTTAAATACCTTTTAGAAACAAAGAAGAGGGAAAGGGCGCGAAAACTTCTGTCAGGATAGGGGAGACCATAAATCCAAAAACCAGAGACAGTATGACTGAGTACACAGAAATAAAGATGTCAGTGAGGTATCTTGGAATATTTAGAGGGATATTGTAAATTCTTGAGGACAGAAAAGAGTCAGGAAGTCTACTCTCTTGTTTATCTTGCTTGCATTAGCAATTTATAACCCTAGAGCAAATGGTCCCCAGTCTTAAGGGACCAGAGGGGAAGTTTTACAGTTTAGGGGATTGAGACAGAACAGTTAAGGAAACTGAGACAAGGGAAACTAGTGCAGGGAAACTGAGTCAGGACAGTTAAAGAGAACATGGCATAACAGTACAAAGTTTATGTGATCATGTAGAGTTGTACTTGACTGAATGTTAACAAACTGGCTGCCTTTTAAGGGTACTTTAATAAGGTTTGTTAAATGAATAAATGATGGAATAAATGATTAATACATTCTCCTTGACCTTATAATGGGGGACAAGTCAGACTTCAGATTCAGAAATAATGTCGTATTAGCAAAATCACAGACCACCACTATTAATGATTCAAGTGTGTTACTGACTCATCAAACACCAGCTTCTCATTCACACTTCTGATATAACTCTGAGAACAGAAAAAAGCATTACATTCAATTGGTTTGTAGGGTTAAATTTTTATTCAACAAGCACAGACTTAAAGGGGGTTGAGTACAAGTTCAGAACCTTGATTCAAGCAAGACACATGGGAAGAAGAAACGCAATAGAGAAAGAACAGGCACTTGTATCACAGTAATAACAGACAAACAATCCAGGAAATATCAATTCCTGACACTTGAGACTGGGGGAGTCCTAAATCATGCAACTGGTCAGAGTCCACCCCAAAGAGGGGAAAAAAAATCCCAGGCAAGGTTTCCCCTTCTTGGGTGAAGCTCTGAAGTATGGGTTTCTAAAGGCTGAGAACAAAGAAGGCACTTTGCCAAGTTTATTATATGATATATGACTCCTGGACAAAACAGCTTCCCAGATATGGGGGCTTCCACCAAGGGGAGCAGTTCACTCATTCCTTTAAGCCAGCTAGTTTCGTTCAGGGAACTGGATAGGTTTCTGGGATGAAACACATGCTAAAGCTCAAAAGAAAGCTCTTAAATTAAACAAGGAAAAATTATTTCTGTGCTTTCCAGTATCTTATCAAATAATTTCAAGCACATTTTCATGTTCTCAGTACAAAGTTATACAAAGGGATCTGGCTGACATTCATTGAGATTCCTTACAATAACCAAGGACACAGATGAGATGTACTAAGATTTCTTGTAGATTTTTTTTTTAATAAAATTGTTTTTCAGGCTTTACTTTGGCCTTTAAATATCAATGTAAGCTTAAAAGGAACTTCAGCACACTAATTGTTACTAACTTAACTACAACCTCAATCACTGATTCAGTCAACAAGATATATTCTGTACTTAAAATGGTTCAGACACTGTCATAAGCACTGGAGATACAGAAAAAGTGCTCTGAAGGAGAATACAGCAACCTAAATTTGTGGCTCTCTCTGCTTTCTGCATGTCAACTATTCAAATATTTGAAGGAAGCTCTTTAGTTACCAGTGCCCACATTTTCTCCTTAGGCTAAATATCCTCAAGTTCCTCCATCATTCTGTCAGTGACATAGCTCCCAGAATTTTCATCCTGGAAACCACAAGATCTCATTAATATTTCAGGTTCCTTCTTTAAAGGGTGAGAACCAAATCAGATTTGATCTGATCAGAAGAATACAATGAGACTGTTACTTTCCTTTGCCATCATCAAATGATTTACCAATAATGAAAATATACTGTACTCTAAGGACTAGCACCAGCTAATTTACAGCAGAAATACCATCTTTGTAGCCTCCCCATTAGAATGCAAGCTCCTTGAAAGTGCTTACAGACTGTTTCTACTTTGCACACAGTAAACTTTTTTTATTCATTCCTCCCTCATTTATTTATTCTTTTCAACTTACCATTATTTCCACTAATATAACCTAATTGAATTAGTCTTTTTGACTGATTAATCCATCTTAATGGAGTTAGTTAAAAAGATCCAAATCTTTTTCATGGGAAATACTGTCAGATTTGATCTCCCTAATTTTGTACTGTACTTCTGGAATTTTTTTTTAACCTAAATAGGAACTTATAAAATACATTTTTATTAAATCTGATGTTTTTGCATTTGGATCACTTTTCTAGACTATCAAGGTCATTCTGACTTTTGAGCCCTTGGCTCTTTGCTGGTGAATATTACTTGGATAAAGATATAGGTGACATTCATTTCCAATTTCCTTATGATCCAAAGCTGAGAGGAAGAGATAATAAATTGAATGACAGGACCCAGGGAGATCTTGAAAAACTAGAAGAATAGGCCAGATCTAAGAAGATAAAATCAATCCAAGCTTTTATACTTTTATACTGAATGAAAATATCCAGCTTCATAAATAAAAGAAAGTAGGGGGTAGGACTAAAAGAACAATTTGGCTGAAAAAGAACTCAGTGGTTTGGGTTGGATTATAAATGCAAATAAGAATCACCAAAATGCTGTGTTTTAAAAAGGCTTTTGTGATCACACAAAATGTATTGAGTAAGGCATTGTATCTAGGAGTAGGTACAGATGGACCATATGTGAAGTGCTGTACTCAATTCTGGGCTCTACCTTTTAGGAAGGGGTTGGTCAGCTAGAAAATATTCAGAGTTTTGGCTGAAAGAACTGAGAAGACTTAGAAGAGACACATTAGCTGTTTCTAATAATAATAACAACAAAAATAACCATAGAAACAAATAAAACACTAAAATTTCTTATAATTTTAAAGTTTCGCTTGAGGTCTAATAACAACCTTGATGAAAACAACTACCAATGTTTTACAGTGGAGAAAATAGAATCTCACCACCCAATTAATACATGTTGGAGGTGAGTTCTTCATGACATCAAGTCATAATTACATATATATTCATATCTATACTGTCCCCAAGGCTTTTGAAATTAAATTTCCTTTAATTGATCCCTGAAAGAGTAGCAGTGGGAAGCACACTATGTATATATGTATATACACATGGGAATACAATGCATATATATGTAGAAACATGGGTAGACACATGTACGTGTGTGTATATTTCCTAAGCTTGGAGACTTTGGATCATTAAAGTTACTAAATAATCTTCTATCTTTTATGCTGGCTTTGAATCCTTCATAATAGTTTTAGTTGTTGCCAGTTCAAAGGTGGGAAGCAGGTTTTCCATATTCTTTTGCTTAACATTCATTTATTAACACTAAAATCATCATATTTTTTTTCATTTATAATGCAAAGACATCAGACTAGCTGATCTCTAAAATCGCCATAGAGGTTTCTGTTTCTGACGTGGTATAAATTAGGAAAGGAAAGAAACAATTTTACCTCTAGGCAGCAGAGGGCAATCTTGTACTCTGCTTAGATAGATTCACTAGGCATAGTTAAATTGCATATTATCTAAAAACCAGTTAAAATAACCTTGCCACCAATTAGTCATACTTCAAAGGAAAGTAGTTGAACTGCTGCTCTGCCCATGTCTTTCCCACCTCCACTGCACCATAGAATTTCTTTTATTTATTTTTTTGACATTATTCAAACAAAACTTCCAACTTATCCTCAATTTACCTCAAAAGTTATAAGAATTTCCCTCCTTCTCTCTCTCTCTCCCTCCCTGTCTCTGTCTCTCTTTATCTCTGTCTGTCTCTCTATCTCTGTCTGTCTCTGTTTCTCTGTCTGTCTCTGTCTCTCTGTGTCTGTCTCGCTTTGTCTCTTTCTCTCCCTCTGTCTCTCTTTGTCTCTGTCTCTCTCTCCTTTGTCTCTCTTTCCCTCTGTCTCTCTGTCTGTCTCCTTCTCTCCTGTTTCTGTTTCTGTCTTTCTCTGTCTGTCTGTCTGTCTGTCTGTCTCTGTCTGTCTCTGTCTCTCTATCTCTCTGTCTCTGTCTCTCTTTCACCCCAACTAATTTAGCATATATTAGGTGCTTGATAAATGCTTAAGTGATGATTGAAAGATTGACAACATGTCTTTCTAGAAACTTCATACATCTGTCAAAGTTACAAGTGTTTTGCAATTCAACAATAATTGATGCTGGAAGAGTTGTGAGAGATGAAGAAACACTAAGGGAAGCTGTTTTCTGTATACTGGATATCTTCCGGTCTTTAGTACAACAGCAGGAGCAAGATGAGATGGAGGGTGAACTTGTAAGTGGACACTACTGAGAGGCACTTGGGATACAAGAATGGCTGAGGAAGAGGATAATAAGTTCATGCTGGAGAACCTGATAGCTGTCCTCCACCATTCAAAAGAGTGTCATTTGGAATGACTATTAGACTTATTCTGCATCAAGTCTGTGGAATAGGAGGTAGGAAGTTAGGGAAGGAACAAGAACCAATTAGAAGTAGTTGCAGGGAGCCAGTTTTCTGATCCATTTAAATAACAATAAAAACTGAACTAAACAATAAAACATTTAGAGTTTGGAAGAGATCTGAAAGTTCATATTACAAATGAGGAAATCGAGATCAGAAGGGTTAAAAAAAAAAAAAAAAGATATTGTCCCTGGTCTCCCAGAGTTAGTAAATGGCAAATGGGAAATTCAAATTACCCATGGTGTTGCTCTTTCCACTTTACCACATTGTCTGAAAATGGATTTGTCTAAAGTGGAGTGAGCAACTCACTGAAAAATAGTTGCTGGAAGTGTTTAAGCAGAACCCAGAGATAGCTGAGGGGATTCTCAGAGCTTGGGGTAGAAAGTTAGGGTATATCACCACTAAGCTCATATATCTTCTTAGACAAAAGTTCTTGGATACTAGAATCCATAACTAATACTCCAATGTCAGAAGCTGGGGTCACAGGAATGACTAGAGTTTATAGAGGCTAATTCACTTCCATTAACCATGTGAATACAGAATGGTACAATTGGGACCCCTGCCTATGCCTTCAGGGAGTATTTCCTCTGGATGCAACTCCTTGGAGATAAGAAAAAAAGCCTCCTCCTTGATCACAGTCTAACAGCTCACATGTCTGCTAGGTTTTACAATCTATTCTTAATAAAATTTAGGGGAATTTATATAGCAAGTCACTTCCCTTCTGTTTGTCCCAGTTGCTTTAAGTATAACATCGGAATATTAATAGAACCTACCTCCCTTGTGAGGATGAAATTATATGTGTGTGTGTGTGTGTGTGTGTGTGTGTGTGTGTGTGTAAAAGCATTTTACACATGAGATGATACATATAAAGTGTTTTATATATAGTGATTATACATATATACATATATCACTTTACATGTTATATGTTTATATATACATACATATGTATGTATACAATTTTGTAATATAATATTAGCTATTAAATAGCTAAAAATCAAATAACCCTAACCCTAACCCTAAATATTAGCTGTTATGAGGTAGTCAGTGGCAGGTGTGGCCTTTTGGGATATACAGGAAAGGAAATGGTGAATTTTAAAAGACTGAATTTTGGGGAGAGGAGCAAAGGAATATTCTGGAAAAGTTTACTCTTTTCTGCCTTAAGTTATGATGCCTGATATTCCATTATTAGAGAGCCATTCCTTTGGATTTATAGTGTCATTGATTGGAAGTTGAAAAGGAATCTTTAGGTCTTTTATTCCAACCCTTCATTTTATAGATGAAGCAATGTAGATCTAGGGAGATATTAAGTAATTTAGCCAAGTAAGTTGCAGAACTGGGATTTTTAACTTAAGTCTGGGACATCAAGTTCAACCCTGCTTGTGTCATAATAACTAAAATATGCCTCTTTAAAATGCAAATAATCTCCAGCCATTCTGGAGAGCGATCTGGAATTATGCCCAAAAAGTTATCAAACTGTGCATACCCTTTGATCCAGCAGTGTTTCTATTGGGCTTATACCCCAAAGAGATACTAAAAAAGGGAAAGGGACCTGTATGTGCCAAAATGTTTGTGGCAGCCCTGTTTGTAGTGGCTAGAAACTGGAAAATGAATGGATGCCCATCAATTGGAGAATGGCTGGGTAAATTGTGGTATATGAATGTTATGGAATATTATTGCTCTGTAAGGAATGACCAGCAGGATGAATACAGAGAGGCTTGGAGAGACCTACATGGACTGATGCTAAGTGAGATGAGCAGAACCAGGAGATCATTATACACTTTGACAACGATATTGTATGAGGATGTATTCTGATGGAAGTGGTCTTCTCTGACAAAGAGACTTAACTGAGTTTCATTGGAGAAATGATGGACAGAAACAGCTACACCCAAAGAAGGAATACTGGGAAATGAATGTGAACTATTTGCATTTTTGATTTTCTTCCCGAGTTATTTTTACCTTCTGAATCCAATTCTCCCTGTGCAACAAGAGAACTGTTCGGTTCTGCAAATATGTATTGTATCTAGGATATACTGCAACATGTTTAGCATATATAGGACTGCTTGCCATCCTGGGGGGGGGGGGAGGAGGGAGGGAGGGGAAAAAACGAAACATAAGTGATTGCAAGGGATAATGTCATGTAGAAATTATCCTGGCATGGATTCTGTCAATGCGAAGTTATTATTAAATAAAATAAAATTTATATATAAAAAAAAATGCAAATAATCTCATGAAAGAGCACTCATTAAATTCTTATCATCTATTAACATGCTGATATAAATATATTTATCACACTACTTTATAATTGGCCTGTAGCTAAGAAAAGGGTACACGGGGATTAAAATGTTGATGTATCTTGAAAAAAATTGATAATTTTACAGCAAGGAGCACCAAGGAAGGAAAAGAAAGAATAACTGTTTTGGTCAACAAAGGAGTAGCTTAAGGAGACTATGGACATCTTATGGGGAACAGGATCCTGATATAAAATGGGAAAGTGGAAGGATTTTGAAGTCTTTGTCTATAGAACATCATCTTTAAACATATATGAAATGTTGCACAATCAGGTATTTATTATATTTTTATCACCAAAGATAATTACAATATTTCAGAACAGTGATATTAAACTCAAATAGAAATAAGTACACTAAACTGTATATGAGTCCCTTCAGGTCTCTTATTGACTTAAGACACACACACACACACACACACACACACACACACATTTCTTTTTCATATACCACAATTTACTCAACCATTCTCCAATTGATGGGCATCCATTAATTTTCCAGCTTCTAGCCACTACAAACAGGGCTGCCACAAACATTTTGGCACATACAGGTCCCTTTTCCTTCTTTAGTATCTCTTTGGGGTATAAGCCCAGTAGAAACACTGCTGGATTAAAAGGTATGCACAGTTTTAAAAGTTATCAAACAGTACATACCCCTTGATGCAGCAGTGTTACTACTGCG
Source organism: Antechinus flavipes (assembly GCF_016432865.1). Classification (NCBI taxonomy): domain Eukaryota; kingdom Metazoa; phylum Chordata; class Mammalia; order Dasyuromorphia; family Dasyuridae; genus Antechinus; species Antechinus flavipes. The sequence continues at coordinate 343,965,008 of NC_067398.1, read as the reverse complement.
CTTATATCCTAAAGAGATTTTAAAGAAGGGAAAGGAACCTACATGTGCAAAAATGTTTGTGGCAGCCCTGTTTGTAGTGGCCAGAAACTGGAAACTGAGTGGATGCCCATCAGTTGGAGAATGGCTGAATAAATTGTGGTATATGAATGTCATGGAATATTATTGCTCTGTAAGAAATGACTAACAGGATGATTTCAGAAAGGCCTGGAGAGACTTACATGAACTGATGCTGAGTGAAATGAGCAGGACTAGATCATAAAATACTTCAACAACAATACTATATGATGATCAATTCTGATGGATGTGGCCATCTTCAACAATGAGATGAACCAAATCAGTTCTAATGCAGCAGTAATGAATTGAACCAGCTACACCCAGGGAAAGAACTCTGGGAAATGAGTGTGAACCACTACATAGCATTTCCACTCCCTCTGTTTTTGTCCGCTTGCATTTTTTATTTCCTTCACAGGCTAATTGTACATTATTTCAAAGTCTGATTCTTTTTGTACAGCAAAATAACTGTATGGATATGCATACATATATTGTATTTAACATATACTTTAACATATTTAACATGTATTGGTCTACCTCCCATCTGGGGGAGGGGATGGGGGAAGGAGGGGAAAAATTGGAACAAAAGGTTTTGCAATTGTCAATGCTGAAAAATTACCCATGCATATATCTTGTAAATAAAAAGCTATAATAAAAAAGGAAGCCCTGAACACACACACACACACACACACACACACACACACACACACACAGACGTTGAGTGTGTGCCTGTGTGTGTGTATGCAACTATACTACCATGTTTCCCCAATAATAAGACACTGTATTATTAATTTTTTTGGACAGAAAAAGACCAGAGGGCTTATTTTTCAGGGGAGGGTTTATTTTAATAAACATTGACAGCAATTTTAATAAACAGGTAAATGTGAACAAAAAAAAGTACCATACCCTGAATTCCATCCTGGATGTCTTGCGCCTCTATTTCCTTCAGAAGAAGTGGACCCAATCTGTCATGTTCAGCAATATAGCTCTCTTTAAGTGAACATGTCTTGTCCAGGTAACCTGCTCGTAGTGCCTTGGCGACACAGCTGTCAGTAATTTTATCCCATGACTTCTTCACCCAAGTCACAACTTCTTGCAGACAGAGCTTCACAAAGTTTCCACGCTGATTTCTTTCCATTCTATTTTCAATGTAGTCATTGACTTCCATGCGCAAATGGTCCTTGAATGGCTTGTTTATTGCAATATCAAGGGTGTGGAGACAGGCAGTCATTCCTGCAGGAATCATTACTTGATCTATTCTTCTCTCTGCAAGGAAGTTCTTCATTTCTTTAGCGCAGTGAGTGCTGGCTGAATCCCAGATTATCAGACCTCTTTGGTTACCTCGCATAACAAGTGGCAGCATTAAATCAACCCACTTTCTTATTGTGTACACCAGGCTTTTTCGGTTTCAAGAACATAAATGCCTGATACACGTTCAATCTTATCTTTCTTGCCCTTACTGATGATTAGAGGTGTGGCTTTCTTTCCATCCAAACGAATTGCCAAAACACAGGAGACCCGTGCACTTTCATAGCCAGTGGTGGGAATGTAGATTGACGTTGCACCCCTGTGATGAATTGTTGTTTGAGATCCTTGTCCCACAAACACTGCAGTTTCATCCATAGCAATCATATTGCAGGTTTGGTACTTGGAAATGTCGATCCTATCAATAAAGGACTTGAATGCAAGTGCACGTTTAATAACTTCAGCATCTTCCAGCTTAAACAGTGTTGTTGATCTTCTTAGGGATAGTTCATATCGTTGAAGGAAACCGTCCAACCAGTGTTGTGATGCTTTGAAGCCTTCTGAGACCATTTCAAACTCTGGTGCCATTGAAAGGGCAAAGACTTGAATATCAGCCCTGCGCACAACCAAGGCCTTTGCTCTCCTGTCAGCAATCCATTCACCAATGAGGATCTCCAAGTCAGGATATAAGGGTTGCCGACCTGATCCAGACCTGCACTTTTTCCCTTTTCCCTCATCCACCTGTTGATTGAGGTTATTATAATCTGCTCTCCATTTTCTGACTATTCGAAGATCCAAAAGATTTTCTTTACAGAAAACTGCAAGATTCTTGCCATGTGACGCCTCTACAATTGCTTTCTTGTACTCAACAGTATAACTCTTCCTTTTTGTACTCATGTCTGGGGGGTCAAAACAGACAGAATAATAAAATAAAGTCCTTCTTTTCACTCTATCATGCCCCTCAATAATGTTCTAACCCCATCATGCTCCCTGAGTGCTCCTTCTATCCTCCATGATGCCCCCTGGGTTCTTCTTTTATCCTCCATCATGCCCCCTCACTCCCGCTTACATACCGGGTTTTTATGTTGTCCTGCCTCAGCTCTCCTCCGCGGCCCTGCTCTCAATGGCGCCAGCAAGCAAATCAGTTTCAATTGATCAAAGATGGACAGAAGCAGCTACACCCAAAAAAAGAACACTGGGAAATGAATATAAACTATTTGTATTTTTGTTTTTCTTCCCAGGTTATTTATACCTTCTGAATTCAATTCTCCCTGTGCAACAAGAAAACTGATCAGTTCTGCACACATATATTGTATCTAGGATATACTGTAACCTATTCAACATGTAAAGGACTGCTTGCCATCTGGGGGAGGGTGTGGAGGGAGGGAGGGGAAAAATCGGAACAGAAGTGAATGCAAGGGATAATGCTGTAAAAAATTACCCTGGCATGGGTTCTATCAATAAAAAGTTATTTAAAAAAAAAATAACTGGGGAAGAACAGGATGACACACTCATTGCTGCAGCTCTAATTGGATGCAGCTCGGAGCGCAGCATGCGTTTCACCGAAAAGGGTGGGGGGGAAAGGAGGGGATGGTGCATACAGAGGGTACCGTAATGTAGCAAGTAATGCAGGGGATCACCTTCACTACAGTAGCAATCTCAATAGGGCTTATTTTCGGGGGAGGGCTTATTTTAGAGAAACCTTACACAGTAAGGGAAGGGTTTATTTTTGGGATAGGTCTTATTATTGGGGAAACATGGTATGTATACTTCTAGTTAGCAGTTCTTTCTTTGGAGATAGATTGCATCTTCCTTCATAGATAGTTGATTTGAGTATTTGTAATGCTCAGAACAACTTAGTCATTCATGGTTATTCTTTGAACAATATTGCTATTATTTTATGCAATATTCTCTTAGTTCTGCTCATTTTACTCTTCATTATTCATGCAAGTATTTCCATATTTTCTTCTAAAATCAATCAGTTCATCAATTCTCATAGCATAGTAGTACTTCATCACAATCACATACTTCAATTTGTTTAGCCTTTCCTCAACTGGTGGGCATCCCTTCAATTTCCAATTCTTTACCACCACAAAGAGAACTGCTATAAATGTTTGAAAACATATTTTTTCCTTTTCCCTTGATCAGCTTGGGATTGCTAAATCAAAGGATATATAAAGTTTTATAACACTTTGGGCATAATTTCAGATTGTTCTCTAAAATGATTGGATCAGTTCACAATTCTACCAATAGTGTATAATTTTCCTAATTTTTCCACATCACTTCCAACATTTATCATTTTTCCTTATCGTGTTAGTCACACTAATAGCTATGAGATAATATATCAACTTTGTTTTAATGTGTATTTTTGACTTAGAGCATTTTTCCCATAAGGCTACATCAAAAAAACTATCTGGTTTATTCTTGTGGAAATTTTTCTTTTACCTGAATCAATTCATGAGTTTAAGTCTCGTGATTGTAATTATTACTTTTGACTTTTCTTTGTATCCTCAGTATCGAATATAATGACTGGTACATAATAAGCATTTAATAAGCACTTATTGTTTCATCACAAAATATGATTATTCTGGAACAGGGATATCAAACATAATCTCTAGTCACAAAACTCCAAAGAGTAGACCAAATCAGATTAAAATGTAGTTCTTATCTAATTTTAATGTATTGATGTATTAACAGCAACAAGAAATAAATATATAAGTCTGTGGGAATCCTTATATATGGTCTAATGGTCCCTGTTTTTATTTGAGTTTGATATTACTGTTCTGGAATGTTGGCTGGAACTTGTAAATATGTATGTAATACGGATGTTGAGAATGCTGTGTCATTTTTAGGAGAGCTTTTCTTCTGCATTTATGTTACAGTATTTTCCTTCCTGAAATCATGTTTTCTAATAGCCTAATTTATATAATTTAAATTTTAAAATTCAGCAATTTTTAAAATTTAAAAATAATTTATCAAGGAAAATCATTAATCAACAAGTACTTATTAAGCACCTACTATGTGATAGATATTGTATTAAGTGATATAGAAAAAAGCATAAATGCATCCTCCCTTCAAGGAGCTTACATTTTTAACCAGGAAGACAGTATATTTGCACATGTATACAGATTTAAAAAACAGATATCTTTTGACATATTTAACATATATTTGACAGTAAGACATTAGCATTTAGGAGTATGGAAAAGAATAAAGACATTTCTTTAAAAATTAGATTTTGGGAGGAAACAAACAATCAAAGGAAGAAACCACAGGAGAGAATGTACTTCCAGAATGAAAAGTCCAGGGGGTAGAGTGAACTTCCAAAGCAATGAGGATTCTGGGGCATGGTGAAGAATGTCCAGAAGAAGAGCCTGGGAGGAATGAAATCACAGCACTTCTAAGCACCAACATGATGTGGATTAATGTAGACACCAAAAGTTAGGGTTTGGTCATGTGAAGAACTCACAATAGCCATTCTCTTTGACAAAAAGATTTATTTAGGAAAGAGGTTACAGACAAAATGAAGGGATACGATAGACATCAGGAATGGTAAATATGAAATAGATTTGGAAGAACATAAAAAGGGGTTTTGCTGAAAGGGACATAGTGTTATGCCACAGTTCTCTTTAACTGTCCTGATTCAGTTTCCCTGTATGAGTTTCCCCTGTCTCAGTTTCCTTAACTCTGTCTCAATCCCCTAAGTAAACTCCTCCTCTGACCCATTAAGACTGAGGACTATTTGCTCTAAGGTTATAAATTGTTAGCAAGATAAACAAGAGAGTAGACCTTCTAACTCTTTTCTGTCCTCAAGAATTTACAATATCCCTCTAAAATATTCCAAGATACCTCACTGATATCTTTATTTCTGTGTATTCAGAGATCCTGTCTCTGGGTTTTTTAGGATTTATGGCCTCCCCCATCCTGACAGAAGTTTTCCCGCGCTTCTCACCCCTTCCTTTGTTTAGAGAAAAGGTATTTAAGAAGTTGGGGTTCCTCCATTCATTGCTGGAGGCTGGCGGCTGGATGCTATCCACTGGATTCTTTGAGATGACAGTCTCCTCCAGCCCTGGGACCAACATGGATTCCTTGGTCCCAGTATACTTATCTCTGTCTGACTGGATAATTTGAGACGAGAGTCCTATCCACTCAATTATACTCTCCCATTAATAAAATATTAAAAACTCTCTAATCTCTCTCCTGCCTCAGTTTCTCTGGCATTACAATAATACTTTAAAAGAGTTAGCTATAAGGAAGAGAAGTGGGGTTGGGAAGCATAGTGGAGTTAGGAGATATACTACATGGTACAGGGGAAAGGGAAAAGGAAGAGCAAAAACACCATAGGGCAGAATACCATGATGGACTGACCCAAAAGAAGGCAGCAGCCATGCGATGGTCCATAAATAGACTTTATAGGGAAAATTTAATCTCAGGGACATGACTGGGATTTCTGACAGGACATGGCAAAAATGAGACTGATGAAGACCTCTATAGAAGGTGGGTCTCAGGAGTGTGACATAACTAGGATTTCTGATTGGACAGCCTCCACAGAGGATAAGACCATAGAGCTAGACTGATCTCTATCAGAGCCTTCTGCCTGCTTGCCTGAGGATTCAATTCTTTAGTTTCCCTTGGTCTAACATACCACTTAGGACCTAATCACTTCAAATTTGACTATTAGAAATTCATTCCTTTCCCAGCTTTAAGAGGGCCTTAAAATGTAGAAACATGGCAGGGAAAATATTTCTTTGATGCTATAACACAACAGCTCCCCAATATCAAGTAAATCCCTAGGAGAATAAAAATCTGGGAATAGCAGCAGAAGGACCAAAGAGGGATGAAAAGAGCATTGCATGCAGATGTAGGAGAGGGACCAGCTTGAGAATTAAAACTAGAATTAAGAGAAACCTCAGTTTGTGAGATTACCTGGACAATATTTGGGATGTAGTCATGGAAAATTATAAAAGGTTTTTTTGAAATCTGTGTTAGGGTTTGGAACCTCATAATGATGAGGTATGTTTCGTGGCAAGAATATGGGTTGGTCTCCTAGTCTCCAGAACATCAAGTTAGGGCGGGTTCACAGCAAGAAACGCTACACAAAAGGCTATGAAAAGGCACTTTATTAAAGAGAGACACACCAAGATGTTCTCTTAGTGGGCAATGTCAAAGAATTGCAAAGAGACATTTTCTCAGGGCTTACTTTTATACAGAAACAAAACAATTTAGGTTTTGCATCGGAAAGGAACATACTTGAGATAGGGTGTGGGAAAAGAGTCTTTCCCAGGGAATGTAGATGCTCTTCTGGGCGAGGCTGTATTGTCCTCATCAATAACTTTGAGCTCTTGAGCATTGCAATCTAATTCAGACATTTATGCAGGTAACCTATCTTCTTTCTTCACTAGAAAGATAGGGGAGGGCTTCTAATGAAAACTAGCCAAATTCCTTTGAGCAAAACTTCCCGGTATTATGATCCATTGTATTCTCGTGTTCTTCTCTTTATGTCTCTTAGGAAGGAGAATCCTCCCTTCTGCATCCTTAAGGAATCCTTTCTCCTTCCATTTCATCCAATACCTTATACTAGTCATAATTCTGTCTCTGTCTCCGTCTCTGTGTCTCTGTCTCCTTCTGTGTCTCTGTCTCTGTCTCTGTCTCTGTCTCTCTCTCTCTCTCTCTCTCTCTCTCTCTCTCTCTCTCTCTCTCTCTCTCTCTCTCTTGCTCTCTCTCTCTCTCTCTCTCTCGCTCTCTCTCGCTCTCTCTCTCTCTCCCCCATCACCACCATCACGTCTGTTCCACACTACTACCATATTCTCTGACTTTTTCTAACTTTTATTCTTTCAAATCTTCCATGACGAGAGAACTGCTGTCAAGACTGTCTAAATCACACTAACTCAGCATGCACAGCCAGGAATATGCTGGAAGCAGTTTCTCCAGCTGGCAATTGTTTTCTATTTGAGTATACACACCTCAGAAATTAGCAAAAGCAAAAAATCAAAAATTGATTTATTATTTAGTTTACTGATTGTCTAGATTTAAGGTGATGGAGAAAATGTTAATTCATACATCTTTCTATCCTTCCACCAAAGCCAATTGTTAAATATTTATCAGCATATTTCAACCTAAAATTCACCTGAGGGTCATTTAGAGTCTTTAACCCACCACTCCCTGCCCACTTCACCTTCCAATCTCTTTCTGGAAAGCCTCGAGTAAGGCAAGCTGGTGACCACTGCTAGGCTAGGGGAAACAAGGATGGCTTGAGTAGGAAGGAGAAGGAGGCAAGTCAATGTAGGGACTACAACCAGACAGTGAGGTGTGATTTCAGGCAGCCCACAGTCAAGTGATATAATTTATTGTCAGGGCAGGTCAAAAGGGGCTTCTGATTGCAGGTTAATTGTGCAGCTGAAAGAGGAGTGAAGCAGATGAAAACAATGGCAATATAAGCAAGTGTCCCTGCTGCTACTTGGCCAATTCACTGAAGCCACTGGGGTTTTAGTTTCCTCTCTCTAAAATACCTCTGAGATCTGCTTCAACTCTCAATCTATGATGTTCTAGCATACTGCACCATCTAACTCCCCTAATACAGGACATAAATTGAGTGATAAATTTGAATAATGAGAACCTAAAAGAAGACCGGTTGTTAAATTATTATCACAAAGGTTACATACAAAATGTCAATGAGGATAACTCAGATTTTCCCCCAAGACTAGTGAGATGGAGGGTATGAGTTCAAATGCAACCAATACTGAAGAGAGTGGTCAGTAATGCAATGTCATTAGGAAGGTACCAAGTCTCAGTAAGAGTCTAAAAATTATTTTGTAGTTGTTTACATGTATTTTGGAGGAGCCAACTCTTCATGACTCCTTTTGGGGTTTTCTTGGCAAAGATACTAAAGAGTTTTGCCATTTCTTCTTCAACTCATTTTCAGATGAAGAAACTGAGTTAAGTGATTTCCGGGGTCACGCAGCTAGTATGTAACTGAGGTTGGATTTGAATTCAATCCTTTCTCACAACAAGCCCAGGATTCTATCCACTGTACCTCAAAGATTATTATAATAGTTAGCTTTTACATAGTATTTTAAAGCACTTTAGAAATTTACTTTAAAGCAAAGCACTTCACAAATATCTCATTTTATCCATTTAACCCTGTATCGTTGTTCTCACTATATAGAGGAAGAAACTGAGGCAGACAGAGTGACCAGTACCAGGTCATCAAAAAAAAAAAAAATACGTGTTTGAGGCATTATTTTTACTTGATCCTCCTGACTTCAGGTCCAGAGGTCTATCTACAATGGCATGTAGCTATATATAAAAATTGTAATAGTGTGAAAGAAAAAAGCTCTAAGATCAATATGTAGATTTTTGAACAAGCATTTTAGACAGTGCAACTGAAGGGATGAGAGATTCTAAGGTGGGACATTTTTAGGGGTTAAGGTTAAGGGAGATGGGAGTGGTGAAGGGGGAATAGAATGTGTACTTCAGAAGTCAGAGATTTTGAATCACTGGGATAAAGAAAATTTGAAGAGGTAGGAGTATGCTAACTATTAAGGGGTGCATCTAGTCATTATCAGTAGCTACAGAGAGGTTCCAGCATGCTCTTAGAGTTTCAGAGTCCAGACCCAGCACAGCCATTGCTGTCTTGCTAGTGCCTCACTGCTGCCCCCTGAAGTCTGTAGAGGAAGCTCGGTAATGCCATCCAGCCAAGAAAAAAAAGTAGACTGCATTTGTTTTGTTGTTGTTGTTGTTGTTGTTAGTTTGTTTTCTTTGATTCTTCTTTGACAAAATGAGCAAAAAACTAAAACGGACTCTAATTATTGATGGCTTCTATATGGATAGAGAGCAGACTTTAAACTCTGAGGAGACTAAAAACAGACTGTCTCCAGATGAATCCCCAAAGGGGAATATGATCTGGTCCTCAACACACAAGACTCTCAAAGAAGAAATTAAAAAGATCTCACAAGAGAGTTAAAAGAAAACTGAGAAAAAGAAAGGGTAGCTTGGCAATAGAGTCTGGATAAGTCATAACACTCTTTAAAGATAGAGTAGATAAAGAAAATAAATCCTTGAAAAACAGAATTAGTGAATTGGAAAAAGAAAATAACTCTCTAAAAAATAAAATTGCAAAATGGAAAAAAAAATCCATAGAATAAAACAACTCACTTAAAAGCTCAATTGGACAATTAGAAAAAGATATTTAAAAAGTGAGTGAAGAAAATAATTAATTAAAAATCAGAATTGAACAAATGGAATTGAATTACTCGAGGAGACACCAAGAATCAGTCAAGCAAAACCAAAAAAATGAAATAATGGAAAAATGTCAATTACCTTCTTGGGAAAACAACAGCTCTGGAAAATAGATCTAGGAAAGATAATATGAGAATTATTGGACTTTCTGAAAAATATGATGAAAAAAAGAGCCTGGACACTATTTTCCAGGAAATTATCAAAGAGAATGGCACAGATGCTATAGAAACAGAAGTTAAAATGGACATTGAAAGAATTCATCGATCACTTATTGAAAGGGACCCTAAAATCAAAACTGCAAGAAATATAGTGGCTAAATTCCAGAACTATCAGACAAAGGAAAAAATATTACAAGCTGCTAGAAAAAAATCAATTCAAATATAGAGGAGCCACAATAAGGATTACTCAGGATCTAGCAGCATCCACATTAAAGAATTGAAGGGCCTGGAATCTGATATTCCAAAAGGCCAAGGAACTGGGTATGTAGCCAAAAATAACTTACCCAGCCAAAATGAGCATTTTTCCCCCCAGGGAAAAAGATGGACATTCAATGAAATAAACGAATTTCATCTATTTCTAATGAAAAAACTGGAACTAAACAAAAATTTGATCTCCAAATATAGGACTCAAGAGAAACCTAAAAAGGTAAAAAGAAATCTTGGGAACTATATTTCTGTTATAAAGATGTATAAAGAAGAACACATGTATACTTTGTTCTAGAAACTAAAGGTCAAAAGGAAATTGTACCAGAAAAAGGGTAAAGTGGGGGTACTACATCTCACGAAGAGGCAAAGGAAACTCATTATATCTGAGAGAAAGAATGGAGAGGGGCGAACATAGTGTGTATCTTATTGCCATCAGAATTGGCTTAAAGAGAAAAATATTAGACATATTCGATTTATGGTGAAATTTCTCCTACCTCATTGAAAAGTGGGAGGGGAAAAATGAAAAGGGAAGGAGTAAGCTAAGTGGAAGGGAATACAGAAATTGTGAGGTAAGAAAGGGGGAGGAACTCTAAGGTGGAAGGGGGTTCACTGAAAAGGGAGGGCTGTGAGAAGCAAGTGTTGCTCACAAGTTTAATACTGGGGAGGGGGGTAAAGGCAAAGGAAAGTAGAAAATAATAAGCAGAGGTTAACAAGATGGCAAGTAATACAGAATTAGTCATTTTAACCATAAATGTGAATGAGGTAAACTCCTCCATAAAGAGGAAGTGGTTAGCAGACTGGATTAAAAGCCAGAATCCTACAATTATGTTTTTAAAGGAAATATACTTGAAGCAGAGCAGTACATACAGAGTAAAGGTAAAAGATTGGAGCAGAATCTACTATGTTTCAGGTGAAGTTAAAAAAGCAGGAGGTAGCCATCCTGATCTCAGATCAAGCAAAAGCAAAAATTGATCTAATTAAAAAAGATAAGGAAGGGCACTATACCTTGCTAAAGGGAAGCATAGATAACGAAGCAATATCAATATTAAACATATATGCACCAAATGGTATAGCATCTAAATTCTTAAAAGAGAAATTAAGAGAATTGCAAGAAGAAAGAGACAGCAAAACTATAATAGTGGGAGATCTCAACCTTGCACTCTCAGAATTAGATAAATCAAACCACAAAATAAATAAGAAAGAAGTCAAAGAGGTAAATAGCATACTAGAAAAGTTAGATATGATAGATCTTTGGAGAAAACTAAATGGAGACAGAAAGGAGTACACTTTCTTCTTAGCAGTTCATGTTACCTATACAAAAATTGACCATATATTAGGACATAAAAACCTCAAATTCAAATGCAGTAAGGCAGAGAAAGTAAATGCAGCCTTTTCAGACCACAGTGCAATGAAAATTATATTCAATAAAAAGCCAGGAGAAAATAGACCAAAAAATAATTGGAAACTAAATAATCTCATACTAAAGAATGATTGGGTGAAACAGCAAATCATAGACTCTCTTCCCCACTCTACTTCTCTTTATAGTTAACTTTTAGAGTGACAAATACTTCTCAGGATTTAGCAGCCATTATGTTTTTTTTCTCCAAACAAATGGCAAGTTCTCTTCATTGAAAGGCTTGCTTCTATCTGTCCAACTTCTTCTCCCCTTTTTCAACATGCTTTTTTCCCTCTCTCCCTCTCTCTCAATTTCTAACATTATCTCCCTGTAATACTCTCTGACTGCAACATACTTTTTCCCTCTCTAACAACCTATCAAATCAATAATCTTTAACATTTTTTAGGTCACAATATTATTATAACCCCTACTTAATGATCAATTTCATAATTACTGTTGGAATCCTTACAAAGTGTTAAGTCATTAGACTTGATAGAGACAATAATTATCTAATTTAGCATGGTTCAGTATGATTGATCTGATCCTACAAGGAGATGTTATGGGCCAGAACTTGAAACAAGATACTAAGTGGAATTGAGGAGACAATGTTTAAATCTAGTTTAGAATTGATTTAATCCTATAACAAATAATGGTTTCCACTATTTGTTGTGATATAATGATTGTTGTGTACTCATTTTACAGCATATAAGCAAGAAGCTCTCAGGGCCAGACACAGAAGCCCATTCTCAGAGGCGGAGACAAAGTCATTCCATATTCTACCTTTGTGCTGGCTGGAGACATTCAAAAGGAGGTAGGGGCTGAAGCTCAAGACTTTGAAGGACACACTAAAGGACTGGATTTTAACTCCTGGCTGCATTTGAAGTGATTATTAATCTGAACTGAAACTAAGGCTGCCTCCAGAAACCTCCCCAAGAAACCTGCTCTCCCAGAGAACCATTATATTTTAAAGAAAAGAACACCACAATTTACAATAAATGATAGCCAAATAAACATAACAAAACCCATCACAAAATGGATAGGAATTTCTTGTAATTTACAGTCATTTCAAATTTCAAAATACACACCAGCTAAAATTATTTAAACAAAATCAATATTTTTCCATGTGATATTCTAACCAGATATTTCATTCAAACTGTCAGTTGCTTCTGCAAATCATTCTTTCTTATCCCATTTATGCAAAATCACCTCTTTTCCCCTTTCCTTTGTTTTCTTTTCCTTCAAAATTTTAAAGTTTCACAATATAGTGAACAGCTAAATAACTCCATAAAGCTTATATACATGTTCAGCAGAGCTGACAAATTTTAAAGCATAACTTAAAATATTTACAAATTACCCAATATATGTTTTAGAAGGTGACATGCTTCATCTACTTAGGGGGTATGTGACCTCTTCAGGTAAGCTGTCAGGACTTTGTTTTAACAAGTTATTGTTAAACTGATCAAATCAAATACAGCTTTAAAAATTTTGTCTATTAGTAGTAATGGTTCAATATTCAAATAAATTCCTAAAATCTTATACCCAGAATAAACAGATCTAGCATGCACAAAGCAATAGTATACAATTTCATAATCACAGTACCACTTTAAATAAAAATTAAGCCCCCAAAATTCAACAGATCAATAAGCCATATCCTTTTTTTCCACTTAAGTAAGATCCCTAAATTCTAATCAAATATTCCAGACAAACTGAATTACCATTTGGTGTACACACACACACACACACACACACACACACATTTTTTAATACTGGCTCTCAGAAGACTGATTATATGAGGAGGCTATTCCTTTGCCAGAGTGTTTTTTTAAAAGTAATTGCTATCAATTTGTTCTCTCTCTTACCTCCCCTCATTCAGAGCTGCAACTTGAATCAGATAAGATTTTAGTGCCCTTTTTTAAAACAGGTTTTTGAAAAGACTGCTTTTGTGCCAGATTTTAAAAGCAACCAACCTTTCTTTGTTTTGATTGTATTTCCCATTAGTGCAAACAAGTTACAATTAAGTTTTGTTTTCTGCTAAGCACCTTTGCAATATTGAAATGACCAATTGCCAAATTTCTTTTTCTTTTTTTTTTTTAATTATAGCTTTTTATTTACAAGTTATTTGCATGGGTAATTTTACAGTATTGACAATTGCCAAACCCTTTGTTCCAATTTTTCCCCTCCTTATCCCCACCCCCCACCCTGATAATTGCCAAATTTTAAAATCATTTTTCTTAAAACTTAACGGAATTCCTTAAATCAAAACATCAGACAGACAAATCACAAACACAGACCTCACAGACATAACATTTAACAAATACAAACTAGAGGCAAATTCCTGATATCTCAGGAGTGCTGTGAGGGGCGTTTCCAGGTCAATAATTTCTTCCTCCCAGAAACCCAAATTGAGATTTTTAAATAGGCTTCCAAACTCCACTCTGGTGCATTCTTTACTTTCATAGAGAGTACCCAGATGTGTCAAAATACCCAGAATCAAATTGTACCTAATAGCACCCAAATTTGTGCCACATGGAATCCCATTGGCACTTCCCAGAGTTGTATATTTCATCAGCCCAACTTTTTCTGGGGACCCAGATTTGCTAGCAATCAGACCAGACAGAAAACTTACTATATATGGGGTTTTAAACCAGGTTCTCCAGGTAGCAAAAACAGAGGTGTCAGTGGTGAGTTCTTGCTGCACCTGGAATTGCTCTCTGCATGGGATTCTGGAAGAAACCAGATGCAGGCTTCCCTAAAAAAAAATCCCTAAAAGAATCTGGTTCAAGACTACCAATGGAGACCTGCTGTTTTCTAATCTGTAATCTTGCTTTCAGATCCCATATCTCATAGATGCCTCCAGAAATGTAATGACAGAAAAACTTAGGCAAGACAGAGATTAGATTTTTAATATTTTAATAGTGGAGAATTTGGACTAACTGAAGCCAGCTAGTTGAATGGTACTCTTGTCTCAAAGCATCCAGCAGCACACAAGTAATTCTAGAGACTTATAGGGCTCCAGCTATCAGGGAAACAAAGGCAAGGGGGAGGGGCGGGGAACAGAACACTGGGTGAGTGGAAATTCCAGGAAAGAATCATAACTTTAATTCTGACAGGATGGGGGTTAGGAGACAAGTCCAGGGCAAGAGATAGTGAGGATACTTAGGCATTTGAGATAAACCATCTGGAGTTGCATGACTACTTGGAATGTGAGAGTGATAAGAGCTTAATGGGGTAAGGAAAGAGTGTCATAATATTTTATTCAGAGATTAGCATAATAAATAATTCAGGGAAAATGAGGTATTACACTTCTAATATTAAATCCTAATATCTGATATTATGTAATTTATATTATGTAATTTATTTAATGTATATATCTCATTTGTACATAATCATTTGAATACTGTCTTCCCTCATTAGATTGTAATAACTTTAATATAAGGAACTGTTTTTTAAATATTTTTCTTTGTATCCACAGTGCTTAGCAAGGCACATAGTAGACACTTAATGCTTGTTAACCGGTCTCTTCTATGTATATAATCCAATAATTTCCTCCCTCCCCTTCCACTCCCAAACTTGCAATGACTTGTTGGTCTTTGATGATTTCATGATGGTTCCTAAATATGGTACTTTCAGCTGAGCATTACTCCACTGGTCTCTTATGGTTTCATGGTAGTTACTAAGCACATGAGCTCCTCTATCCTTTGCTTCCTATTTTCAGCTCATTCAACTCTTTAGGGCCCCCTGCCAGCTACCTCAGATCCAGTTTGTCAAGATATATTAAGTGATTGGATCCTCTTCTAAAAGGTACTAAAAAGCTAATAGCTCTTCATTCCTAGATATTACCAGATAACAAAAGCCAGGATATTTTACCTTTAGGCTAAGTTTTCTTTTCAAGTCCTATGTCTGGTTTGAGATTATTGTTCTAAACAACTATTTAATTTAAAATTAACCATTCCCAAGATCATTTTTGGTTTAGTATGCAAACAAGTTTGAGTATGACCAAAAGGTAAAATAAGGCGTTATAGGTATATAGTAGGTTCTCCATCTACTTTCCAGATTTCTTCCTGTGTTTTGACCAGCAAGTTTGTATATACATATATATATATATATATATATATAGAGAGAGAGAGAGAGAGAGAGAGAGAGAGAGAGAGAGAGAGAGAGAGAGAGAGAGAGAGAGAGGGAGAGAGAGAGAGAGAGAGAATATAAATAGCATATAATATAATATACATACTATATTTATAGTACTAAACTCCTTTATTTTCTTCCTGTTTTGACCAGCAAACTGTTTTCCTACTTTATAGCAAAAGTTCTTTAGAGGATTTAAGCATACTCTTAAGAGAGAAGAGATTTGTTATTTTTACCATACAACTTACTATATTAGCTTTTGGTAAAAAAAAAAAAAAAAAAAAAAAAAAAGAGCCACAGCTAAGAGATGTTAGAAATAAAAATCTTTGTCTTGCTTTGTGAGATGGTTTGTTCTAGTATCCATTAAAAGAGTCTGAAATTTTAAATAAATCAGAATAAGTTGCATGGAAATACCTCAAAAATCATGTACCCAGAGATTTCCATAGTATTTCATTACCAAATTTCCCTTTAGAATTTTAAAACTGCTATCTTGGCTTGCTATGGCTCTTGAACAAAAGGATAAAGTATAGATCAGTAATGTACTTAACATTGTTCTTAAAAAAATGTTGCCTAGTTTTTTGGGTTAGGAAAAAAGTTTACAGTGATAAATGGTAAAGGACTCAGGCCATGGATCTTAATAACAGGATTAATAGCTGAACTTTGCTGATGTTCAGCAAATGTAAACACCTGATTTTTCACACTATGGCAAGATTAAATAAGTGTAACCCAGGCAAACTTTCTACCACTCTTTCTATTAGTGCGTGGAGGGACTGGTTCTTTTGTCATAGTGGACCTTGCTTCACCTTCCCTATCTTGGTCTCTCAGCTTATGGGATAATGTGGAATGTTGTTCACTCTAAGAGGAGTCTAAGAAATAAGCTAGAAACTTGCAAGATATTCTAGTTCAAATGATTATGTGACTTTGAATATGATCTGTAGCTTATTTTTCTTCTCCCTAGAGCAAGGTTCAGAACATAGATCTATATCACGGAAAGTGGAAGAGAATTGATACAAAGCAAAATAGAGGACAGGAGAAAAATATTGTAACCATGATGATGGTCCCTCTTCTCTCCCTCTTCTTTCCTTCCTTTTCTTCTCTTTTGTCTTCTCGTGATTCCATCAGCTCCCATGGGTTCTTTATATCCAACTATATTCTCTCCCCTGAGCTCCATTACTGAATCACTAGTTGTTTGTTGGATATTTCCAACTGAATGTCTTGTAAACATCTCAAACTTAACATGTCCAAGAGAAAATTCATTATCTTCCTTTCCAAAACCCACATCTGAACTTCCTTATATCTTTCAAAGGCTTCATGATCCTTCTAATCACCTAGGCTTGCAACCTCAGAGCATCATTGATATTACACTCTTTTTATATCTATTCAGTTGCAAAGTTGCAAACTCAACAGCATGTCTTGTATGACTTTTTTTCCCTCTATACTCAAAAGGCTACTTTCTTGGTTCAAATCCATATCACTTCTGACTTGAACTACTGAAATTGATCATTTTCTTTTGCAATCTGATTTTCATACACATCAAGATGATATTCTTAAAAGATTAGTCTGATTGTATTATTAACAATGAATCATCTAACTGCTCCCAAAGCATTTATTAAGTGTTTATTACACTTAATATCAAATACTATGCCATTTTCTGGAGATACAATGAAAAGCAAAAATATATTTTGTTTTCAAAGAGCTCATATTCTAATGGGAGAGAAAACTAGTAAACAGATACATGGTAAACAGTAAAAAGCTAGTAAACAGATATACAGTAAACAATATATACAATATATAGAGAGAGTAGTTACAAGGTAAACTCAGAGGGGAAAATGGTTAGCATCTGGGAGGAACAAGAAGAGGTCTAATGAAGAAGATTAGATTTTAATTGAGACTTAAAGGAGACTAGAACAATTCAGGTAATGATAAAGAAAGAAAGGATTATAGCCATGGGTGACAGCCAGGGCAAAGGCATAGAAAGAGCATGTGGATGGTCATATGCAAGAAAAAAAAGTGTAGCTAGATTATAGAACATATAGAAGGGACTATAGTTTAGAAAAATCAGAAAAGTAGGAAGGGGCCAGATTGTAAATTTTAAATAGCAACATGAGATTTTATATTTGATCCTGCATGTAAGTCACTGAAATTCAATGAGTAGAGGGTGACATGATCTGAGTTATTCTTTAGAAAAATCACCTTAACAACCAAATGGAGGATAGATTGTAATGGGGAAAGATTTGTTTCAGTGCAACTAAATACTGTACAAATGAAGAAAAAAAAGGGCCTATATATAATAGATGATAAGATTTATTATAAATTACTGTATATGGAGAGTGAATGGGATTGAAAAGTCTAGGATGATACTCACATTGAAGGCTATATAGATTTGGGAATCACCTGTATAGAAATGATAAACTGAATTAATTGGAGTAGATAAGATTACCAAATGAAATAGTATTGAATGAAAAGAAAAGAGGGACTAGGACAGAATCAAGGAGGACATTCACATTTAGTTGGTGTGACAAAGATGGCGTACTAGCAAGAAATACCAAGGAACAGTTAATGTATAGAAAAAGGCTTAACAAGTATTGCCATGAGAATATAAGGAGGAGAGTATGTCTAGAAGCAGAAAACAATCAAGTGTTAAATGATGCAGAGATGTAAAAAAGAAGATGGAAATGGAGAAAAGCCTATTACATTTGACAATTAAGAAATCAGTGGTAACTTTGAAGAGGGAAGTTTCAGTTAAATGATGAACCTGGAAGCTTTATTGCTAAGAGTTTAGAAGTATAACAGGAAATTGAAGTGCTCATTATAGATTACTTTTTACAGGAGTTTAGTCACAAGCAGTTGAAATACAGGAAGATGTTTAAGAGAGATGGTAGAATCAAGTAAAGATTTTTTTTTTAAAGTTGTAGGAGATGTGGAAGTTTTTATAGATAACAAAGAAGGGACAAGTAGAGATGTTGAAGATGAGAAGATAATGAGATGTTAGAAATAAGACAGAGAGAATTGGGATATAAATAGGTTCCATTTTCTTGAAAAGAAAGGGGAAGATAGATGCATGTAATAGAGTTG
This sequence comes from Antechinus flavipes, assembly GCF_016432865.1. Taxonomy (NCBI): domain Eukaryota; kingdom Metazoa; phylum Chordata; class Mammalia; order Dasyuromorphia; family Dasyuridae; genus Antechinus; species Antechinus flavipes. Next base: position 343,946,456 of record NC_067398.1, on the reverse strand, counting down.
ACCTGGGCAATAACAAAACCATCTCTTTAATTGATAACAAATAAGATAACAAGGGAAAGTTATGGGAATTATATGTGAGGAAGAGTAGGGAAAAGGATACTTTTGGCCAATGGCCTCAATTTTTTTTTAATGAAGTATAAAACTAAGTCCTTGGTTGAAAAGACAGTCACATGGGAGGTTTGAGAAGAGATAAAGGTGTTTGTAATCTTCTATAGGAAGTCTGATAGTGGTTTAATTAGAGAGGAACAAAATTTTTGCCTTGTTTCAGTGACAACCAATTAAGATCAGTTTACATAAATTTGTAGTGGAACTAGTCAACATACTTCTACAATGTTCTTCAGCAGCATATGAATAAAAGCAAAGGAAGTAGATGGTTGAAGTAATCAGGATTGAGATGTAATAAATTGTTGAGAGGACAAAGAAACAAACATTAAAGAGTAGAGGATTTAAGAGTTAAGTTGCTTAACTAAGATGAAAATATAGGAACAGAGGATTGTACTTAGTACTTGGGATACCAACCTGATGAAGAACTGAGAAGTGCAAGGAATGGAAATTATATTGAATGCAAAAATGGGGGTGGGGAGCAATAGAAATAAGCTAATAGCACAGGGAAAGCTGAAATGATAAAAAGATTATGGTCCCAACTAAAGAGATTTTCAGAGTTAATGAGTATGAAAGTGAGCATCTGAGTGATGATACAGTTAAGCAAATAAATATTTCTTATGTACCTATGGTGGAGTAGAGAAATGAATAAATTGAGAAATTCAGAAATTAGAGTATTTGAGGGATATCATCACTATGGATACTGAAGTTCCCTAGTATGAGAATAGGAAATGGAGTGAAAATTTGTGAGCTAGGTAATTGACTCTTTAAAAAGGAAACAGAATGTCCTGGGGAATGGATAGCTTATAGTTACTAGGATATGGGCTAAGTGGTAAATTTTTATAATATCAACCTCACAGGAGTAAGGTTTGCTGAATGAAGGTGATAGAGGGAGAGGTTGCAAGTTGTCAATAGAAAGCAGAGTATTCCAATGCTTCCCTCTCACCCTCCATCCCCCACCCCCCAATACAACTTCAGTAGGGTTTGGGAGAAAGTATAGCAAGCACTGGAAAGGGTGGTGAGGTAAGTGGTGCCATCAGAAAGGACTTGCTGTAATCAGTTTGAAACAGTTTATGAAAGCCAATTGTTATATTTTCAATGTGAGCATTTATATCTAGAAAGAACATCAGCTAACACTAAAAAGTCAAGGTTTGGGCTTTTTATTTTCTGACTTAAGAAAGTGATGGAGAACATATTATTAATATAAATTATACTTTGAAATGTGTTGTGGGTACTTTTTCCTTCTTGTGAAGTTAGTCATTAAAATTTATTAGTGCACTACTGGAGCCCAGGTCTCAGAGAAGGCCAGTAGACAAAAGAAGTGAGAAAGAAAAAAGTTCAAGCTAAAAAAAAAAGTTTGATGATTAATGAGTAAATATTTCATAAAAGAAGAGGCAGACAGATAATTAGTGTGATACCATCTGGGAGTTGAAGTGGAGAAAAATTAGTGGCCAGTTGGGAAAAGGGAATAGATTTATACATCAGCAACTGAGGATTCAGAATTACTTTGTTTGGAGGAAAGTATAATAAGCTAATAGTATACTATCTATTAAGAAGTGAATGTAGGGACTTCTGGGAGCTGAGTTAAGATGGTGGAGACAACAAATGTTTCTCCCTGACCTTCTTTATAACCCTCACAATAATTATGAAATCTAGCCTCTGAATTAGCTCTGTACAGGTAGAACCCACAAATATTGGGAGTGCAACAAATTATCAGCAGAAGATAATTTCAAAAATCACCAAAAAAGGTATGTTTCAATTGGAAACAACATGGAGGCAGCCAGGGCAACCAGCACATATGTCAGTGCAGACAGCTCAGAGTCCCAGGGCAGAGAATTTATGGGAGGAAACAGATCAGAAAAGATTTGTTTCAGTCAGAAATGGGAGAGAGGCAGCAAAGCACAAATAGCTTACCACAAATGCCAGTGCGGACAGAGCAGAGCCCTGGTGGAAGAGCAGTCTCAGTGTGGCGGTGGACTTTCATGAGATAGAGAGTTTGCAGGAGGAAGGAGACCAGAGAAGATCTGTTTTAATCAGAAATGAGAGAAAAACAGAGAGGCCCAGACAGGTGGGCCACAAATGCCAGTGTAGACAACTCAGGGTCCTGAAGCAGTGCAGTCTCAAGATGGTGGTACAGACTCTGACTACAAACAGCCAGTGCAGATAGCACAGAACCCTGGGGAACTGCTGAATCCACATGGCAGACAAAGCATTAGGAGTGAATCAGCACTGACCCAGCAGCTGTGGTTGCTTGGAAAACCTCTCCTGCCCTAAAGGCAGACCTTAACTTTAAAAAATGAGTAAAAAAGTAAAGAGGACTCTAACAATTGACAGCTTTTAAGGCAAAAGAGAAGAACAGATTTCAAAGCCTGAGGAGACTTAAGACAGATTTTCTTCAGATGAAGCTCCAAAAGGTGATATAACCTGGTTGTTATCACACAAGGCTCTCCTAGAAGAACTTTAAAAGGATCTTTAAAGAGAGCTAGAAGAAAAATAGGGAAAGGAAATGAAAGCTTTGTAAGAGAGTTTGGAAAAAACAACACAAAATAGACATAGTGAAATGGAAAAAGTATATAACTCATTAAAAGATAGATTTGATAAACTGGAAAAAGAAAGCAACTCCCAGAAAAACAGAATTTGTGAAACAGAAAAAGAAAATAACTTCTTAAAAAACAGAATTTGTGAAATTGAAAAAAAAAATCCATAGAGCAAAACAATTCATTCAAAAATTCAATTAGACAAATACAAAAAGAAGTAAAAAAAAAAATGAAGAAAATAACACACTAAAATTCAGAATTGAACAAATGGAAATGAATGACTCAATAAGATAACAAGAATCAGTCAAGGAAAACCAAAAAAAAAAAAAAAAAAAGAAAGAAAAAAGAAAAAAAGAAAAAAAAAATGAAATGCCTAATAGGGAAAACAAGTGACCTGGAAAATAGATCTAGGAGAGGCAATCTAAGAATTATTAGACTCCCTGAAATACATGATGAAAAAAAGAGCCTAGATACTATCTTTCAGGAAATCATCAAAGAGAACTGCCTGGATATCATAGAAACAGAAAGTAAAATGACCATTGAAAGAATTCACCAAATACCTTCAGAAAGATACCCCCAAATTAAAACCCTAAGGAATATGGTGGCTAAATTTAAGAACTATTGGACCAAAGAAAAAATATTACAAGCAGCCAGAAAGAAATAATTCAAATACTAAGAAGCCATAATAAGTTTTATTCAGAATCTAGCAGCTTCCACTTTAAAGGATCAAAGGGCCTGGAATCTGATATTCTGAAAGACAAAGGATCTTGGCATGCAGCCAAATATAAATTACCCTGGTAAAGTGAGCATTTTCTTTCAGAGAAGAAGATGGATATTCAATGAAACTGGTGAATTCCATGTATTTTTGATGAAAAGACCAGAGCTAAACAAAAAGTTTGACCTCCAAGTATAGCATTCAAGAGAAGCACAAAAAGGTAAAAAAACAAACAAACAAACAAAAAACTCTTGAGAACTGTATTTCTATTATGGACATATACTGAGAATATATGTATAATCTGTTATAATATAAAAAGAAACTAGAGATGGAAAGGGGATTGTAACAGAAAAAAGTGGGGGGCGGGGGAAGTGGAGGTAAAATGAGGGAAATTACATCTCAGGAAGAGATGTTATTATAGAAAACATTATAATTGAGAGAAAGAAGGAAGAGTGATGAATATTATGTGAATCTTACTCTCATCAGATTTAGCCCAAAGAAAGAATCTTAGATATATTTGGTTTCACCAAGAAACATCTCTCATCTTATAGAAAAGTGGGAAGGAAAAGGGAAAAGGGAAGGGATAGGCTTAATAGTAGGGAAAAGAGAAATAGTAGGGAAAAGGTAGAAGAAAGGGGATGGGTCTTTTAGGGGAAAGACTGCTTGAGGCAAGTAGTGCTCATGAGTAAAATATTGGGGAGGAAGGAAAGGAGGAAAGAAAAGAGAAAGGTATAATTTGGGATTAATAAGATGGCAGGAAATATAAAATTGGTAGTTTTAACTGTAAATATGAATGAGGTAAACTCTCCCATAAAATGGAAGCAGATAGCAGACTGGATTAAAAGCCAGAATCCTACAATATTTTGTTTACAAGAAACACATTTAAAACAGAGTGATACATACAGAGTAAAAGGCTGGAGTAGAATCTATTATATTTCAGGTAAAGTAAAAAAAGCAGGATTAGCCATCCTCATTTCAGATCAAGCAAAAGCAAAATTGATCTGATTAAAAGAGATAAGGAAGGAAATTATATCTTGCTAAAGGGTGCCATAGATAATGAAGCAATATCAATACTAAACTTATATGCACCAAGTGGTATAGCATCTAAATTTCTAAAGGAGAAGTTAAGAGAGTTGCAAAAAGAAATAGACAGCATAACTATAATAGTGAGAGCTCTCAACCTTGCTCTCTCAGAACTAGATAAATCAAACCATAAAATAAATAAGAAAGAAGTCAGAGGTAAATATAATACTAGAAAAACTAGACATGATAGACTTTTGAAGAAAATTGAATGGAGACAAAAAGGAGTACACTTTCTTCTCAAAAGTTCATAGAAAATTGACCATATATTAGGACATAAAGACCTCAAAATTAAATGCAGAAAAACAGAAATAATAAATGCATTTTTTTCAGATCACAATGCAATAAAAATTATATTCAATAAAGGGCCAGAGAAAAATAGACCAAAAAGAAATTGGAAACTAAATAATCTCATCCTAAAGAATGAATGAGTAAAACAGCAAATTATAGAGACAAAAATTTCATCCAAGAGAATGACAATAATGAGACAACATACCAAAATTTGTGGGATGCAGTCAAAACAGTAATAATGGCAAATTTTATATCTCTAGAGGCTTACTTGCATAAAATAGAGAAAGAAAAGATCAGTAAATTGGCCTTGCAACTAAAAAAGCTAGAAAAAGAACAAATTAAAAGCTCCCAATCAAATAATAATTTTGAAATTCTAAAAATAAGAGATCAATAAAATTGAAATTAATAAAACTATTGAATTAATAAATAAAACTAAGAGTTGGTTTTATGAAAAACCAACAAAATAGATAAATCTTTAGTTAATTTGATAAGAAAAAGGAAAGAGGAAAATCAAATTGTTAGTCTCAAAATTGAAAAGGGAGAACTATTCACTAATGAAGAGGAATTAGAGCAGTTATCAGCAGTTAGAGCCAATAAATTTGACAACCTAAGTGAAATGGAGGAATACCTACAAAAATATAGATTGCCCAGATTAACAGAAGAGAAAATAAAATACTTAAATAGTCCCATTTTAGAAAAAAAGAAATAGAACAAGCTATTAATCAACTCACTAAGAAAAAAATCCCTAGAACCAGGTGGATTTACATGTGAATTCTACCAAACATTTAAAGAACAATTAACTGCAGTAAGCTATTTGAAAAAAAAAAAAAAAAGGAAATGAAGGACTCCTACCAAACTCATTTTATGACACAGACATGGTACTGATACCTAAACCAGGTAGGATGAAAACAGAGAAAGAAAATTATAGACTAATTTCCCTAATGAATATTGATGTAAAAATCTAAAACAAAATATTAGCAAAGAGATTACAGATAATCATCACCAGGATAATACATGATGACTAAGTAGAATTTATACCAGGAATTCAGGGCTGGTTCCATATTAGGAAAACTATTAATATAATTGACTCTATCAAGAACCAAAGTAACAAAAACCATAAGATTATCTCAATAGATTCAGAAAAAAAGCATTTGATAAAATCCAACAACCATTCCTATCAAAAACACTAGAGAGTATAGGAATAAATTGATTTTTCCTTAAAATAGTAGTAGCATCTATTTAAAACCATCAGCAAGCATCATATGTAATGTGAATAAACTAGAACCATTCCTAATAAGAACAGGGGTGAAACAAGGTTGCCTACTATCACCATTGCTATTCAACATTGTATTAGAAATGCTAGCCTTGGCAATAAGAGAAGAAAAATAGATTAAAGGAATTAGAGTAGGTAATGAGGAAACCAAATTATCACTCTTTGCAGACGATATGATGGTATACTTAGAGAACCCCAGATGTATGTGAAAAAATATTTGTGGCAGTCCTTTTCACAGTGGCAAGAAATTAGAAATTGAGTGGATGCCCATCAATTGGAGAATGGCTAAATAAATTATGGTATATGAATGCTATGGAATACTATTGTTCTGTAAAAACAACCAGCAGGATGATTTCAGAGAGGCTTGGGAGACCTACATGAACTGATGCAAGGTGAAATGAGCAGAAACCAGGAGATCATTATGCACAGCAACAACAAGACTGTATGATGATCAATTCTGAAGGACCATGGCTCTCTTCAACATTGAGATGATTCAGACAAGTTCTGCTTGTGCAGTGATGAAGCATTTTCACCCAGAGAGAGAACCATGAGAGCAGAGGATAGAACCCACCATAGAAGTTTCACTCTCTCTGTTATCACTGGCTTGCATTTTATTTTTTTCCTCAGTTTTTCTTTTTTCTTGATCTGATTTTTCTTGAGCAATCTGATGACTATGTGAATATGTATACACATATTGGATCTGGCATGTATTTTGGCATATTTGGCATGTATTGGACTACCTGCTGGGTGAGGGAGGGGATGGGGGGAAGGACAACATTTGTGGCTGGGGTTATTCAGGGATCAGTATTGGAAAAATTACTCAAGCATGTGCTTTGTGAATAAAGGGCTTTAATTAAACACACACACACACACACACACACACACACACACACACACACAAATAAATAAATAAGTGAACAAACAAACAAACAAACGAATAAGCAAATAAATAAATAAGAAGTGAATGCTGGAGCCAAGTGCCAGTATGAGATTGAGAAGCTGCTCAAACTTTCCCAATTTCCTTCAAAAACAAACAAACAAACAACAACACATGAAACAAAGCCTCTGAAAAGAGTCTAGAATGTCAGTCTACAGAGAAATGCAATTAAACTATTTTCTAGCTCAAAATAGATTGGGGAAAGTTTCAAAAAGTTCAGTCTCCCTTAGGATGAAAGAGGTGCTTAGTCCATTTCAACCATTGTCCAGGAAAGCCAATGAGAGGATCTTAATCACAGCAGATCAAAAACCAAGAGCCAAGATCTGAGATCCTAGATCAATAGCAGAGAAGACTAATGGGACAACCTCCACTGCCAGCACAGAAATCAGATCACCAGCCTGGAAAATCAGGCAACAATAGGTGGGACTAGACTGAACTATCTCATATTGTGAACAAGACAACAAACATAAGGGACCCTGTGCTCAAAGCCAAGGCTCAAAGATGCACAAGAAGGTTGGAACAGAACCCCCTGTACCCAGGATCAGAGCTCAACCTTAAAAGTCACAAAAGAGGAAAAAATAAAGAAAATGAGGAAGAAGCAGAAAAGAACCTTAACCATAGAAAGTTACTATAGTGACAAGGAAGACCTAAATACTAACTCAGAAGAGGACAAAATGCCTGTATGTGAAACCTCAAGAGATGATGTGACTTGGTCTCAAGCCCAAAAAGACTTCTTGGAAGCTCACATAAAGGAGCTTAAAAGCTAAATAAGGAGATAAAAGAAAATGGGAGAAAGAATTGAGAAGTATTCAAAAGAAAATCAGCTTGGAAATGAAGAACAAAAATTGACAGAAGAAAACAACTCCTTAAAAAATACAATTAGCCAAATGCAAAAAAAAAAAAAAAAATACACTGAAGAAATCCATTTCAAAAAACACAATTGGCCAAATTCAAAACAAATAAACAAACAAAAATCCACTGAAGAAAATAACATCTTGAAAAGTAGGATTAAATTCAAATGAACAAGGAGATACAAAAGATGACTGAAGAACATGATAAATTAAAAACTAGAACTGAGCAAATGGAAGCTTGCTCGTAAAATGATTTTATGAAATGCCATAAATCAAACTAAAAAAGAATTTTTAAAATAGAAGAAAATATAAAATATAGATATCCTGGGAAATAGATGCAGAAGAGACAATTTAAAATTTATTGGTTTGCTTGAAGACCATAACCAAAAGAGCGTGGATAGAATCCTTCAAGAGATCATCAAGGAAAACTGCCCTGATATACTAGAATTAAAGGGCAAAATAGTCTTTGAAAGAATTCATTAATCACTTCCAGAAAGAGATCTTATAAAGAAAACCTCAAGAAACATTGTTTCAAAACTCCAAAACTATAATCTCAAGGAAAAAATACTACAGACTGCTAGGAAGAAAAACAATTAAGGTATTGAGGAACCACAGTGAGGATTACTAGGATTTGGCAGCTTCTAAATTAAAGGAGTAGAGGGCCTGGAATACCATATTCCAAAAGCAAAGTACCTGGTATTACAATCAAGAATCAACTATCCAGCACCATCTTTTAGGGGAGGAGATGGGTCTTTAATGAAGTAGGGGACTTTAAATCATTTCTCTTAAAAAGACCAGAACTAAACAGAAAATTTGATTCACCAAACACAGGACTCAAGAGAAACAGAAAGGTTAACAGAAAAAGAAAAATATATACTATTTAAAGGGCAAGCCGTTTACATCCCTAAATGGGAAAATGGTACTTCTTACTCTTGAGAACTGTATCTTTTATTAGAGAGTATCTTTTATTAGTTCCCATGTTTATGGGAACATGTTAAAGGGGTATGAGCATAAATTGACTCTGATATGTTATTAAAGAAAAAGACATTAAGGTGTAGGAAAAAGATTGTACTGGGAGAATAGGAAAGGAGAGAGAAAATAGGATAAATTAGATCATATGAAAGATATAAAAGACCTATTACAGTAGAGAGAAGGGAGGGGGTGAGCATTGTCTGAAGCTTAATTTCATCTGTTTTGGCTCAACGAGGGAATAATATTCACTCAGTTGGATATAGAAATTTATCTTACCTTCTAGGCAAGTAAGAGAAAAAAGGGGAAGAAAAAGGGAAAACCTGAATAGAAGGGAAGGTAGAAACACTAGGAGAAAGTGGTAAAAGAAAAGATGAGGAGTCATAGTAGGGAAAGCAGATTGAGGACAAGGTTGAACAGAAACAAAACACTACTGAGGAGGGACAGGGTGGAAAGAGAGAAAAAAATACACACACACACACACACACACACACACACACACAGAGGAGAAAAGTAGGAAGAAGAAATACACAGCTAGTAACCACATCTAAATATGAATGGGATGAACTTTCTTATAAAACAGGAGCAGATAGCAAACTGGATTAAAGACTAGACTCCTACAATATGTTGTTACAAGAAATACATTTGAAACAGAGAGAGATACATACAGAATAAATATAACACCTACAGAAAATTAACATGTATTAGAACATAAAAACCTCACAATCAAATACAGAAAGGCAGAAATAGCAAATGCATCCTTTTCAGATCTTGATGCAACAAAAATTACATTCAATAAAGGATCAGGGAAAGATAGACTAAAAAATCAATTAGAAATTAAATAATTTAACTTTAAAGAATGAGTGGGTCAAACAACAAATCATAGAAACAATGATTTCATCCAAGAGAATGACAATAATGAGATGATATACCAAAATTTATGGTATTCAGTCAAAGTAGTTCTTAGGGAAAATGTTCTCTCTCTAAATGGTTACATCAATAAAAATAGAGACAGAGAGGATCAATCAATTGGGCTTGCAACTAAAAAAGATAAAAAAAAAATTTAAAAACTACAAATTAGAAATTCTGAAAATCAAAGGAAAAATTGATAAAATTGAAAGAAAACTATTGAACTAATTAATAAAATTAAGAATTGGTTTTATGAAAAAAAACAAAATAGATAAATCTTTGATTAATTTGATTAGAAAAAAAAAGAAAAAAACAAGTTACCAGAATTAAAAATGAAAAGAGTAAACTTACTACCAAGGAAGAAGAAATTAAAGCAATAATTAGGAGCTATTTTGCCCAACTGTGTGACAACAAATTTGATAATCTAATTGAAATGGATTAATATTTGCAAAAATAAATTGCCCAGATTACTAAAAAATTCCCATTTTAGAAAAAAAAATTGAACAAGCCATCAATGAACAGCCCAAGAAAAACATCTCCAAGATGAAATGGATTTACAAATGAATTGTACCAATCATTTAAAGAACAATTAATTCCAATATTATGTAAACTATTTGGGAAAATAGGCAAATAAGGAATCCTGCCACACTTCTATGACACAATATGGTGCTGATACCTAAAACCAGGAAAAACCAAAACTGAAAATTATAGACCAATCTCCCTTATGAATATTGGGGCAAAGAATTTTGAATAAAGGTTTAGTAAAGAGATTATAACAACTATTCATCAGGATAATACACTATGACCAAGTGGAATTTATATCAGAAATATGGGACTGTTTCAATATAATGAAAACTATTGGCACAATTGACCATATCAATAACAAAACTAAAACATCATATGATAATCTCAGCAGATGTGGAAAAAAACCTTTTGACAAAATACAACATTCATTCCTATTAAAAACACAATGAGCTTAGGAATAAATGGAATTTTCCTTAAAATGATAAGTAGCATCCATTAAAACCATCAGCAAGCATTATTTGTAAAAGGGGAAAATTAGAAGTCTTCCCAATGATATCAGGGGGTGAAATAAGGATGACCATTATCATCATTATTATTTAATATTGTACTAGAAATGTTGGCTTTAGCAATAAATAAATTAAAGGAATTAGAAATACACAATGAGGAGATAAAACTGTCACTTTTTGAAGATGATACAATGGTATATTTAGAGAATCAACCAAAAATCTACTTGAAATAATTAACAGCTTTAGCAAAATTGCAGGGCATAAAATAAACCCACACAAGTCATCAGCATTTCTATATGTTACTAACAAAACCCAACAGCAAGACATAGAAAGAAAAATTTCATTTTAAAACTGTAGACAAAATGAAATATTTGAGTCTCTGCCAAGACAAACCCAGGAACTATATGAACACAATTACCAAACACTTTTCGTATAAAGTCAGATCTAAACAATTGAAAAAAATATCAATTGCTCATGGGTAGGCCATGCTAATATAATAAAAATGGAAATTCTGCCTAAATTATTATTGTTCAGTGCCATACCAAAATGCCAAATAATATTTTATAGAACTAGAAAAAATAACAAAATTTATCAGAAAAAGAAAAGGTCAAGAATATCAAAGGAATTAATGAGGAAAAACTGCAAGAATTGGTTGCCTAGTGGTACAGACCTAAAACTTTATAATAAAGTAGTGAAAAGTGAGTAGAGAAAGTTTTATTGGGAGAACCACACATTAGGCAGTTTCTGGTCCTCCCTTTTGGTCTAAAATCATGACAAAGGTAATTGCATTTTACCGTCAGCACTCTGGACAGTAGCCATCTAGTACTGCTAATATTTTTGGTGTTGTTAATATTCATTCTTTTTAGATCTAATCTATAAAAGAACATAGTTCTTTTATAGAATGATTAATTGGTAAGTAGAATAAAAGAAAAATTATTCGGTGAAAGGAGGTAGTTTGGGGATATGAACAGTTTGTAGGAGATTCAGGCAAATAGCCACACTCAGGACATCACCTTCTCAAGTACAGGACTAATCTTGCTCACAGTTTGCCTTTTGAGGTTTGAGGGATAATGACAGATTATTACTTCTGGAGGTCAATGGTAATCTTGCAATAGTCTAAAATTTCCACCATTACTCTCTTTTTGATTAAGACTTTGAAAGGCTGTGTGCTAAAATGCAAACATTTTCTAAGAGAATAGACACATTAATTCATTTTGCTCATTAAAACACTAAATTACTTTGTCCTAAAGAAGAGTATATTGCTAAGGGAAGGGAACAAAAAGTAGCAATAATTAATGAAAAAAGGTCAAAATGGTCCAAAAATTGGAATATGTGTATATATAGAAAAGGGAGGCAGCCTTATATGGGAGCCCATGGACTAATAATAGATAGCAGGTAGGCATTGACTAACTAGGGGGGAAGAAAGAGAGGAAAGGAACCATCAGAAAACAAAAAAGGGAGATAACTGATACTACTTATTGTTAATCACTTCTCCAGAAGATAGTAATGATGATAGCAGTGAGAAGTTAGCCATAAAAACATACAAGACTTTATAAGATGTTGGTAGATTGCCTCAAACTTTGAGAAATGCAAAATCTTCTCATTATTATGTCCCCTGAATCTTCTGATTGATCTAGACCATATCTCTCTATGGTCCTGTGTTCCTTTGGTATCAACTTGTATTTTGACATGAAACAGCTTCTAGCTCCTCCATTTAGCTCTCATGCTTAATTAAGAACTTCTTATCCCTTCCAGAGTGAGGACATAAAAACTACAAACTCCCTGCTCTCCAGGTTGGAAAACCTAACTGCACTATGAGATATTCCCAGCAATTCTCAAACTTTTTTTTCAATTTTTTTTTGTTATTAAAAATTACTGAGGATCTATGTGAAAAGTTTTTGTTTATAGAATTTTATTTATAGCTATTTACCATATTAGAAGTAAAAACTAATTTTAATGTGTGGATATTCTGAAAGAATCTCAGAGGCCCCCAGGATTCTGTGGATTACACTTTGAGAACCATTACTTTAAACAAAGACCAGCCCAGACTCCAGCTCTGTCAGTTGGGAGTTAAGCAAGGTAAAGAGAAAAGAAGGAAGCAAAATAGCAAAAGAACAGGGGAGAGTTAGTAAAGGGAAGATGGGGAAGGAAGGAAGGAGGCAGGCACCAATCTACTTTATAATTTTGCCTGGATGTAAAACTACTTTAGCAGATATAGATTTGATCATTGTGTTCTTTGAGGAGAAATTCAATTTCTTTTTTATTTTTTATTGTAGAAAGTTTATTTTTAATACACATTACTTTATGCATCATGTTGGGAAAGAGAACTCAGAGCAAAAGAGAAAAACCATGCAAGAGAAAAAATAAACAGAAAAAAAGAAGTGAACATAAATGTGTTGATTTACATTTAGTCTCCTTAGATCTTTTTCTAGATGAAGATGGTATTTTCTGTCCAAAGTCTATTGGGATTGCTTTGGATCATTGAATTGCTGAGAAGAAACAATACTTTAATAGTTGATCATTGCACATTCTTGCTGTTACTGTGTACAGCATATTCCTGGTTCTTCTTGTTTTGCTTAGCATCAGTTCATGGAAATCTTTCCAGGTCTTTATATAATCAGCTTGTTCATAATTTTTTACAGAACAATAATATTCCATTAGCTTCATCTATCACAGCTTATTCAGCATTGCCTAATTGATGGATATACACTCTTTTTTCCAATTCTTTGCTACTACAAAAAGAGCTGGTACAAAAATTTTTGTACATATGGTCCTTTCTCCTCCTTTATGATTTCCTTGGGATACAGATCCAATAATGGTACTGCTAGATCAAAGGATATGCACAGTTTGATAGCCCTTTGGGCATAGTTCCATATTGTTCTCCAGAATGGTTGAATCATTTCACAACTCCAACAATGCATTAGTGTTCTAGTTTTCCCACATCTCCTCCAACATTTATCATTATCTTTTTCTGTCATCTTTGCCAATTTGAGAGGGTGGTACCTCAGAGTTGTTTTACTTTGCATTTCTCTAATCAATAGTGATTTAGAGGATTTTTTCACATAATTATAATTGGCTTTAATTTTATCATCTGAAAATTGTCCGTTCATATCCTTTGACCATTTATCAATTGGGAATTCTTCAATTTCTTCATTCCACTCTCTGAAAGGCAGGAATTCCAGGAGTGGTAGAAGAAATAGAGAAGGTTAACCTTGGAGATGGTCAGTTTTAAATGAGTTTTGCAAGCCAATGTATAAGTATTTAGGTAAATGTCACACTCTCCAAGCAGGTCCAATGCCTCCTGAGCCCTGACTTTCAAGAGAAAGAAAGCTTATAGTGGAATGTTTCTTAAGTAATATCTCACTTGATTCTCTGGCAAGTTGACACAGAGTTAGTTCATGATATCAACAACTTCTGATGGCATATGCTTTCTGAATATAACCCAAAGGACAAAGCCATACTTAGAGAAGCATCTGTTAATTTTAAAGAAGATGACATGCAGTAACTGCCAATGAAATGCAGTTACAGGCTGTGAGAGATATTGTGTTTCCCCGATAATAAGACACTGTCATTAATTTTTTGGACAGAAAAACACCAGAGGGCTTATTTTCAGGGGAGGGCTTATTTTAATGAACATTGACAGCAATTTTAATAAACAAGTAAATGTGAACAAAAAAAAGTACCTTTATTCAATAATGATCATGTCATCTTCTTCAACAACATCGTCATAAGTGTCCATACCCTGAATTCCATTCTGGATGTCTTGTGCCTCTATTTCCTTCAGAAGAAGTGGACCCAATCTGTCATGTCCAGCAATATAGCTCTCTTTAAGTGAACATGTCTTGTCCAGGTAACCTGCTCATAGTGCCTTGGCGACACAGCTGTCAGTAATTTTATCCCATGACTTCTTCACCCAAGTCATGACTTCTTGCAGACAGGGCTTCACAAAGTTTCCACACTGATTTCTTTCCATTCTATTTTCAATGTAGTCATTGACTTCCATGTGCAAATGGTCCTTGAATGGCTTGTTTATTGCAATATCAAGGGTGTGGAGCAGGCAGTCATTCCTGCAGGAATCATTACTTGATCTATTCTTCTCTGCAAGGAAGTTCTTCATTTCTTTAGCACGGTGAGTGCTGGCTGAGTTCTTCTTTTATTCTCCATCATGCCCCCTGAGTTCTTCTTTTATCTTCCATCATGCCCCCTGAGTTCTTCTTTTATCCTCCATCATGCCCCCTCACTCCTGCTTATATACCGGGTTTTTATATTGTCCTGCCTCAGCTCTCCTCTGTGGCACTGCTCTCAATGGCACCAGCAAGCAAATCACTGGGGAAGAACAGGATGATGCGCTCACTGCTGCAGCTCTGATTGGATGCAGTTGGGAGCACGGCGTGCATTTCACCCGGGGGGGAGGGGGAGGAAGAAGGGATGGTGCATACAAAGAGTACCATAATGTAGCGTGTAGCACAAGGGATCACCTTCACTACAGTAGCAATCTCAATAGAGCTTATTTTCGGGGGAGGGCTTATTTTAGAGGACTCTTACACAGTAAGGGGAGGGCTTATTTTTGGGATAGGTCTTATTATCAGGGAAACATGGTACTGAGGTAACTTCAGAATCTTTCACAGCCTGAAACTAACAGTGGTCACACTCCCCTCTTCCCTTCATATTTATTCACATATTTTTCAATTTAGTTCTTTAGCAGATTCTGCATTCTAGGAGAAAGTCATATGCCTTTCATAAACCTTTTTTCATTAGCCATCCACTTTGTTTTTCTTCATCTCTCCTCCAATTGAGTTTCAGTACAAATCTGAATTTCTGAATCTGAAATTCCCCCAGACAGGATCATCTAAGGAGAAATGCCAAGCAGTATCCAGTGAACTCTGAAGGCAACTTCAAAGGAGAAAAGTCATGAATGGGCAACTGGAGAGATAATTCTGAATGGGGGAAAGTGAATGTCACCACTTTGACTCCGGAAGGATGGAGATTTTATAGGCTGATGGTATACACACAATGATTTTTAGTAGCAGTAGCAGCAGCAGCAGCTCTTTGATATACTGCCTAGCAACTGTAGTGATAGAGAAACTCCTCAATCAGAACACCTGAGGGAGTTGTCCTGATTTTAGGGCTAGCCTAGAGATAGTTTGGTTTCTAGGTAAATACATGATCTGCTTGTAGTTTCAATTAGACCTTTATACTCCCTTCCATATCCCTCATGGCTCATTGTTGTTTTTACCATCTTTCATTCCAGCTCTTCAGTCTATTTGGCACATCTCTGCCTTTTTTTTTTCTGCCATTGAACTCTGACTAGAACCTGACATCAGTGGTGTCAAAGCTCCTTGTTCTCTTTGTGTAAGTCAGCTAGCAGTCACTCAAAGAACACATTTTTGCCAAGTGCTCAAAAGGAGATTGGCACCAAGAGTGGAGGAGAAAGCTAGGTTTCTTAAATGTACTGTGACCTTGTGAAAGTAGAGAAATCTCCTAGTCTTTTGACTGTTGCTACATCTATAAAATGGGGTTAATAAATAATTTTATTTTTTAAATTATTATAGCTTTTTATTGACAAAACATATGCATGGGTAATTTTTCAACATTGATTCTTGCAAAAACTTCTGTTCCAACTTTTCCCCTCCTTTCCTCCATTAGCCTCCCCTAAATGGCAGATAGCCCCATACATGTTAAATATGTTAAAGTATATTAAATACAATATTATATAGTTATCTTGTTGCAAAAGAAAATTGGATTTAGAAAGAAGGTAACCTGGGAAGAAAAACAAAAATGCAAGCAAACAATAACAGAAAGAGTATAAATGCTATGTTGTGGTCCATACTCATTTCCCAGTGTTCTTTCGCTGGGTGTAGGTGGTTCTGTTCATTACTAATCAATTGGAACTGGTTTGGATCTTCTCATTGTTGAAGATAGCCACTTCCATCAGAATTGATCTTCATATAGTATTATTATTGAAGTGTATAATGATCTCCTGGTTCTGCTCATTTCACTTAGCATCAGTTCACGTTAAGTCTCTCCAAGCCTCTCTGTATTCATCCTGCTAGTCATTTCTTACAGAACAATAATATTCCATAACATTCATATACCACAATTTACTCAGTTATTCTCCAATTGATGGACATCCATTCAATTTCCAGTTTCTAGCCATTACGACAAGAGCTGCCACAAACATTTTTGCACAAAGAGGTCCCTTTTCCTTCTTTAATATCTCTTTGGGATGTAAGCCCAGTAGTAACACTGCTGGATCAAAGGGTATACACAGTTGGATAACTTTTTGAGTATAGTTCCAAATTGCTCTCCAGAATGGTTGGATCCATTCACAACTCCACCAACAATGCATCAGTGTCCCAGTTTTCCCGCATCCCCTCCAACATTCATCATTATTTTTTCCTGTCATCTTAGCCAATCTGACAGTTGTGTAGTGGTATCTTAGAGTTGTCTTAATTTGAATTTCTCTGATCAATAATGATTTGGAACACTCTTTCATATGAGTGGTAATAGTTTCAATTTCATCATCTGAAAATTGTCTGTTCATATCCTTTGACCATTTATCAATTGGAGAATGGCTTGATTTCTCATAAATTAGAGTCAGTTCTCTATATATTTTGGAAATGAGGCCTTTATCAGAACCTTTAACTGTGAAGATGTTTTCCCAGTTTGTTGCTTCCCTTCTAATCTTGTTTGCATTAGTTTTGTTTGTACAAAGGCTTTTTAATTTGATATAATCAAAATTTTCTATTTTGTGATCAGTAATGGTCTCTAGTTCATCTTTGGTCACAAATTTCTTTCTCCTCCACAAGTCTGAGAGATAAACTATCCTATGTTCCTCTAATTTATTTATAATCTCGTTCTTTATGCCTAGGTCATGGACCCATTTTGATCTTATCTTAGTATATGGTGTTAAGTGTGGATCCATGCCTAATTTCTGCCATACTAATTTCCAGTTATCCCAGCAGTTTTTATCAAATAATGAATTCGTATCCCAAAAGTTAGGATCTTTGGGTTTGTCAAACATTAGATTGCTATAGTTGACTATTCTGTCTTGTGAACCTAACCTTTTCCACTGATCAACTAATCTATTTCTTAGCCAATACCAAATGGTTTTGGTGACTGCTGCTTTATAATATAATTTTAGGTCAGGTACAGCTAGGCCGCCTTCATTTGATTTTTTTTTTCATTAATTCCCTTGAGATTCTCAACTTTTTATTGTTCCATATGAATTTTGTTGTTATTTTTTCTAGATCATTAAAATATTTTCTTGGAAGTCTGATTGGTATAGCACTAAATAAATAGATTAGTTTAGGGAGTATTGTCATCTTTATTATATTCGCTCGGCCTATCAAAGAGCACTTAATATTTTTCCAATTATTTAAGTCTGATTTTATTTGTGTGGAAACTTTTTTGTAATTTTGTTCATATAATTCCTGACTTTCCTTTGGTAGATAGATTCCCAATTATTTTATGCTATCAACTAATGTGTTTTTCCTAATATAAAAGTTTGTTTCATATAATCTATATTATTGATTAGTTCCTTAATATCAAGTAACCAATGATTATCATTTAGCTTTTCCATAAAGGTATTTACTGAAAAGATAGCGAGAAGAAAGAATTCTTTCATCCCCTACCAAAAAAAATTCAGGGTCACATTTTCCTCTAAACAATCTTGGTCTTTGGGCTCAAATTTAATCTAGCTGCTATGAACATCAGTTCCATAAATTTGCTTATGTATATGGCATAACCAAGTGTCCTTGCTTGAAGCCCATAGCATCTTGCTAGTCTTGATCCACTTGTTGGGCTAGATATACCATATTACCTAGCACTGCGCTAGCCCCTCACTAGTTTACCTATAGATATTTCTGGAATGGATTTTTTTTTCCTGCTAGGAAAGAGAAATTCATCTACCATGCATGCCTTCATTTTGAGTATGCATTCTTCTTGTATACACACTTAATTCTGGATTAGGAGACTATCAAGAAGCCTTTTTTATAAGCATTTGATATAAGCAGATGTCTAAATAATCAGGCACTTCTAAATGCAGGCTCACCAATAAACATGTTTCCTGGACTTGACCCCTCAAAGGTCAGTCTTTCCTAATACTAGCACTGACATTACATAAACTAGGTCTCTGTGGAGCAGAGTGCATAGTGTGAGACTTTGAATTGGTTACACCTTCATTCACATCCTTCCTTAGATGCTTTGTAGCTGTGTAGACCTCTTAGAGCCTCACTTCCCTCACTGGTAATTCAATACCATCACCTAAGGTTGTTATACAGATTAAATGAGATAGCATATGTAAAGTACTTTGTAAACCTTAGTGTTTTATAAAATATCATTTATTAATAAAGTCCCTGTTCATATCCAATATGCCTGGAAATCACCATGAATTGAAAATAAAATATATTAATAAGACTTCAGAAAGCAATAACAAGCATTATCAAAAGATACTAGTTGTCCTTATTAGGAAAATTCCCATAGTTAGAAATAACTGTGACTGGCAGATTATTTTTTCCCTAAAAAAGCAAGATCTATAATAAAATATAATAAAACTGATATTTTTTTGTTTTACATTCATAGTTTATCTATGTGTATAGGCATATGGAGTATTAAGCCTGGAGACAGGAAGACCTGAATTCAAATATGGCTTTAGATACTAGCTGTGTGACTCTGGGCAAGTAACTTAGTTCCCTTACCTGTAAAATGATCTAGAGAAGGAAATGGCAAATCGTTCCAATATCTTTGCCAAGAAACCCCAAATGGGGTCATGAATAGTAATTGATCATAACTTAAACAACTAAATAACCATGGACAATAACATGAATATATAGATATATGTGTGTGTGTGTGTGTGTGTGTATGTATTGTATATGCATAGTTGTTTACACACTGTCTCTTTCATTAGAATGTGAGCTCCATGAGAGCAGAGATTTTTTTTTTTTTGCTTTTCTTTGTATCCCCCAACGTTTAGTAAATATTTAATTGCTTGCTGATGAATTTAGCTAAAAGCATCAGCTATCAGTAAAAGTAAAACATGTAGCTTCTTGTCTTGCTAGTCTCAAAGCATTGTTTGCATCTTCATTCAATCCTCTGGCACATTGATTGTGTCCATCTCACAAGAACACATCTTGTTTTTTCCCTCTAATTTTATTTTTTAAAAATAGAATGAAGAAAAAAGAAAAACAGAAAAGGAATACAAAACAAAATAAAGAAACTGTCATGTGCCCAGCAGAACATCAGGGAGGATTCAGAATATATAACAACAAATTATCAGATCAAGAAAGTATATATTATAGAAGAAATTATATTTATAAATGTCCATTTTCTTTACTTCCTTGTAAACTGTTCTTCTCTGCTGTGCACCTTATTTACTTTATTCTTTTTCCCTTTTTCATCCCCCACCACACCCAAGCAAACTATAGTTAAGAAAAGATATATTTATGTGTGTATATGTGTACATATATATACATATGTACACATATACACACATATATACATACACACCACATACACACACATCTTTCCTATCCCTGCTGATTCTTGAGCATAATGGCAGTTGTGAAGGAGCATTTGAATATTTTAAATGCTTGTAATTAATTGCCCATTACTAACTAACTAACTCAAGCAAAACCAGTTCTGTCCTGTACCAGACAATCTGTACTAGACAACATATTACCTATAGTCACACCAGTTCAAAGGTGTCAGCTCTCTTAGGCTATGTCCACTTTGATAGTGGTGGCTTCTAGAATAGTGTGGACATGACTCGTAATAGTATTGTTTGATGTCTTTGCCTTATAGCTCTTTAATCTTAGAGGTGTGGTTATCGCTACCCTCAATTCTTACAAATGAAGCTCAGATCCTTAGAATCTTGCAAAAGGTTAGACTTAAGGAAAGAGAAGGGACATCAGTCTACTCAAATCTCAAATGACTTGATAGGAACTTTAAAAAAATCAAAATAAAATCTTTGTAAATTCAAATTAATGTTATTTGCTGATTAACATAGATACTAAAGTCTCCAATCTTAATATAAAATCTCCAAGGACACCACAATCTCTAAAATCAACTGTAACTTTAATTGTGGTAACTTTGAAATTGGAGGGGCAATTAGATGGCACAGTGGATAGAGCGCCAGCCCTGGAGTCTGGAGGACCTGAGTTCAAATTCTCTCTCAGACAATTAACACCTCCTAGCTATGTGACCTTGCTGTCACTTAACCCCAATTGCCCCCCCACCACCACACACATACAAATTCAGAGTTGGAGTTTGTACTGTCATTAAAGACATGTCATTGACTTTATAGAACTTTTTTGCAGATAATAAAGGATCCAAATTACAACTAACCTAAAGTGGATATAAGGAACTTACAGCATATTATCAAGGATAATTTGCATTTCAGAAGTGGCATGGAATGCATCATTTAAGGGCACATCAGCCTATAAGTGGGGAGAAGGTCAAGAATCAAATGTAGCAGAAGGACAGCCCAAAGTATGTGTGTGTGTGTGTGTATAAACTAAACCAAAGGATAAAAAGGAAAACTACAAAAAATACAAAAAATAACAAAAATTCTTTTGATTTTGTTTCATCATATTTGACTTTTTGTGATCCTATTTGGGGGTTTCTTGGCAGAGATACAGCAGTTGTTTGCAGTTTTCTTCTCCAGCTTATTTTACAAAGGAGAAACAGAGTTAAGTGACTTGCTCAAGGTCACAGCTAACAATCGAGGTCAGATTTGAACTTGGAAAGATGAGTCTTCCTGACTTCAAACCTGGTGTTCTGTGCACTATAGCACCATCAAGCTGCTTCACTTTTAATTACATTTACTTTTGCATTGAACTGAGGTATCATAGATTTTGCTCCAACTATTTTACTTCTATGAAAGTGTTTATCTTTTAAGTATGTTTCAAAGTATGGTTGGATTTTGCTTTCTAATTCATTCTGTTGATATGTTCTGTTTTATGTGAATCCATTCACAATTATAATAATTGTACATTTTCCTCAGATTGTCCTCATACTCTTTCATCTTTATCTTCCTTGTTTCCTGTATTCCAGGTTCTTACTCTTTCTTCCTTTCCTTTTAACTTCCTTTTCACTACATCCTCTACTATATGGGTTTCAAATGGTATCCTTCAAGGAGGAATTGGATATGAATTTGTTCAGCTTCCTAAGTTACACTGAATTTTTAGATATTCTAAAATTTACCTCAAAATTTTGCAAAATTTCTTTAGTAATTTCTGTATCTAACCCTAAAAACATTTCAGTTGCAGCTAGGAAAGATTTGAGATACAGATGGATCCAGTTTAATAAAACTGTTCATGACTAATCCCTTCCAGAGCCTACTCTTCTTTTTCTTGCTCTTCTTTCTAACTTATCCAGATAAAGTTGAATGTATTCATAACCAAGTTTGTGGATTTTTTGCTTCTTTTGACCAGGTGAGGTGAAAGTGAAGTTTAAACAATACCCATTCCTTCCATATTTTATATACTCTTCATGATTATGCATGGTAATTCCCTCATTCTTCCTCCCGTGTTCCCAAGCATTTCTTTTACTCCTACCTTTTTTTTCGTATTACAGCATCAACAAAACATAGCAAAATTATTTATAGCTTGTAAGTCATTGTTCATAACAGAAGAATACTGGGTGACAATAAGATACAGTCAAGAGAGTCTAAAAGCAAATGTGTTATAGTTTCATAATCACAAAATGTTATAAAAATATAAAATTATATGGAAAAGATTCACACAGAAACCACTAGTGAATACAGCCATTTATTTGATCCTTTGGAAAGATAGGTTGTCATTACATTTTTTTTCAATCTCGAGACATAAGTACATTACTTAAGGAGACTGATAAGGGAGATCTATAAAGCAACACTGCAAGAAGGGCGATAAAATTTGTGTGTTGTGTGTAACATCACAACCATACCATCTACTCCTGAGGATAAAGACAGGTAGAATTGTGCTTCCCCAACCACAGAATTTTAAATAACATTATTATTACTACTATTAATAATAAGAAAGACATTCATAATGTAAACTGAAGGAGTCACATGAAATATAAGTGATATAAGGCAGCACCATTTTATTTGTAATACATGAAATTGTGATCTGTTTCCTGAAGCTATATGCAACTGAGCACCAGATACTGTTCCTGGGCTTTGCCCTGAACTCATACAGTAGAAGATTGAAAATCTGTAATCTTTGTGACCAAGCCATGTTTGGAATGGGAGGTTTGAAGGAAGGAATGAAAGAAACAAGCATGTAATAAACATCAGCTTTATGCCAGGCACTGTACTAAATTCTTTATAAATGTTACCTCTTTTAATCTTCATGATTACCTTGTGGGGGAGGTGCTATTGTCACCCCCATTTTAGAGATATGGAAACTGAGGCAGGGAGCAGTTAAGTCAGTTGTCAAAGATCACATAACTGCTGAATTTGAACTTTCTGACTCCAGACCCAATGGTCTATCTGTTATAACTTCTATCTACCTCTTATGAAAAGCTGGGACATGTGGGCTAGATGGGTTTCAAATAGTATCCTTCAAGGAGGGATTGAGATATGAAGTTGTTCAGCTTCCTAAATTACACTGAATTTTTAGATATTCTAAAATTTACCTCAAAATTTTGTGAAACTTCTTTAGTAATTTCTGTATCTAACCCTAAAAATATTTCAGTTGCAACTAGGGAAGATTTGAGATATGGATGGATCCTACCTTAATAAAACCCATTACACAAAAATTCAAATCCATAGAACAAATAAATTAGGTGAGTATTTGTATCACAACATAATTCTTCACTTTACAAACACATAAAGCACAAAGTTGACTTGAATTCCAAACACCTGTAGTTAGTACATAACTTGATTGACAAAAATTGAATTTGCACACAATTTTTCAGAAAACCTCCCTATTAGCATGTAAAGTCATTTAAATTTGCATAAGAATTTGAGGATTTTTTTCTTCTACATTATTATTTCAGCACCAGGCCCTGCAGTAATCCCCTCTGGTTTCCAAAAGTTATGTATATATATCCTTGAATCTCAATTTCAAACCTATCATTTAATCCTTTAAAGTAGAAAGAAAATCAAGTCAGCACCAGTCTTATTTCATAAATCTGAGTGTCAGAAGAACACTTGGTGAAGAAAATGGTCAGGTTTTTGCCCCCAGAACATATAGCCCTATCTTTATTAACCTGAGGTTACCTCTTATGGTGCCAACTTTGAAGTCTGTTAGCTCATTAGTTTTTGAGTTATTTGGTTGTCCCTTATCTACGTGCTTAGATGAGCTAATACATGAAATATTATTTCATTTATATTTTAAGGATTCTTTTTTGTTGTCCAAGTAAGTGTGTCAGATGAAAAACTAATATTCTATATGAGTATGATTCTAGGAAGTGGATATGTGAGATATATGTATATTTATATATATAGTATATGTCTGCTTTCTGCTTGATTGATGCAGATCAGTCTGACTTTTTTCTGTATGCACTATGGTTGTAGGACTCAATTCTCCTATCACTACTGCTCTCATCTTGTCAGATAATATATAGTCTCTTTGAAAATATGTTAACTATTCTTTTTATTTTCATGACAATAGGTAAGGTTAAACCTGTAGAATTCAATAGGATAGCAATAGATCAATACTGAAAGTGTCACAGGCAAGATCACAGACTTGGATTCTTTATATAATTTAATAGACTTTCATGGTTAAGTGTAAAGACCCCAAATGGTCATGTTATATTAAGTTAAAGTGGATTACTTAACATTCAGAATAACTAATACTCATAAATGCTTTGAGAACAAAGTCTTCCAAATTAAAAAAAAAAAAAGATTTTCTTCTATTTTACACTTTCTAGACTTCTGCCTCCACCTTGAATATTCCTTATCACCTCTAGATATTGTCAGGGATAAAACTGATTACTGTGAAAAGCTTGTTTCCCTGACAACAGTAAATGCAACAATCCTTCATTTTGTCCCTTGCCTTGAAATTTAGCTCTATCCCTTTTAATTCTATCAGTTTTTCCTTCATCCTTCATAGGGACTTGGAGTGTTCTACATTCATATCTTAACAAATAAAATATAAAAAGTATATAACAAACTTTAAGCACATAGTATCAAAGTAATAGAACTAGCATTGGCCAGCAACACCATTAAGTATCATTTTGTACAAAGTATGTATAGTTTCATATACAATCACTCTATATCTATCTATACATATAGGAATATATTATTTCTGCCACCATCCAGATATCAGCACCATTATTCAATAGCACCATTCTACTGAACAGATGTTCTATGGGAATATGGGTAACATAGCTGAGAATAATTATCCTCACTAGAAGATGAAATATATGATTGGAGTAGAAATGTTGATGAGTCTGGGACTCGTCCTATCCCTTCCACAAAGATGTCAATGCCAGCTACCAAGTGATGGGGGCTTAGGCTTGTTTTTCATTCCCTTGGTGGAATCTGCACTGATTGATACACAGATGTCCTGTTAGTCTTCTTTATTCCGGGTAAGATTTAGAAACCAAATCAACATCCTCCCTTAGCTTTGGGCTCTAATCAAATCAACTAACTGAATACAGTTGCTCAAGACTTCATATAGAAAATCAATTTATTTGAACAATCCTTGTTAAATTTTAAGGTAATACTAGTATTGTTAAAGATAAAACAGGAAACTGAAGTACATTATTTTACCTGAGGAGTCGAGAATGACTCAAATATTGCTATCTGACTTGCCAAACTCATGGATTAATTCCATTCCACAAATGAAAAAACAGATTATAAATTCCACAAGGGCAGAGAGTGTCTTATTTAAATTTTGTATCTTTTTGAGGGTCTAGCAGAGTGTTTTTACATGTACTTTTCCTGAATTTTTAACCCATTACTATTATTATTTAATAGTTTTAAAATAGGGGGAGCTAGGTGGTGCAGTGAATAGAGCACTAGCCTTGAAGTCAGGAGGACCCGAGTTCAAATCTGATCTCAGACACTTAACACTTCCTAGCTATGTGGCTAAGTCACTTAATTCCAATTGCCTCAGGAAAAAAAAAAAGTTGTAAAGTATATAAATACATATGCATATATATCTGTTATTGATTATATTATTTTATCCATGCTGTAATTATATATATATATATATACACACACACACCTACACACACACACACACACACACACACATATATATATATATAATTATATAGAATGTAAAATTTTTGAGATCAAGGAATATTTAATTTTTGCCTTTGTCAAATCTAGTACATAGTAGAGGGTTATTGAATTTAATTGGAAAAGTATTTATGAAGGACCTACTTGAAGTTTCATTAGTCTTTATTACTGAGGCTTTAGACTTTGTACTATTCACCCCAACCCTTCTTATGAATGCTTGTATTTATTTTGTAAACACTGACAAAAGCTTACAAAAATAGCAGATCTAATCATAAAGGTCTTATTTCAATCCTCTAACATCTAATTCTTCAACTCAAGATTGCAAAGAGAAGACTTAGGGGGATTGGTCAGGGAATAGATTACTTCTTCCACTCTGCTTTCCACTGAACATTGGTCATATAAAGCTTTTCCCTTGGTTTGGATTAAGTGTAAATAGCATAGTGAAAACTTATAAACTATCCTTCTGAGGATGGTAAACAACTCTGAGGGGCAGGTGAGAGGGCAGAGTGCACTCATCAAGGGAAATCAGTAAGATTTCATTGTTTCCTCCAACCACAGTCCTTTGTCTTTGCATGCCTGAGGTAGAATGAAAATTTCAGACCCCTCACCCCCTTTGAGGAGACACAAGACTTTATAGGATTATTCAATTTGGCACCTTTCATAAAAGTTATACCCTGTAAAGAATGGCAGGAATCCATAAAACTAACCTGACTAGGCATCTCACCTTTCTACCAGGTATCAGCACGTATTATAGCTCAACAACATCCATTAGAATAGATGATTATAATAGGATTTTTTTAATTACCCAATTTCAAATGAAACAAAGGAACTGAGACCTCAATAAAATTAACCCAGAGCACAGAACTCATCATGTCTAGCAGGTTGCTGTTGTCTTTGGTAAAGGATGGATTCTTTCCGGCATCAGAGCAGTTTGGATTTTCTGAAGCCATGTTGATTTTTTGGCTGTCGAGACTGCATAGTGTGAGGTTTACCACATGTGTAGCAGCACTGAGCTCTTAAAGTGATGACAGAGCATTTGCCCATCGTTTTCAGTGTCTGGCAGAAAATGGATGTTAGTTTGTCCTTTCTGCAAGGTTGATCTGTGAGGGAGAAAAACATTTTAAAATTATGCTCAGTAGGTAAATGGCTTTATACTGCTGTTAATTTGGCATCTTTATGTTTCTAGAAACTTTTCTGTCGTGGAAATTCACTAAATCTTTCTACTAAAGTTAGGTATAATAGCATCAGCACAAATAAGACTTCAGAGTTTCTATCCTCATGATGTTTAGATCTATTTGGTGACACTGTGTCACATCTATATGTAATCACAATCCAAGGCAATGTATCATAGATGATCTGGATTACTGCCTTGACTTTGTAATTAACTATCTAGGCAAGTTATTTCACTCGTTTCCTCATATGCCCCCATAAGGAGATTAGTTTAGAATTTCAAAGAATCTTCCCCGCTTTAAAATTTTATGAATTGGAATCTTAACAAAAGGCAAGGCACTAAATTCTTTGAACCTATCATTGAAACCTGGCTCTCCCCTAATTACATAATCCCCCTGGCTACTCTTTCTAGTACCAGCTGCCTCATTGGCTCACTGATTGCAGCAAGGTCCCCATTAACACTTCCAACTTCTCCTTTCTCCATCATTTAGTAACCTCTTCTTTGACGTTAATGCTATTCAAATCTACCCATCAAAAACCTGGTAGATGTTGTGAACAGACTTACAGGTTATTTCCCTTCCTTCCTCAACAACTTTGGCACACGGATCACAATTTTTCTCTCCTCCCCAACTCTGTCCTCATACTCAGGGACCTCAAAATGACTCCTCCACAAACATCCTAAACACTCAATTCCTCAAATTGAGTCCTCACTTCCTATGTCCTACTCCTCCACTCCACTTCAACCACATACAAATATAACCATACCCTTGATCTTGTTCATAACCCACAAATGTTCCATGTTCAAGAATTCCAAAATTTCCTTATCTGAGTATAATCTATTGGCTTTTAACTTCTTCCTCTGCTTTCTCAATCTTTGTCCATATACCATATTCTCAAAAACATCTACTTGTTGGTTCTTTTAAAAGCAATCTTTCCTCAACTCTTTTCTTTTCTCCAACTTGACCCCTTTATGAACCAGTTAAACTCTTACATTGTCTTCTTCTCTTGAGTCCTTGATCCCCTTATCCTTTTGACAATTATGCCCTGCCAAGCCTTAGCCTTAGCCTTGGATGACTCCCACCATCTGCATTCTTCACTCTTATACACATGCTGCTAAACAAAGGTGAAGTAAAGAATACAATCATTCTGACTGTATTCATTACAAATTTATGTTATACAACTTCAAGTGGGTCCTCACTTCTGCTAGGCAATCCTTCTATGTCTGCCTTCCTTTAGTCATGGAACAGCAAGAAAGACAGTGTCAAAGATCAAAATGGAAGGGAGTAAGATATAAAATTGGGGGGAGAAGGGAATGTTAAGAAAGGTTTGAAATGCCAAAAATGATTTTGTATTTGTTCCTCAAAGTGGTAGGAAGCCTTTTCTTAATCTTCAGTCTTCTTGATTTCTCTTCAGCCTTTGATACTTTTGATCACCCTTCTTTATTACACTCTTTCTCAAGTCTTTTACCACTCCAATCTACCATCCATTCATTTGCCTAAGTAATTTTTCTAAAGCCCAGATCTGGCCATGTCATTCTCTTTCTCAATAAATTTCACTGTCTTCCTTGCTGTTCCATGACTAAAACACAATGATAATTTTCTTTCCTCATTGCTTATGCTAATTACTTCAATTTATTTTTTCTATTTCTATAGCTAATATTTCTAGTATAGTATTATGTAAGAGAGGTGATAATGAGAATTCTTGCTTTCCTCTTGCTGTATTGGAAAGGCTTCTAGCTTAAATCAATTACAGATGTTTGCTGGTTGTTTTAGATAAATATAATTGATCATTGATCAATTTAATAATTGACCTATTAAGAAAGGTTAATAGACTCTGGTCTTGTAACTGTGCCAGACTTTTCATGGCATTTTAGTTGCTGTATTTTGTCAAGACTTGTCAAGACATTTTGTCAAAATTTGTCAAAAATGATATTCTATTTTTCCCAATTACAAATCAAGAAGATTTTTAGCATTTGTTTTTATCAAAATTTTGAGTTTCAAATTTTTCTCCCTTTTTCTCCTCCCCTTTTCTAAAATTGGTAGGCAGTTTAATATACTTTATTACATATGCTATTATGTAAAATCTCCATATTAGTCACACTTATTAAAAAACACATCAAAAGGAAAAATACCACAAGAAAGAATAAAGTGAAAAAAATGCTACATTCTGAGTCCATCAGTTCTCTAACTACATGTGAATAGCATTTTTCTTTTTGAGTGCTTCTTATTTGTGTGTTGCTAAGAAGAGATGAGACACATCAATCACAGTTGATCATCACATAATGTTGCTGATCTTGTTTACAATGTTTTTCTTGTTGTTCTTATTTTACTTTGCATCAGTTCATACAAGTCTTTCCAGGTTTTTGTGAAATTTATTTCTTCATTTTTTTTTTTTGCACAATAGTATTCTATTATATAAATTCACATACCACAGCATGTTCAGACATTTCCCAATTGATGGGTATATCTCAATTTCCAATATTTTGCAACCATGAAAAGAGTTGTTCTAAATATTTTTGTACATGTAGGTCTCTTTAATTTTTTTAAAAAAATGATCTCATTGGGATATAGATCTAATAGTGCTATTGCTGAGTCAAAGGGTTTTTCTGCATCTATTAAGATAATTATATGATTTCTGTTGGTTTTGTTATTGGTGTGGTCAATTATTTTGATAATTTTTCTAAAATTGAATGAACCTGGAGGTTTTGATATAACATTCCACCTAAATTACCATAATCTCTTGGCTAGAATTTTATTTAAAAATTTTGCATCAATACTTATTAGGGAAATTGGTCTAAAATTTTCTTTCTCTGTTTTGACTTGTACTAGTTTAAGTATTGGCATCATAAAAGAAATTTCACAGAACTCCTTCTTGACTATTTTTCTAAATAGTTTATATGGTATTGGGATTAATTGTTTATAAATATTTGGTGGAATTAGCTTGTGAATACATCTGGTCCTAGAGAAATTCAGTGATGGCTTGTTCAATTTCTTTTTCTAAGACTGGTTTAAGTTTTAATATGAGTAATTTCTATTTTTGTAGATATCCATTTCATTTAGATCATCAAACTTATTAACATGAAATTGAGCAAAATAACTCCTAACAATTTTTTTTCTAATATGTCTTTTATAATATCTTCAAAGCTGTTCTGTTTTTGGTTTTTTGATCATAGCTTTCAAGTAGTCCAAAAATTCTTATATTATCTCTGCTGTATCTTTCTAAATCAGTTGTTTTTCCAATGACAAATTTCACAAATTTTTCTATTTTTCCCTTTTTTATTTGTTATTTGTTATTTTGATGTCTCATAGAATACTTAGCTTCCATTTGCCCAATTCAACTTCTTTCTTTTGCTTTCCACAATTACATTTCTCTCCCACACCTTAATTTTATTTTTGAGATACCATCCCTTTATATTTAACTCATACCTGTGCCTTTTGTTTATATATACATCTTTTAATTGCCCTAATAATGAGAAAAGTTTTATGAAGTACAAGTATCAACTTCCCATGTAGGAACATAAAATGTTTAACCTTTTATTAAGTCTCTTATGAGTTCTCTTTTCTGTTTACCTTTTTATGCCACTCTTCATTCTTGTATTTGAAAGTCAAATTTTCTATACAACTCTGGTCTTTTCATCAAGAATGCTTGAACATCTGCCATTTCATTGAATATTCATTTTTCTCCTGAAGGATTTTACTCAGTTTTGCTGCATAGATATTTCTTGCTTGTAATCCTAGTTCCTTTGCCCCCCAGAATATCATATTCAAAGCCCTTTAATGTAGAAGTTGATAAAATTTTTAAGCTGATCATAGTTCCACAATACTTGAATTGTTTCTTTCTAGCTTCATGTAATAGTTTCTCCTTGACCTGGGAGATTTGGAATTGGGCTATAATATTCCTGGGAGTTTTCAACTAGGGATCTCTTTCAGAAGGTGAGTAATAGGTTCTTTTGCTTTCTATTTTACTTTCTGGTTCTAGAATATTACCACAACTTTTCTTGATAATTTCTTGGAAGATAATGTCTAGCTCGCTCTCTCTCTCTCTCTCTCTCTCTCTCTCTCTCTCTCTTTCTCTCTCTCTCTCTCTCTCTCTCTCTCTCTAGATCATGGCTTTCAGATAGTCCAATAATTTTTAAATGATCTCTCCTGGATCTATTTTCCAGGTCATTTGTTTTTCCAATGAGTTATTTTACATTGTTTTGGGTTTTTTTTTTATTCTTTTAATTTTGTTTTATTGTTTCTTGATTCTTCATAGAATCACTGGCTTCTATTTGTTCAATTCTGTTTTTTAAGAAATCATTTTCTTTGGTAACCTTTTGTAACTCTTTTTCCCATTTGGACAATTTTTCTTTTCAATGAATTTTCCCACCTCATTTGCTTTTTTGTACCTTTTTTGCCATTTGGCCAATTCTAATTTTTTAAAGATATTAATTTCTTCAGTATTTTTTGTGTATTTCTACAATTATCATGCCTTTTTTTTTTGGCATCACTTATTTTTCTGCCTAATTTTTCCTCCACCTCTTATTTGATTTTCAAAATCCTTTTTAAGTTCCTCCATGGCCTAAGACTAGTTCATCTATTTCTTGGAACCTTTGGATGTCAGAACTTTGACCATCTTATCTTCTCTTACGTGTGCATTTTAGTCTTCCTTATCATCATAGTAACTTTCTATGGCCAGAAATGTTTCTCTTGTTTGCTCATTTTCCCAGCCATTTTTTGTTTTTAGCTTTTTGTTAAAGTAGGGCCCTGCTCTCATGGAGGGAGGATACACTGTCTCAAGTTTCAGGGGGTTTATGTAGCTATTTTCAGAGATCCTTCTAGGGACCTATAAGTTTCAGTTCTTCCAAAATGGTATGAAAAAAGAAAAGATGTGTTTACTACTCTCCTGGCCTATGAGCTCTGTGAGTGACCACACACACTCTTTTATGTCCTGAAAGGGACCCTGCTCTACTGTGGCTGCAAGCTTTGGTGTGCTAGTGCTTCTCACCCTAATAATGCTACATAGGACTGCAACTCAGAACTGAGGATGGGCAAAGCAACACAATCCTACCTCAGTGCTAGCAAAGAGACCCCTG
This sequence comes from Antechinus flavipes, assembly GCF_016432865.1. Taxonomy (NCBI): domain Eukaryota; kingdom Metazoa; phylum Chordata; class Mammalia; order Dasyuromorphia; family Dasyuridae; genus Antechinus; species Antechinus flavipes. Next base: position 343,914,345 of record NC_067398.1, on the reverse strand, counting down.
CAATCTCCTTCTCATCAGTTATTTGACCCCTTTATTCTCTGTGCTGAGAGTTTTGGAAAGTGGCAGCTGATGATGATGATGATCAAGTGGCTCACAAAACCTGCTCCTGCTTTACTGGGGCTGGATCTGAACTGGTAGTCTTCACTAGTTATGCTTCACTCTCACTCAGGTGTGACAGACCTTTCCTGCTGAAATTCTAAATTTGTCCTTGGGAAATTATTTCATCTCATCCTTTTTTGAGTTCTATTCCTTCAGGAATTGTTTCATTGCATTATTTAAAGGCGTTCAAAGGGGCTATTTTAGGGAGCTATTTTCCTTGATAAATTTTTGTAAATCTTTTTCCATGCTATTGATTTCTTTTCATGATTCTCTTATATTACTCTCATTTCTCTTCCCAACTTTTCTTCTGCTTCTCTAAATTGCCTTTTAACTCTTTTTAAAGCTCTTGCAAGAATTCTTTTTGAGCCCAAGACCAAATTATGTTTTTCTTTAAGGCTTCACATGTAACCATTTTGATAATACTAACTTCTTCTAAGTTTATGCCTTAATCCTCCCTGTCACCACAGTAACTTTTTATAGTCAAGTTTTTCTTTTCTTTTTTACTCATTATTCTACCTTTTTGTGACTTTGCTGTTTTTCTATGAGAGTTGGGCTCTGGTCCTACGATTGCACCAGAACTTTTTGGGCTAAGGATCAAGATCTTACTGCTGGATTTTACTGGGCTTTAGGTACTTAAAGCTTAGCTGCTTGCTTTCACTGGCTTGTATGCGGGGGTGAGCTTCCACTGGGTGTGGAGTTTAGTTGTTGGTCTGTTCCAGAGAGGAGGTTCTGCTCCTGAGTTGCTATGGAAACAGGATCTGTTTGTTGATAGACCCTGGGGACTGGGTCCTGCTGTTAACCTAGCATGATGGGGAAGAGTGGGCTTCACTACTGGTCAGCAGTGAGGTCTTTCAAGTTGCCTGTGTGGTTTGCAGGAGGGTGAGGAAGCTTCACTGGTGGATTGTTCTGCATTTGGAACCTTTCAGCAAGTCCCTTGCTGTGAGGCTGGTTGCTACTTCTGCTGCCCTTGAACCTCACTCCTCTCCCACTGTAGGGAGACAGGCTTTTCCTACCATACTGATAAACTGCTTACTTGATCCTAGATCAATTTTGAGGCAGTTTTTAAGTTGTTTGGAGGGGAATTTACAAGGGCTTCAGAGGGTTCCTTCCTCACTCTGCCAACTTGGTACCAGAAGTCATACATACATACATACATATGTATGTGTGTATATCTAGCTCCAATCTAGTTTCTAGCTTTATGTTTCTCTTATTTCTACTTGGTGATACATTTAAGCTAACCAGATTACACAGCTTCCTTGAAAAAAAATTTTTTTCTTGACTTCATTTTGCCATTGCCTATCACTAGGATGCCTTCTCTCTATTTAAACCTTTTAAAATCATACTTTAGCTAAGTTGTTATTTGAATACCTATCAAATTCTACTTTCTTTGAACCCTTCCCAGATCTTCTAAGCTGGAAATAGTCTCTCTTATCTCTGACCTTTAAGAACAATTTGTATCTCTATTACATATATCATCTCTTACATACTTTCTACTTTTGCTTTGTAGTTACTTTTATATACATCATATCAACTGGCTAGATTGTAACAACTTTAAGGATAGGGTCAATTTTATTTTTGTTTCAGCATAGTGCCTTGAATGTGATAATATTCATTACATTTTGTTGAATTTAATTGAATAGGTATTCAGTAGAAGCTTTTCATCTTAAACCTGGAGGAAATTTATGCTATGCTTAAAAAAAAAAAACAAACAAACCTGTAAAGGACTTTAGAGAACATCTAATCTCATTTTTAAAAAATCTATTTCATTTAACAACACGGATCAGTTAGGTTCAGTGTTATGGAGTGGAATTAACAGTGGATCTTACCAACCTTTTTACTTTTTACATTTTCCTTCCCTTATCTATTCCCCAAACAAGGCACTCTTGTCTCCATTAAATTGCCTAATCCCCACTGAGAATGTTCTCCTTCCTTAACTCTCTGTTTCCTAGCTTTCTTCAAATTCAGCTAAAATTCTATCTTCTACAAGAAGTCTTTTCCAAATTTTCTAGCACTTTTCTTCTGGTTATATTCTATTTTTCCCATATATTATTTGTACACAGCAGTTCACATGTTGTTTATCCATTATATTCTTGAAAGCAATGACTACTTTTTGCCATTCTTTGTATCTGCAGTGCTTAGCACAATACTAGAACATTGTAGGTGCTTTAGAAATGTTTATTGACCAACTACTATGGGTTCAAATCTTGATTCTGCCACTTATTACCTGAGAACTTTGTGCAAGGCTCTTTATCTAGATCTTACTTGACTCACCTGTAAAATTAGAAAATTGGACTAGAAGATTCTTAAGGTCCCCTATATCTTTGAATTTCATGACCTCTTCTAATTTAGAGAGATGATGCAATACTTATAATTAATAAACTTCTTACACAAGAGAACGTTCTTTTAGATTTTGTTGGAATGACTGCCAGAACCCAGCTTATCATTTTGCTGTTGTCATTTTTCCTTGCACAGAGCAAAGGTCACTGAGGGTTCCTGAAGAAAATCACTTTCATAAACCAGGCCAATATCCAGGAACATCTTGTAAATGGACCAGTTAATTAAATGGGAAAATTGAAGCAGTGTGTTTTCCAGAAGCCTTGGACAGAATTTCTTCCTTTAAAAAAAGGCATTAAGCTCAAAAATGCCTTGTTTTACAAACAGCTCATCACTACATTCACTGTGATCTCTTTATATTGCAATGTTTCCTCTGTAGAGCTGCCAGAATCTCATTGTCTTTACTATTGAGAAGTTTGTTTAGAAGAACATAAAGGATAAGAACTGAGTCCTTCAATTGCAGAGACCTTCTTTCACTAGCCTTTCTTTCTGAAGTCAATAAACAATCACATTTGTATTGAAAATCCACTGCTGGCAAGAAGGAACCTTCCTGAAAGATCACTAACAGAGTGGGGAGAATGTAGAATCTGGTGTTCAAAGAGGACAAAGATTGATTTCCATTTGTGAGGCTAGCTTCAGGACCTTGGACATCTCAATCCTAACCTTAACCCTTAACATCTTGCATAGCAATTTCTTTGTTAATGACCTCACAGAATTTGATGTGAGTTTCAACCGAGGTTATTTAGGTCAAGTTCTTACAATTTCCCTCTATATGACATGTTGCACATTCCCAAAAGAAAGATGATAAACATAAAATGCAAAATAAGAAATACTTTTTCATATGGTCAGTGTGAGGAATTTGTTTTGCTTAATTCTGCATATTTCAGGACTTTGTTGTTCTTTTCTGATAGGGATGGGAGTTAAAAATAAAGTAGGAAAAAAGAAAGAATTTTTAAAAGGGGGAATCATTATGGCCTCTTCTTTTAAAATGCAGAGAAAAAAACAAGAAAGATTGTCAGAAAGAAGCAGACACAAGCAGGAATAGCTTTCTTTCTTTCTTTTTTTTAACTTATTGAACTAACTATAAGAAAAAAAAAACAGAATAGAAAAAAGAAAGGCAGAAAAGGAAAATAAAACAAAATAGTAGTATGTGCCCAGCAGAACATTAGGAGGAATTCAAAATATACGACAATAAATTTCCATTTCAATAAAACATATATAATAATAGAAGAAATTATATTCATGAGTGTCAAGCTTTTCTTTGCTTCCTTATAGGTTATTCTTTGTTCTTTGCTGAGCACTTTTTCTTTTTCTTTTTTCCCCTTTCATTCTACCCCCCACCTCTTCCAAGGCTGCAGTTAAGATATATTTTTATATACAGACATATCCATATATACTCATATACATTTATATGCACGTGCATTTACCACCATATGTAAACATGCAAGGCATGATATGCTTCAAAAGAAAAATAAATGAGAGTACTGAAGTTTAATCCACAATTCTTTTTTTCTGTTCCATTATATAAATGTAAACAACCATTTTATTTGGTGTTTATCAAGTTCAAAATAAAGATATATTACCTTAAACCAAAAGGAATAACATTAAAATAATGTATATCGAATATACCAGTGAGTTGTTGGCCCCCAAATAAATAAGGCTCATTCATGCATTGCTTCCCACTTCCACACAAATAGGTGCTTCAAAATCATGGTAGCAAAAAAAGAGCATTCGATTTAGGGTCAGGAAACCTAGGACTGAATCCTGGTTTTTCTGCTTATTTTCTATGTGCTTTTGGGCAAATCACTTCATTCTAAAATGAGAGTACTAAACTAAATGACCTCCATACTCCTTTCTTGTCCTAAAATTCTAAAAGCCTTTCTCCCCCTACAAAACAGTAGAAATATCATCAGGGATGTTATCAGTTTAGCAAACATCAGGGAACACTAGTTATGATTACCTGATCTAGCAATGTGCTAGGTACTATATAGAGCAATTTTAGAATTCCCTTTCAGAAGCTCATAACTGTTTGGAACAGTATACTGTGACAATATGACTACTTCAAGATGCCAAAGTAATCAGACATCATAAGATTTTTGTAGTTATCTAGCAATATAATGCCAACTCATAAGTATAAGCAAATAAATGCATTTATGGAGTTGGTATAGAAGAAAGTAGAGAAAAGAAAGGGTGAAAGGTTGATTACAGATCTACTTCCTTCCATTTCTAGCCCCACACCTACATTATTTACTTATCATCTAAACCACAAAATCTACTATTTTATGACACATTGCTTTTTAATTGTTTTCTACATATTTCACATGCTATCTTCCTCAAAAGCTAGAGCCACTTTAGGTTAAAAAAAAAAGTCAAGTTTTTCTTTTGTACCCCCAATACTTTTAATTCAAGTTGCTACTTATCCAAGTCTGCATTCATTTAGCTGTCTACCTACCTTAAAAAGTCATTTTTCATTCAGGAAAGAGTCTTTGGAGATGGGCAAATATTCAAGACCTTGAAGAATAAATGTCTAATGGTAAAATGTTCAAACAGATGACAAGAAATGAGGATAAATTTATTGGAAGATGAATTCACTACTTGGCAAAAAACTGCTGGGAAAATTAGACAGCAGTTTGGCAGAAATTAGGTTTAGATTAGTATCTCCCATCATGTACCAACATAAGCTCCAGATACATGACCTAGATATAAAAGACCACATGATACATGACCTACATATAAAAGATCACATGATAAACAAATGAGAAGAGCAAAGAAGAAAATTTTGGATCTAGGGATAGAGGGGAAATTTTATGATTAAATAAGTGATGTGATCTCACAAGATTGAAAAATTTTGTACAAATATATCTAATGTAGTGGAAATTGGAAGAAAAACAGGTAATTGGAGCAAATTTTTGCCATAAGTTTCTTTGAAGTCTCATTTAAGATATATATATATATATATATATATATATATATATGAATGATAAACTTCATTCAAATTTTCAAAACTATGAGCTGTTCTCCAACAGATAAATAGCCAAAGGATGGGAAATATAGTTTTCAAAGAAAGAAATACATATATCAATAATCATATGAAAAATGGTCAAAATTATTAATAACTAAAGAAATGCATATTAAAGCTACCTTGAGATTCTGTCTCATGAGTTCACAATCATCAGATATGCAAAGATGACAAAAGAAGAAAATGACAGATGGAGGAACTATGGGAAAATAGATACACTAGAGCATTGGTAGTATAGCTGTGAATTGTTCCATTCATTCTGGAGAGGATTTTAAAACTATGTCCCCCCAAATAACTAAATTCTGCATACTTTTCGATCTAACTATACCACTACTAAGTCTATAACAACAATTACTCCATCCTTCCCTCAGCAAAGAAATCAAAGCAAAAGGTATCACCCTTTTCATAGTAGCCAAAAATTAGAAACCTCTTAGGGAATGGCTAAAGAAATTGTGGTACATTCACATAATACAATATTATTGTGCCAAAAGAAATGATGAATGGACAATTTTGAAGGAAAGTGAAGATTTTTTGCATGTGGAGCCGAACTAGGAGAACAATTTATACTATGAAAAATTAAAAAGCAAAACAAGTTTGCAAGATTAAAATGCTGATCAAAGCACTGATAAAACCAATTAAAAAATACTGAAATGTATCACTCCTTACTTGATAGAAAGATGATGAACTTGAAGTCAAGAAAGACATACATTTGTGGACATGGCTAATGTAGAAATTTGTTTTGTCAGACTATGAAGGTATATATTAAAAGCTTTGCTTTTCAGAGTTTTAAAAAAATTCTCAGTAGTGGTGACAGATTAATAAAAATAATTTGTTACTTAAAAAGTTAAAAAAATTAAAAGGATGACTAGAAATTGGTCAGTTTTTTGAAGGGGCCTTTGTTTATGCCCTTCAAATCATACCATGCAGATGGCTGCCTGTTTGCAAAGCTAGTCCTATATTCTAATTATCAAAAAATTTTCTCTTTGGTTTGTTCAAGTTACAGTGCCTATCTTTATCAAATTTGAATGCCATTTGAGCTGATGATCTCTGGAAAAGTGAATGAGGACTTGCCAGGCTGCTCAAAGGCCCAGGGTCATTTGTAAGTAGAAAGCCCTTTGGCATAGTGGAGTTAGGTGGTATGGCCGCGGTAGATCAAGGAGGATGGGGTAGAAGAAGAAACATTTATACTGGCTTATATTTAGGATCCTGAATCCCAAACCTATGTTTCCCCGCTCATCAAAATAATTAATCAAGAGGCCAAGTACTTTAATTGCATCAGCTCTCTCCATTATTTGAAAACAATAAAGGTTTGTACTATTCCTCATCCAACTGAATACTTGTCCTTTGCTAAACACAATGCTTATAATCAGTACTATATGAAGGCAGAATCCCAATTTGCCTCTAGCTCATAAAGTATAAAATGGATTTAGAAATTTAAAGGGATAGTCACCAGTCTACTTCCTCAGAGCATGTTTGGGACATTCTCTGTGGAGATGAAGCTGAAAAGGGAACATGACATAGAGAAAAAAGAACGTTGGATATTTAGACAATCCAAATCTGCTACTTAGTAGCTTAGCTATTGAAACTACAGACAGCTAAATCTGAAGACTCAATTTCTTCGTCTATAAAATGGGACTAGCTAATATCTACATCACTTCAAGGCATGTAAAGCACTTTTTACATGCGTGACAATAACTGCAGGGATAAATACTAAAGGCATTGTTATCTTCATTTTATAGATGGGGAAATGAAGCTCAGGTTATGTGATTTCTTCCTGAACAACTGGAAACTGTGGTTCAAACAGTGGAATTAAAATTAAGTCTTTCTAATTTTAAGTCTAGAGATTTACCAACCATGTCATACTACTACAATGTGATAATCAGAATTTTCAGGCTTTGAAACCATGCTTTAGCTAAAGTCTTCTCCTGGAGCCTCCCTTAACACCTGGAACATTCATCTACCTCTCCAGCTTTCTCCCAGTGGATTGTCACTCCAGTACTCTGGCCCCCTTCCCTCATTGGCAAATTTCTTCTGGGGACTCCATTTTAGGAAGGGCCCAGACCAACCAATTTTCTTACCCATCTTCATTATGTTTTATGCTTTTTTGACTTCCACACCATGTCCTTGTGTGGAGATCTTCATGCACACATCACATCTCCCTTCCTCTTTACAATTCCCTTTTTCAACCATTAGAATGGAAGCCCCTAGAGAACTTAGTCTGTCTTTATTTTTTTCTTATATTTGTGTCCCTTGGGCATAGCACATGCCCAGCATATGGTAATTGCTTAATAAATACTTATTGGTTTCCCTATAATATTACTGGATTATGTCCATAACACCATTGTTATGAGAATCAAATGAGAAAATGTTCACAGAATGCTGAAGGGGGTACATCTTCCAAAGGAAATATACCAGTAATCCTAAGGTCCTCTGACTTTAGAGTCTATTGTTCTAATAATGTGTCTGTCAATAATTAAAATCTTCTGGCCTTATGATAGTCCTACAAACCTTGCTGACTATGAGATAGATAATTTGGTGTTAACCAGGATTATCTATCTGGTCAGTGATAACTAAGTTCCTGAGACAAAAATGAATATACCACTTCTCAGTTCTACTTCTGGGCCATAAAATTAGCATATCAGTAACATGAATAGCCAGATCTCTGTCTTTTCCTATAAATTTGTCTTCTTACTGCTGCTGCTTTGCTAAATTCTTTTGGAACTTAGCCTGTTTCAATTGGCATTACAATTATAATAAACTTTGTCCCCTTGCCTTGGAGATGGGTTCAAGCCTACAAATTCTTTTGAAATATCTTGTGACACTGATCTGCAGGTCCAAGCTTTTGGGGTCTCCTTTTGAATCTCAACAATGCTATTTAAATGCAAACACTTAAAAAAAAAAAAAAAAACTTTACCAATAACCTACAAAGCTCCAAGAAGGGAGATATATTATATAATTATTTCCCATAATGTTTTGCTTATCAGATTGTAAAGATACATTTTTAGATGAAAAATAGAAATTATTCTCTAGAAGCAATATTACTAGTGAAGAAATCTCCTTCTTGTTTAAGACTGGCTTCACACAGATTTTCTAAGCATATTTGGAGGAGAAGAAAGGGATACTAAGTGGTAAGAAAGAGCTTCTGAGTCCCAAGAGTCCTAAATTTCCTAAGACACTAAAAGGTTGATGAATGTGATATTGAACAATCCTTATCTTGACATCATGGAAGTAGCCATTTGCTGGCTACTTGATTACTGGATTGTATCTCTGTTTTTGTCCTTCATTCTGGAAGAAGACCATGACATCAGGGAGGTGATGTCATGACATGCAAGTGAATTGGATTTAAGTGAGGGAGAGCTGTACACAGCAAGAAGATGCTGGGTAATTAATTACTCAAATACATATAGACATCTACAAGAGAAAGAATAATTTAGTCCCAAACTTCCTTGCTCAAAATTGTTCTGGTGGTTATTTGGCATGAAAACACAGTTTACTAGGCTCTGGGCATTCTTATTTTTGTCTTGCAATCTCTAAGACCTATGACAGTTTCTCAGATAATAATTAGGAATGCTCAAACTTAATAGAAATACATTTATAATATAAAATATTAATTTTATAATTATTAATTATAATAAATATAAAAATAAAAATAATAATATAATAAAAATATAAAATAATATATACAGCAGAATCAATTTTACATATGTACACATGACACATATATACATATATGTATAAATATTGAAATTAATATGCTTCAAAAACATGACATTGTAATACACAAAAACAAAATGGTGAGAAATTATAAACTAATATGGATGGATTTTAAATTGGATATTACATTTAACACAATAGGAACAAAACTGAGTTGCTTATTTATAACCCTAACTAAATTTCTTTTGTTTTCTTACATTTAAAAATGTTTCACATATATTTTCTTTCCTGTCTTATTTTTCTGTATTATTATAATTTATCACTGATATCCTTTACCATACCATTCTCCTCATCCCAAAACAGTAGCCCTCCCAAATAATAAATATAGTTAAGTAAAACAAACACACACATTGGATGTTATGAAAATATACATCCTCAAAGGGAAGCAAGATGGCAGACTAGCAAGAAGTAGTATAAAACCAACTTGTCTTCTAATTCCTTCAAATAGATCTAGAAAATGCACTAGACTAAAATTGGATAGGGAAATGTAAGAAAAAAGTTATAGGGAATCATTTTTCCATTCCCAAGTTGGCATACTGAGTGATATGCTGGTAGGTGACATACTGAGGACACTGAGGTCAGGATCTAGACAGGATCCCAGGGTTATGTAAAGCACATCAATCTAAAGGGAGAAGAGTTCCCATATCAGGGCACCCTGTGCAGGGTATGGGAACAGTTGTCAACTGGAAGCTTTACTGCTCACTACCTAATTGTTAAGTCACAGATTCAGGAAAGACTGAAGATGTATGCTATTTAAGAATAGGGAGTCACTACAAGTCCTGGGCTGCCGATCAAGGATCAAGTTCAGAAGCACACAGTTGCTACATGGCTCAGTTTCTAGGAACAGAATAAGATCTAGTTTTAGTATTTAGCCCCTTCTAAATACTACAGAAGAATAAGCAGGGCAGAAATCCTATACTAAAAGCGCAAATGTATTTCTATCATGCTGAACCAGTACAGCTTTCTTGCTAGCTGATAAAGAGCTGAGTCCAGCAGTAGTCTACTTTAACACAGACCCAAACTTAGATCAGAAGCTTGAAGAACTCAGGCCAGGGGGGTAGCAATCAGATTTTTGCCCTGGATCAGACCACTTTAGGAGCACTGAAAGTTTACAAGTCCCCAACCTATCCTTGAGATCGCAGAACAACACTTCAGCTCAGAATTAACTTTAAGTATGAAGTCAGGAAGAAAGCTGACAGAATGAGCAAAGAAAAGAATCCTACCATAAAAAGCTATTTTGTTTGTTGCCAGATATTTTCAAAGCAAAAAACCCAGGGGAAAAAATGACCCCAAAATATCTACATGTAAAACCTCAAAGAAAAAGCACAGTTTGGTAATCAAATTCAATACATTTCTAAAAGAGATAAAGGAAGAGTTTAAAAATGAATTTAAAATGTTTTTTAATCAATGAAATGAAAGCAGTAAAGGAACAATTAGAAACAAAATGAGAGATTTCGAAGAAAGCTTAGTAGAAGAGTTCCTAAACTTTTCTCAAGCAAAAGACATGCTGAAAACTAGAATGTACCAAATAAAAGCCAATGACCCCATTAGACAAAATAATAAAATATTAAAGCTTTAAAAACTGAAAAAATAGCAAAAAACAATGTAGAGTATCACAGCAAAAATCAACCTACTTGGAAAACAGATAAAGGAGAAAAAATTTAAGAAATCACACCACATAACATTATGACAAGAGAAAAATTCCTAGTTATCATATTATAAGAAATCTTTCCTTAAAATTTACTTAAATCTCTTATAAAAGATGGCAAAACAGAAATAGAAAATTTCCCTGGTCATCTCCTCAAAGAAATGCTCAAATGAAACCCCCTCCATTCTACTCCTTAGTAACCAAAATTCAGTTTATAAGTCAAAGAAAAAGGTACTATCAGCAACCAGAGGAGTCAAATTCAAATACGGAAGAACCACAGAAAGATTCTATGTGATTTGTCAGCCACCACTATCAAGAAGCAGAGAGTTTAAAATCTGAGAAGTCAAAGGCTATGATGAAGTTATAGCAAAGAATTATTTACTCAGCAAAACTAGGTATAGCTTATAGGAGAGAAAATGCACTTTTTAATAAAATAGAGGACTTCCAAGCATTCCTTGAAGCTATGAAAATACCACAACTGAGTGGAAAACAATTAAGAGAAACATTGAAAAAATTAAAACACAAATGAATAGTGACAAAGAACTAAACTGCTTAATCCTAATATACAAAGATAATATATGTATCCCCTCTAAACCCAATCCTCATCAGAGTCCATAGGAGTGCAATTGGATAGGAAGAGGAAGTAGTTCTATTGTATCTTTTTTTTTTTTTGAGACAATTAGGTTATGATTTGCTCAGGGTCACATAGCTAGTGTCAGTCAGATTTTAACATAGGTCCTCCTGGCTCCAAGAGTGGTGCTCTATCTACAGTACTACCTAGCTTCCACTCTATTATATCTTGATAAAAAGAAAGGAAGAATTAGAGGAAGAGTGTAGATTATACTGTAAGGATATACAAAAATATTTATGGCTCTTTTTGAGGCATCAATGGGAATCTGTGGGAATGCCCACAAATTAGGGAATGGATGAGTTTATAGTATACAATGCTATTGTGCTATAAGAAATAATGAAGGGGATGGTTTTAGGGAAACCTGGGAAGACCTTTATGAATTGGTGCAGAGAAAAATGAGCAGAACCAGGAGGGCAATTTATACAGATAACAACACTGTAAAAATCAGAAAACTCTGAGACACTTAGGAACTGTTGTTTGATCTGTATAATGACCAATTATGATTCCATAAGACTTATTCCAGGGGACTAATGGTTTGCTCAAGTTCTCACAGATAGCAAGTGGCAGACACTGTTTTCCTGACTCTTAATCCAGTGCTCTTTCAGTTGGCCCCATATTTTATAACTCCAGATTTCAGTTCTATTTTTTAAAAAATGGTTCTGACTTTTATATGAAGGAAATAATTAACTTATGTTATCCTTATAATTGAAGAAGAGCTAAACTGATATGAACTAGTACCCACAAGATATGAAGTGGTGCTATAGCACAGGGCTTCTTAATTTTTTTCCACTTAGAGCTTCTTTTTGTCTAAGAAGTATATAAATATATAAAATAGATATACAAAATCAAACTTTTACTGATAATTTATAATTTTATGACCACCATATTTAGTCACATAATTCTATGTGAAGTTGCAAACTACAGTTTAAGAAGCTTTATTTATAGAGAATGCAAAGTTAGTCACTGTGTCTAAGGAGCAAATGTGTAAAATGAGAAATATGGGACTCAGATATAGTCTAGTTTTGATGACCAGGATCAATGAAACTAAGGATAGAAAGGCTCTAATAAATCTCAGAATCTCACAGCAGAATTTAATTTGAAAGGTCATCCAGATTACCCAGCATATGATTGAGATTTCCCTTTTCAACATTCTCTACAAGTGATCATCCAGTCTTATACTGAATAATAATAACTGACATACCGCTTTCAAATGTTCATGTATTTAACATACACAAGGGTTCTAATTCCTCAAACCAGTGCCTTTTTTCTTTAACTGAAATAAATATAAATAAATATTAAAGACTTATATTTCTATATATTATAGAAAAATACTATTCTAAGAAAATTGATGTTTTTAAAAATAGCTTGAGAAAATATAGCTTCTCAGAAAAATGTTGAGGAGTAAAATAAATTATTCTGTAGTCCCCAGACCCCTTTCAGCAACCACATAAAAAGAAGATAGTGCCTTATCAACCTCTCCTGTTTTCTAATACTTTATTTCCCTCCACATTTGATCTAGCCATGCCAGCCTGTCATTTATATATTTCATCTTCTGTCTCTGTGTCTTGGCATTCTCTGTCTCTCATTCCTGGAATGATCTTCCACTCTTCCTCTATGTCTTCGAAATGCCTTGTCTCTTTAAGAATCAATTTAAGCTCAATCTTCTGGGGAAACCACTTTCTGGTCCTTCCAGCTTCTAGATCCTTTCCTTCAAGGTTTGTATTTGTCTTGTATGTATGCATGTATCTATCTCTCTATCTGTCTATCTATGTCTTACCCTTTAAAATTTAAGCTCCCGAGAGCAGGAAAATTTTTGCTTAGCTTAATACTTGATATAGAGTAGATGCTTAGTGAATGCTCACTGATTAATCAGTAAAATGAGAGGATTGATCTAGATGATCTCTAATGGCCTTTCTACTAGCTCTGAAACAAACATAATAAGCTCCACCACTGATTGTACTATTCCACACACAGTGTTTTCTCTACAATACTGCCAGTCTTGGAAGATTAACAATAACAGGTCACCATATAATGATGACACAATAGGCATCTGAACTCTCCAAGACCAATTTGCAAAAAAGGATCATCTATATTTAGATCATCATTCTAAATGAAAGAGAATTAATCTAAATGTTCCTATTTGGTAAACCCTTCTAAAAATATAAAAACAGATGGAGTTTAATGTGTGATCAAAGATTTAATTTAAAAAGAAAATTATTAAAGCTTCAGTTTTCCTGATCAGCATTCCAGCCAAAAATGCATTTCCCAAGTGATTTAATGGAAAAAATACTGGATTTTGAGTCAGGAGACCTGACCTCTTGATTGTTGAAACTTCCCTGTGCAACCTGGGTCAAGATTCCATAAGGATCTCAGTTCCTTATTCTGTAAAATGATGTTGGGCAAGAATAACTCTAAGGTCTCTCTCAGCATGATCTAGTATTTACAACCCTAAGTCTAGTCTTGGAAAAGACCTCAGAGGCCATCTGATCATATCACCTCATTTTAAAGGAGATGAAATGGAAACAAAGGGAGGTGAAAAGTCTTTCCCCAGGATCACACAGTTAGCTTACTAACTCACAGAGATGATATTTAGATATTATTCCTTGACTTGAATTCATAGTATTTGTGGCATTAAAAAAAGTCTATCTGTAGCTCAAATTGTACTGGTTCAAATTTTGTTTGTTTTGAGAAGGGAAGGATAATTAAATATACACATTTTTATTCAATTCAGCAAACATTTGTTGAGCATTTTTTATTTAAAAAGTGCAAATTAGGGTAAGAATTTTTATAGGGTAGAGAATGTTTACAAAAGTAAGGATCTTTCTATTCTAGTTTTCTGTGTGTCTGTGTGCTTGGGGAAGGGATGGGGGTGGTGTTCAACTGGCTAAATCCAGATATAACTGTGGAATATGACAGAGGAGTAGTATATCTTCATAAATAAAGACTTTACATGAACCTTAGGGTTCAGACAAGGGAATGGTAGCACTTGATTGGGGCAAGATAGATCAAGAGAAGGAACCATTAAAAAGAAGAGATTAATTTGAATAGGCTGAAATAGACTCCATTCAGATTTCCATTTTTTCAACTTCCCAAATTTTATGAGATCCTTGATATTTTAGTAAACTTACTTTAGTAAATGATATTTAGTAAACTTTAGTAACTAATAAACTTAATAAATGAAATGTGTTCTAGACCTGTGTTGAAGCTTCTAAATCCTAGCTTTCAGCCTTGAGCCCAAGGGATATTTCTCTATCCTTTCTTTTGTGAAAACTGATTATTGCTTAAAAGCAATATGATTGAATAATGAAAGTAAGCATATTATTTTTTTTCCATTTTGCATATGAAGATAAGACACAAAGAAATAGTTATTTGTCAAAGATTGCCTTTCAATAGTAGGAAATACCCAAGCCAAAGCTCAAGCTCAGATCTCCTGTGCAGTCTTCTGCTCTTTTCACTATATTCATTTTGAACAGATATCCCAGAGCTTTGCCTCTACTATTAACTTTGTTAACTGTGAAACTTTGGGCAAGATACTCCAGTTTCCCAAGCTTCAGTTTCCTCATCTATAAAACATAAGGGCTGGTTAATACCACCGTCAATGTTTCTCTAAGATTTAACATGGCTTTTAGAATTTTAGAGTATTTAGAATTATGTAGATGTAATAATACCATCTCATTTATTTCTAAGTCTTGTTTTAATTTCATTTATGTAGCCATTTTAGAACAGCAGTGCTGTGGCGATGAATCCAATTTTTCAAATCAAATGAGAGAAACTTGTTTTATCCATGAATAAGTAAAAGAAAAAAATCAATATATGACTATTGTCATTCAGTTTTTTCAATCATGGCAACTCTTTGTGACTCAGTTTGAAAGAGAGTGGAATGATTAGCCATTTCCTTCTTCAGATCATTTCACAGATGAGAAAACTGAGGCAAACAGGTTGAGTGACTTGCCCAGACTCACACAGCTAGTAAGTGTCTGAGATCAAATTTGAACTCACAAAGATGAATCTTCTTGACCCCAGGCCCCACACCTATCTATCCACCATGCCACCAAACTGCCCCTCGATATATGATATGTTTAAAAAAATGAATAGGAACAATTCTGGATTCTCTTGTCTTTGGTAAAAACAGAACAAATTGAAAGAGATCTAGAAGAATAAGGAAGATTTGAATGGATTACCAAGAAACTCTATGCAATATCCTTCTTTGAAATTCTTCAAAATAAGAGAAATTCTCATTCCTTGCAATAAGTCCCCACTTCCCCACATCTTTGGCTCCACTAGATCTTTTTTATTAATTTCTAGGCCGCTAGGTGGTGCATGGGATAGAAGAACTGAGTTCAATGTCTTAGTTGTGTGACTTTGAACATATCCCTTAACTTCTATTTACTTAAGTTTTTTCAATTGTAAAATGGGGATAATAATAGCACCTATCTTCCAGGGTAGAAAAAATTTAAAAAAAAAAAAAACCTTATTAATTTGGTTCATTGTACAGGATGTTGCTAAGTTTAAAGCAGTTTTAGCTTTAATAGATTTTAGACACAGAGACAGAGACAGAGAGACAGGAAGAGTGAGGGAGATATTAAGCAAGCAAAAGGAGAGAATATCTAGGAGAACAGTATAAAAAACTGCAGAGGGGTCATATAGAGTAAAATGGCTTTACACACACACACATACACACACACAATCAAAAATAAGAGGAAGAGAGAAAGATAGAAAAGACAATGATCAGTAGTAAATTGGAATCTAGAGATCAGAACATTCAAATACATAAAGCCATATGGAATAGCCTCAGAGATCTTAGAAAACTGCCCCAACTCTCATTTTGGGAAGAGAAGGAATACTTGGGTAGAGTTAACTAGGAATTATATATGTCTCTTCCCCAAGACAACTTTTTAGCACATGATTGTAATTAAGTATAATCCTCAATAAAAGCAAGGAACAAACCTGCAAAATCTCAAGAAGAAAATGTTAAACATAGAATCTACAGAGTTTGTAAAATATATGCTTCCACCTACTCAGAGACTGATAGCTCTGACACATTTCCTACTGAATGAATGATACATATAAACTATAACACAAAATATAATTTAAATACAGTAAGAAGTTATAAGCAAGGCTCTCAAGGAGTAACAGTTGAATTTTATTTATCTAAATGAAAGGAAATTCAAATATATCCAGTTTTTAAGGCCTTTGTGTCTTTTATAAATTTGTTTTATAATACTCAAAAAATAGGGAATAAAAACAATCACAGTAATATGTGTGTGTGCATACATATACATACATGTATACATACACGTGTGTATACATATACAGGTATGTGTGCACATATACACACATATATATGTATCTCACACACATATCTGTATCACACACACACACACACACACACACAAGTCTAGTCATATGGAACTAGTTATTTGTGAAAAAATTTTCAAAATTGTTCAGTAAATCTATCAACCTACCTGTGTGTTTCCTGCATTCTTGCTCATTGCACTTCTGTGATTCCAGAGGCTTGGGGGTGCTTTCACATAGGCTAGGGTCTTCTGTTTTATTGCTCTCTGAGTTGATACACTGGACCATTCTCTGCTGAATGCCACCACCACAGGAAACAGTACACTAAAAGAAATAATAAAGAGCTTAGCCAGCATTCTGGGAAAGAAACAATCTAACAGAGGATGACCAGAATATGTGTAAAACATTGAGATTATGGTTGTTGAGGAAAGGAATGATGCAAGGACCAGAATCATTTTTGACAATTAATGAAGTAGAAGCACTAAAATAAGAGTATTTATATAGTACTTTACAAATAGTATCTCATTTGATCTGTACAACTCTTGAGTGGTAAGTGCTATTTTTATTCTTAATTTACAGATGAGTAAACTGAGGCAGACTGTGGTTAAGTGATTTGCCCAGTCGCAAAACTAATAAACATCTGAGGCTGGATTTGACCTCAAGTTTTCCTTACTTCAGATCCAGTGTTCTAAGGGCTACCTGGATGCCTCTGCTAGTGATTGGACTTTCACATTAAGCAAAGTTTCAGATCTTCTTTGAATTTATACTTTTATTTAACTTTCTACCATAAATATAAAGGGATAGATCACTGAATTAGAAATATAAGTTTTTGAAAGCAATAAATAAATATTATGGTTACAGAAAATAAGGGCAATAACAAGTGCTAAATTAATTGTCTTCTTTAGGAAATATAGTCAAGGAAATTTTTCCTTGACTAAGGGATGATTAACCATACCCCATAATGATTCCATATAAGGCAGAACTTTCAAAGTTTCCAGCAGGTTCAGGCTCTGTGAGCCTATGTCCAGAGAAGCTTTGTATATTGTGACCTTTGCACTAAAGCACTTGATTTTAGCATTTTATTTAGTTTAATTTTTTCCAGTTAAAAATCAATTTTTACTCTTTCTCCAACTTCTTCCTTTGCTTTAGAAAACAAAGAAAGAAAAAGAAAAGAAAACCCATGTTACAAACATGAAAAGCCAAGCAAAACAAATTTCTGCATTGGCCAAATTTCAAAAAAAAAAAAAAAAACACGTTTTATTTTGCACTTTGAGCACACTGCCTCTCTATCAGGATATAGATGGGATAATTTATTGTTTGTTTGCTGGGATCATGAGTGGTTACTGCATATTGCTTAATCCTTTCAGAATTGCTTGTCCTGTAAGCACTTTGTAAATCTTAAAATGCTATGTAAAAGTGAGCTATTACTAAAATTATATATAAGGTGTAGGGAGTTCAATGTATAAATGGAAGGAGTAAGAGCACAGATGAAACTTCAATGAACAGCTGCTGATTGATTTTATTCTTGCTTTTTTGCCTCCAAGGAGTTTTTATTCCCTAGGATTTGAAATCATGAGCCCACATATCCTGTATTCCTTCTTTAAAAGAACTAGAGATCTAGATTCTAGCCTCCCTAATTAACCACAGAAGCTTAAGCAAACATAGAATCTTTCTACCTCTTCTACATTTAACACTTTTCACCTTTACAGCTATCTAAGTGCTTTGAGCTTCTTTAACTGTAAATAAACAAAAACACTATATTTACAATAATAAAAACAAATTCATAGAAGAAATTCTATAATCCAACCAGAAATAGAGCAGACTAAAACATAGAACCTGTGGCTACTAGCGAGAAGGAAGTAGATTGCTTTTCTTCAGATAAATGTGTTTCTAAACATTCTTTTCCACTGCCTGTGCTAAAAGCCAGAAAAGTTCTATATTTCTTTTCCACTATTACCACTAATATATCAACATCAGCAGCTTTGCCTAAGTGAAAATTGCAGAATCTATCTCCCTTAAGCAAGGAAAAAGAATTTAAGTGATACAGACTAGACTTGAAAACAAGGGAACTCGAAGATCTTTATCTTCAACTCTTAAGAGCCTAGGCAATAGTGTCTAAATAAGGTTTTCTTTTCAACTCTATGGAACAATAATGAGAATTAAGGTTTTAAAGTAAAAAAACACATTTTAGTATTTTTATGGTCCATTTGATTGCACAAATTCTGTTTCTGCTGTAATTGTGTACTAAATGGTCATCATTCCCTTCCTTCATCATGGTATTGTGTAAAGTGTATTGGATTTCAGTTTGGTAACTAATGTAGGCTTAGACAAATCCTTTAGCTGTTCAAAGCCTCAGTTTCTTCATTTATAAAATGAGGTTGGCTTATTTAACTCTGTATTATTATGTAGTATTAACTTAATTCTTGACACAAAGAAGGGTCCTCATACATAAATTATTCATAACTGTGCATATGTATTAGCAAAAAAGGAAACAACAAAAAATAAAACTTTGGAAACTAAGTGGGTAATCATTAATTTTTGCTGTCGTTTTTTGTTCTCCTTTATCAAAGATGACCATGACATCAGGGAACTGATACCATGAAATGCAAGTAAATTGGATTTAAGTGAAGGTGAGCTGTGCTAAGTGCCTGCCTCACTTTCTCCTCCAGAGCCATCTGGAGATAGAGATCAGGATGACTGGAGATGGCCCTGTCGGCAAGTGGGAGGCTTAAAACTAAGATCTTTAAGAGGTTTGACTGAAGCAACACCCAATCAATGATAGCCGCTGATTGAGGAGTCGTTGAACAAATTACCATATAGATATATAATAGCATACATGACACAATTTAAAATAATATAAAGAAGAGAAGTATGGAAACACAACAATATAAATATAAAGAACAATTTTTAAAACCCTGAATTCTAAATAATTTTTATAGTGGGAAAAGCTTAGTCCTGGAGAAAAGATGAGAATATTCCCTTTCTTCACTGAAAAATTTAGAGTTACTGCTGTTGTATTCTGAATGTGCTATGAAGAAGGAATTGGTTTTTTAAAATTTCACTATAAGAGAATCTTCCTAGGTGTATGTAGGTATTTTCAGAAATAAATATGATGTGAAAACAAAATTTTATATATATATACACACACACACACACACACTCATATGCACATATATGTGTATGTATGTGTGTGGATTTAGGTGATTTCTAAGATCCCTAGTTCTTATCACCCTTTCTTTTCCTTAATTCTCTTTAAAGTTTAAAGGAAAACATTCTCTATAAGCACTCAATTCCTTGTGTTTTTTAAACTATAAAATCATATAGAAATATGAGCTGTGACTTGATTAACAAAGATTTATTAACCTATCATGTGCCAGGTACTGTGCAAAGTATTTATGTACCAAATTATGTACCAATGTACTAAATTCCAAAAATGCAAAAGGGAATAAACATTTATTTCATACTTGTACCAGACATTTTGCCAAGTGTCTTTTGCAAATATTATCTCATTTGATCCTCAGAGAATCAAATACAAGGTGGATACCATTTTATAGTTCAAGAAACTGAAGTAAACAGGGTTAAGTAATTGACCAGGATCATACAACCATAAGTATCTGAGCCCAGATTTGAACTTCTTGACTGAAGGTATTAACATTTAGGAGGACCAAGAAAGGTTGCTTGTAGAAGGTGGAATTTTAGCTGGGACCCAAAGGAAGCCAGGTAAAGGAAGAGGCAGAGTTAAGGAGAGAAAGAATTCTGGGCATGGAGAAAGAATGTGTAAAAATTCACAGTTGGAAATAACATGTTTTGTTTTGGATCATTAAGGAGGCCACTCAGTCTAAAATGACTAAGCTTAATGCCCACAGAGCTAAAACAGTAGCTCTTAGATGAATAGATCATCTGGGATCTTCTCTGAGTGACAGTTTGTCGTCTCTACTAGTCTCTCTCTTAGAGATGGATCATGGACCTGTTGATTGCTTTGATTGGATGTTAATGAAATGGATCTGGGAAACATGAAGAATACAGAAGCAAGCTAGGGAATTGCTGCATGACAAAAGATGTTCCCACAGGAACTACTGAAGGATGTGATCAACTCAGTGAGGAAGAAATGAGAAGAGAGAGCAATTCAGGTATGGCCATAATAGAGACAGAAATTAAGAATGACACTCCATGTGTGAGTGACATAGAAAAGGCCAATTTGACTGAATCAACAGGAAGAAAAAGAAAGTAGAATAAAAGGGAAAGAGAAAGAATGTGACTTAGGAAATGATGATTGCCCTATTTGAAGTCAGAAGACCTAGACTTGAATCTTGGCCCTACAACTGATAGTTGTACAACTGGGCAAATCTCTTAACCTTTCTTAAGTTCTGCATTTATAAGATGAGAATAATTAAAAAGTACCTTGCCTGTTATAAGGGTATAGTGAGGTAATCCAATAGGTTTAAGCATCTTCTTTAAGTGAAGATTCTCATCATGTCACTTTCTTACCAGTAAATTCCCTGTTGCTTCTAGAATAAAATATGAACTCCTCTGTTTGGCTTTTAAAGCTTTTAACCACCTGGCTCAAATCAATTTTTCACATTTCCGTATATTACTCCTCTTTCTGTGCTCTTTGATTCAGTCAAATTGGCCTTTTCTATGTCACTCACACATGAGTGTCATTCTTAATTTCTGTGACTCTATTCTGGCCATACCTGAATTGCTCTCTCTTCTCATTTCTTCCTTACTGAGTTGATGACATCCTTCAGACTTCAACTCTAGCAGAACCTCCTACACAAAGCTTTTTTTTTTCTTCTCTACCTGTTCTATCCTGTCATTAGTGTTTTTTCTCCTAACTTCATTGTGTTTGTTTTTGTTCTTATTTTGATAATACTCATATAGATATAGGCTGTCTCCTACAGCAGAATGTAATAGGGAACATTTCATTTTTTTCTTTGTTATGCCTCTGGTCCATAACAGATATTTAATAAATTCTTATTCACCAGTTGATTGGATATAAACAACAATAAAAATGTAGGCAGCTGTTGGAAGAAGAAAAAGAACATAATCAAACTTACCAGATTCCATGTCCCTTTTACCCAATGGGAACAAGAATGGCTGTTACAATGCCTAGTGGAGTTGGGTCTCATCTGCCAATCACAATGGTCTTCTGGGCAATGAACCAACCTTTCTTGGATACCACCTCCACAAGATTTGGAGCACTAGAGAGTACAAAGTAGTACATGGAACAGAATTAGAAGGGAAGTCTCTTGGAAAGAATTTTGGGGATATAGAAATTAAATTTCATAATCATTTACATGATTCTGTGGGGTTGTACTGCTCAGATTTATACTGTTTTTAGCTTAGGGATACTTGTGCCAAATGACATGTTGTGCAATTGACTAGGGGAAGTATCCTTACTGAATCATTCATAGTGACTAATAGCCACTGAGTATCAATGGTGAACTAGAAATCAAAATATGGTTGAGAAAAGAAATTTCAAAAGCCAGGGAAGAAAGAGTCTAAGATAAAGATAAATAATCAACAGTATGGGAGCAATATATCTAGGGACAGCTGTAACTAGGAATATTTTCACCTTGGGGGGAAAAACATTTTTTCTTGGGGGAAGGAGATGGTCTCACATTAAGTGCAACTTGTTTCGAGATAAGATAATCTGACCTTACTCTATGGGGTTAAGAAAGAAGGTGGGACCCTCTGAGAGGGATATCATGATGACTGTGTGGAACATGGTGTGACTCAGGGATAGCTTTACCTTGTGTTGGTGTGGGTCAGCAGAGAACAAAGATGCCAAATTTGGTTAGTGTTAGAATCATGGAGAGAAACAGTACCCTCTCAGGGAAAAAGCACAATCCCTTCTGCTAGATATTATTGCCTTGAGAAAAAGTATTGCTCTTACCATGCTAGTTATGACTCTAATTGGGATAACAACAAACCAGAAAGTTAAAAAAAAAAAAGAGTGTTTAGCCCCCAAAATACTACTTATTATTTGAACAAAGCATGGCAAGAAGTCAAAATTTAAAATTAATGTGTCTTTATTCAGATCTGACAACCCAACCAAAAGCCAGCAACACAGTATTTCATCTTCTACCATAATGAAATTTACTTTTCCTCTCAGCCCTATGTAGGAAGTGACAAATATTCCATTAGGTAGTGTTTCAGTAATAAACTTGTCCATGTTATGGGTAATACAGTTGAGAGACACTCAGGTAGTCCCGATATATTGGCTCTCATAAAATAAATTCAGAAAACAAGTGGGATTTTGAAGCATAAATCTACAAAATTCATGTGAGATTTTTGCTCACTTAAACAATATTATCAGATACTTCATTTCATTTTAATGAGGCACTGGAGAAAGCAGAGAATTTATCAAAAGCAATTAAGTATAAAATAGTGAAAAATAGACAGTTATTAGTAACATCATCATAATGTACTTAGGCAAAATACTACATCAACAAGGAAATTATACTAAATTAATATTTCAGAACTCAAAAAGCAGCCACTAAACAATTATTTTTGAAATCCTGTACCACACTTTCTCTAGAGAGAAGCTGGCTATTTCTTACTCATTTAGCTTTATTTTCTTCCTGGAAATAGCTTATTTTATACCTGGAAAAAACAATAGTATTTATTATCATATTTCTTCAGGATATTATCATCACAAAGAAAAGGCCCCAAACCCTCAAAATTCTCCCAGCTGGAAAACAATGATTTCCTTCCCCTATTAGAAATGACAGCCAAGAGCACTATTCTTTTAGAATATAAAATTATTTATAAATTCTTATAAAGGATAATGGATGGCATGAAGGAGGAAAGGGAAATAATAGCAAAATCACTTCACAAACCAGATGAATGGTGAGAATCTATTGAAAATTTATCATGGGATCCATAAAAGGATATATGGGTAAAATGGAAAGAAAAAACAAAAAAAGCAACAAAAATTAAATATCTTTTTCAGTATTTTTACAGTATTTTTCATCGTTGACAAAAGTTAAATAATCCCTGTTGTTGACAGGAGAAAATGGAGAAATGTTTTAAATGATATAATTGAAAAGAGCAGCTGATCCATATTAAGTGCCATCAAGGAATTCATGAGAGAGATGATACAACGTTTGTAATACCAGAGAAACTGAGGCAGATAGGGATTGGTTTTTAATCTTTACTATGAAGAGTTTAGCCTAGCTGGCCTCATGGGACTCTTGTCCAAAGCATTCAGCACAGATAAACTGAGGCAGGGAATTTATATAAGCTTTTAGTTAATGAGGGTTTGCACACAGAATACATAATCTGAGTATACAATCTTATAAGAGAAACAAAGAAAGTTAATAGAGGCAGGACACTGGAAGGGTGGGTAAGCCATAATTCTAGGAAAGGATCATAACTTAATCCTGACCAGATAGGGGAAAAGGTTGAGGGCAGGAGACAACAAGGTAAGGGACAATACTCAAACGGAGGGTGACTTAGCCTAGCAAGGATCAAGATCAGATCTCCAAGGTTTTTCCTGGGTTTTTAAAAACTCAATTTCCAGTCCTAATGGCAAAGAAGGGGAGAGGGTGGATATGATTTT
Source organism: Antechinus flavipes (assembly GCF_016432865.1). Taxonomy (NCBI): domain Eukaryota; kingdom Metazoa; phylum Chordata; class Mammalia; order Dasyuromorphia; family Dasyuridae; genus Antechinus; species Antechinus flavipes. Next base: position 343,890,041 of record NC_067398.1, on the reverse strand, counting down.
TTTATTCAGGGTTCAAACATATTCACTATTATTCATTCATATTATTCAGTGTTCAATATTTTGAAAGCACTAAAGAATCCATTTCCAGGATCCCTGAAAGAAAGGAAGTTCCAGAAAGAAGGGGAAAGATCATACATGATATTATTGCCCCCAATAGATGATCAAGAAGACATCAGTAACTACTGACCAACAAAGGATATGAACAGACAATTCTCAGACGAAGAAATTGAAACTATTTCTAACCATGTGAAAAGATGCTCCAAGTCATTATTAATCAGAGAAATGCAAATTAAGACAACTCTGAGATACTACTACACAGCTGTCAGATTGGCTAGAATGACAGGGAAAGATAATGCAGAATATTGGAGTGGATGTGGGAAAACTGGACACTGATACATTGTTGGAATTGTGAACACATCCAGCCATTCTGGAAAGCAATTTGGAACTATGCTCAAAAAGTTATCAAACTGTGCATACCCTTTGATCCAGCAGTGTTACTACTGGGCTTATACCCCAAAGAGACACTAAAGAAGGGAAAGGGACCTGTATGTGCAAGAATGTTTGTGGCAGCCCTCTTTGTAGTGACCAGAAACTGGAAACTGAGTGGATGCCCATCAATTGGAGAATGGCTGAATAAATTGTGGTATATGAATGTTATGGAATATTATTGTTCTGTAAGAAATGACCATAAGGATGATTTCAGAAAGGCCTGGAGAGACTTACATGAACTCATACTGAGTGAAATGAGCAGGGCCAGGAGATCATTATATACTTCAACAACAATACTATATGATGATCAATTCTGATGGACGTGGCTCTCTTCAACAATGAGATGAACCAAATAAGTTCCAATAGAGCAGTAATGAACTGAACCAGCTATAGTCAGGGAAAGAACTCTGGGAGATGACTATGAATCACTACATAGAATTCCCAAACCCTCTATTTTTGTCTGCCTACATTTTATTTCCTTCACAGGTTAATCGTACACTATTTCAAAGTCCGATTCTCCTTGTGCAGCAAAATAACTGTTTGGACATGTATACATATATTGCATTTAACATATACTTTAACCTATTTAACACATATTGGTCTACTTGCCAGCTGGGGGAGAGGGTGGGAGGAAGGAGGGGAAAAATTGGAACAAAAGGTTTTGCAACTGTCAATGCTGAAAAATTACCCATGCATATATCTTGTAAATAAAAAGCTATTAAAAATCTCAAAAAAAAAAAAAAAAAACAAAAACAAACTACTGACCAAAATGCCTACTTTCTATTTCTATAAAACTCTTCCTAAGAAAAATTCATACATGTATTGGAAGATGCTTGTTGAAAAGATAAGAAGAGAATATTTTGGTTCTCACAATACATTTGCTAGAGAGATCCTATCTTTATATGATTAGTTGAAAATTCTGCTATATTTATTATTTGCTGATTTTTTTAAAAAAGTAGATTAGAGAAAAATATAATCTTAAAAACTCTCTTTCATGGCAATTTCTATAGAAGAGTGAATATTTGTGTGAAAAACAGCTTGAGAAGATATAATTCAGAAAGAACTTGAAAGAAAAGCAATTCCCCTCCCCCAGAAACAATAGCAAAAATGGCTTCTGTGCATGTTTCCCAGAAGCTAATTTACATGTGGCTTTTTATGACTCTTTAAATCTTAAGTTATTGTTGGGAAACTGAATCAAATAGCTGTTTGGGAACAATTGGACAACTGCACATTGACTATTTGTGCTACATTTAACAGAAATGAGGATTTAGGGTTTCTGAATCTAAAATAGACATAAGTCACTCTATATAAAGAAGATCTTTTTAAGGTAGGGGAGACTAAGAAGACAGGGAATAAGAAGCTGACACTTAAATGCTACAGACAGAAGGAAAATCAGAAGATAAAGAAACCAGAGGAGAAAAACTACGAGAAGGCGACATAAACAGATGGAGATGACTTCTCAAAACCCACAGAGTATATCTGAATAGCTTGGCAGTCACCTGGGTTAAGGGAACTTCTTTTCATTCAAAAAGTAATTCTACCTAAAGATTCAGCCAAGGGTGCAACTCTGGGAAGGTTTACAAATCCCAGACTTAAAATTATGTTTTGCTTTAAAAAATTTTAATTATTCTTCAGCATCCTGAAGGTAGCTGAGAAGCAGCTTTCTCTGAGGAAAGCAAAGAAATTCAAAAGAAGAATGGTTCTGCCAAGTGATGACATGTGCTGTTGACCTAGATCAAGGACTCCAAATTCTTCAGTTCTAAATTGTGAGCTTGTGGGTGACATTTTAATGATTGCTTGATATATGTATAGGGCCTCCTCAATGAAAGCTTAGCAATGCACACAGGAAAAATCAAATGGTGGGAAAATATCTATTATTTAATGGCTAGTCTGCATCTGTGTAATGAAATTCCATCTCATTGAATGGGTTACTCTCCTAACTTATCTCTACCACTTAGAACTTCTAGATTCCTTCAAGTGTCAGCTTATATGCCATTTTCTGTTTTAAAAAAAAAAAAAACTTTCCTGATTCTCGTAGTTCTTAGCTTTCCCCCAATGACTATCTACTTAGTTGATATATAGACTGCATTTATTTATCTGCAATCATGTTAAATCTTCTCAGTTTTTAATCTCCAATAGAATATGTGTTCTTTGAGGATAGAGACTGTCTCACTTTGCCTTTGTATTACTAGTACTTAGCTGAGTGCCTAGAATATAATAGATGCTTTAAAAATGCCTTTTGATCGTTTGAGCAATCAATCATTAGCCTATATGTATATATTTCTAGAATAGGAATTGCAAAAGGACAATGAATTGATCCCAAGAAAGAATGAAAAGAGTAGAATGGATTGCACTGATCTGAAACTGCTCCCTGATACCAAAATCCCTTAATTGTTGCTATATAATTTTATTTTTATTTTTTGTTTCTTTCATCATCATTTCTTCTCCCTCCTAGTAAATCATCTTTTATTACAGATAATAATTTTTGGAGAGGAAAAAAAGTCAGCATTACTTTGAAAAAATTGGAAAATATATGCAATGTATAATACCTATGGCTCTTCTACCTCCATGAAGGGGTAGGTTATAGATGCCTGCACATATGTCTTCATTTGAGTCCCAGTTGATCTTTGTAATATTGTTACTTTTATTTCTGATTTTTTTGTGTGTACTTATTCTTTTTATTTACATTTTACAGTTACTGTGTGTATCCACACAGACACACACACACACACACATATATATAATATATACATAAATATGTTTTATTTGACTTTGCTTACTTCACAATATCAATTCATATAGATCTTTTCATGCTTCTAGGTATTCAACACTATTATCATTTCTTAGAGCACAGTAATATTCCGTTACATTCATGTTATCACAATTTGTTTAGACATTCTCCAACTGATAGACATTTATTTTTTTCTAAGTCTTATCAATCATAAAAAATGCTATTACAAATATTTTGAAATATATGAGGACTTTTTTTTTCTTATTAATGGTTTCCTTGGAGAATAAACTCAGTAATAGAATCTCTGGTTCAAAGAGTATGGACATTTTAGTTACTTTATTTGCATAATTCCAAATTGCTTTTCAAAATGTTTTTTTCCATAATCTTCTCAAACTCCACAGGCTTCTATTTGTCATTAAGTGCTGGATCATTTTCCTTTGTTTTGCAATATTGATTTATAGATTCCTGAATTAATTGACTAAATGTGGAAGCCATATTTCCTATTGTTACTGTTTTTCTTCTTGATTTATCAATTTATATTCAAAGTCTTTGATTTTTCTTCCTGAATCTTTGGTACTTTTTAGTCTTTTCCCTCCTCGTTTATCTTATCACTCACTTCCAAACTCCCTCTTCTCTGATTATAAATTGTTTGTGGGTTGAATCTCAAAGTATCTAGGCTTCCTGCCACATTGGGTGATTCATGTTTCACCAACCTAAGTTTCTGTTTCAAGTGACTTTGGGTGGGTAATCAAAACTGGCCTCTTTCTCTCAGGTTTGCAGGGTGCTGGACAGCTCCCCACATACATAGGATACCATTCTGTCTACCTGTTTCACTCCTGTTCCTCAGTTCTCTGGGTCAGCACCAGCAGTTCAGAATCTGTTTTTGCCCGCATCACTAGTTCAGAGCTTTGCTGCATTGGTGTTTCCAGGTTTCAGCCCCTGGCAGATTTTTGCTTTTGAGTAGCTATAGCCAAGTTGTGAAGCCCAAGCAGACCTCCACAGCGTAGGATTGAGATTTCAACACTTTCCACATCTTTGGAAAGAGGGAGGGGAAGGCTGAGATGCAGAATTAATTTTGATGTGACATGTCCTGGGCCTCTTAATCCAGTCTTGCTGCCACTAGTGTGGGAGATGAGGAATTTTTTTTAACTTTGTTTTTGGGAGGGAGGGGACAATGATTCTGTGTGTTCTAGAACATGGAGACAGCAGAAGTTGCTGCATCTTTAGTGTATAACTTCTGTCCTGGAAAGGTCTGAAAGGTCATAGGGATCAAAGAAAATGTCTAGTCTGTCATCTTGTTACTCATGTGACCTGGAAGTATTTTCTGATTTTGAATCATAATACAGTACAATCGAAAGAACAAAAATTTCATGTGACTCAATGGAATAAGATGTATAGTGAAATAAGATGTATGGTGGATCCAAGAAAGCTTAAAAGAGATAATCTAAAAATATTACCAAGGAAAGTTATGATCAGAAAAGGAAATGGGCCTATGATCATATGGCTATATGGATGAATGAATAAGGCTGCTAGCAATATAGGAATAGCTAACAGTTATTCTTATTTATACAATGCTATTTATAAAATACTTTGAGTTATAAAATGTTTTGCTTATGTTTTTGTGTCTCACAATAACGCTATGAGATAAATAGTATAGTCAGTAAGTCAAGGACCATTTATTATATATCTACTATGATGAGGCATTATACTAAATGCTGGCAATATAAAACATGGTAAGAACAGGATCCTTGCTCTCAAGGAGTGCACAATCTAAAGAGAGAGACAATAGGCAAACAACCTACAAATAAGCTATTTACAGGATAAATTGGAAGTAATTAACAAAGAGAAGACATAATCATTAGGGAGGATCAGGAAAGGGTTTTTTTGTGTGTGTGCTTTTGTGTTTTTGTTTTTTTACCAGATGGGATTTTAGTTGGGACTTGAAGGAAGTCAGGAGAGAATTCTAGGCATGGGAAATAGTGAAGAAGTCAGGAAATGGATTATCTTGTGTGACAAAGAGCCAAAAGACCACGGGCACTGAACTTCAGAATACTGGGTGTGGGGGGGAAGCAGAGTGAGGTATAAAAATATTGGAAAGGCTGAGGAGAAGGTCAGGTTATGAAAAATTTTGAACACCAAACAGAATATTTTATATTTGATCATGGAAATGATAGAGAGCCATTTGAGTTTAATCAAAATGATGATTTAGTGGGAAGATCATTTTGACCACAAGGATAATTAAGCCCTCCAAAAAAGAAAAAGCCACTAAATAACCCAGAAACCTAGAATATTTAGAAGAGATCATCACACCTAGCTACAGAGCACAATAGTTCTGTCACTAAGGATGCTTCTTAAGTAAAGAGAACAAGGACCAAATCATGCCTTGATCATTATTAGCAAAGTGGTTGCAATCATTTTTAAAGGACAATAATCCATGATGCACTTAGCCAGAATGAAAATCAAAACAAAGCATTTAGCACAAATATCAATTGTCCTTACAAGGACAATATGAATGAAGCATGTGATATGATCCATGATAGCTCCCTACAAGGAGGGGGAAGAGGAAAGGGTGAAGGCTGTAGATGTTTGGCAGATAAAGTGATTTGGGAGAACCCTGGAATTCTGCAATTGAATAAGAAAACAAATCTGAATCAAGGCACAAACAGCATTATAGACTTATTTTGGTTCTTCCGATATGACTTTTCAATGGATATCTTGTTCTCTTATTTTTCTTACTGGCTTTTTTTCTATGTACTATTCCTTTGTGGTTATTCCACTGGATTATTAGAAATAGAATTTCCCCAATTCCAGTCTTCTCATGGCCGTGGCCCTCAAGTTTCAAATTTCAAACATCTTAATTGGTGGTTGAGTAAAATCTCACCTCAATCCGCTTTATCTAACTAACTCTAGAACACAGTGTAGGTATCTTGTCAATGTTCTGATGCTGGGCATATACATTTCTTATCATTCTCCCCTCCTTTTTATTTCTTGACCTGGGAACAATATTCAAATCAATACTGCCCTTGCTACTGGAAGGGTAATGACATCCTCCTGCCCTTTGGTTCCACTTACAATTCCTGTCATTGACTAGATCAAAGCTCCTTACTCTGGCCACTGGTGTCTGCCATTTTTAGAACATAAGCTCCTTAAGGAAAACAGCTTTTTCATGATTAGATGCTTACCTTGGGCAGCTAAGTGGTGCCCTAGTATACAGAATGTGAGCTTGGAGTCAGGAAAACTCAACTTTTAAAGTTCAAATATGGCCTCAGACACCTACTAGCTGTGTGACGCTGAGGCAAGTAATTTCATCCAGCTTGTTTCAATTTCCTCATCTGTAAAATGACCTGCAGACAGAAATGGCTAACCATTCCAATACCTTTGCCAAGACTTCTGAATGGAGTCATTAAAAGTCAGGCAAGACTGCAACAAGTGAACATGTGTACCCTAGTGCCTAGTATGGTAACCAAAACACATTTGCCCTAATCAAGCAGTCAATCCTCTTGTCCATAACAACAAGTAAATGCTGTTGCATACTCATTCTAAGCTCGCATGTAAATTCAGATCCATTTGAACTTTTCCCATAAAGAACATGTTATCATAAGGGATATAGTGTACTATGACTACTGGAGTCAGTGAATCTGGGTTCAATTTCCACCTACCACTCAGTGAGAAATAGGACAAATTATTTAACCTACCCAAGCCCCAGTTTCTACACTTGTAAAATTAGGAAGTGGGCTGGACTAGGTATCCTCCAAAGTCCCTTATAGTCTATAGCTATGATCCAAAGTCTAGCTATATGTCTTTCTTGAATTTGAAGTTCCAACAGGGCTATTAACATCTCCCTGCAGTTTCTAACAGGCTGTGGTCGACCACTGTACCTGGCTCCAGGGCTCTGTCTTCCACTCTAGGCAGGGCTCCATGTTACAAGTGGTGCTCAACTGGGGCTTATTTTCAAGTAATTGACAATGAAATGGCCTCAGGTTTCGGTGGTCATGGCTATTCACACATCGAACCTCCCGGACTTTGATGCCTCCACCACAATTTCGGGAGCACTGGAGGGAAGCAAGAGCAAAGAGAATAAGTGCTGGATAGTCTCAGCCCACTTGTTTCATGGGCGGTATTTTCTCAAACAGCAAGCTATTCATGAGGCTGTTGGACAGCTCCTCCTTGCTCATAGTTAAATAATGTTTACTTTTAGGAAGAAAGAGTAACTTAGTCTTAAATAAAATTATTTTAGTCCCTATGAAAGGAACACAAAGAGAGATCAGAGCAACATTTTTTTTATTAAAGCTTTTTATTTTTCAAAACATATACATAGACAATTCTTCAACATTAGCCCTTGCAAAATACTGCATTCCAATTTTCTTCCTCCTTCCCTCATGCTCTCCCCTAGATGGGAAATAGTCCAGTATATGTTAAACATGGTAGAAATATATTAAATCCAACATGTGTATACATATTTATACAATTATCATGCCACACAAGAAAAAACGAGAAGCAAAGTAAAATGCAAGCATACAACAACAGAAAAAGTGGAAATGCTATGTTGTGGTCCACACTCATTTCCCATAGGTCTCTCTCTGGGTGCAGCTGATTCTCTTCTTTACTGAATAATTGGAATTGGTTTGAATCATCTTATTGTTGAAGAGAGCCACGTCTATCAGAATGGATCATTGTATAGTAGTGTTGTTGCTGTGTATAATGATCTCCTGGTTCTGCTCATTTCATTTAGAATCAATTCATGTATGTCTCTCCAGGCTTCCCTAAACTCATCTTGTTGGTCATTTCTTACAGAACAATAATATTCATAACATTCATATACCATAATTTATTCCATCATTCTCCAATTGATGGGTATCCACTCAGTTTCTAGTTTCTTGCCACTACAAAGAGGGCTGCCACAAACATTTTTGCACACATGAGTCCCTTTCCCTCCTTTAAGATCTCTTTGGGATACAGGCCCTGTAGAAACACTGCTGGATCAAAGAGTATACATAGTTTGATAACTTTTTGAACATAGTTCCAAATTAGAGCAACACTTTTTATCTCCTAATATAGACAATATGCATACCCAGAAAATGTGTCAAATTTTTATGCTATCTGCCTATCATATGGGGCCAGCCATGAAACTGAAAGTGAACTTGAAACAAAGCAAATGGAAGTCTCCATAAATTTAAGGTTTTGGTCTACTTTTGACTTTGTTACAAAATGACTTTCCCTGCTGACCTTCCTGCCCTAATTCTTTTTAGCATTGGTATGTACACATCAATAGTCACCTCAAGTTCAGTTAAGTATTTTATATGTGAAATTTAATTTCTACTCATTATTATGGAGGTTAACAATTATCAATAATAAAATAATATACATTTTCTTTTCTTCTTCATCTTAAGATAACTTAAAATAAGTTTTGAAATCCTTATTTTTTCTTTATTTCATTAGAGTCCAAGTAACCATTTTCAGGAAACTGGACCACACCATTTCTACTCTGAGACATGAACACCTGCATCATATCAACCTGCAATTCCCCCTTTCATTTCCTTTAGGGAAGGGAGGCAGATCACTCCATCTTATCTATAGCCATGAAGACTTTTTTTAAAACTCTCTCTTCTGAATGGCTTCCCCCCACCCTATCTCAACCTTCCCAGGGACCACTCCCCTACCTCAAAAGATCTCATTCTTTGGGGCAGCTAGGTGGTGCAATGGACAGAGTACCAGCTCTGAAGTCAGGAGGATCTGAGTTGAAATCTGATTTCAGACACTTAACACTTCCTAGCTCTGTGATCCTGGGCAAGTCGTTTAACTCCAATTGCCTCAGCAAACAAACAAACAAACAAAAAAGTACTTCATTCCTGCTTTGTGTTAAAAACAGACCTGATAGAGTATGGCACAAAGCTATATAAATGCTTATTCCTCCCCTCCCTCTGTATCATTACCATAATCTTACATAGATTGAACACAGAAGAGATCATCTTACCAATATTATCCCTATTATAACCAAAGAAAGGATTCATGTGCCCATTTATCTTTCTCTGGTTTTAATATTTAAAAGATCTATGACCACCTTCTGCTAAACACCTACACTTGTGGGTCCAAGACTATCCACACTCAGAAGGTAAAACAATACAGGACAGGGCAAATAGCCTTTGTCCTAGAATCAACATTTGGTGATTATTTGCTAATGATAGTCTTATTGATTCTTTAGTGTGAAATTTGTAAAATTTTAGAGTCCAGAGCACTTTGGAAGTGATTAAATACAATAACCTCATCTTATAGAAGAGAAAAACTGAGAATTCAGACATTTGCCTAAAGACATAAAGCAAATGGGAACCAGAACCAGGACTTAAATCCTGTTCTTCTGATTACAATTTCAATGTTCTTTCTATTCTATGCTATCTCTCCTTGACTTTGAATGTTATCCATCTGCTTTCCTAGACCTATGGTGCCTTTTTGAACAATGGTATTTGGATTTGACCTCTAAACTACCTAGACTTTCAAAATCTTCTAGAAATCGTAGCTCTCTCAGCTTGCAAAAGTCTTCAGTCATCCAAAGGCAACTCAGATATCTTTCATACATTGAACAGTAGCTGCTAATTCATATCCTTCATGCCCCCTATCAATGATAATTGGGTCACTACACTTTTTAATCAAGGAAGATGTACTCTTACCAAGGGCATGCCCCTGGCTACTATCATATTAATACTTTATCATTTTGGTTCTGTGTTCTTTTCTCTAAAAAAGATTAAAATTCATAGTAGATGATATGTTGTGGGAGAAATCTATGGCCCATAAGGGAGAGAGAACTGGTACTCTGTCATTTCACCAAAAGATTTCTTCTTCCTTTGGTCACTGAATAGGTTCAATGGAAAGAATATTGGATCTGTAGTCAGAAAAATGGAGATCCAAATTCCAGCAATTCTGCATCTTACCTGGCTGAACTTGGGCTAGTCATTTAACCTCTGTAAAATGGGGAACAGACTGGGTTGGATTAGACAGTCTTTAAGATCTCTTCAAACTCTTCAAACTCCTAAGAAGTGATACTGAAATATTTCACTTCCCTTCTTTCTCTGATGTACTGGAGAAATACTCCATAAGTATTCTAGCTTTCAAGACCAGTCTTCTTGATCTATATCTGCCCACTGGATCCAGATGGTTCTGGAGGGGAAAGTGAGGTAGATGACCTTGCACAGGCTCCCTCATTTAAATCCAATTCACTCGAATGACAAGGCTTCACCTCCCTGATGTTATGGTCTTCTTGGAGAAAGAAGGACAAACAACAACAACAACCTCTTAACATATAACTAGGGAAGACAGTGAAAAAGTAGGCATGGGACAGATGGCTATTTCTCACCTTCTATAAAGTGTGTTTGTTTTCTCATGGGGAAAAAAAGGAAAGAAAGATCATCTTCAGTCCAATAGCTCAAAAAACACACTATAAGACTCCTATTTTCCTGTATTGCAATGAGCACCTCTAGAAGAAAACTGCCAATTTAAAATTAGCATCAAAACAAATGAGGAAGTATAGTAATAACTTCCACATAAAGCAGTCATTTGTCTCCCATTAACAGACTCCAGGCAAATATAATAGTGCAAAAAAAAAAGTGAGAACTCTTATTTTTAATAAATTTTCAAGACTTTTATAGATTAAGGGGTCTTCTGGCTTTTTCTACTTGTTGCCAGGGTCTCTTCATAAATTTATTTTTAAAAATAGCCTTTTTTGGTGAAAGAATATGTTTATTTACAAAGAAATGAAATATTAATATACTAAATAAAGCAATTGACTAAGATGCTCCCTGGTTATTTTACTCTATTACATTCTCAAAAGCTCTAAGATTGAGTTAGTAAGAGGGAAGTGATGACATATTAAATCACTCCACTCCTAATACTGTTTTGCCTTTGTGTACTGAATGCCAATTGCCTAAGTTCATCTCCACAGTGCTCAAATAAGTGCCTTTTTAAAAATAAAATCTATGCATTTCCTAATGAAAGGGGACATGAATCAGACAGAGGGCAGGGATTGGACTAATGAAAAAGGTTGACGATGTAATCATTGTTACTGACCAGGCCCAATAATTTTCCAGCTACTGCAGTGCAGTTACTCAAATGAAACAATTTCCAAACCAAATCAAGTTAAAATGACAAATGCCACTGGCTGGCTGGAGCCAGTGGTGAGACTGAAATGAAATCACGATTCTCTCTTCCTGGCGTTTTTATGATCTATGAAATCATTTCAATGTGTTCCCAGGTTAAATTCATTAACAATGAATGGCTCAAAATCATGGTAAGCATTTGCCCTAGGTTTGCATACTCTAGGCTTTTTCTGTATTCAAGCTGATTTCTTAGAGTTAAAAAAGTGCCCAAGACATTAAATCTATACTAATAGCCAGAAAAGATGTTTAGCTTATTATTATATTTCTACCTCATTGTCACACAGAAACACTAGTCTTAAAAACTTAAAGTCATATACTAAGATAAGGCAAAGGGGGAGGGCAGTATGGCAGGATAAAAATCAGTCCTGACAGCTGTCTATCTCATTTGAGATCCAAAGTCAATAATATTGTGAATGACAAATGGTCATAATGGTCATTACTCTAAGTACATTTAGATTATATTATTTAGTCACTATCCCTACTCTTTCCTTCTCAATTCTCAATCAATGGTTCTCAAACTTTTGTTTTAAGTATCCAATGATGCTTTGGTATTGAGGAAAAGTTTCCTATTGCAGGAAATGGTAGAGGAATAAATAATATGTGTTGAATAGGAGAACAGAAGTAAGAGAACAACTTATATAATGAAAACAATATTATAGAGAAGAATAATTTCAAAAGACTTTAGAATTCTGATTAATATAATGATAAGCCATGAATTTAGTGGGCTAAAGATGAATCACATGACCCACCTTCTGCTAGAAAGGTGATGAATTTAAAATCCAGGAAAAAACATATATTTTTGGATATGAACACTGTAGGTTTTTTTTTTTTTTTGCTAAATTATGCAAGTTTATTGGGAGGGTGTGTGTGTGTGTGTGTGTGTGTGTGTGTGTGTGTGTGTGTGTAAGAGAGAGAGAGACAGAGACACACAGAGACAGAAAAAGACAGAGAGCCAGCGATAGAGAGACAGACAGAGAAAGAGAAAGAATGAGAATGCAACTGAGCACAAATGAATAGAGTTTAATTAGTGTCCTTGGGATATCTCAGTAAAGCAGGTATCAATGGAACTCTTGAGTCAAAACTCTTAGTCAGGTTTGTCCTACCTTGAATAGAACCAAAGTTTTCAATTTTTCCTCTATTTAGTCAGAAACAGTTTTGCTATATATAAACATAGCTTATAGTTAGGCAAAGACCAATCTAGGAAGAATAGAAGAACAGGGAGAACCAACAAAAGATTAGTAACATGAATGTTACTAATTACCCATGGGAAGAGGGGAAAGAGAAGATAAGCATGGTAAGTACCCATTCAGAATACCCTTTAAAGCAGGGGATTCTTAACCATTTTTGTTTATGCTGTGAACTTGTTTGATGAATTCTGGTGAAGCTTAATGATCTCTTCTCAGAATAAGAACTTCTGCAAAATGATATAGGGTCCATAAATAGGGATATTAGATATTCAATCTACCAGCTTCTGTGCCTGGGTCCCAAATATCTTTGATGTTCATTGAAATTATAAGTTTTGCTATTTGACAGGTTTCACAAATTAAAAATTAATTTGGGTTAGCGAGCATATTCCTTTAAAAGTTAAGTCTTCATGACAAGTAAATGAAAAGGTCATTTTTAAAAATCATAATTTATGTAACCAAATTTCTTTCCTTCTAACATAAAATGGAAGAAATCAAAGGTCAACTGTTCCAAAAAACTACCAGAATAAGAATTCTCCCTCTATATTATACCTTCCTACATTATACCTGACCTATTCAGCCTTTCTACAAATTATCCAGAGAGGGCTGAAACTCATACTTCTGTAGGAAACTAATTTTATTTTTAGTTAGCCATAGATGTTAGGAAGCTTTCTTAAATGAAACATTTGTGCAACTTTGGAACTTGCACCAATTAGCCTTAACTCTTCCTTCCAAGAATGAAAAAACATGAATCTGATCCCTCTTCAATGGTAACAATACTCAGATAACTAAAGACAGATATTGTATTTAAGTTTGCCTCAGTCCTTACATTGATCCTTAAAAGGCATGAACTCAAGACTCCTTACCATTTTAATTTATCCATCAGTGAACAAGCAAGGAAAGCTAGGTGATGTAGTAGATAGAACACTAGATTTGGTTTTAGAAATACCCAAGTTTAAATCCAGTCTCAGATATTTAGTAGCTTTGTGACTCTGGACAAGTCATTTAACTCTGTTGGCCTCAGTTTCCTTATCTGTAAAATGAGCTGGGGAAGGAAATTGTAAACCTCCCTAGTATCTTTTCCAATAAAACCCCAAATGGGCTTATGAAGAGTTGGACATGACTAAAATGAATTGAACACTAACAATAGGCAAGGCAACTACTTGGTTGGGGTTGACACTGTCTTTTTTATTCTTTCTCTCTTTCCAATGCCTTTCCTAAAATAGAAAGCCCAGAATTAAACATAACACACCAAACATTGTATGGACAGAGAAGAGTATAGAGAGCCTATCCATTCCCTATGTGTGAACACTGGGCATCTCTGAACACTATCTAAGGTTATATTAGCATCTTTGATTGCCATATTAAATTGTTAGTTCACATTAAGCTTACTGTTTGCTTTTAAAAAATCTTTTTTCAAACTGTCATCTGCCATGATTTTTCCATGTGAAATTTATAAAGCAAATTTTTGAACCCACATGTAAGATATTATATTTATTCCTATTATATTTCAAATGATTAGATTCAGCTAAATGCTCTAGTTGTTTAAGATCTTGACTCTCTTCTTCAATATGTTAACTATTCTTCCCAGCTTTGGCTTTCTCATCTTTATCTACAAATTTGAAAATGTATTATCTATCTTTATTCAAGTCATTTAAAAAATTAAATAGCATAGAACTCAGAGTGGATTTCTGGGATTTTCCACCTTCTAATAATGGATATAAGATCATTAATTACTTTTTGTGTACATCCATTCACCATTTCTGAATCCACAAAATTGTACAATTAACTGGCCCACATCTCTCTCTTTTCCACAAAACTATCATGAAATATTAACATTTGCTAAGATCTAGGATACCTAGCATCAATTCTCTGAGAAAATGAAAACTTTTATTCATAAGGAAGAGGGAAGAAATCTTTGCACATGCATCTCTATAAATAGGAAGGAAAGTCAAATATCATTGTGGAGATTTTGGATATACAAAAGGCAAGATGATGGTACCAGGTCTCTGAATAGTAGAAGGATCAAGTGATAGAAATGTATTAAAAGGGAGAAAATGAGATGCCAAAGACAAATTTCACTTCCTTTCAAATTTTTCTAGACATTCCATTTCCCCCTTCATCCAGATGTCAGAAAATTATATCTCCCTTGGGAAAATGAATACCAAGATAGGAGAAAGGTCTATATTTCTGTCTATGGTTGTACCTAGTGAGACAGAGGTGGTAAGTATCTGTTTATCTAATTGCCAGTCATTTTCTTGCAACACGAAATTCTTTCTCAATAAGAATCCTGCTCATAAATCAAAGAGCAGATCTCCTTTCTCCAGATATTCTCTATTCCTTATCTGCTTCCTATAATATTAGGTACTTTTCCATCATTGCTGACATCTAAGTATGCCTGTCCTTTCCACCTCCACCATCCTCCCTACATATACCCCATCATCTCAGGTGACTGACATCTGTGAATTATCATGTCAATCTCTAGAAATGGGGCTAGAGAGAGGAAAAGGGAGACATGGTTAAAATAAAGTTCTAAATGATTATAAAACAAAGACTGGCCTGGTTTGAGAAATTGAATTCCTCTATATCTTTAAAGTCCAAAAGGCTCTGATGAGTGAGAAAATACATTTTAGAATGCAGACTCATTCTAGTATGGTCAGTCCCAGATTAGGAGCCAGGGCACAGACAGTATTGACAAGCTCCCTGTTTATCTGATTCAACCAGTTTATCAGAAGTTTTGGTCTTTTATTGCAACTTTTGTATTCTTTGCCTCATACTATGTTTATGCACAGGGATGATCACACCAAATTAGATCCCAATGTATCCTTTATTTCCTAATTCTGATCAAGTCGTGAGATCAGAATTATTAAGAACAATGGGTCTTAGAAAAGGAGACAGTATTAGATCTTGCAAATAGTTAGAATTGAACAACTTTCTACTACTAACAAAAGTAATCTGTTCTTAATTCTGACTGATCCCTTTAAAAGGAGCAGTATCTCCAAATGATCATGTCTTGCCTATTCTTTTAAAAAAACAACCTTCCATTAGTCCCATCATCCCTGCTAACTATAGTCCTATATCTTTCCTCTTCTTATGAGAAAAAAAGCTCCTTGAGAAAACCATCATCACCTTCAGTTGCTCCCGTCTACATATCTACTTGACCCTCTATAATCTGCTTCTAGTGTCATTATTCAACTGAAACTGCTCTCCTCAAAGTTACCAGTGTTCTCTTAATTGCCAGATTTAATACTTTTTTCGCAGTCCTTCCTCTTCTCAACTTTTATGCAGCAATTCAAACTATTAATCACTTTTTCATCTATATTCTCCAAGGTTTTCATGACTAGTCTTTCTCTTAATTCTCTAAGCTCTCTCTCTGAGACTCCTTTAATAGTTCTTTATCCATGTTCACAAACCATTAGTGTCCCTTGAGACTATTTACTAAACTCTCTTTTCTTTTTTTCCCCCTTTTCTTTCACTTAGGTAATATTATCATTTTCCATGAGGCCACTTCTTACTTCCCTGCCTTTGATTCCCAGGCCTATATATCTGGTTCTTGTGTCTCTTTTAAGCATTACCAACTATCTTTCAGACATCTATCTCAAATTGGATGCCCTCATCTCTCAAGTATCTCAAACTCAAAATGTCCAAAAAAGAACTTATTATCTTTCCTTCTAAACAGTTAACTTTTTTGAAACTTCCTTATTATTATTATTGAGGACACTGCCATCTTTCCTGTTATTCAGTTCACATAGTATCATAATGCCATCTCTCACTCCATATATCCAATCAACTGCTATATCTTGTTCTTTCTAACTTCAGAACAAAATGTTCTTTTCTCTCAATTCACAATGATCACCTTAGTTGAGACTCTTTTTTTCCTGAAAGGAAGGAAGGCAGGCTTTTTTGTAATGTATATATTTTATTTTCTTGTGAATCTTTAGGGAGTCATTCCTCAAGCACAAAGCTGAGCTTTAATTACCTTGCTCCAGGTGCCCACTTTCCATCCTGCACAGGGGCGCAGGTGACATCTCTTGGCAGGATCAGGTCTCTGAATGGACTCACAGTCAGAGTCAATCTGAGTGCTGCATTCCACGTGTCTCCAAAGAGCACCCAAGCCACAGGTGGTAGAACACTGTGGGAGAGCAAAAGAAAGGATTGATGGAGCAAAATACACATAACTACACCATTGAAACTGCTGGATTCAAATGAGTGGTGGTGACTAATCTTGTCCCAAGAAACAGAGGATGAAACACTTGCTTCTTCTCTCCAGTAAGAGGGAGAGAGCTACGGAGTGAAATGGTGCACAGATTATTAGATAAAATTGCTTTCGTAGATGGTCTGGCTTGACTGTTTTTCTGTGTTCAAAGGGTGAACTTAATAAGGAAAGGAAAGGTTATCAGGAAATAATTATCGTGTAAAAAATCAGTCAGTATTTAAAGAAATTAATTCAGTCAATAACCTGAAGGTCAGATACTAACACTGAAGCTTAATTGCTTTGGTCACATAATGAGAAGATGGAATTCATAGCATGTTGGGAAAGATTGAAGGCAAGAGGATAAAGGAATGGCAGAGGATGAGATGAGAAGATACTGTCATGAAAGCAATGAATATGAGCTTGGATAAACATTGGGAGATAGTGGAGGACAGAAGAGTCTGGTATGATATGGTAAAATGAGGGGGTTGCCCTACATCATCTCTGAGTTTCCTTCTACTTTTCACATCCTGTGATTCTATAAATAAAAGGAGCTATCATTCCTGGATTTCATATGGAGCTCTTTGAAATACAATCAGTACCATAAAATAAGCTATTTCTTATGTTTTTACACCATATTTTTTGGGGTCACAAAGAATCCTTAGGTCAAGAAGTTGATCATAGATTTCAAATGTTTGATCCCTTCATTTTCTAGTTGCAAAAACTGAAGCACAAAGAGATGCAATGGCTAGTTCAAGGTCACAAACATAATCTATCACAAAACCCTGCTATAAAAGCACAAAGAAATACAAAGATTTTCCCAGAGCAATCTGGAATCAGGGCAAAGATAGTAGCTTCAAATTCATTGACAATTTCCACACTGTTGTCCATCTACTGTCCTGTTTCTACACTTCCCTTTCTAGTGCCACATTTATATTGAAAACAAATTCATTACTATCTCTAGGGCTCTGAATCTTATCCATGCTAGTGGACATGAAGAAATATGTTCAATCAATTCCTCTTAAGAGTCTTGATTTAGGTATTATCTGAAAAGAAATGACCAATAAGCAAGGATGCCAGGAGAAAAGACTTAGAATGTAATTAACAGCAAATAGGATCTTGCCAAATATCTTTCGTATTAAATTTGGGATAAACTGGGAGCAGATGGGAGGAGCTCTCCCCATTATGTTGATATAATGAAGAAAAGAAGAAAGGATGAATAATCCCTACCCAATATCTCTGCCAAAAACTGACAAGAAAAAGGGAAATTTAAATGGAAGACAAAGTCATTGATATGGTTGTGACCTATCAGCTGATTTGTCAGGTCAAGGAAAAGATGTTGGCATTTTCAGAAACAGAACTGGTGTTGGTGCATAAACATAATAGTAAGAGGCATTTGCAAGGCCATGGACTATTCATTCCACACAACCTTGCCCCATGACCACAGCATTGTTGTATTTACCTGCATGGCTTGAGGTGATTGTCTCAGAAATAGGCAGAATCCCCTATGACTAACAGCCAACAATGACAAATTCTAAATTGGATTTTGCCAGTTGAATGGTCGTGATTTTTCCTGTCATTTTTCTCTCTTTTACTAATTACATCATTGCCTAAGAGTGAATAAATTGAGGAGGGATAAAATTTTTCTTATAAAGAGCTAGACCTTGCATTCTTTGGACACTTTTGCAGTTGTGACAGACTGTGAAATCTGAGACAATTTTCATTCTACAGCCAGAGTTCCTATAGTGAGCAATGCCTCCTAGATCCAGCCCAACTGCTAAAATCTTGTCACAATCAAAAGAACAACAAAAGGCAGAACCCATATTTTTTTCTGTCCCAAGAATTGTAAGCTATTTAATGAAGATAACAATGATTATAGCTTCTATATAGTACATTTAAGTTTACAAAGTGATATACATATACATATATATATATATATATATATATATATATATATATATATAAAATCTCATTTGATCTTCACAATGGTCTTATGAGATAGATACCATCATTATACCCACTTCACAAATGAGAAAAATGAAGTTAAATTTCTAGTCCAGATCAAATAGTTAATAAAAGCCTCTGGCAGGATTTAAACTCAGGTCTTCCTAACTCTAGGTCTGGTCCTTTAGCCTCTATGCCACCTGGAACTTAAAATAGTCATTAAAGATAACAGGTAGGTTTTGATACAGTTTCTTGGATTATTATCATTGAGCATCAGTTAACATTTCTTGAAGTGTTCTAGTTCCTTCAAGATGAATCATTCACTTGAATACCAGGTTAGGTTATGGAAGGAGACTCAGAATTATCCAATCTAAGTTGTTTCTGAACAGCAATCCCTATTATAACATCTCTAATAAATTGCCTTCCAATCTATGATTAAAGACCTTCAATGAAAAGAAACCTAACATACTGGAAGCAGTCTATTCCACTTTTGGATAGTTCTAATGATTAGGAAATCTCATCTTCAAACCTAAGGCTAATTCACTGTGACTTCTCATTGTTCCTAATTGGAACCAAGCCAAAAGAGTTCAATCTGTTTTTATTTTTTAATGTGACAGCCTTATCAAATTTGAAGGCATTTATCATGTTGCTTTATTTCTTCTGTAAGCTAAAACATCCTATGTTGCTTCAGTATGTGAACCAGTGTTCTCAACATCTTTCACCCTTTTCTAGACCCACATAAACTCATCTATATGTCAAAAAACAATGACAATTCTCTGGAGATGGACCTCACAGGGAGGAGAATAGCAGACCAAGGGGTACCAGATCACAATTTTGGAGCTTTTAAATCATGAAGATTTTAAAGATAAAGAGAGATCCAGCAAGGCTTATCCAATGTCAAAATATTAGTAAATACTTGCAGTGGTTCTCAAACTTTTGCTTCAGTATCTTTATCCTATTAAAAATTATCGAGGATCTCTCCAAAGAGTTTTTGTTTATCTGGATTATATTTATAGACATTTATCATATTGGAAATAAAAACTATTTTTGAATTTGTAGACCCTCTAAAAGGGTTTCAGAGATCCCCAGGATTCTCTAGACCATACTTTGAGAACCACTGACTTAGGGGGTGGTTTATTCTAAGATCCTTTGATGACAACTCTATCAATCTTCCCACTCTACCACCTTGTCTCAAGTACTTTAGTAAATCCCTTATTTACTGATAAAATGTCCCTTATTGTGAACTTCAAGATTCTCTTAATACTGTCTAGGGTGGCATTCAATTTCTCAGCTGCCATATTTAACTGTTGCTTCAGAATGATGTTTTTGTCTCCTAAAGTCCCAGGATCCTTTACAGAAACTTATTTAGTGACATTTCACACATCCTGAATTTAGGAAACTTATTTTTTGAACCTGAAATGTAGGATTTTTACATTAGCCCTATTAAATTGCCACTTACTTAGCTTAATTTATCCGTGATCCTAGTGTACTAAGATCCAAACTCTGTATCCAACATTTAGCTCTCTCTCCAAGTTGATGAAATTTGACAGGATTTACCACCTATGCCTCATTGAAAAAAATGTGGAATCACACAGGGTCCAAGACAAATCTCTGAGGCTTTCATTGTTGCTTCAGTTTTATCACTTGAAAAATGAGAGACATAGTTGGACAAGAACATCTCTAAATTTACTTCCTTTTCTGAAATGATATGAATTTATTAAATTCTATGATTCTACATTTTAATGGTTCATCCATTCACTCAGTAGCACATATATTATTCACTATGTATAAAGCACTTGTCATATTATTGCTATACTCTGTCTTACATCCTCCATTCCTTGAGTCACAAGGCAATCTCTTCCTAGAATACAGCTAGATGAACCAGAAACTCATGATTTAGATATGTTCTTTCTAAAAGACAGAAACTGATCTTGCAACTTTGGGTTAGAGCTTACTAGGTATGTCCTTTGCATACTAGGTGTGGTCCACATTACAGAAGCACCTTCTCCTCTTCTATCTACATTTCCTTCATTCTGTTTCTTTTACAAAGATAGAAATGTGTAACAAGGGCTTTCAAACATACTCTAGTAAACATCAACTGCTGTTCTCTCTACTCGGTGAAATCACCACTAATATTAGCTGTCTGTCTATACTTTCTTGATAAATATACTCAAATCAGTCTCTAACCACTACTTACCAACACTAGTAATGTGATTATGAAAATGAAAAATAGAGTGAAAATAGAATAGTGTGGAAAGAATAGTGGATCTGGAGTCAGATTACTTAGAATATTAAGCTTCTGGCTATTTTCCACACATTGTGAAATCTATTTGAGGGATGTGGTGGGAAGTACTGGTTCCAGTGTCAGAGAACCTAAATTCAAAGCCGATCTGTGGTGCTTACTGCATGACTCTTAAGTATTTTGTGTGACAAGGGAATTTGAGTGACTTCCATAGGCATTTAATTTTAGTTTCCTCATTTGTAAAATGAAGAAACTAGACTCAATGGACAAGAAGGTCCCTTCCAGTTGTTGTCCTATGATTCTTTTAGCTAATGAACTAGATAACGCTTCTTACCTCACTCCAGTTACCCACAATCCAGTAGGCAATGCTTTGTGTTGGACTAGGCACTTTGAGATGCTTATAATTGGAGGCATTCAGTAAAAACCCCTCAGCAATCAGATTCTTTGCATCCTCCTCAGTCAGATCAGATTCAAGGCCTTTTGATACAGTTTTGTTGCTCATAGATTCTGTTTGCATGTGAGTTAATAGCTTTTCACCTGGCATCGGTTCAATTTTCTGCAGTGGTTGTAGCTGAAGGAGGGAAGGTTTTTTGGTGACAATTGCATTGACATCCAGTGTGCCGTATTCAAGAGTAGTAGGCTGTTGAGTGATCCTTGTTGAAGACAATAATCCATCAGCTGTTGTGCTGAATGAATACCCTGTGGTAAGATCATTGAGGTATGGTGTTGGTTGGGGCTGGGGGGGCATACTTATTTCATCTAAAGATGGAAACTGGCTTGTGAAACTTTTGCTCTTGGTCCACATTACAGGAGCATCAGTAGTTTTGTCTACATGCTGTTCACTGTCTTCTCCTGAGCCACTGTGGACTTCTATTTCTGGCTCCTCTGTCAAATGATCAAAAATGGGAGTTACTTGCAAAGTCACTGGGGTTATGGTGAATGGTAACACAGGAATGACATCTGTTTTGACCACAAAATCCATTTTAGAGGTGGATGTCATTTTTGAATGGGAAATGTTCCCTTTGCTAGTTGTAATTCTGTTGCTTGTCTGGGTACTTACAGAACCAGTAGTAGGATTTGGCTGTGATGTGTTTTCAGTAGGAACAATGGAAACAGGAGGTCTAGCTCAGAGGAGATTGAATTATTTTGCAATTTTCCTCCTGTTGGGTCTTGATCTTCTGAGGACATAGCAGGACTTGGGCTAATAATTGTTGTAGTGCTCAGGTTCACAGTTTCAGACATCATGGGTGTCGTCAGAACTGTGGAACTAGGTGTAGGAGGAGGTCTTGAGGGAGTTGATTTAGGTTTGGGAAGAATTCTCCTATTGGGAATTGGTCCTTTCTTGGGTTTCAGAGGAGGGATCAGTAGTTGCCGGCCAGAAGGACACTGTTGTAGACCACACAGGGCTCGGCTATTGGGTTTCTTTGTAAAGTCACATGGTTCATCATTGTTCTTGGCACAAGTGACATTTCGAATCCTCACTCCTCCACCACAGGAAACAGTACACTGGGGGAAAAAAAGTCAATAGTTATTCTGGGTAAGAAAAGACACCTTATCATTATACCTAGGACCTAATAGAAATTGGGCAGCATGCTGAAAATAAATTGTAACTTGAGTTGTTCAATAATGGAATCAGCTGTCTGTTAAAGGAATGATCACCTTAGAAAGTGCCCTAATAGATCCCAACCAATCATAAATCATAAATACCAAGGAGGAAGTTCTAACATTATGTTGAGGTGAGGAAAATTGGACAAAATAGATAGCTTCTACAATCTCTTCCAATTCTAGGAAGCTATGATTCTATGATTTGATTCTGAATTCCTGATCGAGCAAAATATTCAGTCCATTTCAATAAGTATGGATACTGAGTGACCCAAATAGCCCCATTACAGTACCAGATCTGCCTGTTCTTTTCAATGAATTGTCCAGTAATCTGATTAAATTGCCTATTCTGAGTGGTGTCACATAGACATTGCCACAGATCTAGCAAATGGAGATGTGAGCAGAGTATTAAATATGGGAAAATCCAGTATAAGAACGTTCAGAACTTGCCAAATGTTGAAAATGACTGTATTTAGCAAGCTTCCTTACTTCTCAATTTCCCAATGACTTAGAGAGATCACATTTATGCCCCAGGATAAAAACTTTATCTAACAATGAAGGAGATAATATAATCTCAAGGGGCTTGTAAACCTGTGCAGAAATAATGGCTTCTATTATGTGGATTGTGGAAATTATCAAAGCTGTAGGCAAGATAAAGAATCACTTTTCATAGGAAGAAATCAATATCATTTGGCAATGTAAGTAAAGACAAATTAAACTAAAGAGATTTGATTCAAGGTGATGTTTTTGCTCTGAATTCCAATAGTGGTGATCCTGAGTTAACAAATATAGTACATAGATAACCAATTTAAGAATCTTTTGCAATCACAGGCACATGCTCATAAACTTGGGAGGGATAGTCAGAAATCACTCCAATGATCCAAGAGAATTGTAACAGATTTAAGATGGAAAGTACCATCAACATCCAGAGAGAAAACTAGAGACTGATTGTAGATTGAAACATATTATTTTCATCATTTTGTTTGTTCGCTTTTTCTTTCTTCTTTTTGTCCTTTTTGTTCTGATTTGTTTTTCACAACATTTCAAGTATGGAAATATATTTAAAATGATTATACATGTATAATCCACATTAGATTGCTTGCTACCTTAGGAGGAGGGAAGTAAGGGAAGAAGGAAGAAAAGAATTTGGAACACAAAATCTTACAAAAAACGAATGTTGAAAATTATTTTTACACATAATTGGAAAAATAAAATACTCTTGAGGAAAAAAAAGAAATCACCTCAATAGTTCATCTCTAGTCCAGAGCCTCACATAGAGCCCAGTACATAGTGAGCATTTAATAAATTTTTGTTGATAAATGAATATATCTTTTTTTGGTTTTGAGGAGGTTTACAACTAAGTCCTTCAAAAATATAGTACCTATCTTGTGCTGAAAAAAACCAACATCTTTTTTAAAAAAAGAAATTAAATAAAGAAAAATGTATCTTTTTTGAAGTGTAAAAGCTAGAGATTTGTTGTTATTTGTCATTGGTTATGACACTTTCCCCACAGTTAAATATCACCATTCACCAGTACAGAAATTGGTATTTAACCAGACTGAGGAAACAAAGCAGAAAGAGCAGACATGTGAATGTCATTGGTAACTCAACTTATACTCTTCTTGCTTGTGTACTGGACATTATTTTCACAAAGTAAATTAGTCTGAACAGATTAATGGGACAATTTGGCTTCCACAATCTTTTTTTATAGCAAGCAGTTACAGAAGTAATAGAATAGAACTTCAATATTTTCCTTGATTTTATTGGTTTGTACCAATGTTACTTGAACAAAACCATACACAAGGGGGAAAAAAAACAGACCTAAAATGATAGTGAAACAGTCAGTCAAATATATGACTAACTTCTTAGTCATCTTTGAATTGGTTCTAAAGGAATGTACCACCCTAACAGTTTGAGAATTAGGCAAATAGGATTTCTCTGGAAGAAAGACTGTATAAAGAAAAGCCAACTGTTCTTACCATATAGTTAAAACAGCTCATGTTTTTTCATCTGTAAATTATATTTCTATACCACCTAGTATCCATTTCAATTCAAATAGATTCTTGGTTATCAGGTATAATCCTGGTCTAATTTGGAGGCAGATTCCCTCCAAAATGTCACCTTTCTAAACTTCAGAAAAGTATAATGTTCAGCTATTCTCATAGGACTACCAAAACATTTCGGAAGACATGGCTCACGAAACATTTTTAATTCATTTATTACCTGTGCACAAGACGAATAGCTGATAAACCCAAAAGAAACTGTTTTATTTTTACATGATGGTTAAAAGTAATTGAAATATCATGACACTTTCAGTGAAAATAACATTTCTAATTACAAATCATAATGCATGTTAGTATCACTATGGTAAAGTTGAAAAGTCTTAGGCAAAAACACTTCATGGGGATAATATAGTGCTTCTTCAATCAGCACAATCATTGTATTTTTTGATAACACCTTTATAGGTAAAGTTTTTCTGTTGTCCTACGGGGAGAACAAAGCTCTTCATTTAAACAAACTCTGAGCTTGGAAAATACAGAAAATAATCATGTGCCATAGAGCATTCTTTCATATACCTGAAAAGTATTTACCAAGAAGAATGGAAATAATCTCAAGCAAACTATGCCAAGTTTCTTATGTTATGAGACTGTTTTGCAGAGTTTTAAGGTGTGCTATTGCTACTTTTTCCCTCCATGGATATGGTTTTAAAGTCCTATTCTATAGGCACCAGACAAACACCACTGTTTAGGGGATTAGTTGAAGCATAAAAGAGATTAAGGGGAAAATGCTAAGTGTTACTCTTAGCCAAGAGAAATATTACTCCATTCTCTGGAATCTGTGGGAAGGAGCAGAGAGAGAGAGAGAGAAAGAGAGAGCGAGAGCGAGAGCGCTTCTGGGATATACAGAAGATTATGAGATGGAGTATAAGTTAGTCTCCATATTTTTATCTGATTAAAAAAGAAGGGAGAAGTAGAGTTGAAATTGTGAGGAAAGAGCAAACAATTGGAGATACTACTGGGGAGAAATTCAATAAGATATGGATAGAAGGATGCCATGCAGTAGTAAGTTGAGGTTAGTAAGCATAAATTTGTTATTTACTACTCAAGTCCTAGTAGTAAAAAAAAAAAGTGCAAAAAGAAGGACCCAAAGATGGAAGGGGAGTTTATATCAGAACAGAAGTCCAAAAAGCACAGTGGAAATGAAGCATAGTTAGAAAAATCAATGGAAAGAAGAGAAGGCATGAAAATATATTTGTGGAGATAGCAAGTTAAAAAGGATCTCCACTTCTGACAATAACTATGCATTAGAAGAAGAAAAAAATCTTCTGAGGTATATAAACCAAAACCATTCCCAAAGATATGAATAATCATTAGCTTTGAGTCAGAACCCTGTTGCCTTACTTAAGGAGGCCAGCTATTCACCCACCAGAAGAGAAAAGAATTGATTCTTTCAGGTCACCCAGGTCTACCATTCTCTCTCAGAGCATAACTATTCTGAAATTCAATTACTGTAATTATTTAATAGAAACTTCTGCTCCTTCACTAATTCTGGTCACATTACATTGCTTTGTGAGAACTGATTCTCCCTAAGTTCCTGATCTTCTATTTTTTGTATTTCTAATTCCTCCCTTTGATTAAAAAAAAACCCTATTTAATGCTAATGCATTTAAATTCAATTAAATCATCTTTCTAGAATTATGGAAAAATTTCTACTCTGCCACAGACACACTTTTAGTGAATAAATTTTAAGATGAAACTTGTGCTAACATTAAATATAACCTAGTCTGAAGGAAGACCTCTGCTGCTCCTTTTCTGAGAAAGGATATAGTTCACCCTTGACTTTTTTGTTTAAGATAGGAACTTGAAGCTCCACCACTTGAACTCATGGATTAGCTAGATTACATAGCACCTACCTCGTTGATATTTTTTGCCCAAGATCCAATACAAAATAACTATCAGATATGGGATTTGAATCTACGTCTTTTGATTCCAGATCCCTCCATTCTACTATATGCTTCTCTTTCATTTCCATAATCAGAATAAAAAGACACATTAGAACCCATGTTCCCCCCTTTCTATTTGTTGTCTACAAGCAGTCTCAGAGTAGGGAATAGGCTAATACTATCAGCACTGATATTGGCAGGAGGCTCATCTGTCTCCCAGATGGTGACAGTATTACCTACGGTTCTATTCAAGGATCATTTTCAAAAATAGCCACTCTAAGAACAAGAACAATTTCAAGAATTTAAGTAAGGAGTGGGGTGTAATGTGTAAGTACAAACTAGAAGACTTAAACAATCCATTCCTTGTGCTTAACCTGAAAACCTCTTGTTTGAGAAGTGTAATCATTCTCAGAACAGATTGTCTCCACTGTGTTTGATAGTTCTGCCCTGTCTCATCTCTAGAAACCCCTTGCAATAACTCTTGCTAGAAACATCTAGGTTTTTGGCACCTAACCTCTTGTGACATCAAGGGTAAGAAACCAATCAGAAAAGACTGAGACACCACCTTTTTGTATAAGATACCCAGCCTTCTTTCGTGGAGTGATCTAAAAGGGTACTGAGTTCACAAGCATCATGTCACATAATCATGGTTTAATTTTTCTTTTGCTGCCAGAGCTTCAATATTGAAGACCCTTCACTTGCAGCTCTTTGGATCTGCTCCCCCAGCTAAAGAAAAAGGTAGCTCCTGCCCCCTGAAGATCATAGCATTCTTATTTCTCTGGTGCCATCAAGTCTATGTACACCTTCCTCTGCCCACTTCTTCCAATGATAACACCATTAATGATGATGACAGCTAGCTTAATTTGATCCTTACAACAATCAGGAGGCAGATACTATTATTATCCCTATTTTACAGATGAGGAAACTAAGACAGAGAGATGCTGTGACTTGTCCAGCACTGCACAGGTAAAAAGTGTCTGGGGTTAGATTTGAACTCACGTCTTCCTGATACACAATTCTATCCACAGCACCACTTAGATTTCATAAAACATAAATGAATCCATAATCTGTCAACCATATGATCAACGAACTAATCAAATAGTTTATATAAAAACAAAAAAAGGGAAAGTGAATTGGCTATCTCCTAAGGGCAAGCCAACCCAACTGAGACCCTGCCTGGATCCAATCACTTGTAATTTGAGAAAGTGAGTAAGTTAAAAGGTCAATTAAATGATCCGATTTAAAATTCAATGGCTTTTCCAAACAAGAGATAGAGAGCATCACGAGAAGCATAATGGAACATTTTGGTGACATGAAATTAAAAAGCTTTTGTAGAAACAAAACCAATATAGCCACAATGAGAAGGAAAGCAAGCAGGAAACTAAAAAATAATATTTACAGCCATTTTTCACAGATAAAGTCCTTGTTTTTTAAACATATAGAGAACAGAGTCAAATTTATAAAACTATTTGCCATTCTCTAATTGATAAATGGTTAAAAGATATGAAAAAACAGTTTTTAGAAGATAAAAAACCAAATCTACCTATAATCATATGAAAAAAAGTACTCTGAATCACTACTGATTTAGAGAAATCCAAATTAAAACATCTCTAAGATACTACTCATTCCATCAGAGTGACTAACATAACAGGAAAGGAAAATTACAAATGCTGGAGAATATGTGGAAAAGAAGGATATTGATGTATTGTTGGTGGAGTTTTGAAGTAATCTGACTATTTTGGAGAACAATTTGGAACTATGCTTAGAGGGCTATAAAATATACTTTGAGTAAACAATAACCCTACTAGGTCTATATTCCAAAGAGATAAAAGAAAAAGGAAAAGAACATATGTGTATAAAACTTTCATAAGAGTTTATTGATGGCAAAGAATTGGCAATTGGAAGACTACTTGTCTGTTGGGGAATGGCTGAACAAGTTGTGGTATATGATGGTGATAAAATTTTATTGTGCTATAAGAAATGATGAAGACAATGGTTTTAGAAAAACCTGATGAACTTATGCTAAGTGAAATGAGCAGAACCAGGAGATCATTGGTTTTTTTGTTGTTGTTGTTTTGTTTTGTTTTTTATAACTTTTTATTGACAGAGCCCATGCCTGGGTAATTTTTTTTTCCAACATTATCCCTTGCACTCACTTCTGTTCCAACTTTTTCCCTCCCTCCCTTCATCCCCTCCCCCAGATGGCAAGCAGTCCTATACAAGTTAAATATGTCACAGTGTATCTTAGATGCAATATATGTGTGCAGAACCGAACAGTTCTTTTGTTGCATAGGAAGAATTGGGTTCAGAAGGTAAAAATAATCTGGGAAGAAAAACAAAAATACAGTTTACATTCATTTCCCAGTGTTCTTTCTTTGAGTGTAGCTCCTTCTGTCCATCCTTGATCAATTGAAACTGAATGACATCTCTTTGTCGAAGAAATCCACTTCCATCAGAATACATCCTCATACAGTATCGTTGTTGAGGTATATAATGAACCAGGAGAACATTGTACATGCAACAACAAGATTATACAATGATCATTTCTGATGGGTGTGGCTCTTTCCAACAATGACATGATTGAGAACAGTTCCAAAGATTTTGTGATGAAGAGAGCCATCTACACCCAGAGAGAGGACTGTGAGAACCGAGTGGATCACAGTATAGCATTTTTACTCCTTCTGTTTGTTCATTTTCATTTTGTTTTCTTTCTCATTTTATTTCCCTTTTTGATCTGATTTTTCTTGTGTGGCAAGATGATTGTATAAATATGTATACATATATTAGATTTAACATATATTTTAACATGTTAAACATATATTGGATTACTTGCCATCTAGAGGAGGGGATGGGGGAAAGAGGGGAAAATTTGAAATACAAGCTTTTACAAGGATCAATGTTGAAAAATTATCCATGATTATGTTTTGAAAATAAAAAGCTTTAATAAAAAACAAAAATCTGAGAAGATTTATGCACTGATAGAAAGTGAAGTGAGCAGAACTAAGAGACCAGAGTACATATTAGTAGCAATATTGCAATGATGATCAACCATGGAAGACTTAGTTACTCTGATGAAAACAATGATCCAAGACAATTCCAAAGAACTTATGATGAAATTGCCTCCATAGAGAGAAGTAATGAACTCTAAAGTCAAAGTAAAATTTTGTTGTTTCATTTTTCTTGTCTTTTTTGGCAATATGGCTAATATAGATATATGTTTTGTATGATTTCACTTTTGTAATCAATATATTTCTGGCCTTCTCAGTTAGTGGGGGAGGAGCTAGGGGAAGGAAGAGAAATGTGAAGCCTAATAAAAAAGAGAATGTTAAGCAAATAATAAACTTTTAAAAAAAATTTTAATATCTTTTAAAGTTGTCCTTCATAAATGGTTAGATCTAAACTTTTTAATTCATGCTTCACTTCCATCTGCAGTTTTGATTATCTTAAACTCAACTCAACAAGATGCCTCTCTGCTCTTCTATTATTTCTAATATTTCATCTCCCCTCCCTTTCCAGCTTCCTTCTGTGATATCTTCCTTTGTTAGATTATAAGCAGCTTGAAAGTTGGGATTAGACTTTCTTTTTCTTATTTGTATACCCACTGCTTAATATAATGCCTGGCACATGATAGATACTAAGTAAATGTTTATTGAATTTGAAATTGAATTGAATTGGGTTAAGAAATGACTTGCCTTCCAACACTCTCCATTCACACATGAAAATCCCGGTAAAATTGTTAAGCAGTGCCAGTACACAGACTGAGCAGATTGCCATAAATTTGTCCAAGGCTGAGACAATACAGAATGGTGGCAGTAACAAAGACAACTCATTTGGTTCATGGGAAGAAATGGAAGGTAGTGTTTGTCTGTCACAAGCTCCTTATCCTATATATCCAGTAACATGTATGAGAGATGTAATTATTATATAGTATTATGGCAGATGAAAGTGGTAGTGCATGGTGGGTAGGGAGATGGGAACAGGGCTAGACTCATGCTTATTGATCTCCCAACTCTCAACATGGAAACTCTCCCCACCAATGTAGAATGGTAAGAGGCTGTGAGTGTGGAGCTTAGGAGTCAGGAAAATCTGCATCATTTGACTCCTTCCTCTGACAAGGTACCTATTATTTGCCAATCTACAATGATGGATTAGGAGAGTGCCAGGGGAGAAATGGGAAGGCTAGGTCCCTCCATGTGGATGCCATTCCATAGATGTCTTTATGTTATAGATTTAAAAAGAGTAATAGCATTACTTAACAAATGGTTTTGCTATTATTTATATTCAACTATGATAAATGAAAGCCAAATCACAGGTACAAGTATCCCTCCAACAACAAACTACAGTAACAAACCTAGAGGAGGAAGTACATAGGTACCAGCAAGGGTCAGGCCATTTACCAGGTTTGTTTTTTTTTTTTTTAAACCAGATAATGTGAGTCATTCTGTACATCTTGTATACAAATATGATGTGAAGAATTTCACAATAGAACCTGCAATTAGATATCTTGTAAAAAACCACTAGGGACTGGCAATTAGTGAACTCTGCATGACAGATGAGTTTACTCTAAAAGCATTAAATACAATAACGATAACATTAAAGTTACGGTGTGCACGACACATTTTAGATAAACAGATTTAATGGACTAGCTGTAATATCCCATTTGGCCTGTTTGGCAACATAGTTATTTGCAGCCCTCTGGGTCAGTAGGGAAATACACCTACCTGTCCAATCTTTATGTTCAGACCCTCCCTGAAACTATAGAAAGGATGCTCTGGCCCAACAATGATATATTGAGATATGCATTTTTGTAGTACCAGGAAGTTTATTTCTCTGACATATTTTTGACTTTAAGATCTTTCACAGAGATTAAAGGAACTAGTAATCCTGGGTTTGCTGAGTTTAAGAATGTTGAATAAGGGCGCATATAATCAAAGCAGAAATGTATTTTGAAAATGTGGAGACTATAACCTGAGAAAGAATATAAATAGGGTGATAGGCAGTTGGTTTTTAGCTCACTGGAAGAGCCTGACAGCTCCTGAGGAGATGATCTTGGGTAAATTCCAGAATGAGAGAGAATTTGGAAGGGACCTCAGAACCTATCTTATCCAAAGTGTAACTCAATAAAAATCACCTCTACAGTAGCATGTATGAGAGATATAATTATTATATACATATTATGGCAGATGAAAGTGGTGGTACATGATGGGTAGGGAGATGGGAGCAGGGCTAGGCTCATGCTTATTGATCTCCCAACTCCCACTGACAGAGTAGTGGTCCAGTTTATGCATGAGGACCTCCAGTGGCAGGGTCGAATTGTTAGTGAGTTTATTCCCTCTAATATCAAGTTTAGATTTACCATTCTATAATTTCAACCTATAGCTCCCCATTATGCCTGCTAGTGTCAAACAGAATAGCTCTAATCTTTATAATATTTTTTTCTAATGTGACCCTTGAGCCTCTTTAGATTATCAGTTCTCTCATCTGTAAAATGGGGTTATACTTATATTTCATAGCTCACAAGATTCTTGTGACAAAAGTACTTTTCAAACTCTAGCTCACCATAAAAACAAATTTTTATTTTTATATGCCTGGCAGACATTGCTTATTACCCTGCTTAGTTACATTTATTGTAACAATAAGCAAGGGGAACAGAGCATCATTGTTTTAAAGAAGCATATATTGACTTTTAAGATAATGACCTCTAGAGACAAGCCTCATTTGAATATGTATAACATGGTCTGTTTCTTGAAACAATTTAATCACATTACTTTGAGTCATCTTTGCAGTTATTAACTAACTTAGTGGCAAGCAGATATAGCGTGCAATCCCAACAACAGGACTGGAAACAATAATGACCTCTGATCCTTATGATGACAAATAAAAATGCATTTCTTTTAGAATCACTTTGGGAGTCAGCCAAAGCCTCAGGATGCCAATCTAGAAGTTGATTGGAAGAAAATTTAAGTTGAGGATAAACTTATATCTGATTGTTTCTGAATTATTCTTTCCAGAAAATTACTTCTACAAGTAGAATGACAATCCATAAAAATGATATATTCTGGCTCTATGCTCTATCACCCTGATTCTTTCCAAGAATATGACTAAAAGCTTAATCAGAGTGTCGTGCTTTCTAATATATAGGCAA
Source organism: Antechinus flavipes (assembly GCF_016432865.1). NCBI lineage: Eukaryota > Metazoa > Chordata > Mammalia > Dasyuromorphia > Dasyuridae > Antechinus > Antechinus flavipes. Next base: position 343,857,422 of record NC_067398.1, on the reverse strand, counting down.
AAGAGGAGTTTGCTTACAATAAAGAGATGATTAAAGAGGATATTAGGTTTCCCACACCCAAATGTCATTTTAGTTCTCTGACATTATTTCATATAGTTTCTTTGAATTTCAAAGATTGTCAATTTTCAAGAGTCCATCATAAATATATAAATAGCCCCTGGGAAGTGTGCCTTATTAGTTGACAACAAACCTAGATTAAGAATTTGTAGTGATAAGACATAGGCAGGAAAAGAAGAAATGGGGAGAAAGGATACATAATCATTGCCCAAGTTTTCTGAGTGTTGATCATCTGAAATGTGGTTCTAGAGAAGAGCCTCTAATAAAACCCTTAGGACTAACACTTGCCTCATGTGGCTCAACTTACCTCACTCCAGTTGCTCACTGTCCAGTCAGATGGACACAGCACATCTCTATTGCAGGAAATGAGAGTCTTTGGCTTAAGCAAATGATGGCAGTCCTTCGCAGGAAGAGCTTGCTCATCAGAACCCACTGTCTGAATACACAGCACTGTTCGTTTCTTCTCTCCTTGAAGACCACAGGTTGCTGAACAGGCCTGCCACTCTCCTGCCCACCATCTACAAAGAAATTTATGGCTATTTAAAAAATCATAAACACATCCAGTTTCGTGTATTTAAAAGAAAATAAACATGACATACAATTATGGAAATTGTGAATACTTGAAAATTTCTCATTCTGTTCCTGTGGAAAAGATAGAGTGATATGGGCAAGACATAGTCATTAATGGTCTGCTTTGAAATGGGAAGATGATTATTAATGGAATATTTGAGGGATTTGCTATCCTATTCTATTTAGCATATTTTACAATGAATAGGACAAAGACATGCTGTAATTATAAAACTTGCCCCTAAAATTTGGAGGCATGTTGTACACTGGGGCTGACTGATTAAAGACATATCTTGATAGGCTAGAAAAAATGAGTTATAAAGATAAAGTTATGGTGAACTCAGAAGATCAATTCATCTGAGAAAGATCTGAAAATTATAGTATACTATTAGCTGTCCTAAAGTGGCTACCTCAAAAAACTATGCTTCCCCTTACTGGAGGTCTTCAAGTGAAATCTTGATGAGAGAGGAATCAAGTTGGACACTTAGGTTGTAAATGAAGATGATGGAGAGGAGTGCTAGAGTAATTGGGAAGTTTGAAAGGGAAGAGATTTAGGGGAAAAGATAAGTTCATTTTTGGACATGTTGAGTTTAGGATATCTATAGGAATCCAGTTCCATGTGATGCCCAGTAGGCAGTTGAAGATGTGAGACTGGAAGTCAGCAGAGAAATTAGATTTGGATAAATTAGTATCAGCAATGATGATAATTAAATTTATATGTGCTGATGAAATCACTAAATCAAATGTTATAGAGAGAAGAAAAGGCACAGAACAGATCCCTGTGGAACACCTGCAGTAAGCAGATATGATCTGAATAAAGATCCATCAAAGAAAACTAAGAAGGAACAGTGAGATAGGTAGAAGGAGAGCCAGTAGTGTCACATAACCTAGAAAGAAGAGAGTTATTGACTGTGTCAAAGATTGTGGAAAGGTCAAGAAGGGTGAGGATGAAGAAAAATCCATGAGATTTGGTCAGAAAGATCATTAGTAATTTTAAAGAGAGTAGTTTCAGAAAACAGACTATAGTCAAGAAAATAGTGAAAAGCACATATTGTAGACAATCTTTTCAAGGAGTTTAGCCATGAAAGAAAGAAGATATGAGATAATAACCAGTAGGGATGGATGACTCAAGTGAGGATTTCCTGAGCATAAGAAATTTCCTGTAGGTATGCTTGCAGTCCATAAAGAAGCAGTCATAAGTATGAGGTCATATTTGAATTATATTGGATGTCAGGTCTTCCTGAGCTCAGGTCCATGTTCTGTCCACTGTATCCAAACTGTCTCATCCTCAGTCTAGAGTTTATTTGTTGTTTTTCCTACTTGATCATGATGCCATTAATGGGATAGATGATTTTTGATTATTCCAGAGTTCATTATACATCCTGAGTGTCTTCCCTTCTTCTTTTATCTACATTCTATCTATTGTTCCTAAAAGTGCATACTTACACCCCCACTGAGCTATGGACAGGTAGAAAATCATAGGGTCATAGACAAAAAGCTAAAAGCGACTTAGAGATTGATTGTAAAGTTATCCATTCTGATTCTCTGGCTGTCCTCCATGCTTTGAAAGCTCTCTCTCTTCTGCTCTGACTACTGACCTACTCTGGCTTTAAATCCCAACTAAAATTCTATCTTCTACAGAAAGCTCTCTCTAACCCCTCTTAATTCCAGCCTTTTCCTTCTTTAAAAACCTTTCCCTATTTATCCTGTACATAGTTTTCTTGGAATGTAATTTTTTTGCATGTTATCTTCCCAATTAGATTAGAAGCCCCTTGAGAGAAGGGGCTCTGTCTTTTGCCTTTTTTGTATCTCTAGCATCTAGCATGATCCTGGCACATTGTAAATACTTAATAAAAGCTTATTTGGTTCAATTAAATTGGGTTGGAAGACATCTCAGAGGTCATTTACTCCAAACTCATCATTTTACAGATGAGGGAGGTTAAAAGTCTTTCTCACAGTCAGAATTCAAATCCTGCTTTGGATATTTATATTAGCCATGTAAGTCTGAGCAAATATCATAACATCATTCAAGTTTGATTTTTTTATCTATAAAATGGAGATCATAATTGTACTTATAGTATTATTATGAAGATTGAGATAACATAAGTAAAGTGCTTCACGCATCTTAAAATACAAAGTAAATGCTATTAATATGATCATTTCATATATTTATTAATTACCCATATCATTTATATTACTTATTATTTATTTTTAATCTATTATTTTTATTATTATTATTTATTATGTCAGCTAAGAGTTTTATTACTTTACCACAATTCAAGATCTTGACCAAACTTTACAGGAAGAAAAACAATCAGTGCCTCCAAAAATGTAGTCATTTTAAAAGTCATGGCCTTTTGAAGAAGTTTTGCTCTGGAGGGGTAAAATTTCTCAGTAAGTGAGATCACTTGCTTTTCTTTCAGTGACAGAGGATGCCAGTACCACACACTGACAAAAAAATTAATATTTGGAACTGTGTGATGTGAAACTGAACTAATAGTCTCCTTTACTAATTTAATTACTTTGCTCTACCTCTGACATTTTCTCAGGATCCTAAGCACACTGCTGAATATAAGAAATGTCATTCTGGCTGCTGCTTAATCTAGGCTGACTGAACGCCTGACTTATCTAATTACTCTCAGCTGGGCCTTCAGCTGTATCCCTGAGAAGAGATAATGCACCTCCTTGTTTTCCTTTCCTGGTATTTCCTCCATACAGTGATGGATACTTTACATATGCTTGTCACTATCTTAAAAATGGCATGATCTTTACATTATGAGATCTCTCTGACAAGGATAAGGAGAAAAGAAGAGAGCTTTCCTGTTGCTTGCTGCCTACCATCTATTTTATTCCTTCTGTCTTCCACTTCACTTCCACAGACTCTATTTCAGGAAATTAATAAAAAGTAGAGGTAAAGTCTTCTGAGTTTCTTTATATGAAAGGCAATATATAAAGCTTTATGAAGTTGCAGATAGTGTGTGGAGAGACTAAACTAAGAAACACTTATAGGAACAAAAACTCTCCATCCCTAAGCAGGAAAGCTACTTTCGCATCGACATTTGTTTGTATCTAATACTTGTCTTTATTAGTGGAGTCACAGGAGTTGCCATGGATAGCTTGAGAAGGAATGAAAAGGTTTGGAATAACCCCTGTGGTAAATTTGAGGGCTAACAGTAAATTGCCTTCCTATAGTGAAGGCATTGTTGGAAATCAGGTAACATAAATTTGTAGTGGACCCAGTCAAGGTGATTTTGTGATTTTCTCCAACTCAATTTAGTTATTTGTGAATAGGAGTGAAGAAAATAGTGGGAATAATCTAAGGTTGAGATTTAGGGAGACAAAGTGGTAATAGATTAAAGGAACAAAGGATAGAAGAAAAAAAGGGGGGAAATAAGCATTTATATAGCACTGTGTGCTAGGTGCTATACTAACAACTTCATAGTTTCTTCAATTGTCAAATGTCAGTAAGACAAATAGATTTTGTGACTTGTTAGTCTCTGAGATTACATTTTGAACACAACTCTTTCTAACTCCAGACATAGCACTCTAGTCACTGTGCCACTTAGGTAAGTAGAGTTGTTGATTCTTCATTTTTGAAGAGAAATAGTACATCATGAGCTATGTCTTGACTTTCTCATGAATTGGAAGATTAAATAAGGAAAAGTACAAAATTGTCAGCCTCACTCTTCCAAGTCATCCAAATCCAGTGGAAGGAACAAGTATGTTAGACAGGCAGTGATAGACTGAGATGTGGTGGATGATCTTGTCATCTTCCATGTCTGACCAAGCTCTCAGCACTCCGTAGTACCTGCTTCAGCCAACCTTCATGATCAGTGGAACAAATTGTTCTCCTCCATCCATTCCGTGGGAAGAAAGTCACGTGCTTGGGGTAGGTATCACCCTAACTCACAGACTGACTTGAGATCTATTGGTCATCCTCACCCTGATTTAGCCCATCTGCAAGCACAACTTTGCAGGGGGCTGCTGCTGTACATGCTACAGTTTCTTAGACTCACTGGTGAGAAGTGGGTGAGAATGGACACAATAAGTAGAGGAACAGCCTTGTAAAGGTTGTTCAATAAGGATTAGCATCTTTTGGATGAGCAGAGGAGTACATAATTGTAGAAGATAGTGTGAAGTTGAATGAGTTCAATAAGAAGTAGAGATAGGGAAAGGAAAAGAACATAGCTGGGACAAGGGGTAAGAACTGAGAAGTGGAGGAGTTGAAGGTCACTGTGAGAATGAAAACCAGAACTAAAAGTTATTTGACAGAGGGAAAGCTAGAATAATAAAAGATTATGACCAGAATATTTTTTCAGCAGTAAGTGAAGAGAAGTATAGCATGGAAAGAGAGGACTCTTTGGAGAGAGTACTGGAACTAGAATCATCTTTGTGAGTTCAAATCTGACTTGACACTATATATGTGACCCTGGGCAAGTCATTTAACTCTGCCTCAGTCTCCTCATCTATAAAATGATCTAAGAAGGAAATGGCAAACCACTCCACTATTTTTGCCAAGAAAACTCCAAATGGGATTAAGAAGAATGGTTTACAACCGAAACAACTGGAAAGCTTGGTATGGTGGATAGAATGCTGGACAGAAAACCTGAGTTCAAATTTTGTCCTAAACATTTAACAGCCATGTTATCTTGGCATTCAAGTTTTAGTTTCCTTCCTGGTACAATAGTGATAACAATAACATTTACCTTCCCTAGTTATTATGAAGATCAAATATGTTAATGCATGTAAAATTATTTGTGAGTCTAACATGCTACATAAATATTAATTATTATGATACTCATCATTCTCAAATAACTCTGTTTCTCAGTACTCCTTGAATGTAGATCATTCAGCACTGTTGATTCTCTCTCTTCCTGGAGACTAATCTATAAAGACAAGGATCTTTTATATCACTATCCTGCCTCATCTCCTATATCTACATTCACACAGCCACCAAACTAAATCTATTCCTTATCATTTATTTCCTAGAATATTTTAAACGATTCTGAACTAGTTTTTTACTTCCAGTAGTTTCCCCTTTTCTAATCCATCTTTCACACAGTTGTTATAATTATCTTCATTTCTTTTCATTTGTCCGCATCACTTTCCACTCCACTCAAAATTTATCAGTGGATCTGTATTAACTGTGGGAAAAAACCCACAAACCTTAGTCTGACGTTTAACACCTGCTGCAATCTTGCCTCAAACAAACTTTCCTGGGGATATTTCCCTCACTCGCTTTCAATCACTATGTCTCATCCTAAGTGAATTATTATCTTTTGCCCAATCTTGTTCTCTACCCTCTTTACTCCAACCCCAGAGATTTATTCAATGCAATTTTCTTCTATTTTATACAACAAAATATAAGTATGTAATTTTAAATTCTTCAGAGATACAAAAATCAAAGCAGAGCTTTTTGTGTATAGACTGTGCATGCATTTTTCCAGACTGTGAGGTGCCTAAAGATCAATTCCTTCAAATCTGTACTTCTTAAAATCCTCTTTTTTTTTTTCCAAAGAAGTCCCCAGCTCAGGGCCCATTTCCATCTCTCTTCATGAAGTTTTCCCTAACCCCTTTTCAAGATCCTTCCTAAATATTCCCAAGCATTTTGTTTGGGTCTCTCCTTGACTGTGATCACATTACATCATAGTTTATAATCCCACTTATTGGAGTATTTGTCATATTCCCCAATTGGATGGCAAGCTCTATCACTGTGGGAGCTGCATCATTTTTCTTCTTGGCTATATCCCTAGTATTTTGGCACAGAATCTTCCATGCAGTAGGCACTTATTAAATACTTGTCAAATTACACTGAATTCATACACAGCTTGATTCATACAGCTTAGTTCTTAATTGATTTTTCTTGCTGTGAACTTTTTTTTTTTTTTAGCACATATTAATCTGGTCTTTTCATGATTTGAGTCTCTCTCTCTCTGCTTTAATAAGCAAACTTTTATCTTATCCTGCCTGGAACCAGGATTCTAACCCCACTTCTCAGCCATCTTCACACCATGAAGTCATCATGTATATACCTCCCTCCCCCCATCTGAAGTGAGCTCTCATCTTTCAGTTAGCTTTCTCTTTCAGATTGACAGACATCAATAAAATAACACCACAATTTAGCTGGTATCTATATAAAGCTCAAACAACAATCTGAAGTTAATTCTTTTAGTTGGTGTCATGGAACCCCAAATCTACTTGTTTAACTAAATTCAAACCATACCCCAAGACATAAAAGAAAAAAAAATCACCAAGCATGATTTATTACTTTTGGAGGCTCAACAGAAACTATTTAGGTATACAACCTCCCTCCAAGAAAGAATGAGTTTGTCTCTTAAATAAGTTCTTAGGTTAAGAAAAGATCTATACAATAAAGCATTTTCTACTAATTTATTGACTTTGATAGCTATTAGTCTATTTACTTCTTCAACCAAATGGTATTGCCATTGTAAACAAGTCTCTGAGTTGATTGCTTTGGGGGATGGAGAGAACAAGATGTTCCAGACACTGACTGGCCCTCAAGAATATTTAGTCTAGTAGAAGAAGTAAGGCATGTACTATTGGATAACCCAAGCTGTGCACAGGCATTCAGAAGGTAGAGAATATTATGAAGGGAAAAGTAATTAGTCTTAAGAAAAACAGGCAAGTGTTAGATGTTAGAAATTTATGACTTTTTAAGTCATTTTAGAGCCTTGTCCTTCAATGCTTTTTTTAATATTAATTTTTTGAAAGTCAGGAGGAAAATATATTTATCACACAAAAACTAATAATAAAGAAAGGACCCCAAAACTCTAAAAATCCTTGAAGGAAAAAATCTCCTTCAACCCTGCCTCAGTGAGGAGACTATCCCAGGGCATCAGATAAAGTGGTTTATCTAAGTGGGATTGATTCAGCCCGGAGCTAAAGAATTCCAGTGCTGTTCAAATGAAGATCTTCTATTCAATTCAACTCAAGTTATATCCAATTCCATCAAGAGCAACCCCCAGCTTGTAGCCAAGGCTTATAAAAGAGCCAATCTAAAACCTTCTCTTTGCAGAGGTTCCAAACAAGCCATGCTATGCCATGCTTGCTATGCCAAGGGCCTCTGCCCGTTGGAATATTCGTTTCCAGTGCCACCCTCTCTTTACTCTCACCTATTTCCCTAATGAGACTTTATGCCTCTCTGTTAGGATTTCTAACCTGACTTCCCAATCTCTATAATAAATATCTTTTATCAATCTAGATTTTTGGGTCTGTAAATTCTTTTACAGAGAATCTCTGCACTGCCAGGAGGGAGTCCCCAAAACTCCCTACCCTTGCACTGAATCCCAAGGGGGTGCAGGGGAGCTAAACATCTCCATTTGGTTCCCTGAAACCCGAACCTGACACTAGACCTTATCACCAGATACCCTAATCTCATTTTGGTTCCCCAAATCTAGACCTTATCAATATGTGAGGTTCTGGACTTCTTTTTTTTTTTAATTTTCTTTGAGGCAGTTAGATGGTTAGAATGCTAGCCTTGATAGCCAGGGAAAGAACTTTGGGAGATGACTATGAATCACTACATAGAATTCCCAATCCCTCTATTTTTGTCTGCCTACATTTTTGATTTTCTTCACAGGCTAATTGAACACTATTTCAAAGTCTGATTTTTTTATACAGCAAAATAACCATTGGGACATGTATACCTATATTGTATTTAACTTATACCTTAGCATATTTAACATGTATTGGTTAACCTGTCATCTGGGGGAAGGGGTGTGGGGAAGGAGGGAAAAAGTTGGAACAAAAGGATTCGCAACTGTCAATGCTGAAAAATTACCTATGCATATATCTTGTCAATAAAAAGCTATAATAATAATAATAATAATAATAAAGAACTTTAGCCTTGGACTCAAGAAGCCCTGCATTTGATTCTGCCTCAGACATTTAAATTATTTAATCTTTTTCAAGCTAAATTTCCTCATCTATAAAGTGGGGGATAATAACTGTACTACAGTGTTGTTAGAATCAAAGGAGATAAAATATAAAGGACTCTGATAAACATTATAGCACTTGATAAATGCTCACAACTATTCTTTTCTCTTTCTTTTGATGATCATAATAAAATAGTATTAAAAAATACAGTTATAAACATGATTAATTATTTGCTAACCAAGGGGAAAAAGCCCTAAATGTTCTGGTACTGTGCAGAGGTGGAGGCGGGTTGCCTCAGAACCTAATTCCTATTTAGGATCCATTAGCATTTTCTTTATAATGACCAGAATTTCCTTTCTCTTTACAAGCGGCAGAAAAACTGGTCCATTTCAAAAGACTGATCTGATTTTAAATAGGACACCTACATGTTTAATTGGAGAGTACAATTCCAGTGTAAAAAGATTTCATTTCCTTGTTCTCGAGATGCCCTGACAACAAGGGACTAGAAAAACATGTAGAAAGAACAAAGTACCTACAAGGTCCCTGGATTCACCAGCTTATACTATGATCCCCTATATAACAATATTGGGATAGAATGCTGAACCTGAGGTTGAGCTGCTTTTGAAGAGAGGACCATGAAACTCTGAAAATCTTTAAAGGAGAAAATCTCCTTCAATTCTGCCTCAGTGAGGGACCCCGCCCCGAAGGACAAATAGTTTCATCTTTGTTATCTGGGTGGGATCGGCTCAGTCCTGAAACTCATTGAATTCAATTCAAATTCTAGCTCAAAACTGAAACCCAGTGAGGAGCCAATCTGGGACTCTACCCACGGGCCCCCTTTAGCTTGTAACCAAAGCCCCCTATTATAAAAGAGCCAAACTAAAATCCTCTCTTTGCAGAGGTTCCAAACATGCCAGCCCTATGCTTGGCATGCCAAGGGCCTCTGTCCACTGGAATACTCTTTCCAGTGCCATCCTCTCTTTACCCTCACCTATTTCCCTAACCAGACTTTAACCTTACTTCCAATCCCCTAATAAACCTCTTATCAATCTAGATTTTTGGGTCTGTAAATTCCTTTACAGAGAACCTCTGTGCCTCCAGAAGGGAGTCCCCAAAACTCCCTACCCTTGCACCAAACCCCAAGGGGGTGCAGGGGAGCCAAATCTCTCCATTTGGTTCCCTGAAACCCGAATCTGCCACTAGACTTATCATTTAACTCCCTGACCACCAGAAACCCTAATTTCATTTTGGTTCCCTAAATCTAAACTTCATCAATTTGAGTTTAAATCCTGCTCAGAGAATTACTCATTGAATGACTGACCAACTAACTTCTCTGGGCATAAATTCCTCATCTGTAAGAAGTAAAGGATGATATTTTTTGGTTTGTCTCCCCTTCTCCCTTTCTCCTTCCCTCCCTCCTTCCTTCTCCCCTTCTCTCTCTGTCTCTGTCTCTCTTTCTGTCTCTCTTTCTCCCTCTCCCTCTCTTTCTTCCTCTCCCACTTTTTCTCTCTCTCCCTCTCCCTCCCTCTTTTCCCCCTTCAAAATCTCTTCCAAATTCCACCACTAATTACTTATAAAGGATCACTTTTTGATCTGATTTTTCTTATGTAGCATAATCAATGTGGAAATATGTTTAGAAGAACTGTATATGTTTATCTTATATTGGATTACTTGCTGTCTAGGGAAGCGGGGAGTAAAGAGAGAGAGAAAAAAATAGAAAATTATCTTTGCATGTATTTTGAAAAATAAAAAGCTACTATAAAAAAAAGAAGTAAAGGATCAAACCACATCACCTTTAAAGTCTTTGAAATTCTGGGTCTATATTACTACAGTTGAAAAGAGCTCAAATCTGAGATGCAAAAGAATGCAGAGAATCCACTATATCCTATTGCAGCCTATTCTACTTTTGGATTGCTCTTCTTTAAAAATAGGCCATCCATTAGAGAGGTTCACAATTTCTTCTGCAATCTTCTTTCTAATTAAAAACTGTTAGGTTCATAAGAAAAAAGAAAGCTTGATTTTAAAAAAAATTGAGTCTAAGAAATTGAATCTTTAAAAAAAAAAAATGATGCTCAGGAGGCAGCTAGGTGATGCAGTGGATAAAGCACCAGCCCTGAAGTCAGGAGACCTGAGTTCACATCTGACCTCAGATACTTAACACTTCCTAGCTGTGTGACCCTGGGCAAGTCACCCCCAATTACCTCATCAATAAATAAATAAATAGCTAGACAAATAAATAGGTAAATAAGTAATTAAACAAATGAATGAATGAATAAAACAAAACAAAATATGTCATTCCTGATTAATCTTTTTTTTTCCCATAGGATAACTAGACTGGTAGATCAGTTTAATATTATATTGTATTCAAGTTTCATCAAAGCATCTGATTTCCTTCATATTGGCTGAAAAACTTGAGAAAATGGGAACTGAATATTGGTATAGTTAAGTGTATTTGGAATTATTTGAATGAGTTATCCAAAGACTAGTCATTAATTCTGCTAATGTCATTTTGAATGAAAGTCTCTAGTGTATTATTTCCAGTGCCCTGAATTATATAACTTTTTAAAAAATCAATGACTCAGGTAAAGGAATAGTTGCAATGCTTGTCAAATACATAAGTGACATATAGATAAGAGGGATAGCCAATGTACTGAATAACAAGTTAGAGGGACCTAGGACATGAGAAAAAGAAAGTTGTCATGGTCTTCCAGTAACTAATAAATTAACTAACAAATATGCTTTATGTGTGATCAGACATGGACATTAGGTGTCTCAAACATAATGGACATTATTAAACATTAATTGGATGTGTTCAATGGAGACTTAAGGATCAAATCAAGAAAGATAAAATTTAATAGGCATACATATCAGGTTCTCTGTGGTATAGAATACCACCATAAACATAGAGTGAAAAAAATCAGTTTCACAGATAACAAGTCTGGGGAGACACAGTCATGTAGAAAGCTAAATTTCAGTAATTTAAAGGTTCCATATGAATTAAATGCAACATGGCAGCCCCCAAACTAAATTTAGGCTTAATGAAGGAAATCTAGGCTACATAAAAAAAGAATATGCCTTTTCAAGGATATATCCTGAGTAGTGTATTCCGTTCTAATGAGAACATACTCAGAAAAGTGGGATTAGGATGGTCAGAAGAGGAGAGATCAAGCATTAAAAATTGATTGAAGCTACTCAGGATTTAAAGTCTGGAGAAGATAAGGCTTCAGTGGGTAAAATAAATTAGGCTTATTCTTCCATATCAGCTAGAACCAGAGCAATGAATGTAAATTGTAGAGATTCAGATTAAGGCTTGATGCAGATACATATTGAAAATTCCTAGAGATTTGTACTATCCCAAAGAGGAATGAGTTTCCTTGGGCTTGAGCCAGCAAATGTTGAGTATCCATTTGTCAGCAGTTATCATGGAAGGAATCACATGGTCACATACAGATTGGATTAGACTTAAGATTCTTTCCAAAAGACTTACATGAATTGATGCAAAATGAAGTGAGCAGAACCAGGAGAACAGTGTACATAGTAACAGCAACATTGTATGATGAAAAGCTATGAATGAATTTCAGCAATACAATGACCCAAGATAATTCCAAAGAACTTATAATGAAAAATATTATCCACCTCCAAAGAAAGAATTGACATCATTTGAAATGCAGATTAAAGCATATGTGTATATACATATGTATATGTATGCTTGTATGTACATACATGCATGTATATGTATATGATTAACTATTTTAATTTTCTTGAGTTTCTTTTTTTTAACAACATGACATATAGAAATGTGTTTTGCACGATTGCACATGCATAATCTATATCAAATTGTTTATCTTCCCAATGAAGTGGGAGGGAAAGGAGAAAGAGAATTTGGAACTTTAAAATTTGGAAAAACAAAAACAAAAAAAGCAAAAATATAAACCTTAGATTGTATTATTGGGGTTTAAAATCTCAGATTTTCTGCTTAATATCTATATAACTTGGAGTAAGCCATGTAATTTCACCAGACCTCTGTTTCCTCATCAGTGAAGGTTTAGACTAAATGATATTTAATGTGGCATACAGCTTCACATTGTGTTATCCCAGAGATGTACTAAGAACAAAGGATCATTCCCAACCAACGGAATCAGGGCAATCTTTATAAAGAAAGTGAAACCTAAAGTAGGCCAGAAGATTCAAATTCTTCTAAGCAGTCTTCCAAAAATCAGCAAGGCTTTGCCCACCACATTACTTTGTAATTTATATTTAATCAAATAATCCAACCCAGACCACAGTAGTATTCCATTCCATAAACATATTTTACTTTGTATTCAATTGTATTTTGTGTAGAAAAGTTTGTGTAGAAACTTTTAATTTCTGCTGTGCATTGCTTCTTAGACAATGGAGCTGAGACATAACCCTGAAGAGATACAAACTGCCTTTTTGGTTTTAATATTACCTGGGTGGACAATCTCTTTCGTAGCATTTCTTTTGCCTCCCATTGGGTTGGGTTTCAGGGTCACAAAATGTAGCTCTGACCATGCCTTTCCCCTTCTTCATACAGCGGGCAGTCTGGCGGCGAATACCTAAAAAAAAAAAAAAAAAAAAGACATAATGATTCATACATATTGAAAACTGCATTGAATCCATATAATTTCTGTTGAACATCTAGTACACAAACATAAGCATAGCTGGTTGCTATGCTTGTAGCTAACAAAAAGGCTTTTCATTGATAGAAATGTACTTGTTCACAAATCATATGAGTGTGTAAATCTTTACAATAGAAATGACAAATGATATTTCTAATTTATAATCCTAATGATGAAGCCAAAGTGCTGAGTTGGTCTCCTAGGGCATAACTGTAGTCTTTCTCAGATAAGTTAGTTATATAAATGCATACCAGATAATACTTCCTAAAGAAAAGAAAAAAACAGAATTTAGATGTAGAAAAATAGATATTATTCCCAGCCACATGTTCCAACAAAGTGGCTACCAATTCAATAAGTGAGTAGCAGAATCCCATGTGGTTTCATAAAGGTTCTGGTCCTGACTTGAATATTTAAATCAACAAAAAATTAAATATTTCTTAGTCAAGTAAAATAAGTAAAATCTTGTCCCTGGTGCCTTGGGAAATACAAAGAAGAATAAGATATACTTCCTACAATTCCTAACTTTTATTAACATTATTTATTTCATAAATTCTCAGTGAATTAAATCATAGATTAAGAAGATTTTAGAGTTTTAGCACACTGCAAGTTTAAAATGAATTTTAACTATATATGTCAGCCAAAAAATAAAATAAATTTAATCTTAGGTTGTTTTAAAAGGGGACAACCTAGCTCCCAAAGGGAAAAAAATACAAACTACTGAAAAGATTTTTTCTTAATTGACTGCTTCCCTTCTTATTGAATTGTATTGATTTTCATGTTAATTAAATCAGTTGTTTTATATTTTGTGTTCACTGCTTTTTCTTATTTGACAAAAATCTCTGACTAACCAAAGCTGCAAAAGTTACCTGAACTGGCTCTCTTCTAAATTTTTTTAATGGTAGGACTGTTAGTATTCAGGTTGCATATTTGTTTGAGTTTATTGTAACATGTGGTATAACAAATTGATTTAGACTAATTTCTGCCAAACTGCTTTCCATTTTTCCTATCTGTCCTTGTTGAACAGGAAATTTTTTTTTCCCAATAGCTTATCTTCTTAGCTTTGTTGAGTTGTTGAGTTCAATTATTTCTTTTTCACATATTTATTCAGTTCCATGGATCTACTTTTCTATTTTTAACCAGTACCAAATATATGCTCAATTTTTGTCTCTTATTTAAGAGAAATACTCTATGAGGCTAAGTAATAATTCTATTTTATTATTAAGGGGATTTAGATAAATATATTTTTAAATAAGAACTAATACTATAATTTTTTTTAATTTCAAGAATGAATCAAGGGCATCATAGAATGTTGGAGATCATGTATACCAACCTGAAATCTCAAGTAGAAATCTCCTTTACAACATCATCAGTGGGTTTTCACTTAGCCTTATAATATCTCCAGTAATCAAGACTGTTCAAATAAGGCTGCCTATGACTAACTATTATTTGTCAGAAAATTCTTATGCCGAGATAAAAAATCTACTTTCCTGTAGCTTCCAATCCTCAATTCCAATTCAATGATGTTGGAATTTTGCTTTGGAGAACCATCCATCCCTTTTCCATCCTTCATCGTTGTTTCTACTCTTGGAATCACACTTATAATTCCCTTGAATATTTTAGACTCTACCATCCTAAAATCTCAGAGACTTCTTCAAAAAACAAAGGTGATTCTACTTAGTTGAATATGTTCTTTGAATTATTTTTGCAGCTGTGACCAATCTACACTCTCTTACTTGATACCTCTTGTGGCTAATGGCAGACAGCTATAGGAGAACTTCTTGGAGTTGGCTGTGCAGTCTGTGACTAGGCTATGAAGCAAAGTTCTTTAGCTCCCATAGTGATCAAATCAATCCCAACAATAATATTGCTTGAGTTAATTGAACTAAGAAGACATATTCACAAGGAAAATGCAAAATGTTTTTTCCCTATCTTCCTATTTTTCATTTTTTTTTTTTTTTAATTTCCTTCTTCTCTTCACTACATGTCAGTCAAACTGAGAAATACTGAAGATCTTAGCTTTAAAAAGGACATTTAATGCAGGGCCATCTCTAGTTGTCTTGATCTTGCCAGTGCACCCAAATAGCTCTACGGGGAAAAGTGAGGCAGATGATCTTGCCCAGCCATCCATCACTTAAATTCAATTCACTTGCATGTCATGGTTCTCTTTGAGAACAAAGGACAAACAACAACAGCTATCATTACAACAACCACAACTGCTGAGTACATACAGTACATGGCACAAGGTATCCTAGGTGTTTTTAAGAGATATGAATTATAGTCTCTAATTTCAGGGTAATTTACAATCTGGCAATAGAAATATTATATGCTAAGGATTTTTTATGTTTGTTTATAGCTATGATATGAATCATAGAGAGGTTATTATATGAATTGGTTCAGAAAAGTATTCTCAATGGGGAATTTAAAAAACCTACACCAAATTCCTGAGCTGTCTGAAGGAGTGAAACATATGGTATGAAGCAGTGTAGAAATATGCTGATCTTGGAATCTAGACACTTGAAACTTGATTCTGATGTTATCAGGATGATTGTGGTGGAGACCCTTATCCACTCTAACCTGGGGTGGATAAAATCATAATTACTAACAAGATACAGAGACATGCAAATTCTTGTTCTGATTGTTTTTTCTGCCAAAAAGAAGGGAGAAAGACCTAAACACAATGTTGTTCAGCCATGTTTGACTTGTCGTAACACCATTTGGGAGATTTGTTGAAATTGCTTTATCATGTCTTCCTCCGATTCATCTTACAAATGAGACACTGAGGCAAATAGGGTTCAGTGACTTGTCCAAATTCCAAAGTTGATACTTGAGGTCAGATTTGGGTTTTCCTAACTTCAGGCCTGGTACTCTATTCATTGTACCACATAGCTACCCCTAATAAATGTTTATTGATTCACTGAATGACAAAGAGAATGCCCTTTGTATTGGTTATTAAAAAACAAAAATTACTATAAGGGAATATCAATCCCTTTCCTTCTTTTTGGTGGTAAAGTGTTCATCTTTCTGTAGCTGCTGAAAAGAGATGGGCTGCCTGATTTGGTATATATTGTATAAGATTTTTTGTAAAGATGCTTTTCAAATTTTGTACAGTTGCTATAGTGTACATTTAGACTACTACTACATAAGTGTTAATTGATTTAAATATGTTTTCTCTTTTTTAATTTCATGATGCAAGTAACTCTCTTAATGCATTTAGCCACTGACTTCTTGATACCTTTATATTTATGTGTCTTGCTTAAAGGAAACAAAGGTTTTGTGATATGGTCTTCATCCATTGCAAATGTCCTAATCCAATGCAAAATCCTAATTCAAACTGAAAGCCTCCAGACTCTGTCTTTGGCATATATTAAGAATTTTATATTTACTGAGTTTTAAAAAATGGATTTTGATATTGGAAAAAAATAGTCCATGCATGCATTGAAAGAGCTATTTTATTTTTAGTAGATCCATCCATGTACATTCAGTCATTAATAAGATGTTTTGCTTTGACTCACTCTAATTTGGAAGCCACACTTAATTTAATTTACATGAAATGATAATGCAGTTCAGGCTTGGCACTAATAAAATGCGCTCAAACTGTTTTCCTGAAAAATTCCCCCTTTGCTTATCATTATTATATTGGTGATTTATTTTTAAATAGAAAACAATTATTCTAGTATTCTCACTATATTTGGATTTATTTTAATAGTTGAATAACTCATGAATGCAATACTAAATTAAAGGTTTTATTATAATTTTTAAAAGACAAAATAAATCGAATGAGATGTTATAAAAAAAGATCAAATGACACGTCTAATACATTTAGTACAGTACCTGGCACATAGCAAATGCTTAATAAATGCTTATTCTTTCTTTACAAATGTTATGTTTGGGGGTAAATTGTTCCATACTTACTACATTGAGTTGCCCTTTATACTTTGCGGGGGTTTTTTTTGTTTTTTAGGGGGAAGGAAATACACCAGTTTTGCTCCTCAGTCAATACATTCTTGTCTTGAAAAGCTTTATAGGTTTTTAAAAGTAATCAGACTGGGGCAGCTAGGTGGTGCAATGGATAGTGTGCCTCCTGACTCCCCTGAAGTCAGGAAGACCTGAGTTCAAATGTGATCTTAGACAATTAACACTTATTAGCTGTGTGACCCTGGGCAAGTCATTTAACCCCAATTGCCTCAGCAACAACAACAAAAAAAGTTATACAGCTTGTGAATTATTCGTATAAAATACAAACATGAAATTGACATATATGGTAAGTATATAGTGATGTCTTCTATTAGGAAAAATGAGGTTGGGTTTCCATCCAAAAGGAAAATAATAAAATACCTTGCTGTTAATACATTGCCACTGGAAGTAATTTAAGTTGCTAATTAATTTTTTTTTTTTTTGCATTATGGTATACAGGTTTTTTTTAATTTTCATGTTCTACTAGGAGACCTATAATATTTAGTTTGTTTATACATATTTAGTCTTTCAGATCAATATGTTCATTTGTATTGACAGCATGATTTCTTTTAACGCTGTTGCTTTTTGCTTCTCTTCTTCCAGATTGTCCTTACTTCCACATGCTTGCATTCCCAATAATCCTCCCTTTTGTTTCTTTGGTGAGGCTTGCCCTCAACAGATTTTAATGTTTTTTTTTCCCCATTGTGCTAGTTATTTCTATTATGTAGGCCATAAATTCTGCTCTCACAGCTCTCATTTTCCTTTCAAAACAATGAAGAACAGGTTGTTTTGTTCTCCTGTCTTTAACAAAAATCCATGGAGTTCTTTCCCTCTTTTCTTCATTACTTTTACTTTTCTTCATTATTTTCCTTTGTTTTACAGTGTTTATTCATAAATGCTTACACTCACTTACAAAGTCTAGTTAGTAAGTTCCATGCTCCTTCTGCTATCTCCTCTATTAGTTTATTAACAAATTCCTCTAGTTTTCCACCTGCTGAAATAATTGGTAATTTCCACCTTTTTTTTTTCCCCTTGTTGTTCATTTTCTGAATCCCTGCTTTTCAATGATGATTTCCCTAGGAGCTGGACCTCAAAGTACCAGCTTCCTCCCACAATGGGCCATTCATGATTCACCAACCTAAATATCTTCCCCAGGTATTTTTGAGGGGAATAAAACTAATTGTAGGTGAGTGCTAGAGTTTTTCCTCATGCTTAGTGGTGTGCATATATCCTTCCTCATATAGTATCCTGTCCCTGTTCCTCAGATCTCTGGCCAACATGAAAGAGTACTTCATTTCTCTCATTTGGAGTTTGAATCTCTTTGACACTGGGATGAGATAGGGGACTAGAATGGAGAAATGAACTCTATTATAAGCCCAAACATAAGAATGTTTTGTTGCCCTTGTTCTGCTCTCCTACAGAGCTCTATTAAAACACAGAATATTGCTGCAGCACTGACTAATCCTACAGGCTCACCACATTTCTGCACTCTGGATTTCTATGAGACTAAAGAATTGAGGTGGGGAGAAGACAGTATTCTGTTACAAGCCTCTGGGCTGGGTCACCTAGTGCGATCTTCATGCAGGAGTATAGTAGACATTAGGGAAAGGATGCTAAATGAGCCCAAATTACATATTAGTTCACGACATTTGTAACTCCTTTGTCTTTTTAGTGGCCTAGACCATGGAAACAACTTTTCTTTTGCATAATTTTACTTTGAAGAGGTTTGAGAAATCATGAGAATGAGAGAAAATGTCTAGTTCTCCATTTTATTGTTCTAGTGACCCAGAAGTCTCCATTATTATTTTACCAGAATATCCTATTATTATTATGTTTACTTTACAAGTGATAAAGTTGAAGAATTTTCCCTGTTGAAAGAACTCAAGAGATCTCAAGAGTCCTGAGTCTATGAATGACTATCTCACACAGCTTCATGATAAAATTTACTCTCTGAGTCTCTCCAATAATGACGTCTACCTACAGAGTTAAATTACTGTACCTGTTTATCACAGAAGTGGTCAATCATTACATTACATAACAAAAGTCTATAGAAAATGAATTATCTTCTTTTTTCTTTTATTTTGATAAGAAATCAAATTGTTAAAAATAGGTAACTAACCAACCAGGCTTGTTCCAATTAATTTAACCTTCTTGTCTACCTTCTTGTGTTCTTGTTCTCTCCATAAATAAATACTGTTGGCGTGATGCAAGAGAAGGCTCTTTGACAGGCACATTGAATGAAGCTGAAATCCTAGTTCTAAAAGATAAAATATCTGTAGATGCTTTAGACAATTTCAGTTGAAGAGGTGTTTAGAATGTCTATAGTCAGAAAAACAAACATATCAAACAAAACAGGCCTTTTTACAGTGGCACAAAGGATAGGCTGTTGATGTTCTAAAAATTCCTATAAATTCTAAGTTACTTGAACAATGATGAATTTGGCATCAATATAACCACTAAGAATATTTTGAGATAGCATAAGAATCCTCTACAAGTTTGCTGATGTCACATAGCCCAAGTTGTCTCCAGACCAATTCTCCTCTCTGAAAACCCCCTTTAACCAGTTTCTAAAGGATCTCATCCAAGTATGGATATACAGATGCACTTATCAAACACACGCATATCTTAATCCTATCAAGTATATATAGGGCAAATATTACTATCTCTATTTTGCAGATAAGGAAATAGCTCAGAGAGATTAAAGAGAAAGAAGATATGAGATTAGGCTGAACCTGAAAGCCATTTCTTTTAAAAATCAATATTTAGAGGTGGGAAGGGAGAAGGAGCCAAGATGTCAGAACGTAGGCAACAATTCAGAAGAATGCTTCCAACATTATCCTCCACATGACTTTAAAATAAAGTCTCAAATAGAATTCTGAAGTGTCAGAGCTAACAAAAAGTCAGGGTGAGACATTTTTCCAATCCAAGACAACTTAAGAGATTGCTAGAGTGGTGGCCAGCCTGAAGCTCTGTGCAGGCCATGTTAGTCAATGTTGTGGCAATACCAAAAGCAGGTCTTGGAGGTAACTGCAGCTGTAATGCTCCAGAAACTCTCACCCCATAGGTAATAAAAGTATCAGACAACTAGTAATAGAGAGATTACAGGAGATAGAGTACAGTTTGCACTGTTCGTAGTACAGTTTTGGTCGGAGTTTCAGGATGCAGAAAAGCACTTATGGTTTCTCACAAGGGAGCAGGGATGGTCTCAATTTTAAAGCAGAAAGGAGCTCTTGTAGGGGAGAGCAGGGACCCAGGTCACAGTTTCAGGGCAGAAAAAATACTTTTAGTCATCTACAGGGAAGCATGGTCTCTGGTCTCAGTTCCAAAGCAGAAAGGGGCACTAACCCTTGTAGCTGTAGGAAAGAAGGAAACTTGTCAGAGTTATAGAACCAAGAGGAGCATTTCCTTCCTGGGTAAAGACCAGAACACAGGCCAGGAAAGGAGTTACCTCAACTTTCTTAGGATCATACTACCATAGAAATGCTGATACTTATAGACCCCCAGATCTAGCTGTGAAAACAGCAGCATGAAAAACCTAAGTGCCTGGGCAGTGCCCCTTCCATCCCAGGAGCAGGGCCTAATTGTATAAAGTTGGAAAAATAAGTAAACAATTAAAAAAATATCCTGACCATGGAAAGCTACTGCAGTGACAGAGAAGATCAAAACTCAGAAAACAATGATGTCAAAACAGTTATAAGCAAGGTCTCAAAGGAAAAAAAAAAAGACACAAGACAACAGTAATTCCTGGAAGAACTCAAAACTGTTTTAAAAATCAGATAAGAGTCATAGAAGGAAAACTGGGGAAAGGAATGTAGTGATGTAAGAAAATTAAGAAAAGAGTTTGTTAAAACAGTTTGGAAGAAGTGTGTGTATACCCATAAGCATGTGCGCGCGCGCGCGCACACACACACACACACACACACATACACCAAAGAAAATGACATCTTAAAAACAGAATTGG
This sequence comes from Antechinus flavipes, assembly GCF_016432865.1. NCBI lineage: Eukaryota > Metazoa > Chordata > Mammalia > Dasyuromorphia > Dasyuridae > Antechinus > Antechinus flavipes. The sequence continues at coordinate 343,836,347 of NC_067398.1, read as the reverse complement.
CCAAATAGTAACAAAAGTCCAATGAAGATAATTCCATAAAAAAACAGAATTGGCTAAATGGGAAAAGTAGTACAAAAGCTCACTGAAGAAAATAATTCCTTAAAAATTCAAATTGGGCAAGTAGAAGCTAATGACTCCATGAGACATTACCAATAACAGGGATAAGCTAGATACTTTTCCAGTAAGATTAGATAAGTAAGAATGCCCATTATTATGATTACAATTCAATGTTGTATTTGAAATATTAAAAAAATTGTTAACTATAGTAGTATGAAAAGAAAAAGAAATTGAAATAATTAGAATAGGCAATGAAGAAATAAAACTATCACTTTTTGGAGATGGTATGATGATAGAGAATCTTAGAGAAGCAACTAAAAGACAATGAACAATTAACAACCCCAGCAAAAATGCAGAATATAAAATAAATCCACAGAAATTATTAACATTACAGCAAAGTCCATCAGGAAGAGAGAGAGAAATTCCATTAAAAAAACTACAGTTAAAATAAAATACTTGGAAATCTACCTGATAAGGCAAACCCAAGACTATATGAACACAATTACAAAACACTTTCATGCAAGTAAATACACATCTAAACAACTGGAAAAATATTAACTATTCATGGGTCTACTAAGTCAATCTAATAAATAGACAATTGTACCTAAATTAATTTACTTATTTAGTGTTATACTAATCAAATTACCAAAAATTAATTTATAGAGCTAGAAAAATAGTAAAATTCATCAGAAAGAACAAAAGGTTAAGAATATCAATGGAATCAATTTTAAAAAGATGAAGGAAATTGGTCTAGCAGTATAGATTTCAAGCTGTATTATAAATTGGTAATTATCCAAACAATCTGGTACTGGCAAAGAAATAGAATGGTAGATTAGTGTAATAGATTAAGTATGCAGCACACAGTAGTCAATGACAATAATAACCAAGCAAGTAGGTGGGGCAGGGGAAAAAATACCAAGCCAAGAGTAAAGAAGACCTGAGTTCAAATGTGGCCTTAGACATTAGCTCTATGACTTTGGTCAGGTCACTTAACCTTGTTTATCTCAGTTTCTTCATGTGTAAAATGAGCTAGAGAAGGAAATGGCAAGCTACTTCAGTATCTTATCCAAGAAAAACCAAATGAAATCATCAAGATTTGTACATTACTGAAATTACTGAACAACAGCAACAAATATGACAGAAAATGAAAATGACAAATACTAGAAGGGATATGGAAAAACTCATACACTAATTCACTGTTGGTAAAACTGTAAAGTAGTCCAATCATTCTGGAGAGCAATTTGGAACTATACCCAAAAGTCTATAAAGCTGCACATACTCTTTAATCCTGAAATATCATTACTAAGGCTAGAGATTGAAGAGATTAAAAAAAAAAAAAAAAAAAGGAAAAGAACCTATATGTGCAAAAATATGTGTATGAGCTTTTTTTGTAGTGGCAAAGAATTATAAATTGAGGGGATACCCACCCATCCATTGGGGAATGATTGAAGAATAGTATATGATTGTGTGATTGTGATAGAATACTATCATACTAGATGAAATGGTAAGCAGAATGGTTTCAAACAAACCTGGACATTGATACAAAGTGAAATGAGCAAAACCAAGAGAATATTATGCAAAGTAACAACAATGTTGTCAGATGAAGAACTGAGTTATTCTCAGCAGTTATAATGATTCAAAAGAATTGTGGAGAATTTAGGAAGAAAGATACTAGTTACCTCCAGAAAAAGAACTGATGGAGTCTGAATGCAGACTGAAATATATTTTTTTAATTTTCTTTATTTTTCTTGTTGTTTGGAGTGAATTTTTTTTTTCATCATGACTAACATGGAAATACCTTTTGCATGATTTAACATGTATAATTGATATCACATTTCTTGCCTTCACAGTGGGTAGGGGAAGGTGAGAAGAAGGAATAGAATTCAGAACTCAAAAAAAATTTTAATGAATATTAAAAATAATGAGAAACTATTTTTTAAAAGTCAATACTAGGTATTAAATCTTATATTATTTGATCCTTTCTCCAAAAAGTTTAGTGTACTAAAGTGGGAGTCTACTTGTGAAAAACAATGCATATACTTATATACTTGATGTATTGGCTATCTTTTGCCCCTATCTAGGTTCCCATTTAAGACAGTGAGTTCCTGCAGGGCAGGAACTCCTTTGCCTTTCTTTGTATTTCTTGCACCTAATCACTAAACCCCCGATGGGCTTAGTTCACTGCAGCTCCAAACTTCTAAATTCCAGAGATCTGTTTACTAGCCATCTCCAATTGTGTTGATCTTTATCTTGGACCCAGATGGCCCTAGAGGAGAAAGTGAAGCTGTTGATTTTGCACAGCCCACTTTCACTTAAATCCAATTCACTTGAATGTCATGACATCAGCTCCCTGATGTCATGATCCTCTTTAAAAACAAAGGATAAAACAATAAACAATATCAAGCAGAGCCTCTCCAGCATTAGAGATTGCAGGCTTTGGCTTCCAGAACTTGACAGAAACATTTCTAAAAGCCAGACTGACCCTGTCACCACTCAGCACAATAAGCTTTGGTAGATAATATAAACTTTTGGCACATAAAACTTTTTCACCACATAATATATTACCCAACATTTATTATACAAAAGCAAAACTAAAATATCCAAATGTGAATAAGAAATTTTAAGAAAAGGTTTTTAAAAGGATAAATTATATTTCCATTATCTTTTTAAAATCCTGTGAATATCCTGGGAGGTGTGTTATCTGTAGTAGCAGAGTTAATATCCAAACTAATGAAAGTCTAGATTCTTAGAAGATTAAAGAATTTATTCATTTTTGGATGAATCTTTGATTTTAAGATTATAAGGAACTTCTAGGAAAAGACTTCCCTTATCACTAGAAATGGTTCTCGAAATTATAGTCCTGGAGAGTTCCCATAGGGCACTGAGATATTAATTGACCTTCCCTGGGGCACACAGCCAACATGTGTCAGAGATTGGGCTTGAAACCAAGTCTTGGTGGCTCTGATGAAAGCATTCTATCCATTATACTATGCTGCCCCTTATTAAAGATGTATCAGTTATTTAAATTTTCCTACATTATCCTTGGAGAATTTAAGCTCCTGGAGGACAGGGGATATATGTGACTCCCTTGTTTCATTTTTTTTTAAATTATTTTGGAAAGCAGTTTGGGTTAAGTGAGTTGCTTGAAGTCACACAACTACTATTAAGTGTCTGAAGCTGGATTTGAAGTCAGATCTTCCTGACTCCAGGGCCAGTGCTCTAATTATTGTCCACCTACCTGCCCCTTCCCTTCTTTTAATAAGGATCAGAACATTGCCAAAGAGATGGAGAGACTATAACTTCCAAGATGTGAACCACTAATGTCTGAGAATAGGGACATTGGATGAGCAGTAATATAACTCCCTATGTTCTCACTTCACTGTTACATCATCATTTAAATTCTAACAGATGGAACAGGTAGAATAAACTATTTACTTCAGATGAGACAAGACTTCTAAAAAGGCCTCATTAAATGAGAGCATGTCTTACATGGAGAGAAAACATCTCTGGTGCTATCAATTACTGTCTCCAAAATGTCCTGCAGAAAAACAAACAAACAAACAAACAAACAAAAAAACTGATAGCAATTTCTTAAAATCTAAGAGAGGATACTCAAGGGAGCCTAGGTCATGGAGGATACCACACTCCCTGCAAACCTTCATAAATGATACATCACAACAATCATATGCTAATTAGTTCAGATTTTAAAAAGGATAAAATTACTCTTCATAATGAAACATTGCAATACCAGTTATACATTTACATGATTACAATTGACTTCTAAAGTATATAATCACCACTGGGGAGAATTAGAAACCACACAAGTAGAGTTCTACCTTTAGGAACAAATGTTCATATGCTTGATACTAATTTCTTTCAATGGGATTTAATGGTCATGAATAATGGCCTATAGAGAGATTTGAAGCAGGAAATTATTTGAAAATCTAGTTAATCCATTCCCTTATTTAACAAAGGACAAAAATGAGGCCAGGAGAAATTCTGTGATTTGCCAAAGATCACAAAGTGGCAAAGCAAGGATTCGAATTTAGGTCATTTGATTACAAATCTAGAGTTCTATCCATGGCATCTCAGAACACTACTGTCTCTAAAAACTGGAGTTAAAGATTACTTAATGGACAATGGAAAGGCCCATTGTAAGTATAAACAACCTGTACCACATTACAGATGGAGAATTATGCAGAAGTGGTGAAAAGAATATCATTAGGGGGCAGCTAGTTGGCGTAGTGGATAGAGCATCAACCCTGAAGTCAGGAGGACCTGAGTTCAAATTTGACCTCAGACACTTAACAGTTCCTAGCTGTGTGACCCTGGGCAAGTCACTTGACCCCAATTGCCTCAGCAAAAATAACAACAACAATAATAATAATATCATTAGAAAAATATCTAAGTGAAAAACAAAAACAAGGATAGGCAACTAACACAGTGGAAAGCCCATGGGTCCAGTTGTATTTCCAGCACTTTGCATAATGCCTTACTAACAGCATGTGTTTAATTAATGTCTTTTGAGTTAAATAGAAAGCCCCTAATAGTTCATAGTTCAGCCTAGAAAAATCCTCTACCACTTCCCTGAATAATGCTTAAGAAAATCTCAATGCCATTGAATTCTAGACAATTTTTTATGGTCAATTAAAACTCCATTGGGAAAATCTCATCATTTTTTCAAGTGGTGATAATTGGATCAAGGCATATCTACTTCCTAACAGTCCCCCCTTTTGATCAAATACAAGCTTTAATAGGATGTTATCCAGAACTGAGAACACTGTGACTATAAAGCAAATTGGGATCTTGAGAGACTCAAATCTACAATGCTATCCTCAATCAGCAACATTTGACCCAACAGAGCTAGTGCTATCAAGAGAAGAATCTTGCTATACAATTTATTTGGAAATTTGTATTCACAAAGAACATTCAGTCCAAATCACAGTCAATTCCAAGTTGGCACAGTGTCAGTGAATGGAGCTTTACTATATTCCATATCTGTCTCCTATAAACTTCAGATAAATCCTGACATTTGGACTCATAAAGCAGCTCAGAATTCAAATCAGATGACCTAAGTTCAAATATAAGCCCTGTACTGTACCCCACTGAGCTTCAGTTCTTCTATTTGTAAAATAGGAACAATAATTGTGTTACTTTCTGCATAGACAAAAGTATCAAAAGAGAATATAACCTACTGTAAAAACAATCAATACACACTTTTTGTTTACATAAATTATTTGCTCCTGCTATCCATTTATGAAGAATTTCTTTTGATAATTTTAAAAAATTAGGACTTCTGAGTCTTAAAGAGCTCTTCTTTCAATAAGGAGTGATCAACATATAAGTAGCACAAGTGAAAATCAGGGGCAGTTCCTTCTTATTAGCCTCTTTTCTTTTCCATTTTCATTTATTAAAAAGACATTGTCCACAAAATCTGACTGCTACCTCATAGTGGCCTGAAGGTAATTCTGGGTTCTTAAAGCCTATGCCAGCTGATTTCTGGTAGATCCTACTCAAACTGAAAAATGTTAAACATGAGTTTATAAATGGTTGTTGTGTCTATATTAGAGGCTGAGTTCTACCATCACCAACATTGTTAGCTAGCAGATGAAAAAAGATGATTTCTCTGCCAAAAGCAATACATGAACCAATTAATTAACTTTTATTAAGTGCCTACTATGTGTGATATGCTAAGAACACAGTTGTAAAAATAAAGATGTCTGTCTTCAAGATGCACATATATTTGATCAAGGCAATGCTATATACATATATATGCATATATATATATATATAATACACACACAGGAACATATACATATATATATAGACACACACACAAGAGACTTTTGGGGAAAAGCACTAGTACCTGGGGAGATCCAGAAAGGTTTTATATAAGGAAAGGAAGAAAATTAAGGATTTTAAGAGGCAGAAGAAATGAGGAAATACATTCCTGGCATGAAAGATAAATTGTGCCATGTCTCCTGGAATGGAGATAAGAGATAGAATGTTGTGTGTGAGGAGTAATAAAAAGCTCAGCTTGGATGGATTGGAGAGTTCACAAAAAGGAATAATGTATAATAAGACTGGAAAGACAGGTTAGAGACAGATTGTGAAAAGCTTCAAGCACAAAACAGAATTTATATTTCCTTCTAACAATAAAAGAAAGCCACTGAAGTCCATTGAGTAACATGGTCAGAAGTGTACTTTAGAAGAGTAATTTTGGCAGATATGAGGACAATAGAATAGTGAAAAGAGAGACTTGAAGCAGAGAGACCCAGCAAGGGGCTATTGCAATAATAATCTAGGTAAAAGGCAGCAAGGACTTGGACAAAGGTAATGAACTACAGTAGGAGATAAAAGGTTTGTTTGCATGAGCAAAAAATCATTTCTATAAAAAAACAAGGAAGGGATAACCTGTGCCAATGGAAAGAATACTCAATGAAATCCCAACTCTTTTATACTGCTGACATATTTTCAAAGGCTCAGAGGAGAATTAAAGGGATTGACATATGATATTGTCACTTTAAACATTAACTGTTAAACAGATTGTCAAAGCTGATCTAGAGATCTCATTAAGAACTAGCTGCTGGAACTACATAATTTTATTTACTTTGTTGATTTCAGTGAATATACACATCTGTTATTTCCAGATTTTCTGCTCAACATATTTTTCAACACATCTAGTCAATTTAAGTTGAAGGCATGTGGGTCAATCCCCAGACTCTTCGGGTGGTCGCCATACCTGAATATTTGCCTTTGTGCTTTATTACATGAAATGGTTGGTAGTGGGGGCTGTAATCTAAAGAGAATTCAGAAGATTTTGCTGAAGGGAAATGCCAGATTAGGGTGACCAAACTAAGAAAAAGATTTTTATAGATTCTACTTTAATTGGCTAAACACTTTATGAAAGAGCTCAATTGATCCTGTCTAGAAAAAAGTTAGCTTGATTCATAAAAGAGAAGACAATTCATACAAGGGTAACTGAGAGAGCTGGACTTCTGGACCTATTACTACACACTATTGAAGACAGAAAATGTAAGATACATACATAGTCAATGCCTCAATTCTGAAACGGCATATTTGGATGGTTTTTCCTTTGTAACTACTACTCAAGATGTTCAATCATATTCAATTCTTCATGATACCATTTGGGGTTTCTTGGCAAAAACACTAGAGTGATTTGCCATTTTCTTCTCCAGCTTATTTTACAGTAGAGAAAACTGAGGCAAGCAGAGTAAAGTGACTTGCCCAGAGCTACGAAATGCCTGAGGCCAGGTTTCAACACAGGAGAATGAATCTTCTGATTTCCAGATCTAGAGCTCTATTGAGCCACCTCAGCTGCCCCACCCAAGATATTACTTTTTTTTTATAAAATTCATCAAATTCTAAAGTATGACTACTACTACAATAATACTAATAATTACTGTACCTAAAACTGGTAAAAAAAAAAAAAACTTATATGCCTGAGGCTTCAATGGGAAGCATTAACTTTTGCATTAACATTAATAACTAGGAAGGAAGTATGACAGAGTATAATTAGAGCCAGATGACAGAAAAGGAAGGAAAGAATGAATAAACAAAGGAATATTTGAAGGCTAGGAGGAGTGGAGGAAGAAGAGAAGGAAGTAAATAAGGGTAGAATGAAGGAAATGAAGGAAGAAGGAAGGGAAGGAAAGAAGGAAGCAAGGAAGGAAGGAAGGAAGAAAAGAATGGAGGGAGGAAGGGAGAAAAGGAAGGAGAAGGAAAGAAGGCAAGAAGGAAGGAGGGAGGAGAGGAAGGAGTAAAGGAAGGAAGGAAGGAAGGAGAGAAGGAAGGAAGGAGGAAGGAGAGAAGGAAGGAGGGAAAAGAAAGAAAGCAGAAAAAAAGGGAGGAAAGAAGGAGGGAGGGAGGGGGAAGAGAGGAGGGAAGAAAGGAAGAAAGGGAGAGAGGGAGGAAAGGAAGGAAGGATGTAGAATACTCTAGAAAGTTAGCTGAGCTAGGAATAAAGTAAGCCTCAGTGGGATCCCTATAAAAGATTCCAGCTAGGTACTCATGGATAACTGAGACCCAGAAAATGTGCCTTGTTCAAGGTCACAAAGGTGATGATTGATAGACCTAGATTTGAACCCCCGTGTAAAATGACAATAAAGATGCAGTATTCTGATTGCATGCAGATTCCAAATCAAGTTCTTTCTGTTATATGACACAAAGTCTTACATAAGATATAGAATGCCTTGGAATCAGATGAAAAGATACAGTTATGGACAGCTCACTAAGGTTGTCCATCAGCATGGAGACAGAATGAACCACACATTGGGCAGGCACTGCTGATAGATTCTGAGTTTGCTTTGGAGTTGAACAGAAGGAGATCAAGTTGAATTACATTTGGGAAATTGGGTAAATCCTGTGATCCTGAATCATTTCCTGCCACTAATCTTGGCCCTGAACTCAATGGTAGCTCCACTGGACTCTGCCCAGGTTGTCTCCAGAGTCCAGAGTCAGTGATGTGATGAAACACCTGCTTTATTTCTACTGAGCCAAGATGGTAAGGAGCTTCAGATGGGGCTCCAAGCAGTTGGGCATGTTCCACATGATTTATCTCCTGGAATTTATTAAAGTTGGGTCTGTGTTGGAAATGGAGATGTCCTTTAAATGATTTTTAGTATAGGATGGAACCCATACTACAAAAATACTAAAAAAAAAATCTGTGGAAACTCACACACACCTTCAAAGAGGACTTCTATGGAGAAATCCTTAGTCGTCATCACTGACTACATCAGATCAGAGAAGAACTTTAGTTCAATTCAAGATGATATTGAAGAGGGTAAGAGACTATTGGATTTACTAGAACATTTTAAACTCAAAAAAGATAATTTCTTCCATAGCCAAAAAACAAAATAATGAATGACCACTGATAAAAAGTCATTTTATTTACTTCTTTATTTTTTCCCTTGTATTCCACTATTTTGTATAATTGCTGCAGCCTTGTATTTGGTTAACTTAAGAAAATTTTTCCCAGTAGCTAGGAATTTATACAATACAATGTAGTTGTCATTTTATATATAAATTAATGTTACATTAAACCCATTGTGGTAGCAGTGCCAAAAAGATTCATTTAAAAATCAAGATTTTTGAGAAAAAAATGTTGAACTATACAGAAGCTTCACTAAACGCACCACAGTAAAAGCAGAAAGCACAAAGAGGATCTTGAGTTTTTATGATGAAAATATATATTTGTAAGTAAAAACTGGCTTAACTAAGTCATTTGCTAAAGATGAGAGTAATAGTCATGGCTAGGGATAGTCACTTCTGATTTCCAACTAATGCTATAAGACCTAAATGCCATGGAGAAGTAAAATGTGCATTGTGTAAAACTTTGGCAGTTTAATAACTTGAAAGAAAGAAATGGTAGTATCTGTATTTGATATGTGTAGTATAATATATTTTGTTAAAAATGGAATTTTGTGAAACTAATTTTTATTTGAGATTATTTATTTAAAATAAATTTCTTATTAGGATCAAATTATTGCACTGTTTTCCATTTTCCATTTACTTTCATGCCCTGAACTCTAAGGGTTTTTAAATTTTAAAAATAGTTCAAAAACTATAGCTATCAAATTTCCATATATTTTTGTCCTTTCATCATAAAAGTTTGTTCATGTTCAAAATTATTTGAACCTTTTTCACTCATTAAACTTTTATTTCTTTGTATTCATATTATTCTTTCCAATTGATGGTGGTTTTTTTTTTTTTTTGTAGTCTCTAGTTCTTTCCCTTTACTACTAGTAACTGAACAATAATAGATATACAAAAAGTATTGGATTTCACTTCAGAAAAATAAAACTTTAAATATTGCAACAACCCTAGTTTTTAAAGTAACTCATTAAAGTGAGGGGAAAATACAGTTAACCAATTGGATAGAAAAAGCAAAAGTTCAGCTAATGTTTCCCAGAGAGAAAATATTTAAGGGCCAATTAAATTATAGAAGATATTTTAAAATTTAACTTATTTTAAATGTAATTATGTATATTAAGCATGTATAAACTCTGCTATAGTTGTGTAATTACATTGTTAATGCCAGTCCAATATTTATAATTTGAAAAGGATTTATAAGGTTTATAGATTAAAGTTCAAATCTGGCTTCAGACACTATTTGTGTGTTCCTGAGCAAGTCACTTAACACTGTTTGCCTCAGTTTCCTCATCTGTAAAATGAGCTGCAAAAGGAAATGGCAAACCACTCCAGGATCTCTGCCAAAGAAACAAACAAACAAAACCTAATGGAGTTGTGAAGAGTCAGACATGACTGAAATTACCAAACAACAAAACCTTGTCCATGGCTAATGTTCAGATGAGAGGTACTGCTGACAGGGTTCTCTGAACATTGTAGACTTTAACAGTCTTGGAAACCAAGCAGCAAAGGCTTTAAACTCTAGTGACAGTCTAAGACAAAAACACTGGAATGAGAGAGAGGAGCTATTAAAAGAGACACCTTTTCTGAATGATTTTCAGCTTCAGAAACCTTATCTACGAGAATGGCAAATCATTTCTAGGGATCCATGTAATTACAATGAAAGAGGCTACTTTTCTCCAAGACCTAATAACAGCAGGGTCAGAAGATAATCAGTTTACCTGGCAAGTACATGTTACCCATAGACATCAATAACTTCAGAGCTTTCATTTCTGGCTAAACAAGGAGACATTTTAAAAATGTCTCAAAAATTTGCCTTAAAACCTAATGTTTCTGAGTGATTAAATTGGGGAAAGGTTGTTCTTTAAGCTTTGACAACTTGAATCTAGAGTAGGCAAGAGTATTACTAACTGAATATATTGATAACAAAAGAAAACAGACCACATCTGGCAAGGCAATCTCTGATTTCCTGGGCAACTGAATCAGATGTTCCTTTACTATCATCAAAGAAATCAAGCACTTATCTTTTCATTCCAGATGCACTAACACACCGTGCACAGAATAGAAACTTTGTCAATCTCCTTCTTTGATGTGTTATATGAAATAACAGGGATTAAAATAATCCCAATTCTTTAAGCTGTCTCTAGTGAGATCTACGTTATATCAGCTCAGTAATGTCTTAGTTTCACTCCCCAAAATGTTAGGAAAACAAAAATTAAATATACATTCTATAATTCAGTCATAGATTACAATCATATAATGTTAAAATTGGAAAGGATTTGAAGTATTAGCACATAAAACTCCATCATTTTATAGTTAGGGAAATTGAAGGTTGTAGAATTTAAATAATTAACCCAAAGTCACATAGTCCGGTGCTCTTACTAACACATTTCACTATTGCAAGATAGATGTTGGAACCATTGGGAAAATTATATTTACAATCATGATACCTTTGTTTTCCTCAAAATCATTCATCACTAAAAATGTCCCATTCGTTTTCTGCTGAAGTAGTTTCAATACCCAACAAGCTAATGTAACATGCATTTTTTAAGTACCTAATGTATGTCAGGCCCTGTTCTAGATGCTAAGGATGCAAAAACAAAAATAAAATCTTCTGTTGAAGAGAAAACAGCAGGCAAAGAGATACACAAACAAATTATATTTGTCTATATACATAGGTATACACATATACACATCTGTGTGTATAAATTCTTTCTCTAGATTAATGATCACATGATCTTTACAAAATAATGGAAGGGGCAATAAAGTAGCACAAAAATACAGAAGGGGGCAAAAAAAGCTTTATATAGAAGACAATATTGGAGCTTAGCTTCGAATCGAAGGAGGGATTCTAAGGGACAAAGATGATGAGGTAGAGATTTCCAGATACAAGGTATAGCCTATTCAAAGATATGGGAATAGCAGATTGTATGCCCTATATGACAACTCCAAACAGACAAATTTGGTGCAATATAGAGTGGGATTACTGAAATCAGTTTCTAGAGCTAGATTATGAAGGGTTTCAAATTACAAGTAAAGTAATTTATTCTAGATGCAACAGAGATACATAAAAGGAAACTATTACAATAGTCAAGGTTTGATGCAATGAAGATCTAAAGGAGAGTAATGGCTATATAGGAAAACATGCAAGAGATATTGCAAGGATAAAGCTGATAAAACTTGGCAACTAATTGGTTATAGGGATGAGTGAGAGGGTGGGTGAGTGAGAGTGAGAGTGAGAATGAGAATGAAAACTCCATGATGATTTCTAAATGTTTGAACCTGGGTAATGGGGATAGATAGTGGTACCCTCAGTAGAAACAGCAGTTTGGAAGAGAGGTGGCTTTGGGGAAAAGATATTGATTTATGTATTGGAAATGTTGAACTTGTAAAAACAATGAGACAGACATTTGGAGATACCCAACAATTGTTTGGGTATGTAAAATTGGAACTCATGATAAGACTATGGTGATAGATTTGAACCATGGAAACTGATGAAATTATCCAGAGACAGTGTTGAGAGGAAAATGGAAATAGCCTTAAATACAGTTAGAAAATGTGGCACAGATGAAGATGTATATAGTAAAGGAAGCTGGAGAGTGTCCAGAGAAGTAATAGTAGAGAATAGATGTGGCACAGATGAAGATGTATATAGTAAAGGAAGCTGGAGAGCGGTCAGGATAGTAATAGTAGAGAATAGAAGAGAACAGTTTCATGAAAACACAAGAAGAGAACATCCCGAAGGATGGATGATCAACAGTGTTAAATGCTCCAGGGAAATCTAGAGAGTGAGGACTAAATTCTGGTGATAAGATTTGCAATTAAGAGATGGAGTAACCTGGTAAAAAGCAGCTTCAGTTTAATCATGATGTTTTAAGTCAGATTACAAAGGGATGAAAAGTAAATGAGAGAAGAGGAAACAAATTTGTTTTGAAGGGAAGCAGATGGGATTTCCTAACAGTCTGGCTAGGGAAGGTGAGAAAGAGATAGAATAACAACTTGACGGGATAACAAGGCCAAGGGAAGTTTTAGAAAGATGAAAAGGGCCTGGCCAGATTTGTAGGCAACAAAGAAGAAGCCATTAAACAGGGAGAAATTAAAAAGCATTTAGGGGAGATATTGAAGGGACAAATTGCAGGAAGACAGGAGGGAATGTGATCAAGGACACAAGTACAGACTGACCTTGGCAAGAAGGACCGTCTCTTCTTAATGAAGGAGGAGAAAATATGCATGTATAAGGTGGGGAGAGGTTTGAGATCTAAAAGAGAGAATTCAGATGCTTTTAAATTTATCACTAAAAGAGGTAAGATTCTCTGTTGAGAAGAAAGGTTGGTGTTGGAGTGTTGTAGATCAAAGACAAGTTTTAGAATAGCCTCTGGGTGCAATGTTATAGAGAATCCATAAGAGAAAAAAGAAAACTCTTAGGTCCCAGTAGAGATTGGATGACAGAAATCTGTAAGGGTGCCAGTTGGTATAGTCACTTTCTATAGTAGCATTCATTGCTCAGCAATAAAGTCAAAATTGGTAAAATGCAGATGTGATAGGTATCCCAGGGCTGGAATCTGGCAAGACAAGCACAGTGATGAATCAGAGGGAAGAAAATTGCTGTGTAAGGATAGTGTATTATACTTTTTCATGGAAAAACACAACACAATGTAGGTGACAGTATATCTATAGAGCAAGACTATACATCTAGCCAGACAGCCAGATCATAAATTAGCTTTCAGGGTTTAGCATTTGCAAAATATCACCTAACTTCCCATATCTCTTGAAATGGATCCAATGCCTTTATGAGGCAAACTTTTTAGTTATTATCTCTATTTTTCAGAGGAAGAAAATGAGATGGCCAGAAATTGGATATCTTAACCAAGTCCCAATAGCTAGGGAGTGTCAGAGGCAAGATTCCACCCCTATCTCCACATCTGATTTTCTACTATACCACTCTGAGAAAGGCCATCCATTGCATCTTAAATTTTGTCATTGTTGTTATTGCTATTCAGTCATTCTAGTTATATTTGACTATGTCATCACATTTGGGGTTTTCTTGGCAAAGAAACTGGAGTGGTTTGCCATTTTTTTCTCCAGCTCATTTTACCGTTTAGGAAACTGAGGCAAACAGCATTTCCAAGGGCCACAGTACTATTAAGTGCCTGAAGCCAGATTTGAATTTAGAAGAATGAGTCTTCCTGAACACATGCTAGGTACTCTACCAACTGTCTGTTAGGAGATTAGGAGATTTTTCTATTTAGTGAGCTAAATTCTACCTCCCTAAAACTACACTTTATTGGTACTATTTCTGCTCTCTGGAATTAAATAGGACAAACCTAATCCTTCCTCCATAGGCCATCCCTTCTGAGGAACCAACCAAATCTCACATGAGCCAATGTTTACCTGTCCCACATGTTGCACTGCAGTCTGTCCAGCTGCCATATTGCCAAAAGTACTCTGGCTTCTCTATATCATTTTCAGAGCTGCCATCTTTCCGTATTGTGTACTCATACTTTATGCCTGGATTGGTCACCTGGAACAGGAGCTGAAAAGCAAAAGAAAGGATGACAACAAACTAAGTCATGCTCATTTTTAAAATCAGATCTGTGATTCTGTCAGTTTTAGAAAATTCCAATAAAGATTTTCTTTTACCAAAGAAAGTTGGTAGTTGAATGCTTTGCAGCTTAAAGTCTTAGAGGGTTTCCTAGGATACTGAGAAGTTAAGTGATTTGCCCAGGAACATCCAACCAGTATGTGTCAAAAGTGGGACTCAAATTCAGGATTACCTGACACAGGGGCCATATCGCCAATAACTACTTCAGGCTGGTTCCTTGTGACTTAAATAAATATGTCTGGCCTTCCCCAAAAAAAGTCAGTCATAGAGCAGAATAAATTTAATGGCTTTGAATTTCTTTATGTTATTTGATTTCAGTGAGTATTTGGATCATACATTTATGCAGTTAAATATCTTGGCTTAGTATTCAATGCTCTGTTCTGAAAAGTACATCTGAAAAGTGCTGCTCCATTTAGAGTTCAGAACTTCTTATTGACATGCATATTACCTGTATCCACACGGATTCATTGGTAGGGCCAGCAGCCCTCAGATTCTCCAGATCCCCTTTCCTATCATACTGAAAGATTGTCCCTGCCAGCTTGTAGTCTCCATTCCACTGGATAATAAATCCTCCATTTAGGTAATACTTTTCTGGATCTTCACTCCTGATAGCCAGGAAGTTTCCAGCTTCTTCAACTTCTACAACTCGAATGTCTCTTGCTCCTTTTGGAATAAGCCCAATATCAACATAGCCTAAGGAGATAAAACAGATGAACAGATAAAAATAAAAATAAAACTGTTTATTAAATGCCTACCATATGCAGTGCACTTGGGAAAATACAAACATCAATAAAACCCAGTTCCCACTTTTGTGGAGTTTAAAATAGAGTGAGAGAAAATTAAATACATTAAAAAAAAATGGAAAGAGAGCTGGATCTGACTCAGAGGCTTCAGTTCAAATGTTTGTTCTTCCACTTACTTTAAGCAAGTCACTCTTTGGCCATCAGTTTTGTTATCTGAAAAATGAGGAGGCTGATCTGAATCAAAGATTCTTAAATCGAAGCCCATGAACTTGGGTTTTTTAATATTTTAATAACTACATCTTTGTAATGCTATGTACTTTATTTTATGCACTTAAAGCCATCATTCTAAAAAGGGGTCCACTTCATTGCCCTTTTTCTAAAATTATCGCCTCATTCCTAGCTATGATGATAAAGCATGGTGGATATGAGATTATTGATGATCCCAGAGCAGGACAAATCAACCTACTGGGCTGATTAGCTGTTATGATGCAAGAAGCTCCAGATTTGTTGTTTAACTGATAGATCTGGAACAGTGGCAAAATAATCTACTACCATCTTCTCAGTTTGAGTTCGGTGTGCTTGTAACTTCAGTTGGCAAGATTAAAGCACATAGGAAGAAAAATCCTGGGATTCTTTTTTTTTTTCAAAGCCATACATAAAAATAAAATGCTCCATTGGGGAAAAAACAAAAACATAGACCAATAGACAGATAGATGACTGATGAAACATCAATATATCCAAGATGGGTGAATAATGGTATCCCTGTGGATACAACAACTTTTTGTTATTGTTGGAGAGGAGTGGTGTAGATCTTAAGTGCAATTTAAGGTGTGTTCAATCAAAAGTACAAATGTAAAAACAAGGTGATATCTAGTAGACAGTTGGAAATGTAAGTAGTTCAGGGAAGATACAAGTCAGTATCTCATATAAAATATATATTTCTGAAAATGTATTTTTCTCCCCATAGCATGTCTATTCATATCACTTTGTTATTTATATAGATTGGCAGAATGCCATAAAATGAGAAAATTTGAGAAACTCAGTGTTTTAAGATTTGTCTATGCTTGTTATACTTATCTATCTATCTATATCTATCTATCGAGAGAGAGAGAGAGAGAGAGAGAGAGAGAGAGAGAGAGAGGAGAAGAGGGAGAGAGGAAGGGGGAGAGAAGGGAGAAAGGAAGGAAAAGGGAGAGAAGAAGGGAGAGGGAGAGAGAGGGGGAGGGGAAGGGAGAGAAAGAATTAATTCAGTTTCAAAAACTAGCTTAATATTGTTAAGTGAATAAAGTTTATATGAAAATCCTAAATATTTAGTGGTTGATTTAGCATTAGTCTTTCTGTTACCCAATTGTTGTAAGTCAAATATTTTGTAACTTTCAACTAATCTCTCTTCTTTTAGTCTCTCTTTCCTTCAACCTATCTTACATACTGCTTCTGGACTATTTTCCTAAGGACACACAATATTCATAGAATTTTAATGTTGAGGAGACCATCAAATTACATTTAGTTCACTCTTTTACCTAATGAAGACTCCTTCCTAACAGCTTCAATAATAATAGAAAACAATTTACCTTTCTACAGATATGAATTATATTCCTTATTTTAAAGATGAGACTTAGAGAAATTAAATAGTCTTTCCTGAATCATATAACTAAGAAGTTTCAAAATTATGATATGAACTTACATCTCTTCTTCAAATCTAGCATTGGCTTCACTATTCCACAAAGGTCATTTAACCTCTTTTTTTGAATGTCTCAAGTAATGACAAGTTTATTAGTTTTCAAGTTACTTTCTTCTACTGTTTAAATTCTTTCTACTATTTAAATTCTGCCTTAGGGGATCTTAACTTTTTTGTCATGGGCCCCTTTGGCAGTCTGGCAAAATACACAGACTTCTCAGAGTGAGGCTTTGAAATGTGTACAATTATATAATTATATATATATACATACACACACACACACACACACACACACACACACATATGTGGTTTCATTAGAAATACTATATATATAGTATTTCTAATGAAACCAAAAGTTAGCCAAAAAAAAAGGTGTATTTTTTTAATTCAAGTTTATTGACACTGAAATTTATTCACAGACTCCTTAGAGTTCTATTAACCACAAATTAAGCTTAAACAATTTTAATAGACTTTTTAGAAATGGGCAATTGACATTAACATAAAATATTAAAATATTTAGTGTTCCTGCTTTGTGAAAAGAGCTACATTAAGTGCTGAGAATAGAAAGCTGAATGACAGGTTGCCTGCCTTCAATGATCTTAACTTTCATAGGGAAAGGAATAGGCAACTAGGGAACACAGTACATAGAGTATAGGGCCTAAAGTTAGACAGACTCCTCTTTATGAGTTCAAATGTGGCTTTACATAATTACTAACTGTATGACCTGGGCAAAACAATGTTTGCCTCAAGTCCTCATCAGTAAAATGAGCCGGAGAGGGAAATGGCAAACCACTTCATTATCTTTGTCAAGAAAACCCCTACTGGGGTTACAAGGAGTCAAAAAATGAATCAACAAAAACCCCTTTAAAAAAAAAAAACTATCTTTTAATGAAACACTTTTAATGGAAATGAAATATCTGCTGAATTTGATGATTTCAGTTGAAGTTTATACATTTGTAGAAGAGAGCTAATTAAAACTATTAATGTATAAACTCCATCTGAAAGAAATATGCAAGGAGGGTTTCCTGGGAGGCAGTACATTTGGCTCTAGAAATGTAGGTTACAGAGGAACATTTCAGAATGACTTACTGTATCACACCCCTTTTTATACCAGAGATTATAAGGGAAATCTCAAAACATTAGAAACCATAACCACCACTATTTCTTGCTGGCAAATCAAAGGATACAGGAGGAACTGAATAATAATAATAAATGGTAACAGGTTACATTTACATAGTGCTTTAAGACTGACAACAAGATTTCCTCATAATAACTCTGGAAGACAAGTGTAAAATAAAGCAATTCATGCACTAGTTTGCAAATTAAATTTTAAAATCACCGAAAAGAAGAAATAATTTCTCATACCCAATGCTATATGAATGAAAGAGAAAGACAAACTCATTTGAGGAACCAAATGATGGCTTGCTAACTTTGTAATTTCACAAATATGGATAATCCTAGCATCACAGATGCAAGGGAACTTATGGTAGTTCCAAACTCCTTATGTTGCTTTCCATGTCTGGAAGCTGACACTTAGTCTGCTCAAGGTCCGACAATTAGTAAATGTGAAGGATGAGATTTAAACCTAGGGCTTCTTAACTCCAGACAAAGTATGGCACTTCTCTAGTCACCATTCTATCTCCAACAAGGCAGAGGACAATACTACAATGTTTTCTTAACCTGGGAGATTTTTGCCCATGTCTTTCCACCAATCTTCCATACAAGTTTACTCAATATGCTGGAGCATTTCTTTGGATTTTCTTAATAACTCTAATATACAAATGCAGCATTCAGGTTGTCCATCTATTACTTTCTTTCCCTTTACTGGGAAAAGAAAGCTGAATACTTCAGGTTCCCTTCCCTAAAGGAGTTTAAATTTCACAGAAAAGGGAAGAGGACTTGTAAAGTATACATAGATATAATGTAATGCAAGGAAGAGTGTAATGTAAATAAAAAGCAAGGAGAGAAAATAGAGGAATTCAAAAAGAAATGGAAAGATTTTTATCATCTGATGCAGAATGAAGTGAGCAAAACCAGAGGAATAATTTATCCTATAGCATCAATATCATAAATGCGAACAATTTGGAAGATTTTTATAAATTGATGAAGAATGAAATGAGCAGAACCAGGAGAATAAATCACACAACAACAATATTGCAAAATCAAACCACTTTCAAAGCTGTAATAACTAGCTCACGTCAACACAGTGACCATTTGTGATTCCAGAAGACTGATGATGACATAGAAGTAATAGATTTAGAATACAGAATGAGACATTTGTATTTTGGCATATGGTTCACTAGGGAATTTTTTTTTTGCTTGGCTATGGGTATTTGCTACAAGAAATTTGTTAGTTGTTATTCATCCTTTGTTATTTTAAGAAGACCAATGACATCATAAGGCACTGTCTTGATTTGCCCATGAATTGGATTTAAGATCAAAAGAGGAGTCTCATAGCCATGGAGGCTCATAAAAAAAGATAAGGGATAGATTCGAGTGTCATCCATACCCAAAGGCAATAACTGAGTTATGTGCCTCTTTAGGGAATAAGCTTTTCAAAGGAAAAATGTACAGATTGTTTTAAAAAGCACTGAGAACAAAATCTTAGGGGATATATATAGAGATATAAATATACCCACATACACATACAAGGAGTGGGGGAAGTAGAAGGGGAGAGGTAATAAAATGACCAAGAAGAAACAGTCATATTGGTATAGGAAAATCATATCAGAACATAGCAACTAAGGAATAAAATAGCATTAAGAAGAAAGAAATAATCAACAATATTAAAATCTGCAAAACTATCAAGGATGAGAACTTGGAAAATATTTTAACTAGATTTTGTAATTGAATCATTGGAGACCTTGGAAAAGAACTATTTTTGGAAAATGATGAAGATGAAATCCAGCTTGTATTGGGCTGAAGAATGGGTAGTTAGTAATGAAATGAAGGAAGCACGTATAACCTATTCTTTACTTGAAAGATCTGGCAGAAATTGTATTATATGATAAAACTTTAGTCATAAAAAACAGATGAAACTTAAAATAGAGTGATATATACTCTCTGAAGCAGTGACTAATACATAATAGGCACTTAACAAATACTTGCTGAATTGACTTGACTCCAGAACTGTTTATCCCCTATGATGAAAATGATCCAAGGCAGAGTCAAGGTTGAAGAGGAATTTCCAATAAAGAGTGAAGTCCTTCAAATTCTCTCCTTGCTTGCAGATAATATTGTATTGGTTTAATCAAGCCCCAGAATACTGCAAAGTATCCCAGATAAAATTTGCAACTCCTCAAGAGCTTAGCTTAATCATTCAAACTGGAAAAACCAAGTGAATAGAGAATGCCTGTTGTTTGGATTATGGCAAATAATCAGAGGGATATTATATAGAGAGAAATACACATAGATATGCATGCACACATATATTTACATGTATATGCATATGCTTGTAAACACACACCTAGCCATATATTTGCACATATAACAGTACCATGGCTAGAGAGATTTAAAAACAAGAATTCCTCAGAGGACATCAGAGAGATACATATGTGGCAGGTTTGAACAGATTACATCACATAACAGACTGTAACACATAACAAATAAGGAATTATAGGGGGGAAAACCCAAAATAAAGGATGTCTGTATGATAAAAAGAGAAGAGGAGCTTAGCACATGTTCCACTGGTACTTAGATATGTTCCACTGGTATCCTTATAACATCAGGAGAAACAAGAAAGTTGCCCAGCACATTGTGGGAAGAAATAAGCCCATATGGTAAATTTAAGGAAGAATTTGAACAAGAATAGCTCAGGATGGGAGGACATGGATAGCTTATGATCTACATCATGGAGGCAACATCCACATCAATGAGATATCAGATCCATTGAATATTTTACGAAATGTACTTTTTTCCAGATCAGAACTTAGATGTTATCTCTCCAAATGTCCCAACACTAAATCAGTAAATTCTCTCTTTCCACAAAATTCTTATAGCATCGAGAGGTTTTATCACTCACACACTTACCATGTAGACCCTCTATTATTCTTTTTTAAAACAATGTTGTTATTTTATTTTTTCTCAATTGCATCTAAAATGATTTTAACATTTTTTTAAAATAAATTTTGAATTTCAGTGATTTCCAACTAGATTACAGTCCCTTTGAGGAGAGAGATAGAAAAATCCTTTATATCGTCAGAACCTAGAATTTGTTCGTAAAAAGTGCTTACTGCTGATGAGAATGATGGACATAGGAATGTGGATAAAGCATATTAAAAAGCATTTATCTAAATCCAATTTTTGGCAATTTTACTAAAATTTCCTGATGTGTACCTATTTATACATGCTTTGATGCTTGTTTTTCCTGATTAGAGGCTCCAAATTGTGTCAAGCATAAACCACATAAACAGTACTTTCTGATGTCTTTAAAAATGGGAGTAGTAGCTGATTCCTTTACCACTTTCACTGTTGTTTAACTTTTCTCTCAAATAGACCCCATTATGAATGGGCAGTGCTTTTTCTCTGAATTAATCCTTTACCACACTAATTGCATTTAGAGGGTTCTGGATGATCCAGTGCCTTGCATTCTGAACTTTCTGATGTAATCTTTTACTATATAAATCACATTTGCAAAGTTTCTCCCTTATGTGGATTTTTTATGCCTGTAAAACATTATGATTCCCATATTCCACCATTACTTTGTGGTAATTACTCCAAGCATTCAGTTTTGCCAACTGGATGTATGTGGAAGATATCTACCTTCTCAGACTGCCTTAAGGCTCAAATATTTCCATGATTCTCAAATCTAAGTTTACCAGAAGCACCCAGGCATCCTAAACCCTCTAATGAGATATGCCTGATATTCTGAATGCATCCTCAATTTTTCCTGAAATCCTTACCTGAAAACTGCCAGCACCCTCTCTTATTCCATACAGACATGTTACACTAATCGCTCTCTCCTTTCATATATTCCATTCTGTACTTCATTACAAATACCCAAGGGCCATATTCCTAAAACATCAATTCCATATGTTTCCAGTATGGCCTTTTGTTGTCCTATGGACTAGAGAAAGATTAGGGAAAGGGGTAATTCAGAGCTAAAAGACATTTTAAGTTTTTTGTTTTTGTTTTTGTTTTTGTTTTTTTAGTTTAAGCACACAGCTGCTATTTTTTCTAAGCTTCACTTCTTTAGAGGAACCATTAAATTCTTCTCTAGATAGGCTAGGGAACCCGAGATATCTTTACCCGAGATATCCTAAGGTAGGAAGCCTCAGACCTAAGGATTAATAGGAAACTATATTAGCTAACTAACTGTCCTTGAGTCTTGGGAACTCCAAAATGAGAACCACCATCTGGGTTCTCCAAGAGTTGTGATAAAAACTTTGAGCATCCAACAACCTATAAATAATCTTTTGAACAAATGACCAGGTATAGTGCAGTATTCAAGTTAATGCAAATCTTTTTAACTGTGCTCTGGAACCTAGAAAAATTCCTTTGATTTCTAATCTTTGTAACTTTTTAAAGATATGCAAGTAAAAAGGGCTTATATCAACCCCAGACAATTGATTTTTAAATGCTTTAAAAACTTGCTTTTCTGTTATGATTTACACTGGCACTTAGTAGCATATAATGCAATTCTCACTGAAGACCAAGGTCTAATGACTTATGTGAGAAGAGACCAGGAAAAGAACAATTTATGATTTCAGTGAATTCTAGCTCTCTTTGACAGGTTTTAATAAAAACATGGAGCCAAAAAAACACAACATAAGATAAGTAGCAAATGAAAAAAATGTACTAACTAGGCCTTTCAGAAAGCTAAAGTACTTCTCTCCAAATAAGAGCTACATTCTTATTTCTTTACAAACATTACCTCTTTTAATTCTCACAACAACCCTGTGAGGCAATTGCTACGCATATCATCCTAACTATGTATAACATCCAAACTGAGCCTAAGAAAATTTGGGACTCTGCTAACAGTAAGATACACAGATAGTAAATATCTGAGGCAAGACTTGGAATCAGCTTTTATTGCCCCTAAGACTGGGATTCCACCTATTATGCAACAATTAGGCTAAAAAAAAGAGTGAACCACAGGCCCAAATCCTCCTCTATAACTGTACAGACAACTTTCTTTTACTCTTTTTCAAGTAGTTCTTCTCCTAAAGAGATGGAGCCTGGAAATGAACTTTGAATCTTATTTTTTCAGGGGGAACTTTTTAAAACATGTCTAATCTTTCAATATTGAAACAGAGCTGGAGCAAGATGACAGACAATGATCAATTCTGATAGATGTGGCTCTTTTCAACAGCAAGGTGATTCAGGCCAGTTCCAAAGATCTCATGATGAAGAAAGCCATCTGCATCCTGAGAGAGGACTGTGGAAACTGAGTGTAGATTAAAACATAGTATTTTCACTTTTTTGTTGCTTTTTGCTTGCATTTTGTTTTCTTTCTCATTTTTTCCTTTTTGATCTGATTTTTCTTATGTAACATAATAATTGTGGAAATATGTTTAACATATATTGGATTACTTGCCTCTAGCGGAGGGGATGTGGGGAGGGAAAAAAATTTGAAACAAGATTTTGCAGGGGTGAATTTTGAGAATTATCTATGCATGTGTTTTGGAAATAAAAGGCTGAAATTAAAAAGAAAAAAGAAAGAAACTGAGTTGGATTTGTGTATATCCAGGCAGGGGAAGTTGTGGTTTAAGTTGATTGAGCTAAGAAAGTTAAGTTAGATACTCTATAGTTTTAAAATCTGTCAATAAGCAATGTTCATGAAGTAAGTAGTGATCTTATCTCACAAGTAATGTCATCAATTTTGAAGACTAAGGTTCTGTGCTTAGTCTTTTCTTAAGGGGTCTAAGTTAATCAGTTACTTAGAGAAAGAGAAGTGAGCTACTGACAGAAATAGTGGTTTAGACAAATGATTTAATAATTGAGATAGAAGTTACAGAACAGTCTTCAAATTCCAGATTTTATTTCTATGTCTACAACTGGACAGAAATCAGGGCAGAAAAGAGGGCTAGGAATATGGCCAGAAGTTTGGTTAAACAAGAAAGGATCTGGCTTCTGAAACTCAACTTTGGAAGGTTCAGCAATGAAGATCTGAAAACTCAGTAAAGGTGAGGAGGAAGAAAGAGGTAGGTAATGTAGCTTGTAGCAAACAAGAAGATATTTGGAATGGAAGACTTAAGGTAGCAGGGATTAGGAAGCTGAGCTTGAGAAACTGGAGAAGAAAGGAGCAAAAAACTCAATAATGAGTCTAAAAAAATGAGTATTTAGTAATTCAGAGTATGCAATAAGGGAGTACAGGATTATAATACCCACCAAGGGGTTTAATAAGCACAGCATACCATCAGGAGTAATAAAGCTTTATTCCTATATGTCAAAGTCTTCTGATAAAAGAGGTTTTGTATATATATTTAGTGATCAGGGCCCAAAATAGTCTTAGAATTGGAACACATTTGTAAAAGTATCTATACTTGCTTTTTGGTTTTCATAACACTGCTTTCTCCGGGTTTGCCTCCTACTTATACTTTTTTTCAGTCTTCAGTTTTGTTTTATCACCCATATCATACCTCTTTATTGTAGGCATCCTTCAAAGCTCTGTCCTTGCCTCTTTTCTCTTTTGTATTCTTTGGATGAGTTCCTCAGCTCCCATGAGCTTACTTTAACATCTCTGGACATAGGAATCTATATATCTAGCCTCAGGCTCTCTCTTGAGCTCCAGTCCTATATCACCAACCACCTATTAGAAATTTAAACTGGATATACCACAAACATTTCAGAATCAATGTGTCCAAAAAATAAGTCATTTGTATTTCCTCATCAAACCCATTCTTCTTTTCAATTTTCCAGTTTCTATAGAAGATATACCATCTTTCCAGATGGACAAAAGAAGACTATAAAATAATACAGTTAGATGAGTTCAGAACTGGTCAAACAACCCCCAAAATGGTAGACATTAGCTCAATGACCACCTGTATGGAAGTGTCTAATAAAACATCACAGGGCTCAGGTCCGGACTTACTTGTATCATACAATTATAGATCTAGAGCTGGAAGGGATCTCAGAAAGCAATATATTCAACAAGGATCTGAAACCCATAGATATTGTGAAATTCTCTAGATCACACAGTAAGTGGATATTTTGAATACAAATCTAGTATTTTTAAAAAGTTTGATTATTTATATAATGGCACAGATGGAGTGAATATTTTGGGAGGATATCATAAAGGCAAGATATGTGGCTAATACACAGATGAAAGAATTTTGATCCCCAAATACTGTCTCAGGCCAGACTACTGGGACAGTAAGATGAAGTTGACTAAGAAAATAAAAGGAAAATTCACAGAATCTCAGAGCTGGAATGTAGTTCAGAGGTAACTCAGTCCAATTTATGATTAACCAAGAATCCTCTCTTCAACACATACATACGTCATCTAGCCTAAATATTTTTCTTTGTAAATTTTACTTTCTGCTCCTTATTTGGCCCTCTGGGCAAACAGAGCAAGTCTAATTCCCATTTCACATTTTATATTTGCATTCAAAAAACAAATAGCACAAACAAATAGGGAGGGGCATGAATAGAGAGTATAAAAAATCATATAAAAAAGAGCTGGATGGCTTTTGGACAATTATGTAAGGTCAATATGAGACAATATTGTAATATGGCCACCAACACTGGTAATCCACTTTTTAGGAAAGAAACTATAAGTACAGGAACATTTAGAGGTGGTTATGAAGATGGTGAGAGGAAGAAAAGAGGGCTTTAATATCTTGGAGAAGAGAATAGTTAAGGGATTTGATACATATCTTCACATATTGGAAAGGGCATTTTAAAAAGAGAACTAAAAGTCTTTCTCTCCTTTTTAGGGGGGAAGGCAATCAAAATTAAGTGACTTGGCTAGTATCATACAACTAGTAAGTATCTGAAGCAAGACTCCAGGGCCAGTATTCTGTTCAAATGTGTCACCTAGTTCTCATACACACACACACACACACACACACACACACACACACACACACACCTTTTTAACTTGATCTGAGGGGATAGAATTAGAAGCACTAGATAGAAATTACTAATAAATATATTTTGGCATACTATAAAGAAGGACTTCATAACAATGAAAAGTTGCCTTAGAAGTTAATGAATTCCACATCATTCAAGATATTCCAATTGGTACTGGATCACTACTTTTTTAAAGCCTTTATAGAGTATATTCCCACTCGGGTACATTTGGGATCTCTGATGTTCCTTTTAACCAAGATCCTGTCACTCTATGATTTTATGTCACAGCACAGGATACAGAATAGAAGGATGTGGATTAAAGGGAAAATTCTCAGAATCTGCTGACCAACAAAAAAAAAAAAAAAAGAAAGAAAGAAAAGAAAGGACATTTGTTGCTAAGACATAATAATGAAATAATGGGTAGAAAAACTTCTTGGCAATAGTATTGAGGTTTCAGATACCAACAAAACCCCTAGATCAGTTGTGCTAATCATGGTAAAATAAAATCCACAGATAGAAAATCCCACTCCACTTTCACTCATAACTATTACCTTTCATCTTTCTCTCAAGGAAACAAGAAATAAATAAATTCTAAGATTAGAAGGTATACTCATCCTCCAGTGATTTTAACAAGGAAGGAAGAAGCCAAAGCAAGGGCACTGGCAGGGAGAGAGGGAGAGTAAAACTCTGCCCAGTAGGCAATGAGATGACCTCTGAATAGTGAAGAATTGATTGGAATTTCATTTTATGTGAAGGAAATACTTTTCTCTGAGGACACCAACCACCTTTTATAGATTTTCTCATTTAATCCCTCAAGGTAAGTTCAGGTCCAATTACTATTTGACAAAGTAAGAAACAAGGGTTTATGGAATCCTGAAGGTCTTTTGACTTAAGCAGGAGGGGGAAAAACCCTCAAATTCCAGTTAGCTGTGCTTCATCAGACATGACTTCCTCTTATTTTGACTTTATATTGAATTTTAATTTATTTCATTACTATAAAACCTCCATTAAAATTATTCTGAACTTAACAAGTGAGCATTTTCATATATAAAATAAAACAAAAAATATTGTATTTGAAATTGTAATCTCTATTCCCTACCTCTTTCTCTTGATTGAAAGTAAATAATAAATTACTTCTAAAATTCTGCTGCTTGTCTGTGGTCCTTTCTGAAATACCTTCTATTTTCCTTTGGAGCTTTTATAAAATGTTTCAATGACCTTTTTTTTTTCTTTTTGCCTCTCTCTTGATACTCCCCTCTCCCACTTCCAATTCCCAAATGAATGAAGGGAATGAAAATCAGCTTGCAAAGAATAAAAACAATCAAGAAAACAAATTCACATGGTAGCCATGTCCAAAAATGGATGTCTCCTCCCAGACCTTGAATCCATCACCTCTTTGACAAGAAGCAAATAACATGCTCCATCATAGATCCTCTGGAGAAATGGTTAGTCATTGCTTTGAGAAAAGTTAAGTTTTTCAATTAACTTAACTTAATTAAGTTATAATTCCATGGTCATTATATATAGTGTTCTTCTCATTCTCCTTACTTGACTCTGCATCAGTTCCTACTTTTGAGGATTCTATGAAATAGTCCTATCATTTCTTATAACTCAATAATATTCCTTTATATTCATATACCATAATTTATTCACCCATTCTCTAAATGCTCAACCCCCTTTCAGTTTCCAGTTTTAGTTAGTTTGTTTGTTATAACAGGGATCAAGATGCTTGTTTCACTTGGGACTATTTCTTTCTATAGTGTTATCCTTCCTCTTAAACAACTCTCTCTATCCTTGATTATTTTCCTACTGTGTATGCTGTATTTTTATACTAAACTTTGTGTGTTCAACTCTCCTACAGAGCTTTTCTTTCAATTTTGTTTATCATTCGATTAATTTTTGCTATGTAATCATGTAATCCTTGTGGGAAATCCATTTTTCCCTTTAAATCGCTGCTTGCAGTTTTTATGAAATTATGCATTACTTCTTGATTCGATTTTTGGATAGCTCTGGATCTATTGATTTTTTATAGTGGGCTATCTCTTCTGTTTGATTACCTTCCCAGCTTTAGTTTCTTTGTTTAGACTTAATAACAAGGCCAGATTCAACTGTTGTGCTCCTGGCTGGAGTGATTGTTCTTGCTGGTCTCTATATGGGTCACCTCAGTTTTTGAATACACCACATCCTCCTAAGGTTATTATGTTCCTTTCCAGAGGACTGGATCAACAGGGCTCCCTATATTATTTCAGGACAAAGTACTAGGGATTTGGGCCTGGAGTGTTCTGTTTTGAGTACTATTGGGCATTAGACAGTCATGGCTGCTTCTGTTTTGTACTATTCCTAGTGCCTTTCCAGGTGCTCACTGTGGATTTCCAACCATTCTAGGACTTTTCTGAGAGAATCTTTCATTCACTTTACCTCTGGATACAAAACTTCGAAACCTATTACTATTTCTGGTCATGCTGAGTATGAGTGCTTGTATTTCTGACGATTTACCATTTCCTTTTGCTGATGAATTTAAAACTGACTTTTTGTACAATTATGGCACAGAAAAAAAAATTACTTACTATAGTTTTGATTGAATTTATTGACGACTATTTGGTCTAGTACAATTTGTTCAGAAAGTGACTTACTTTGATATTTATATGTGAAGGCTGCATATATTTCTTGCTCAGGACCTTTCCACAATTCTTTCTGAGCAAAGTGCCAGCAATCTCACCTACTCAGCAAAGTCCCAGCTATCAAATGAGTTAAAATGAGGATGGTGATCTAAATAATCTCTAAAGTCCTTTATAGTTTTAAAATAATAATTTTTGTGTTTTTTAGAATTTATACTTTTTGTAGAGGTTAGTTTCAAGCCATATTTTAGCCTCAATTCCCAAATCATTTATCTACTAAAAGCATTACTTATCTCCTCACACTCACTAGCAATTAGGCTTCTCACGTAACATGTATTTATTAGCACCTAATTATAAAGAATAGTTATTTGTATTAAGACATTTTCAAATGATCCACTTCTTCTGGTGGAAGGAGGGCAACATTCCCAGCAATGGCCTCATAGTATCCAAGGTCCTTATTTCTCCACAAGACAATGTGCACCCATACAAATATACTCTCACTAAAAAGTTGTTCTTGTACTGCATGCATGATTTATGCTGTTTTCTATGCCATCTGTTACACTTCACCCAAAACAGATCATTATTCTTTTCCAAAATCAATTTTTACTCTGAATTTAAAAAAAAAAAAAACAACTTGAAACTGTAGATTTAAGGGAAGGAAGGACTTTGGGGATGAAGCTGACTTTCAAGAGAGAATGACATTTGAGCTCAATCTTTGATGTATAGGAATCAACTAAGGAGAGGGAGCATTATAGAGGAAAAGGAATTCAACAACATAAAGACAACAAACGTGTAAAATGAATGATAGTCACATTTGCCTGGAGCATGAAGATGAATTTTGGGAGAGCAGTTTGGAAAGGTAGAATGGAGCTAAATTGTAGATGGCTTTGATATCTAGTTAGAATTGATCTTATATTCTTCTAAAGCATAAAAAACTGTGGGTGGGAGGTATTGCTAATCTTAATTAACTTGGCAATCAACTTAATTGGTTTTTGGTTCCTTTAGCTGATTGCCAAAATCTCATTTAAAAATAAATAAATAAATTATTGATGCAAAGACCATTTCTCCATGGCCCTAACAAACTAGCCAGTTCAGCAACACAGTTTTCTTGGGTATTTGATATACAACTACTGAAATAAAATGCCATTTCCCAAAGTCCATACTACTTGACAATATGCCATAATCCAACTCCAAGACGATATCCTTTAAAAAGCAGTGAAGCATCTATTTATCCAAAGTCAAGATGACAACTTGGCATCCTTTAAAAATTATTCCCACTCACCATAGAGCATATATTTTAAAAATGAAAAGTAGCCTTGCAGGGGAAGGAGAAAAGTATAAATAAAGATCAGAATGACCAAGAGAAGGATGAATAATATTTAACTTTTTGACAAGGCTTGTGAAGCTGGATAGGGTTACTGATGTTGAAAGAAAATAGTGGTATTCAAGCAAATCAAAGGCAAAATGTAAACATTTTTTAAAAATTCTGACCCAAGTCACCAAAGAAACAATAAAACAGTACATAATTATCAATTTATCTTCATTCTTACTCTAAATCAAAACTTGATTCACCTTTTTGCAGTTTTCTTATTGGAACTTATTGCACATTCAATTTGTACAGAAGACTTGATCACAAGTCCTGCTCTGTCACTTACTACCTCCATCATCTTAAGAAAGTTACTTCATCTTTTCTACCTCAGTGAATTCAATCTGTAAAATCTGGAGAATTTACAAGATTAGTTCAATAACAAGCATTCATTAAGCACCTATTATGTGTCAGGTGCTACTATGAATGCTGGAGATACAAATAAAAGAACAACAAAAAAGAAGTACTTGTTCTCAGCTCAAAGTCTAACATAGGGACATGTTACATATGTGCAGAAACAAGCTATAAATAGGGTAAACAAAATAATCAAAAGAGGGGAAGCCCTAACATTAAAGGGATTAGGAAAGGATTCTTGTAGAAGTTAGGATATTAGCTGGGATTTGAAGTCAGGGAATTGAGGAATTGAAGATGATGAGGAGGGAGAGTGTTCTAAGCATATCTATGCTTAGATATTCAGTGAAAATGACTGGAACTGGGAGATCAAGTGTCTGATACAAGGACCAGCAAGGAAGTCAATGGCACTAGACTGAGGAGTACCTAGAGTGAAAAAGGTACAAGAAGACTTGGAAAAGCAAGAGGGGTGTAGTTAAAAAGGGCTTTTTTTTTTTTGTCAGAGCATTTTATATTTGATCTTGGAGTTCATTGAGAATGGAGGTGATTTGAGAAGAGATAGAATAGGATGGATGGATCAAGTGAAGAGGTTTTGAAAATGGAGGAAATATGGACATATTCAGAGTTAGTAGGAAAACAAAAGGTTGGCAGTATACAACTGAAGATTAGTGAAAGAGTCAGGAATGGGAGAGAAAGAATGTTACCAAACAGGGGGAGCAATTTACTGGAGAAGATTGAGTGAATTGGGATCATTTGTGCAAGTAAAAGGGTTTACCTTAGCAAGGAACAGGTTCACTTCTTTATGTGAGATAGGGGTGTGGGAAGAGATAGTGTCAGAAGGCAACTGAGTAATAGGAAATGAATACAAGGGGAGAAGTAGGAATTCTTAGAGAATAACCCCTTTTTTCAGTGAAATGTGAGAACAGGTTCTGAGCTGAAAATGAGGTTAGAAGACGAAGCTATAGGAAATTTGAGGACAAATGGAAAAGTTTGGAAAAGCCTCTGTGTTGAACAGAATAGTGAGTCAATTATGGAATACAAAAGAATAGCCTTGCTATCTTGGTGAGAACCTTGTTTAAATTACAAAATAAATTTCTAGTGGACCCATTTAGCACCGTTTCATGATTTTCTCCAGCTATGGTCAACCAACAGTCTGTGAATAGGAGCAAAGGCAGTGGACGTTGGGAGTTAATCAAGACTGGGGTTCAGCACAACTCAAAAGGACAGTGTAATTCACTCTGGAGTTAAAGCAGAAAAGGAAGGAGATTATCAACAGTGTAGGGCAAGAGCTTGGGATGTTCTGGAAAAAAATTGCGTTTTGAGGAAGTCAAAGTAAGACTGAAGATAAGTTTAAGGGTTCCAAGATAGAGGGATCCTTCTGCCTTAAATGTTTCTCTGAGACCATTTTATACTCTGCATTATGCTATATATATATATATATATTTAGGGATGAAATAGAAAAAATAATAGTTTATGTATTATATATAGTGCTATAAAGTTTGCAAAGCTCTTTATACATGTGTATATATACATATATGTGTCTACAGTTTTATTTGATATTATAATCCTCCAAGATAGATCTCAACAGCTCATTTTTCAGATGAGAAAACTGAGATCCAGAAAAGCTAAATGATTTACTTACCCAGAGTCACACAGCTGATAAAGCAAGATTTGAATACAAGTGTTCTTGATTCCAGGTCCAAAACGCTACCTATACCATAAAAGCCTCCCAAACATAAGTTGAAATACAAGGTATATAAATAAGAAGCAGTCTCTTCTATCAGAGAGCTTACAGTTCTATGGAAGAAACAATATAAGATATATATAGAGAGAAAGCACAATAACAAAATAAGACAGAGGCTAAGTATCCAAACTTGTAGGTTAGATTGTCAGTGCTTTCAGGACTCAGGAAAGACAATTTTCTTCCATAGTTAATTGAAATTTTGATATCAGTGATTCAATCAGGAAACTCCCTGCTTAGGAAAGTCCCATTTTTTGTAACAGAGACAAACTGCTTTCCCTCTCATAGGTTGACATTTCTGCATGGAGTGAGCTAGTTATAGTATATGACTTCTATAGTAACAGCCCAATATTTTAAGATTCTATGCCTAAGAATCCTAATTTAAGATTCATGTTCACTTTTTAAAAAAGATTTCAGTACACTGCCATATTCATGTGGGCAATGCTGCCAACATAAGTGCAGAAGTAGCTTAAAGCATATATAACCTAATGAAAAAAAAAAAAGCTGTCTGGAGTATTCTAAGTGGCAAATGAGTGAGAAATTGAAAAGAAGACCATGAAGAGCAAAGCTCTGACCATGATAAAGGAAGACATCATCCAGGAAAGGCCAAGGAGCCAGGGAGATGCAAGATCCTTATGAAAAAATCAAAGACTGTTAGAAACCCTGAGTCAGACATTGAGGTGGCCAGTTTCCAAAGGTTCACAGGGATGAGGATCTTGGCTTTTAAAATTCTTAATCTGGTTTTCAATGTTTTAACTCTAACATTATGATTTTTTTTCCTAGACCTGTGATTTTACTGATAAGGAAACCTCAGTTAGAAGATTTCCTCTTTCAATATACATTGGAAATTGTCCTATAACCTATAGTTTTAGAAAGTTCCTTGGAGTACTGAGAAGTCAAGTGACTTGTCTAGTGTGTGTATGTATGTATACACACACACACACATATATAAAATCTTGATAAATATAATATATAAGTATATGTATGTATGCATAAATATGTATGAATTGTATACACATACATACACACATATAAGACCTTTTGTAACAATTATGGCAAACAGGCACAAGATGGACAAAGGACAGCTCTCTATCCACATTGTACCTGATTGACTCAATTATTACAAAATATCTTAATCCCCAAGAAGGGAGAAAAGAAAACAAAGGTTAATTGTTCTAGACCCCCAAACCAACTTTTTTGTAATTCATTTAATTATATTCATAATGCAAAAAAAGGAAAATAGTTACACATTGGAGGCTTTTTGAAAGGACCAAAAAAAAAAACATTTAAATCATCATGAAATACTTGAAATATGCTGGGTTTCTACACTCTTAATAACTAATTCAAAGATTATATTTCACCCAGAATGAATCTGTCAATGAAGTAATTCAAATACATTTCTCCCAATGGATATTCTTCATGGATTCAATGATCATTCTATAATAAAGTAATCATATTTCACCCTACTTTGCAACCTAATGAATACATGGAGAGAATTTAGCCAGATTCAAATTATCCCTTTTTCAAAAGAAAAATTAAAGAGTAATAAGTCATCTGACAAATTAAAGAATGGAGCTGCTTTGAGCTACATGCAATTTAACTAAATTGCATCATATGTAGAAACCTTAGAGATCTTCCTAAGTCACTTAATAGATGAAGAAACTAAAGTTGAAAGAGAGATTTATTCAATAAGCTGGCAAGAAATTAATGGTAGAGCAGAAACTAGAAAACTGCCTCCTGTTTACACCTAGGACAATATTTTCAGTGTACACTGGAAAATGACTTCTCATAGCTAGTGTCCAATAATAAAAAAGCAACCTGGTATACTGGGGAACGGGCTTGATTTGGATAAGAGGATCTGCGTTCAAATCCCAATTCTTCTACAAACTAGCTTTATGATCTTGAGCAGGTAATTTAAGGTTTAGCAGCCTCAGTTTCCTCATCGATAAAAAGTAAAAGTTGAACTAAATGATACCTCTATAACTGTGATCCAAAGCTCTTTTAAACACTCTGTCTCTGTGTGTGTCTTAATTTCTTCGTGTCTCTCTAATTCTCTGTCTCAATCTCTCTCTTTGTCTGCTTTTCTGTCTTTATCTTTTTGTGTCTCTGTATCTCTCTCTTACTCCCTCCATCTCTGTCTCTGTATGTCTCTCTGTTTCTATCTTTCTCTTTCTCTCTGTCTCTGTTTCTGTCTCTTTCTCTCTCTCTCTCTCTCTTCTGTCTCTCTCTCTATCTCTGTCTCTCTCTGTGTATTCCTCTATCTCTGTCTTCTTTCTTTATCTTTCTTTCTTTTTCTTCCTTTCTCTCTCTCTTTCTTTGTCTCTCTTTTTTCCTCTCTCTCTCTCTCTTTCTTTTTTTTCTTCCTTCCTTCCTTTCTCTTTCTCACTCTCTGTCTCTTTCTTTCTTTCTATCTATCTCAGTCCCTTTCCCTCTCCCCTTTCCCTTCCTGCCTCCTCTTCCTCACATACTATATAATGCTCATCCTGACAGTTAGCCTTAAGAGTCAGCTTCACTCCCAGGCTAAATTCATCCTCTCTCCAAAGAATGTAGGATTTCCGAAGTAACCATCTCAAAGCTAAGGGAGTAGTTTGATTATATGTATCTATGGAGAAATCTGAACTGGCATGATATATTATATAACATATAATAATTTTTTTTCTATCTTGGAACTGAAGGGTTTTCTACAGTCCAGATATTTCTAAGAATTATAAAATCATAGATTTAGAACTAGAAGGGACTTTATGGTACATCTAATTGATGAGGGCAGAAGACACTTGTATATTTTCCACATTAGGATTTTTTGGTAATATTTCAAATATCAGAGCTTTTTCTTAATCCAGGTCTTAAGCTCTCATTACATTCCAGTGAAAATAAGTAAAAATCCTAAATATTGTTCTTAGTAAATCAGATTGTGTTGGGGGAAATACCAGTTAACTACTAAGTTTTACCCCCATATTCTCAGTCCCAATTTTTTTCCTTTTCTTTTGTTATTGTTGTTTGCTGCTGAGGCAATTAGGGTTAAGTGACTTGCCTGGGGTCACATAACTAGGAAGCTTTTTCTTTCTTTAAATAATTTTTTTTTTTTTTTTTACCAAACCCTTCCTTCTGCTTGAATATCTTCTTCACCGTGTGACAAGCAGAGCCATCTCCCAGGCATACGCCACAGCGATCTTCAGTAGCATTGGAATCAATTTCATAGTCACAGCCAACCATCTGAGGGGGAAAAAAAGAGTTTCCAACATAAGTGAGTCTCATCAGGAACTGTTCTGAGCCTTTGACTCTGAAGTCTTCTATCATTCTTTCTCACTTTCATTGCTATATAATATTTGGAACTATACAAAAACCCTTCTAGTGCTAGCAAGAGAAACAGATGGCACTTAGACTAATATCAAAGGGATTACTAATCATTTAGTGAGTCAACAAATACCAGCACACATGACATGCTAGCTAAGAATGCCTTTCCTAACTGATAAAGACTTCCCAAGGCATAAATATGTAAGTAAAGGAAGATGAAAGGGTAAATTTAGGTGAAATTAGGAAAGAAGAAGCATCTCCAAATGGGGCAATAGCTCTGATATCCTAGTTATGATGTGGGAAAGATTCCTTTCTAGAGTCCCATCCTCTCCTAGTTAATAATGTAAATTGCCCTTTAACTCATAAATCCTGGTCCCTTTGAATTCCAATAGAAGATCTGACCTGTTCCCAGCCCCACCCGGATCTGAGCCAACTTGGAACTATACCCAAAAGCCCCTTGAGCTAAGTGTCCTATTATAAAAAGGCCAAGCTGGGAACCCCTCTTGGCAGAGATTCCAAACATGGTAGCCATGTGAGGACCCTCTGCCCACTGGACCCTTTGTCCAGTACCCTCCTTATCTCTATCTTCACCTATTAATAAACCTCTTTTATCAATCTAGCTCTCCGGGCCAATAAATGCTTTTATTTATTACTTGCGCTGCTATTAGACCCCATTTACCGCCGTATCCTTGCGCCAAAACCCTAATTTCATTTAGGTACCCCAAATCTAGACCTCAATAGTTAGACGTAATCCTGAAACTTCAACCTACATGGTTATGAGATATTTGCAATCAGAAAATGAATAGATACTTAATCCTGTTCATCAAGAATAGAAGAAATTTTCCAAATGTGGCCATTCAATGCATGTGAGTGAATAAAATGTCAAACATTTAAAAGTGATGTAATTGTGCCAAAATTGGGCATCATAATAAGTTGACTTTTAAAAATCACATTCTTACTATTCCTTCATCTATTCATGAATTCCAAATAATCCAGGGTCACTGCACAGCAAGAAGGCTTCTGATTCATTTAAAACTATTCTTTTCATACTCTGCCCAGAGCCAGGGCAAATTAAATATTTTAAGAACAAAGGAAAGTTAAAACAAGAAAAATAACCATCCTGTAGTAGGAAGATCACTGTGATTATCATCATTAGGCCTGGGTTTAAGCCTGGCTCTTTTAGATGGAGTAAGTCATTTTCTCTAATCTGGCCTTAATTCTCTTATCTGGAAAATTATTTCTAATAGTCTTTCTACCCATGACATTCTAGAACTTATAGGGGACCCTTTCAGTGGGTGAAATTGAGTGAATCCTAAACCAACTTATTCTCAGAAATTGTTTTAAAAATTATAAATATATAATATAATAAATATTAAAATATCCCTATTATCAAATCATAAGCAGGTTAGTTTTCCTAGATAGTCCTTTTTGCATAGAATGATGTGAAGCCTGAGTCTATTGTTAATCCATCCATCCTGTATTAAACCTCTTCAACAATTGTCTCATTAGGATATTTGAGGCAACTTTGATGGGAACTTACTCTTTAAGACTATCTTTAAGACAGTCTCAATATCTTAATACACAACCTTATCACTTCTTGTCTCCTCCCCAGAAACTTTAAAAGTTGTGTCTCCGCCAAAGCAAGTTGCTCAATCAATCTGACTCTACCTCACCTAGTCACATTTGTTTGAGTCTGTATTCAACGGCTTGAGTTATTTTACATAAATAAATGGCAAATGTAGGTTATCTATGATGGATGCCTCTATCATAAATTGAACCATTATATTATTTTATGATATTCTTTCATAATTATGGTCTCCCAAATCTATTTCATATTATTACTTCTGGTATCTTTATTACCAAATCAATACTTCCATGGAAAAAAATAATTAGACATTGTGTCAAGTGATATCATGGAGAAAACATGACATTATTTTGACATATCTTATTCAATTTTCCCTACCTTCCACTGTGCTCCAAATAAATGAAAATAAGGTAATCATGTGATACACTTTTAAAATATTACTAAAATGTGCAGGACTTGAAAGTAAAAGAGGATTTGGAGTCATGAGCCCTAAATATGACTCTTGATACTAATATTCCTGATGCAAAGGATAGACCACTGGATTTGGAGAAAAAAGGCTTGGGACTTCAGTCAGTCATTTGCTATCTGTGTGAACACAGGCAAGTCATTTCTGCTTTACTCACTTAAGTTTATTCATCTAGAAAATGAAAGGAATGAGCTAGAATTTTCAAAGCCCCTTTCAGCTCTAATTTATGACTATGACTTTAATTTTCTAGCTGAATATTCATGGACAAATAGCTCATCCCTCTGAGACTTGGTTTCCTCATCTAGGACAATGGATCTAGAATTAAAAGGGGCTTCAGAAATCATCTATTACTCAACTTTAATAAACAAGGAAACTGAGGCCCAAGAAGTTTAGTGAGTTGGCTAAATAAAATTCAAATCCTGGTCCTGTGACTCCGAATTCAATGCCTTTTTAATATAACACACTCTCTTCCTATAAAATGAGAGTAATATTTTTTTCACTGTAAATATACTGTAGGATTGCTGTTATTGTTATTGTCTATCCTTCATTCTCAAAAGACGACCATGGCATCTTGAGAGATGGTGTCATGAATTGCAAGTGAATTGGACTGAAGTGAGGGAGGGCTATACAAGGTCATTTGCCTCACTTTCACCTCCAGAGCCATTTGGGTCCAGTGGAGAGCTATAGATCAGGATAAGTGGAAATGACTCCAAATAGAATGACTTTGGCTTTTTTTTTTTTTTTTTAAGGTTTCATTTGGATTGAGGTAACATCCTTTCAATGATTAAGACTAGGTAAGAAAGAAATGATGCAAGGAATGGCCTTTTTTACCTAGTCAAGTAATATTCCAAGTTATATGGAGATTAATAATATCATATTCTTTTTGTGCTGTATATATGGAAATGCTCAATTTTTGGTGTTGGAGTTCAGAATAAATGTGTTATTGGGTTTTTTTTTTTTTTTTTTTAAGAATAGAAGAATTTCCTTCTTCACAATTCCCCTTCTCTCCTAATAAAAATTTATCCTATAAATTTCTGTTACCTATCCTTCTTCAGAACTCTCTGAAATCTCCTCTGAAGAAATATAGAATGTATTTGATTTCCCTTATCTACAACCATTTCTAATATGATATGGCCATTTCTAATCACAGTTCTCACATATTTCATCCTAGCAACTATTTTCCCCTACTAAGTGAGAATCAGAAGCAAAATAATATTTCTTCTTTGCTAGTTTCTTTCCTTTTTTAAAGAAATCAAGAAATGATTATCTGCTTGGCTGTTGGCAGAGAAAATGATTTAGCAAATACCTAGGTAACTGAACTCTCTCATCAGTAATATATTATATTTCTGTTCCAGGCTTTATGACTAGAATACTGTAGAAATCTCAGAATACCCTCTAAATGTGATCTATTATGCTCTCGCTTAGAAAATGCTCCCATAAGGAGGAAGAAAAATAGCAGGGAGGGCTTTATTTTTCATAATTTTGTCTTGTGTTCAGGTTTTTGACTCCAAAAGGACATGGCTCTTTCTTATTAACTTATCATCAACTCAAGAGATGGACTTGCTAGTGCCACCAAACCTTTATATTATGACCATTCCCCAATAGAAAGCACTTCCTACATGGGAAATTATCTTGTAGTTACTTTTTATGTATTTTGAATATAATTATACTGCATACATAGTTTCCCCGATACATTGTATGATCATATATTAAGGGGGCAAGCACTATTTCTATCTTTATAAGCCCAGAGAAGAGCCTAATCAAGTCAACCAACATTTATTAAGTGTCTACTATGTGCAAGACATTGTGAAGAAAGGCAAGAGGGGAAGAAAATAAGCACTTATTAATCATTATCGGACACCGTGCATGCCGTGTCTCAAATATCTCATTTGACAAATATTATCTCATTTGATTCTCACAACAATCCTGTGAGGTAGGTGCTCACAGAGTTGAGGAAACTGAGGTAGAGAGAGGTTAAATGATTTGCCTAGGGTTACACAGTTAATAAGTGTCTAAGGCCAATAAAAACTCAGGTGTTCTTGACTCTGGATCCTGCATCCCATCTACTGTCCTACATTGCTTCCTCTCAAGAAACTCACAGTAGAATGGCATGTAAACAAATATGTTCATATAAAATATATACAAGATAAATTGGAGATATTATGTTTTGAAGACATCTTAAACCTAACATATCCAAAAGTGAATTCATTATTTTCTTTATTTTTTTTCATCTGCCTTCTCAACCTTCACCTTCTTAATTTGTCTACTGCTGTTGAGAACACAATTTTCTCACTTGCTTAGGTTCCCCACCTAGCTTTCTCTCTCATTTCACAAATCCAATCTATTGACACACCTGTCATTTTTACCTTAGCAACATCCCTTGTATACATGCCTCCTTCTCTCCCAGGATATTGCCACCACCTGGCATAGGTCCTCATTGTTACCTCATCCCTGAAGGATTTCAATAGACTATTGGGTTGGTTGTTTTGCCTCAAGTCTCTCCTTGCTCTTAGTCTCTTTGATGAGATCCCAAGCCACTAAGTTGCATTGGTATAGAGAGCCTGAAGTGCTGATAAAATGACTCCCTGAAGCAAACAGGGAAGGGTACTGATCAAGTCAACCTTATAGTCCCAGTTTCTGTGGAGGTTGTGGGTAGTTCCACCTTGCTATGTCCAGTCAGAAATCCAAGTTATGTCAAACTCCTAAGGTTAAATTACCTCCTATAAATCTGTCAATAGCTCACACCATCTTTGTTAAATACTTTTTAGGTTAGCCCACCATGGCATTTGCCTCATTCCCAAGAAATCTTTCTCCTTATCCCTCCCCTATGCCTCATAGTATCTAACTATATTTTCTCCCAATTCTTATTTCATATTTGCCATTCCTGTGTCTATTTTATCTTTTCATTTTGTCTGTAATCTCTTCTCATAAATAGGCCATTGTGAATTCTTCAAAGACTGAATAGCAACATTTGGTGCCAATTGCTCTCCTACATCTCATCATGCAGCACCTACATCAATCTCATCATTTGGTGCTAAACCTCAAACACAGTATGTGACTGACTATGTTCCCTCCACAATGCTATTATTAAGACATCTCTAATTCTCCATGATTCCACTTGGGATTTTCCTGGCAGAGATAGTGAAGTGGTTTGCTATTTCCCTCTCCAGCTCATTATACAGATGAGAAAACTGAGGCAAATAGAGGGAAGTAACTTGCCCAGGTCACACAACTAGTAACTGTGTTGGAGACCAAATTTGAACTCATGGAGAGGACTCTTCTTGACTCCAGGTACAGCACTTTATCTACTCTGCTACCTAATGAGTCCTACCTCTTTTCTTCCTTCATTAATAAATTCTAGTGTCTCCCTGTTGCATCATATCTTTTTGCCTTTAAAAAGCCTTTCTGATGTCATTCCTTCCTCCCTCTCCAGTCTTTTTACATTTTACTCTCTTACAATCCTTACAATCCTTTCTTATACACAGTGCTCTATCCCCAACATTGTGATTTTTTCATTGACCTCCTGCCTTCCTTCAAGTCTCATGTCTACCTTATGCAAGAAACTCCTCCCATTTCTCCTTAATGTTAATGGCTTTCCCCTGTGCATATTTACAACTTATTCTCTATTTGCCTAGTTTGAATGTTGCCTCTCCATTAGTTTGCAGGCTTGTGGAGACAAGAGTTGTTTTTGCCTTTTTTATATGCCCAGCACTAACCATAGTAAGCATTTAATAAAGACTCACTGATTTGCCCTGACTTGCCCTACTTTTCCCAGTTTGGTACAGCACATTCTGGACTACTTAAGACACCATGCCCTCCATTCCCCAAGACAGAAATTCTAGTTAGCTTTGGATCTCCAGTCATGGATCTAAACTGGCTTGATTGCTGAGAATAACTCACTTTGTCTACTCTATCTGATTGGCTCCAAATTAGAATTTACATCCTAAAAGGCATCTACTTACACGACCTTGTATCCTGCTGGTACTTATTTTTCCCTTTTCCCCAACTCCATTTTCCATCTTTTGCTCTGGGCAAAGTAGATAAATCAGTACTCTCCAGTCTGCTTCCTTGTTGATCAAATCAACAGCCCTGATTCACCAGATCCAAACTCCCTTTCCTGGTTGTTACTTCCTTTTATGTTTTGTCTCCCCTATTTGAATATAAGCCTCTGGGGGGAAGGAACTGTTTTGTGTAGTATTTGTATTCCCACTGCCTATTATATACCAGGTACCAGGCACTAAAGAAAACAAGAAAGTCAAAAACCAATTCCTCCTAAGGCATTTGTTTGACACCCTTAAGAGTAAGTGAATGAGTGAGTGAATGTGTGTGTCTGTGTCTGTGTATATGTATTCCATTCATTCAACAGATGCAAAGTGAAATAAGAGAACTACAACAACATAAAAGATCTGAAAAAGAAACTGAACCCCAAGTAAATGAAATGGCAATGATCTCACAGTAACAGATAATTCAACTTCTATGTTTCCTCTCAAAAAAGTCAGGGTTAATGAGTGCAGAATATGGCAAGGATTGTTAGAAGTGATCACAGCATTGATTCATTGTTTTTATTTCATTCTTTTTCTTTGTTTCAAGGAAGGGCAAATTTCCCAAGAATGGCATGGAATTGAGAGATTTTACTTCCAGTAATGAAACATCAGCAAAACCTATTTTAAGGGAGAGGGGAAATAACAAATATTTACTGAGTGCCTGATATATATTCGGGACTGACCTGATTCCCCTCTTTGTAACCTATCTTATCATTTTCTCTTCTGAATCTTTCTCTAAGAGGTTAATACTATCTTCATGGAAAAATCCACAAAAATTAAAATATGTAACTCCAAGAAGAGAGTGTTAAGTCTCCTTTCCTAATCCATCCTGAAAGTAATTTCTCTCTAAAATTCTTAATCGTATTATTCAAGGCTTAATAGCAGACAAAGCAGGAAAGAAGACCAGGCTCCTGATTTCCTGACTATAAAACTTTCTGGGTTGTAAAGCGTTAGCAATTTCAAACAATTAATGTGGTGTTATACTTATCAAGTGAGATGGATAATGGAATCCTGTTCATCAGTGGGCCAGCTACAGTGAGCCTTCCCCTGGCATTAATACAATAACCCTATCTGCAGAGCTCACTAATGTTATATCTAGCTAAAATAGAATTCACAACTCTAAATGATTTCTGATAAGCTTCAAAAGCTCAAAATCCTGCCTATACAAATAATAAGAGATGGAACAGCTTAGCAAAATTCAATATGGTATATGATTATGATGGACTATTATTGTGCT
The DNA here is from genome assembly GCF_016432865.1 of Antechinus flavipes. Classification (NCBI taxonomy): domain Eukaryota; kingdom Metazoa; phylum Chordata; class Mammalia; order Dasyuromorphia; family Dasyuridae; genus Antechinus; species Antechinus flavipes. Next base: position 343,793,665 of record NC_067398.1, on the reverse strand, counting down.
CTAAGAAATGATGAGGTCAAAGAAATCTAAAGACTTGCATGGAATAATGAAGAATGAAATTAACAGAATCAAGAGAACATTATATACAAGAAAGACAATACAGTTTTAAGAATTCCTTTGAGTGAGCAAATTATTTTAACAATTATAAGTACCCAAATTAGCTGTACAGAATACATGAAGAAAAATACTCCACTGTATCCAAAGAAAGAAGTATGTATATAGAATGGTTTTATATATATAATGTTTATCTATTTGTGTCCAGTGATAACCATCTCTGGAGTTACGGAATGAGGAGAAAGAAATTTACACAATCATTTTGTCATATATTTGAATAGCACGATGTGCATAGTAGATTTGCAGTTTCATATTCAACAATTTTATGGTATATTATGTAAATTTCATAAATTATTCTATGCTGCGATATGTTACAGAAATTTCATAAATTAAAAACATTTTTATTTCATAAATTAAAAATAAAATTTTAAAAATGAACATGCCTCAATGAGAGTAGCTCTAGCCAATATAGTGAAATAATAGCATGTGTGCCATTGTTCTGTCCTGTCTTACTTCCCACTGACTTTTGTAAACATTTTAGTGAACCCTAGAAATTACTTAGGTGAGGAATGTTTAAGTTTAGGGCACAAATCCTGTTAGCAGTTTGGCAAAGCCTATGTATTCCTTCATAAAATAACATTTTTTAACGTATAAAATAAAATGTATATGATTCAAAAGGGAAACAATTATATTGAAATTGTTGTTGTTCAGTTGTTTCAGTCCTGAGTCTTTGTGAAGTCATTTGAGGTTTTCTTGGCAGAGACACTGAAGTGATTTACCATTTCCTTCTAAAGCTCATTTCACAGAAGAGGAAATTGAGGCAAATAGAGTTAAGTGACTTGTTCAGGGTGGCACACCTAGTATCTAAGGTCAAATTTGAATGCAGATCTTCCTGACTTCAGACCTGGTGTGCTATCCACTAATTTAATACCTGCTTAAGGCTTTGAAGGCCTTTGGTCTAGTTTGAACCTAAGCCTTTGAATGGGCTCGGAAGTATATATTACGTTGAATTACAAATTCGAAGAAGTAGCTTAAGCGCTACCGGGGCTTTTGAGAGAGCTTAGCTTAATTAAAGTGCTCGATTTGTGTTGGAGTAATGCAAGGTAAAGTCTTATAGTTCTTAGTTATGATAGAGTAATGAATAGGGGGGTTAGGGGAAGTAGGAGGGAAGAGATGATAGTAGTTGTTGGAATTAATGTGGTAGGTTTTATTGAGTTGTTATATCATTGTATTTTAGAGTTGTTAGTAGAGGGAAATATGGTAAGGCTCTAGCCTTAATTCATAATGCATAAATAATTTGTATATAGAAAAATAGATTTAGTAAGACTGAAAGGGCTATTGTTGTGGCGATTATAAACTTGCCATTGGCAATTAGTTCTGGTAGGATGAGTCATTTAGGTATAAAACCAGTGAGACACGGTAGTCCTTCTAGGGAAAGGAGTGTGAGAAGAATGATAATGGTTGTTGGTGCAGATTTGTTTCATAGGCCTCCTAGGGATTTGATTTTGGTAATCTATGCTCTATGTTGAAATAAAGTTATTAAAAAAAAAATTAAGGTCACAAACCCTCTGTTTACAGAAGTGACCTGTTAGGATGGGAGATTAAAATAACCTGACCAAGGACACACAGCAAGTTAAAGTTACACCAAATGACAAAACTTGAATTTAATTTCATATCTTCTAAAACTCAATTCAATATACCTTGCCTCCCAATGAGTGGTTTTTTCATCCATTTCAGTCTTCTAACGACTTCATAAGCTCATAGTGCCCCTAAATACCTCCCTCCCTCCAGAGATCTTAACGTAACTTTCCCTATTTTGTCTCAAGCCAAAAGAGGAAAGAGGTGGAAGAAACACACATTTATTAAATGACTACTATGTGCTGGGCATTGTGCTAAGTACTTTACAAATATAATTATTTTCTCATTTGATCCTCACAACTACCCTAAATGGTAAATATTATTATTGCCTCCATTTTATAGTTAAGGAAACTAAGGCAAATAGTTAAATGACTTGCCCGGGGTCACATAGCTAGGAAGTGTCTGAGATTGAATTTAAACTCAGATCTTCTAGAATCTAGGTCTAGTGCTCTATTGACTGTGCTACCTTAAATACCTCTGGGAAACTCAGGCAAGTTACTTAACCCTTTCTCAATTTCCTCAATTTGTAAAATAAAGGAGTAGAACTAGATGACCTAGGTAGTCCTTTCCAATTCCTTTGTCTACATGGCCATAGAGATTTTTATCCACTTTAGAATTCTGTAAAGATCTGGGAATAAAGTCTTTCTGATTTGTAAAAATGGAATCTAGTTAAAAATGTGGGCACTTCTGCCAAAGGCTTCAGTCTTAAATATGTAGCTAAAACTAGGTAGAGCGAGGCAAACAGTGCTTTTCCTGGGGCCATTCTGAATTGAGAGTGCACTGATTGCAATTAGTTTAGAAACAACAGAACTTATAACATTTAGTTAGAATAATTAGTAAAAACAAAAAGTTAACACAGTGAAAGGGAAAAGACTGAATATATTGGCAGATTTTTTTCATATATTGAATAGTTTTGATGGATTTTTTTTTCTTCTGTGATTTAAAAAAATTATTATAAAAGATGGCTCTCTGGGAAGGGTAAGAAGGATACTGAGGAGTTTTTACTAAAGGATGCCTAATGAGATTGAGATGAGCAATTGTCACCAAATGAATGTCAACAAATTTGGTTTGGGATCAAATGATGAGGTTCAGTAGCAATTCACATGTGAAGAATTCAAAAGGGCTTTCTCCTTCGCCAAAGGGCAAAATGACAAAAAATTACAAGAAGCAAAATGAAAAGATATAATGGGCACCGGGAATGCTAATATGAAATAGATTTGAGAGAGCATATAGTTAGCAAGGAAAGGAGATTTAACAGTTAATAATGGACTTTCTCATTGGAACTCACAGTAAACCAGTAAAAAAGGAATATACCCCATGAGGTGAGAATAAGTTATCGATTGGCAGACAAAATCCAAAGACGAATTTAGCACCCTGAAAGAGTTAGTTATAACAAGGAGAAAGACACCATGAGGTAGGGAAATGGGGAGGTAAAGAGAAAAATAACTCGAGGCAGGCTGACCTAAAAGGAATTTAGCAAAGGATGGCAAACACCATGGGCAGATTTATAGGGGAACTTTAGCCTCAGATGTTTGACATCATAACTTGGCTTTCTGATTAGATACAGTAAGGCCTCCACAGGAGTGGGACTGTAAGGCTGAGGTGATCTCCAACAGTGCCCTTCTCTGCTTGCCTCACAGAGTAATCTTATTAGTACTTCAAGATTTGTTTGCCAACCTTAAAAAGATGTAAAAAATGCCTCTGAGCAACAACTCCCCTTCCCCCAAAAAGGAGGGATAACAAAAGGTTAGCCACTAAATAGCTCATAAAAGCCAGTTTTATTAAATTTTATTTTATTTTTAGATACAATTCTAAGAAGCTCAATCATCCTAGCCAGAGATTAAAGGTACCATAGTATCAAGCTCATCAGCTTGATAGTATACTACATTCTAATTTCCTCTCAAATTCTTTGCTTTGAAGGTTCTTCTCACTGAACCATGGAAGGCTTCCTTGCCCCCAGGACTTTCTTTGTTACTGCTTAATGATTTCACTTATGTCTGACTTGTTGTCACACTCTATGGGGTTTTCTGGGCAAAAATGCTGAAGTGGTTTGTCATTTCCTTCTCCAGATCATTTTACAGATGAGTAAAGTGAGGTAAATAGGGTTAAATGACTTGCCCAGGGTCACCCAGCAAGAACGTGTCTAAATTGGGATTTGAACTCAGGAAGATAAATCTTCCTGACTCCAGGCTCAGCACTCTTGCAGATTATGGTACCACCTAAGTGGCCCTTCAAGACTTTCCACTGGATACTAGAAGCAGAGATCTCTTTTACCAACCTGAAGTACCATGTTATCTTAATCTTATCTTCATATATCTAGTTTTGTGGGAAGATAGTCATGGAAATTAATACCATGATCCCAATAACATCATAGATCTAGAAGTTATCTAATTCAGTGGCTCAGAAAATTATGTGCAATTGGACCAAATTCACACAAATTGGAAAACCAGGATTAGATCTCTGATCCCATTCAGTCATGCTCTATGTTACATGTTACTCCCTAGATACACTGACCCTATGTGTATTTCCTGATGAGGCTGTCCACCGTGAAGTAGAACTATAGAGTCTGAGAAAAATTATTGCTCAGAGTTAAAAGCACATTTGAAATATGGAGACATTATTCTGAGTCAGTGACATATCCAATTATCACCATTCACACCAGCCATAAAACCCTAAAACATTTTCAGCCTTTCCGGGAGGCTGAAGAATCCCAGATTTTTTTTGAAGCTATGTTCAACTGGCAGATGAGCACTCATAAAAACCTAAATTTGAGTCCTTGTCAGATTTGAAACCATGAGTAGCCCTTCTATTGACTATACATTTTTGTCTATAAATATTTCTGCAACTAAATCTCAAGCAAATTTACCACCAGCAGTCATAGGGTCCTTCTTTCCAGGCCCACCTGTCCACTATATATTTTCAATCCTACCCATAAATCACTCCTATTGAGGCATGCTGGACAATGCTTTTCTCCAGCCAGATAATAGATCAAGAAGATCTGTGTAAAACATTATAGGTAGTTACATGACACATGGCATTTCAGTAACATGTCAAGTTCCATATCAACTCTTCTAAAATAGATTATTGTGCCAAAAACTCATTAAGTTAGTAACTGAACTTGATTAAAATAATTTAAAAACCCTCACATTTCCCCCTCCATACTAAGGGCAATGCTTTTGATTTCATCATGGATCTTTTCCTCTCCCAAAAGTATACCACCTTAATAGTAGTAACCCACCTAACATGGCTTAACTTTCTCCTCAGACTATATCTCCCAGGCAAGCAGTTACTCACTCAACAAGTAATTAATAATCACTTACAATGTGCTAGGCATGATACTAAGTGCCAGGAATATAAAGGAATACAAAATGTATACTTTCTTTCAAGGAATGGATAGTACATGAGGGTGTTTGTGATTCTACCAAGTAGCTTCTGATTGCTTCTAGTTCATCTCACATTTCTGGATTGCTCTTTTCACAGCAATACAGATAAAGATATACTTTTAAAGTATATCACCCTTATATACTGTGCCTTAGGAATTCATTCTCCCCCTTTCCAAGTGAGCAAATAACTGATGTTACTATAGATATGAGATAATATCTCAGATTAATTTGGTGTACTACATAGAGTGTACTATATAGAGTCTTCTCTTGCTCTTAGGTCCAATAGCTCTTAAGATGCTAAATTCACAAACTTGTGAAAGACCAGAGTGTGGTGTTCTCTTCTTTTGTATAATATATGATGGTTCTCTGGGAGCAGATTTCTTGAGGAGGTTTTCTAGAGGCAGCCTTAGTTTCAGTTCTAAATAATAATCACTTCAAATGCTGCCAGGAGTTAAAATCCAGTCCTTTATTGTGTCTTTCAAAGTCTTGAGCTTCAGCCCCTAGCTCCCTTTGAATGTCTCCACACCAGCACAAAGGTGGAATATAGAATGAATCTGTCTCCGCCTCTGAGAGTGGGCTTCTGTGTTTCCCACAGTGCTCTTTGGCCCTGAGAGCACTGAGTACACACCAATCATTACATCACTGGGAAACCATTATTTGTTGTAGGATTAAATCAATTCTAAACTAGGTTTAAACATTGTCTCCTCAATTCCACTTAGTACCTTATTTCATATTCTGGCCCATAACATCTCCTTGTAGGATCAGATCAATCATACTGAACCATGCTAAATTAGATAATTATTGTCTCTTTCAATCCTAATGACTTAACAATTTGTAAGGATTCCAACACCAGAGATACCCAATACAAATCAAATAATCAAATAGAATAAGTTAACATTCCACTGGTTTAGGGTGTGTGTGTGTGTGTGTGTGTGTGTGTGTGTGTGTGTGTGTGTTTAACCTGCTTAGTATCTACCTCCTTCTCAATTGTCTCAAATCCCAGTGACCATCAAGATTCACCTGAAGTACCATCGCCACAAAATATTTGCTATCTTTTTTCATAGGTGCAAGTATCTTTCCTCCAAAGCCACCCAGCACCTATTTTGTTTATACTTCTTTATGTACTTATAATCTCCCCTGGATTGATTGAAATTGCATTCCTTGATGATAGGAATTGTTTTATTTTTGTCTTTGTATCTTCAGTGCTTAGGAGAGTACTTGGGACAATTGGGCACTTATAAATGTTTGATGATCAAATAACTCCCTAAACGTGATTATATTCACATCATCCTTTCTCCTATGGAATCATAAAATGGTACTGGAAAGTGCATAAAAATCATCATATTTCTCAGGTCTATTATTAGTAAAAGTATCTTTATTTGAAGTCTATATATGAATGTTTTATGAATATTTCTCCTAGTGCTTAGGATAGCAAAAGATAAGGTAGGTAAGTCTAATTCTGTAACACAGGACTAATAATATAAAGACTGAAGTGAATATCCTCTCTGATTTCATCTACTCTAAACAAACCAAAAATATTTTTCTCCTCCCTCCTCCTCCTTTTTTTTCTCTTCTTCTTCTTCCTTCTCCTCCTCCTCTTCCTTCTTTTCCTTCTCCTCTTTCTTTCTTTCTTCTCTATCTCTGTTCATTGCTGTCTCTCTCTGTATCTCCTGCTTTCTACTAAGGGCTAAGGATCAGGTTGTTGTTTTATCTTAACATGTTTTCTCTCTCACGGGATTCTTTTAAGTGTAATTATCCAGTTGTATACAGGTATTGCATGTGTGCTTGTGTGAATGTGAATGTGTGTGTGTGTGTGTGAGAGAGAGAGAGAGAGAGAGAGCGAGAGAGAGAGAGAGAGAGTGAGAGTAAGAGAGAGAGACAGAGAGAGACAGAGACAGCAACAGAGATGGAGGGGTGGAGAAAGAGAGAGAGGGGAAAAGAGGAAGAGAAAAGCACAGAGAGAAGAAGAGAGAGAAAGAAGAAAGGAAGGAGGGAGAGTGCGAGAGAGTTTATATATATATATATATATATATATATATATATATATATATAGCTTTCTTGTGCTTTCCTTCCTTTACACAGAAAGGGCTAGAGAATTCTAAATGTGCATTTTCTCATGAGGTTACAGATTCAGAAGATGCTAATTAATAAAGAACATTTTGTTAAAACAGCTAGATGTTGAACTGGATAGAATTCTAGGGCTGGGGTCAGGAAAATCTGCCTGAATCAAATCTAGCCTCCAATACATACTAGCTTCATGACCTTAGGCAAGTCATTTAATCTCTCAACCTCAGTTTCTTCAACTGTAAAATAATGATAATAATAGTATTTATCATATAGAATTGTTGTGAGGATTAAGTAAAAGAATATTTTTAAAGCATTTAGTGCAATCTGCCATATTGTAGGTGCTATATGAATGTTTATTCCCTTCTTTTCTCCTTCCCATTTAGTTATTATTATATGTTATTACATATTCCTATTTTTGCCTATAAGATTAACGTAGAGTAGGGGCAGCTAGTTGGTATAGTGGATACAGCACTAATCCTGAAGTCAGCAGGACCTAAGTTCAAATCTGGCCTCAGACACTTAATACTTCCTAGCTGTATGACCCTGGGCAAGTCACTTAACCTCAACTGTCTCAGAAAAGAAAAAAAAATTAATGTAGAGTATAGAGTTATTGCATATATCCATTAAGGGTCAGAGCCCAACTAAGAAGCACCCAATGGCCTTGTTGAGTGCAGTTCAGAACCAGAAAGTTCTAAGTTTCTGGATCTTCAGAATTTGGCTGTCTCTGAAGCAATACAGTTAATATCTTTTGCCTCTAACTGGTTTGATTTTAGCATTTCAAATCCTTTATTTAATGTGGTTTTGAACTTGCTTATCATCAGTAAGTATGTGGCTTTTAAACAAGTTTAAAGACTGATAGGATCAATTTTTACTTTAGATGTGACCTTAGGCTCTCTTAGGAACTCCTGGTCATCATAAAAGTCACCCAATATCAGACCTCCAACCCTAACTATTTCTTCTTAAATCACTGAGGCACAGAAAATCAGCAAGCAAGATTCTGATGGGGAAAGAGAACCTTAGAAATATATTTGACTCCTTTGTTATTTTGACATCTCCAAGGAGGCCCAATAGCTACCCATGATGAGAATTTCTTCCTTAATGATGTGATCACACTTCCCTAGAACTTGGAATCCATGACATTCTCCAAAAAGAGTGCTCCAAGATATCACAATAGTATCTCCTGATCATCGTTGTTCTTCTTCTCCTCCTCCTCCTTCCTACACACTTATATAACACTGCAAGATTTAAAAAGTATTTTTCAAATATTATTTCATTTTATTCCCAAAACAACCCTTCAAGGTAAGTGCTATTATTATCCAAATTTTATATATGAGGAAACTGAGGCATATCTCAGTGACTTACTTATGGTCACACAGCTAGAAAGTATTTGAAACTGGATTTGAACTCAGGTTTTGCTGACTTGACACAGAGCTCTATCAACATTGCTACCTCTATTACTACTGCTAGTAGTAATTATTTCTTCTTAAATCTATCACTCTCCAGCAGATCCATCAAAAGAAAAAAAAAGCAATGCAAATGAACTGAAAATGTCTTTCTGCTACCTTTTGACTCAGCTGAAAACACTCAGCATCCCTGCTGCCTCTGGCCAACGTGCTGACTAGAGGAGGTCTACTTATTGTCAAGATAACTGTAGGCAAGTCAGTATATCTAAGCTTCAGGTTTCTTATCTAAAAAATGAGAGGCTTAGAGTAGATGCTTTCTAAAGTTATTTACAATCTATAAATCCATGATCTTTTAGCCTGCTGACACTTTAGTCTGGAGGTAATAATGGTACAGTGTTGGGACTCAATATTTTCTGTGTCAGAATACTTTGACAGTCTGGTGAAGCTTTTCTCACAATAGCTTAAAATTATACATATATTTAAATCCACAATATTTTTTTTAAAAAAACCAAATTGTTCTGAAACAAAATTTTCAGATGTTGGATTTTTTTTAGTTTCATAGACCTTTGGTTAAGAAATCCTGCATTGTAATAAAAATACTGACTTAGAAGTCAAATCATATCCTGGACCTGTTACTATCCTGTTGTTTGGACCTACTCAAACTATCAAACTCCTCTGAATCTCAAAATACCTATCTGTGAAAGAAGAGTGTTGGACCAAATGCTCTCTGAGATTCCTTTAAGCTCTAGGAGTCATAGATTAACTACTTCTTGTGTATCTTTCTCCCTTCTAACAGTTTCATCTCCAATTCTGCAGTGAAAAACTTTGACTTATAGATGCTATTGGTTTGCTCCTATAAGTATTTGGCAATCTATTCCCTCTAACATTTAGAACATGACACAAAAATATGTAGATCATCAAATGAGGTACTATTTATTACTCAAAAGGCCCTGTCCTGAACATCTTATGTATGACCTTCCACTTTTAGTTCCTACTACTCCAGTTAATGCCCCCAAAATGAGTTTCTATGGAAGACAGCATTTGAATGAATGGTGCTTATACAACAGCCACTGATTCCTATGTGAATAGTTAGAAGAGAAATTCAAGTGCTGTGCAGGGATAGTAGGATAAATGTATTGTTTCTTTTGTGTTCATTATTTGTTTTTTATTTGGTGGGAGAAATGTGACTATGAGAAAGCCAATGGAAACAACTCATGAATCTTTCATAGCCATTTATGACCTCCAGGTTACTATCCTATCTTCTTCAATTATTCAATCTCTTGGCTTAAATTCTTCATATCTACCTCAAGACCCTAGAGACTTCAATATGTATGCTGCTGTCACTTCCAATACCTGAGCTACCATACTATCAAACTCGTTTCTCCATAACTCCTTCATCACTCTCCCAATCACCCCAGAGGTGGTTACTTCTTCTAAGATCATGATCTTTGATACTTCTCACTCTGATAACAATTCCCTTTCTTGCCATATCATTTTTCATGAACCTGCACTTTTATGCCTTCTAGTCTTTCCATCTCTATTTGTTCTTCAAGTCTATCAGTCAGTTTTGTTCTGACTTTTCTTCTGGCTTTTAATGGTCTTTATTCTATAGTTACCCATTTCAACAAGGCATTCTCCTCCAGTTTTGAACTAATGACAACCTTGAACTTCTGCTTGTTCTCATACTGCTATTCCCTAGGACTACCTCTTCACCATCATATAACTTCTTTCTTTCTCTTTCTGAGCCACATAATGCACCTGAAAAGAATCACATACAAAAAACAGACTGATTGAAACTACTACAAATTTTTGCTATCTAACCTCAAGTTAGCCCTCAACTCTAAAGAGTGATTGACTTCTAATCACACTAAGCTGCAGACTTGGCAAATCTAATGAATTTGAGGTAGAACCTCAAAAATTGTTTTAATTTGTATTCCTCCAATCACTGGTGATTTTGAACATTTTTTCAAACCCTCTTTTCACTCATTTTGTCCAATTTGCTATAAAAATTGACTACTATAAGACAAGCTTTATTTGTGAAAGAGGACAAAGTTCAGCTAAGAGGGCTCAAATAAATGGCTTCATCTGGGATTATGGGACATTCTTTGGGTCTGAAGACAATAGGACATTCTTTGGTTCTGACTAAGGATTATACAAGATCCTCAGGAAAACATAGAAATATCACATTAGCACTTGACAGATTTCCCTTTCTAAAATACCATAGACAGAACCACATGCAACAATATCCTGGAAGACAGAAGATGAAAGTAGTGGACCAGCAGAGCTGAACCACAATCTACTTCTCTCTCTTCACATACAATTAACTATATCTTGCAAAAGGAGTAGGCCAGTCTGATCAAAGTATTCTAGAATTAAAAGTGGAGAAGAATGACTTAAATATAAGCTCCATAGTAGTGGGAAAACATTGATTGAGAATCCGAAGACCTGGATTCAAACCCACTTTTAATATTTATAATATGTGACTGGGCAAATCACTTATTCTCTCTGGACTTCAGTATCCTCATCCAGAAAATAAGTGGTAAAGGGGCAAAGCCAAAATGGAGGAAAATAGACAAGACATTGCCTGAGTTCTCCTTAGCTTCCCTCACAATTAATACTAGATCAAGCCTCTTAATGAATTTTGAAGTAACAAAACTCCCAAACATTTGGAGTGTAATAATTTTCCAACTTAACAAATCTTGGAAAGACTTCATAAAATATTTGTCTCATTGATGCAGAGGGGAACACAGTCCAACACAGGTTCAGCAGGGAGAGGTTTGGGACAGGGAGGCCTGGCACAGAAAATCTAGCAGGAGGCTTTTAGCCAAAATACTGCAGAGTTGGTTTTTCTGTCCTGGTTCAAAAGGCCAGTGGATCAGCAGACCAGCTGTGAGATCTCCAACACAACTACAGAGGTCAAATTATGAGCCTCTGAACCTAAGCCTAACAGGTAGGACTTGGCCAGGTCTACCCAGTGCAATGAAAAATCCTGCAACATTGTCAACCCCATCCCAGTACAATCTATAAGAGGCCAATGTCCCCTGCAAAAAAGAATTTGAGACAATTTCCCTTATGACTTAAGAGCAGAGCTCAACTTTTTAAAATGAGCAAAAAAGCAAAAAGAGCTCTGACTATAGAAAGTTATTTTGGGGCCAGGGAGGATCAGAACACAAACCCAGAAGAGGAGAGCAAGGGCAAAATTCCTTCAGATGAAGCCTCAAAGCAGAATATGATCTAGTCTAGAGCTCAAAAGACTCCCTTAGAAGAATTCAAAAAGGGTCTTAAAAGAGAGATACAAGAAAAATGAGGAAATGAAGTAAGTGCTATGCAGGAAAAGTAGGAAAGTTTGGGGAAAGGAGTCAACAGCTTTGAGTAAAAGGAGAAAGACATATATAACTTTGGAAAACTAGGATAGCAGGAAATGCAGAGTTGGTAATTTTAAATTTGAATGTGAATGGGATGATTTCTCCCATAAAAACAGATGGCTGAGTGGATTAAAAGCCCAAATCCTACATGTTGTTTGCAATAAACACATTTGAAGCAGAGAAATACATATAGAGTAAAGGTAAAATATCTTAGCTGAAATAAAAATGATCAAATAAAGAGAAGTAAAAAGATCAAGGAAACACAAAAATAGATCTAATTTTAAAAGATAAGGAAGGAAACTACATCTTGTTAAAAGGTATCATAGACATTAAAGTAATATTAATACCAAACATATATGCAACAAGTGGCATAGCATCCATACTCTTAGAGGAGAAGTTAAATGAATTGCAAAAGAAATAGACAGCAAAATTATACTACCTTTATCATACTCCCTTTATCAGAACTAGAAAATCCAGTCACAAAATAAACAAGAAAGATGTTAAGGGGATGAATAGAATTTTAGAAAAGTTTGGTATGATAGCCCTTTCGAGAAAAAAGAATGGAAATAGAAAGAAATATATCCCTCTCTCTCAGCAGTACATGGCACCTACACAAAAATCGATCATGTATTAGGGAATAAAATCCTCACAATTAAATGTAGAAAGGTAGAAATAGTCAATGCATCCTTTTTAGAACATGATACAATAAAAATTATATGTAATAAAGAACATAGGAAAAACATACCAAAAATTAATTGGAAACTAAATAATCTAATCCTAAAAAATGACTGAGGGAAATAACAAATCATAGAAATAATCAATAATTTTATCCAAGAGAAAGGCATGAGACAACACACCAAAAGTTATGAGATGTAGCCAAAACAATTCTTAGGGGAAATTTTATATCTCTAGATGCTTACATGAATAAAATAGAGACAGGAAAGCTCAATGAATTGAGCATTGATCATGCAAATAAAAAAGCTAAAAAAGGAATAAATGAAAAAACCCCAATTAAATATCAAATTAGAAATGCTAAAAATTAAAGGAGAGATTAATAAAATGGAAAGTAAGAAAACTATTGAAATAATAAACAAAACTAGGAGTTGGTTTTATGTAGGAAAAAAAACAACAAAACAGATAAACTTTTTGGTTAATTTGATTAGAAAAAGGAAAGAATAAAATCAAATTACCAGTATCAAAAATGAAAAGGATGAATTTAGCATTAATCAAGAAGAAATTAAAGCAATAATTAGGAACTATTTTGCCCATTTTATGCCAATAAATCTGATTAAGTGCACTATATGAATACTTAAAAAATAGAGATTAACAGATTAATGGAGGAAATAAATTACTTAAATGGTCCCATTTTAGAAAAAAAAATAAATTGATGAATCCATTAATATACTCCCTAAAAAAATCTCCAGGACCAGATGGATTTACAAGTGAATTCTAACAAACATTTAAGGAACAATTAATTCCGTTACTCTATAAACTATTTGGAAAAATAGGGGAAGAAGTAGTCCTATCAAATTCCTTTTATCACACAGATAAAGTGTTGATACCTAAATCAGAAAGGGATAAAACAGAAAAACAGACCAATTTTCCTTATGAATATTGATATAAAAATTTTAAATAAAATAATACCAAAGAGTAACTTATCACCAGGATAATATACTATGTTCAAAAAAGGATTTATTCCAGGAATTCAGAGCTTGGTCAATATCAGGAAAACTATCAGCATAATTGACTATATTAATAGTCAAACTAACAGAAATCAGATGATTATATCAATAGATGCAGAAAAAGCATTTGACAAAATATAACACCCATTCCTATTTAAAACACTAGAAAACACAGGAATAAATGGAGTTTTCCTTTAAATGTTAAGTAGCATCTATCTAAAACCATTAACAAGCATTATATGTAATGAGAATAAACTAGAAGAATTCCCAATAAGATCAAAGGTGAAATAAGGTTGCCAGTTATTACCAATATTATTCAATATTGTACTACAAATGTTAGCTTTAGCAAAAAGAGAAGAAAAAGAAACTGAAACAATTAGAGTAGGTAATGAAGAAACAAAACTATCACTCTTTGCAGATGAAATGATGGTATACTTAGAGAATCCTAGAAAAATCAACAAAAAAACTACTAGAAATAATTAACAACTTTAGGAAGTTGCAAGATTTAAAATAAATTCACATAAATCATTGGCATTTCTATGTTACCAATAAAATTTCAGCAAATAAGATAGAAAGAGAAATTTCATTTAAAATAATTATAGATAAATATGAAATATTGGGGAGTCCACCTATCAAGACAAAGCCAGGAACTATATGAACACAATTACAAAACACTTTTCACACCAGTAAAGTTAGATCTAAAAAAATTGGAAGAATATCAAGTGCTCATGAATAGGCCAACCTAATATAATAAAAATGACATTTCTATCTAAATTAATCTATTTATTCAGTGCCACACTACTCAAGAAATTATTTTATAGAGCTAGAAAAAAAGAGTAACAAAAAAATCATCTGGAAGAATAAGAATTTCAGGGAATTAATGAAAAAAATGCAAAGGAAGGTGGCCTAGTTGTACCAGACCTAAAACTATATTATAAAACAGCAGTCATCAAAACCATTTAGTACCGGCCAAGAATTAAAGTAGTAGATTAGTAGAATATGATAGTTCACAACACACTATAGTCAATGACTATTGTAACCTAGGGTTTGATAAACTCAAAAACTGCAGTTTCTGGTATAAGAACTCATTATTTGACAAAAATTGCTGGAAAAAGTGGACAATAGAATGGCAGAAGCTCTTGTTGATGTAATTGTGAATTGATCTCTGTTTTGGAGAGCAATTTGAAACTGTGCCCAAAAGATTATCAAACCGTGCATATCCTTTGATCCAGCAGGGGTTCTACTGTGTCTGTATCCCAAAGAGATCATAAAAAGGAAAAAAATATTTGTGGCAGTCCTTTTTGTAGTGTCAAGGAACTGGAAATTGAGAGAATGCTCATCAGTTGGAGAATGGCTGAATAAGTTAAGGTATATGAATATAATGGAATACTATTGTTCTATAAGAAATGATGAGCATGCTGATTTCAGAAAAGCCTGAGAGACTAACATGAACAGATGCTAAGTGAAGTGAGTAGAACCAAGAGAATACTGTATACAACAAGATTATGTGATGATCAGCTGAGATGGACTTGGCTTTTTTCAACAATAAGGTGATTCAGGGAATTCCAATAGATATAATGGAAAGAGCCATCCACAACCAGAATGTAGATCAAAGCATAGTATTTTCACCTTGTTATTGTTTATTTGCTAGGTTTTTTTCTTCCTTATTTTCCCCCTTTTTGATCTGGTTTTTCTTGTGTAGCATATCAAATATAGAAATATGTTTAAAATAACTGCACATGTTTAATGGGAGGGAACATACAAATACTTATGCACATATAATATCTATACAGGAAAAGCACTAGGTCTCGGGGTGGATGACTGGAGAGTAAGAAATGCTTTTTGCAGAGGTAAGGATTTTAATAGAGTCCAAAAAGAAGTCAAGGAACACAGGAAGCAGAGCGAGAGCATATGAGACATGAGGGAAAGTTTCTTTTGTAAAATTGGAAGATGGAGTATCACACAGAAGGAAGAATAACTAGATAAATGGAGCTATATAAAAGAGTACATGGAGGGTGTAAGATATAAAGAGCCTGAAAAGATAAAAAGGGATCAGGTTGTAAAGGGCTTTAAATGCCCAAAACAGGATTTTTATAATTTATCAACAAGATATTAGGAAATTAGGATGCTGATTATGTGATAGAAAGGAGATATATATATGAAAAATATATGCATAGAAATAATAAAACTGGACAATACAATGTACATGTGGTATGGGTGCAAATGAGAAAATAAATGTATATGTTGGTGACTGGAAGGACAGTGATAATAGGAAAGATGAAAAGAAGGGAGGGCTTTAAGGTGGGGAGGGAAGATAGGAAGTTTTTGATATGCCTTGGGATACCCAATCTGAGACATTCAAAAGACAGTTGGTGATTTTTGGTCTATAGATAGGGGAATTTCATTCTCTATCCTCACCCCTTAACCTCTAAGCCTCTACTCCCTTTTCTTTCCTCCTCCTTTACTCCTCCTCTATTTCTCATTTTTTTTCCTTTTTCTCCATCTCCCTCTCTTTCTTTCTCTCTTCTACTTCCTCTCTTCCTTCTTCCCATATATGTATATGTATGCATACATAAAGATATATATGTATGTATACATATGTAATATAGGACATACCAAAAGTCAGTGTAGTTTTAAGCTATTAAAGCTTTAATAATCCAGACTTTGGGGACTAAATGTATATGTATATCTACATGTATATAGGTATATTATATATGTGTCTTTATAGTCAACGAATGTTCATAGGTGTATTTACACATACATGTATATATGTAAACACACAATGAACATATGTTTATTTATTTTATGTATATATGCACATATGTGCATATAAATGGAAATAGATGATAATTTATTTTATGGGAGCTGATGAGATCATCAAGTAATATAGAATCAAAGGAAAACACAAGAGAGCTAAAGATATAGCTTTCAGAACAACCTGCATTTATTAGACATGACATGATTAAAGATTTACCAAAAGAAACTGAGAAGGAGCAGTCAGTCAGGTAGAAGACAAAGCAAAAGAGAATAGTGCTGCAATAACCTTATAAAGGACAAAGAGTCTGAGAGACAAGTATGATTGATGGGGTCCAAAGCTGCAAAGAGACTAAGAAAAATTGGGTATGAGAAAATGTCATTAAAATTAGTAATTAAGAAGTTGTTGGTAACTTTAGAGAGAGTAATTTCAGTTAAATAATAGGTTGGATATATAGATTAAAGGAGAAGAGAAACTTCCAAGAAGTTTAGCTAAGAAGAGGACAAGAGATAGAGAATAATATCTAACAGGGATGATTTGTTGGGTCCAGTAAGGACTCATTTTTTAAGGACAGAAGAAATTAAGATCTGTTCAAAGGCAACATGGAAGAAGACAGTAGAGAATGAAAAAGAGGGAAAGGGGCAAGGAGGAAGGAAAAGAGGGAGAGAGAAAGAGGAGAGAGACAGAAGCAGAGACAGAGATATGGAGACAGACAGAGAAGAACAGACAGACAAAGGGAGAGAGGCAGAGGGAAAGGGAGAGAGACAGAGATAGAGGGAGGGAGAGAGAAACAAGGAGGAGGGAGGGAGACAGACAGTGAGGAGAATAGAGGGAGAGAGGGAGAGATCAGCTGTACAAAAGCTGACGTGATCAAATTTGTATGTTTACTTTGATAAAGAGAAGGGCTACTTTTTCATGTGAAAAAAAAGGAATGAAGGAGAAGATGGTAAAGGAAATGTTTAAGATGAAAAAGAAAAGATTAAGAACTTATTGAATGATCTTATTTTTTTTCAGTGCAGTATGGGGCATGGTCTTCAGTTGAGATGGTAGATGGAAGGAGTTCCCTAGGAGGCTTGAGGAGTGATAAAAGAGCAGCTGTAGTGAATGGACAGCAGTAAAGCCATTGAGGGAAATATAAAAGGTTTGCTTTGCTGTACATAGTAAGAGTCAAATTTACATAACCTAATTTTGTAGTGTAGACAAGTTAGAATGATTTGCTCTACTCACATAGGTAGTATATAAGAAGAGCCATGATTTGAACTAAGGTCTCCTGACTCCAAATGAAGCAATCTGTATTATTTTCCCTTGATTTTTAGTTGAGGAAACTGAGGCTGACAATATTTTGAGATGACTCTGGAAATGACAAGCAAATGATTGCTGGAGTTGATTTGAACACTATGGCAAGCCATAGTGATTCCAGTATATTTCCCTTTATTGGATGAAACAATTTCTTTTTACAATGTAGCTTACTTTTTTATCACTAGATTGATCAGTTCACAAGAATTTTTTGTTCTTTTTAAGATAAATACCAAGCTGTAACCTCATAACACATAGTCCACTTACAAATGTTTTATACATTGGATTTAAATAAAAAAACAGTTAAAGGATGCACTGAGGTGTAACACTATGGACATTATGTGAAGAATTTTCAAATCTGGCATTCAAACCCAACTCTGACACTAACTAGCTATATAACATTGGGTAAATACAGTGTGCCAATGTCTCTAAACTTCAATATCCTCAATTAGAAAATAAGAGGCTGTTGTCTAGATGAGCTCTAAGATACCTTTCAATGCTAAAATTAGTTGGTCCTTGGACAAGGACTTATTTTCATCGAGTCTCAATTTCCTAATATTGTTTTAAAAAAGACTAAGAACTGTCATTTATAATTTATATAATACTGGCCTTAGAGGCAAGAAATATCTAGCCTCAAATCTTTTCTCTTGACAAGATTTACTTATTTACTAGCTATGTGACCAAGGATAAATGACTTATCCCTTCTGAATCTCAAGAAAACTCAGTTTCTTCTTTCTAAGTCATCAATAAGCCATTTTATTAGAGCCATCATTAGAGAAGGGTGGGGAGTTACCATACTAGGAGCTCTTATTGACTAATTATAGGCTTTCCATGTAATGGCAATTCCCTGCCTTGTTTGTCTCACAAAGTTGTCAGAATCAAATGAGATAATGCAGGTTCGAATGATTTGAAAAGATAGGAAAAATATTTAAGTGTAAAATTATACGATTAACTTTGGTTTTTATTTGAAATCTCACTTCATTGACAAAGTAAACAGAGGATTGTTTTAAATGCAGAATCTTAAATGTCATGGAAACTCTTTGGATTGGATTTGTGTTCCCCAATTATCAATTAGATGCTAAACTTCTTGAAAAGATAAGTCCCACATGTCCTTTTCTGTCTACTCTTCAATATCTGGAACCTAGACCTACACCAAAGAAATGTTAAGTGCTCACAAATTGCTTAATAATCAAAATGCTTTTTATCAAAATCCCATAGACAGTAAATGACAGAACTGGGATTTGCTCTAACTCCAAATCCAGCCATAGTTCCATTGAACCACAAAAAGGAAAAAAAAATAGCATTTAGACAAAGATGCCCGAGAGGAAAAAAAAAAAACAGAAAAGTATATAAAGACATCAAGATCTACTGGATCATAAAGGCAAAATGAAATTTCATGCCAAGAACTGAGCAATTTAAACATCTTGAACCAAAATGATTTTAACTCAGCTTAATTACTTTGGAAAATCATGATTACTCAAAGTTGGATATTAAGGAAACATACCCAATACCTTACATATGCCATTAATACAGACATTTCTGCTGTTGCCTCCTTCAAAACAAGGTGTACCGTCAATAACAGCATCTAGCATTTTCTCAGAAAACTGTCCATCAATGGGCCGACAGTGGAGTTCACAGGGATATTCTGCATGGAAACGATAAAAGAGAGAAAAAGATAAATTTCAAATTAACATTTTGATTAACATTCATGATTTCTCAAAAACTCTTAAAAATTTGTGACATCTGATCATCCTTTGATTTTAAAACAATAAGAACCTCATTCCTAGGGCAGCTGGGTGATATAATGAAAAAAGCGCCTGATTTGGAGTCTGGAAGACCTGAATTCAATTCCCACTTCAGAAGCTTGCTAACTATGAAATCCTGGGCAAGTCACTTAATTTTCCCAGTCTCAGTTTCTTCATCTATGAAATAGAGATAATAATAGCATCTACCTTACAGAGTTATAGTGATGAATAAATGAAATGATTTATTCTTTTCCCTTCCCAAATATTGAAACCTTGCTGGGTTAAACCATAGTGATTTCTTCCACCTTGGGTACCACATCCTTGACTCATTGAGAACTATCATTTGTTTATCTCTCCTGGCTGAAAAAGATGAGATGTGTATCAAATGAAATCTTTTTAAAACCTTGCCTATTACAAATAAATGAGAGCCCTAAAAAGCTGTACCATAGAAAAATTTGTAACCTGATCTCTTCTGCAGAATTAGTTTGCATTGGCAGGTAGGTGAAATTATTCAATTATGATTCCAGAATCAAAGAGTTGGAAACAGCTTCAGAGGGCATTTCATAGAACTCTTGCCTAAACAAGAATCTATTCCACAACTCCCCTGTTACACCAATATGCTCAACCCAATTAGTATTTTTTTATATTTTCTTTGCTTATTTCATGTCTCCTGATCAGGGGCAGCTATATGGATAAACTTATTTCTGGAACCTGGCTTCATTTATATTTTTATTTCAGTAAATCTAAGGAAAGGACAAATCTACTTTTGCTTATTCTTAATTTTGAAACATACTTTGCTTATTTCTTCTGAATAAATTTGTTATATACAACTGAATAACTCTTTCTTCAAGGACCAAATCAGGTGGAGGATAAAGATAGTACCATCCATGTGACCATGTGACTCTTCAAGTAAAATAGCTGCAAAATAATTCTTGAGGAGCAAAATGCTGATTTGTTTTTACTAACAGTAGTATGGTATAGATATAACTATGGGCTACATGTTGTACAACAATTTAGCATTTGCTTGTAAAGGAAAATAAATGGAGACAATGAGATGGCTCAGTGGATAGAGAACTGAACCTACAGTCAGGAAGATCTGAATGCAAATCTAGCTCAAACAATTGCTTGCTGTGTAATCCTGAGCAAGTTATTTAACCTCTGTCAATATAGATCCACTGGAGAAGGAAATGCCTTTGCCAAGTTTCTTTGCCAAGAAAACTCAATAGATAGTCCTTAGGTTCATGAAGAGTTGTATACAAGTGAATAACAACACCTATTTAAAGAAAGATTACTAATTTCATAAGAATACCATTTCCTGGGATAGAAAGTGAGGGACCAATCACATACTAAAAGTATAGAATAACTAAGGACAACCATTATTCCTAAGAGGAAAAGGCTGAAAACAAAGAATAAGGACTAGCTGAATTTACAAAAAGTCCAGGGAACAAATTACTCAGAAAAGTCAACAAAGAAAAACCAATTTAAAGAGATATTTTAATATTTTTAAACACAGCAAGAAAAGGAGCCAAGATGGTAGAGAAAAGACAGGGATACATCTGAGCTCTCCTTAATTCTTCTCTAAATGACTTTAAATAATTCCTCTAAATAAATTCTGCAAGGAACAGATAAGTGGCACAATGGATAGAACACCAGCCCTAGGGTCAGGAGAACCTGAATTCAAATCTGGCCTCAGACATTTAATATTTCCTAGCTATGTGACTCTGGGCAAATTACTTAACCTCAATCGCCCCAGGCCCTCCCCACCCCCCAAAAAAAAATCTGCAGCAAAACCCACAAAGGGATGAGGCAAAACAATTTTCCACTGAGGCAAGAGAAGAATGTAGTCCAGTGCACCAGTGCAAACCTCATCCCAACAAACCAATAATAGGACCTGGAAGTGATTGAATCAGCAGTTGCAGATATTACTCCCTGAGCTCCAGGCCACAGATGGTAAGGGGGTTAAACATCTGGTCAGAAGGAGAATAAAGAGGTTCCTTTGTTAGCACTGGTTTTAGGACTCTGTTGTATTGCCCACACTTGGATCAGGGTTGCAATCCTAGGTCACAATCCCAGGGAGAGGAGAAGCACCAACACAGCAAAATTTGTGGCCACAACAGAGTGGGGATCATTGTCACAGTTTCAGGACAGAAAAAAATCTTTATGATTAATCACAGACTATAACACAGTCCAAAAGAGTAAGAAACACACCTTTCCTTTGATTATAGCATCTTAGAAGAATTTAAAGCTTATAGACTCACAGAACTAGCTCTGAAAACAAATGAATAAAAACCCAAAGCTTGAGATAGTGCCCCGTCCACTTTGGGAGTAGAGTCCAATTTTAACAGAGTCAAACATCAGGAAATAGATTGAAAAAATGAGCAAACTACAAAATAAGATCCCAAACACAGAAAGTTGTTATAGCAACAAGAAAGATTAAAACACAAACTTAGAAGAAAACAACAAAGTCAAGAAACCTCAAAGATAAATGTGAATTGGTCTCAAGCCCAAAAAGAATTCCTGGGAGAACTCAAAAAGGAGTTTAAAAATCAAATACAAGAGGCAGAGAAATGACTGGGAAAGAAATGGTACAGTGATGAAAAAAGTCAGGAAAAAAGTCAAAAGCTTGGTAAGGAAGGCATCAAATACACTGAAAAAATAACATCTTAAGAAACAGTATAGGTCAAATGATACAGGAGGCAGAAAAATTCAATGAAGAGAATGCCTTAAAGAACAGAAGTGGAGAAATAGAAAAGAAAGTAAAAAGAAAAAAAACTCACTGAATAAAATAATAACTTAAAAATTAGAATTGGGCAAGTAGAATCTAATGACTCCATGAGACATCAAGAAGCAATAAAAAGAAATGATTAAAAAAAATTGAAAATGTGAAATATCACATTTAAAAAACTGATCTAGAAAACAGATCCAGTATAACATGTAAAGGACTGTTTGCCATCTGGGGGAGGGGGTGGAGGGAGGAAGGGGAAAAATCGAAACAGAAATGAGTGCAAGGGATAATGCTGTAAAAAATTACCCTGGCATGGGTTCTGTCAATAAAAAGTTATTTTAAAAAATAGATCCAGGAGAGATAACTTAAGAATTTTTAACTACTTGAAAGCCATGATCAAAAAGAAATCCCAGTCATCATCTTTCAAGAAATTATCAAACAAAATTGTCTTGATATTCAAGAACCACAGAGTGAAATAGAAATTGAATGATGGGAAAACAATATCTAACTCTTGAGAACTGTGTCTTTCACTGGGACAGGGCTGGGGGTTGTCACCACATGGATGGAGGGTGTGTTTGTGAATTGATTCTGATGTGATATTGAAGAAAAAACATTAAGGGATGGGAAAAGGTCTGTACTTGGAAAAGAGAAAAGGGGAGATATAATGGAACAAATTAGATTAAAAGAAAAAGCGCAAAAGACCTATTACAAGTGAGGAAAAGAAAGGAGGGAGGGTGAACATTGTCTGAAGCTTGATCTCATTAGTTTAACTCTAAGAGGGAATAACTTAATCATTGAGTTGGATATAAAAATTTATCTAGCCCTCTAAAGAAGTAGGAAGATAAAGATGAAAGAAGAGAGGCAGGATAGAAGGGAGGGGAGAAACATTCAAAAAAAAAAAAAATAAGAAAAGAGGGGGGAGGAGTAATAGAAGATAAGGTAGTGGATGGGGTAGATTAAAAAACACTGCTAAGAGAAGGGGAAAGGGTGATAGGAGATAGGTAATGGGTGTGATGGGTAAAAAAAAATACACTTCTAAGGACAGGGTGGAAAAAAGAGAACAAAAGTATATACAAAGGAGAAAATAGGGTAGAAGGAAATACAGAGCTGATCATTACAACTAGGAATGTGAATGGGATGAACTCTACCATAAAATGGAAGAAAACAGCAGAGTGGGTTAAAAAATAGAATCCTACAATACAGAAACCAATAATCTTGGTTTACGAGAAACATATTTGACACAGAAAAAGACACATGAAGAGTAAAGATAAAAGGCTGGAACAGAATTCATTATGCTTCAGCGGAAGTAAAAAAAAAAAAAAAACAGGAGTAGCAATTCTGATCTCAGATAAAGCAAAAGTAAAAATAAATCTTATTAAAAGAGATAAAGAAGGAATGTATGTTTTGATAAAGGATACCATAAACAATGAAGTAGTAATAACAATACTAAATATATATTTTCTCCAAGGGGTAGAATAGCCAAATTCCTAGAAAACATTTTAAGCCAGTTACAGTAAGAAATAGACTGCAAAACTAAACTAGTGGGGAATCTCAACCTTCCCCTCTCAGAATTAGACAGCTCTAACCATAAAATAAACAAGAAAGAAACTAGAAAGTTAAAAGAATCCTAGAAAACCTAGGTTTGATAGATTGCTGGAGAAAACTGAATAGGGACAGAAAGGAATATAACTTTTTTCAGCAGTACATGGCGCTTGCACAAAAATTGGCCATGCAGTAGGGCATTAAAAACCTCACAATCAAATGCACAAAGGCAGAAATAGTAAATGTGTTTTTTTCAGACCACAATGCAATAAAAATTATATTCAACAAAGGGACAAGGAAAGATAGAATAAAAACCAATTGGAAATTAAATAATACAGTTCTTAAAAGTGAGTGGGTCAAACAATAAATCACAGAAACAATTCATAATTTCATCCAAGAGAATAACAATAATTAGACAACATATTAAAACCTATGGGATGCAGCCAAAGCACTTCTTAGGGGAAATTTTATATCTCTAAATGACTACATAAATAAAATAGAGGGAAAAGGAGATCAATGAATTGACATGCAACTAAAAAAAGCTAGAAACAGAACAAATTAAAAAAAAAAAAAAAACAATTAAATACCAAATTAGAAATTCTGAAACTCAAAGGAGAGATTAATAAAATTGAAATTAAGAAAGCTATTGAGCTAATAAATAAAAGTAAAAATTGGTTTTATGAAAAACAACAACAACATAGATAAACTTTTGGTTAATTTGATTACAAAAAGGGAAGAAAAAAAACAAATCACAAGCATCAAAAGTCAAAAGGGTAAATTTACCACCAATGAAAAATAAATCAAAGCAAATAATTAAAAGCTATTTTGCCCAACTGTGTGGCAGCAAATCCAACAATCTAATCAAAATGGATGAATATTTACCAAAAATACAAATTACTCAGATCAACAGAAAAAGAAATAAATTACTTAAATAATCCCATTTCAGAAAAAAGAAATTGAACAAGGCATTAATGAACTGTCCAAGAAAAAAATCTCCAGGGCCAGATGAATTCACAAGTGAATTCAACCAAACATTTAAAGAACAATTAATTCCAATACTATGTAAACTACTAGGAAAAATAGGTAAAGAAGAAGTCCTGTCAAATTTCTTCTATGACACAAATAAAGTACCAATACGTAAACCAGGAAGAACCAGAACAGAGAAAGAAAATTAAAGGCCAATATTTGGTGTTCTCCTAAAGCATATCATCTGGAGTTACATCATTTGCTACATCAGCACATCACAAAGACCTTTACTTCTTCAACTTTTGGAGCCATTATTGGCTCAGATATTACATTAACTGTAATAAAAAGGATATTTTCACAAATATCCTAGATATCCTAGATATATTTTATGTAGGAAAAATCCTGCTCTTCCCAGAACAAAAAGCACTAATCCAGATGCATGGAATTTAGATACATAATTTACTGAACTAGTATATTGTCTGGTTGCCAAAGAGAAGAAAAAAACAAGGAAAAAAAAAAGGACAAGGTATTGTTGGGCTTACATAAAGCAAAAGATACACAATCAATGTTCTGAGTCCTTTTAGAGCTTTCTCTTACTTCTGTGCTGCAAAAAGGGAACTTTTCCAACAAAGATCTTCAGGAATAATCTACCATTGCTCCTCTCTTTTGGTAAATTTATCCAGATGCTTATTGTAACATTGACAATAATTTTTTTTTAAAATGCCTATTGTGCTTTAGGCACCTCCATTGAGAGAGAGTAGGGAATAGTATCACTAGAAGAAACAAGAACCACTAGTCCCCTTGGGCTGCAACTTTTTGCCTGAAGAGAAATGCTCCTAGAGAAGGTGAAACTTAATTATGGACAGGCAGGAATAACAGATGAAAGTATTTTTTTGTTTTCTTATAGGAAAAAAAAAGTCAATAAAGCTTTTTTTTCCCCTGAGGCAATTGGGGTTAAATGACGCAGGGTCACATAGCTAGGAAGTGTTAACTGAGATCATATTTGAACTTAGGTCCTCCTGTGTTCAGATCTCTATCTATCCACTGCACCACCTAGCTACCCCATCACTAAAGCTATTTAAGGGATATGAATGGAGGGAGAAGAGTGATATAATCAGAGTTTAAAAGACTATTTCAGCTGTGGTGTGAAGAATGAATTGGAGTTGAGGTGCAGGGAAGGCTAGGGGCAAGATAACCATTTAGAAACAATAAGTAATCTCCTCCTACCATTCAATTGGAGATCTTGGCCAGGGGCATAATGACCACCCTTTATTGAAAGGTCCCTAATTCAGGGCAGCAAAAAACCCAATAAAATCAAATACTGTGTGCCCAGGCTTTTACAAATAATCCCGACAGGATTTTGCCCACTAAGAAAGCTGTTTTCTTAGTGTAATAAACCCACTTTTGGCTACAAATCTCTTGCCTGTATTCATTGAGGTTTGTGAATTCTTTCACAAAGCCTGCCACCAGCCAGGGGACCCCATTGCTGTCAGGTTATTTCTCAACCCTCATTTCTCACACCTCAAGAGTATAAGTAGAAAGGATGAGAAAAATGTCAGATATTTATGTATTATGAAGTTGAATTGTAGTTAATTTGGCTCTCAATCTAGGGATTAGTTCCATCATGGAAATTATGTTCAGATGTGTGATTTAATTTATCTAATTCTTACATTGGTCTGATTCCCAAGAAGACAAGACTATTATTTATTTAATTATTTCCATAAAGTAAATGTTCACTGGAAGGACTTCATTTTCCCCTGGGAATGGTGTATTTACATGCAAGGGGGAATATGTCAGAAGTCTGTTTGAAAGTTATAAATTTCTAGAAAAAAAGAATAGGAAAGGAAGCAACTGTGACAGTGCCTATGTTGAGGCAGAAGATACCCCAACAATATGAGGGTCCCCGGGCCCATGTCGCAAGTATGGTGAAAAAATTTACAAACTCTGTCTCCAGGTTAAGGGGCAAAGATTTATTAAGCTGCTTGACAGGGGACTAGAGTTCCAAGAAAATTTAGCATAGTCAGGAGCAAGAAAATAATTTTATAGGAAAGAGAAACAAAGATCAGGTTATGCTAATTTTATGGCTAGAAGTACAATTAAGGAGTGGTAAAGGTGGAACAGTGCTCATCATTGAATTCTGTAGCTTAAAGGTGACACAGCTCTCATCTTTGAATTCTGTGGCTTATTGACCACAGATTATTCTCTGATAGCCTGAACTCTTTGTGGCACTCCCAAGGCTTTAGGATTTCTCAGGAATTGCTACTTTCTCACACCTCTGAAAGATTCATCCCCAGCAAATCCTACTTGCAGACTGCAGAGAATAATAAAGTAGAGAAAGGCAAACTCTTGCAGTGGTTAGAAAAAACAAAGAGCCTGTGTTCCATTCTAGGTGCCATATTTCATGAAAGTCATTAATAAGCTGGGGACTATTCAAAGAAAGGTAACTAGGTTGTCAAGGAGACAAATTCAAGTTCATGTCATGTGAGAAGCAATTGATGGAACTGGGCAATTTACCTTAAAGAAGATACCTGTCTTCAAGTATTTGAAGGGTTGTCATCTGAATAAAGGATTAGATTTCTTTTCTTAAGCCCCAAAGAACAGAACTAGAAGAAAGAGATAGAAGCTGAAGAGACATGAAAGGAAAAGTTTCCCAACATAATACAAAGGAATTCTTCTCTGGGTATGGATTAGACTAGGTAATGTGAGAAATAACTCCATAGGACTTGGGAGAGGTGAAGTTAAAAGTCTTTAATTACACAACTGCAGAGGTGGTATCCTATAGAACAGAACATTTAGGGCCCATATATGATGTAGACTTATTGTCTTCCCCTGTGAGTAAGAAACCCATCTGGCTACTATCAGACATAATTAATTCGCAGGCTATTCTGTTTGAAAAGAGTGATTATGAAGATAGAACTCTTTATCAGCTTTCATTGTCTATCCCTTAACCTCTGTGCATTTTATAACAACCGTTGAAATATTGATTAGTATATATTTAGGTCGGTCTGAGACCTGGTCTACCAAGTGTTCCATCTGGCTTCTCTTTTTCCCTCCCTAGCACCTCCTTCCCTGATTTCCTTGAGAAATCCCCACAGCTGTATTTTCCCTATAAAAGATTTGCTCATGATGATCTTTGGTAAGTTCCTTTCAGGACTAAGTCTAGCATGAGGCACTCTTTCTCTTCCCTTCCTAGTGCCTTTACTGATCCCTTTCCCCTTATTAATGACTCTCTTTTTCAGAACTGAGTCTGCCAATAATAAAATCATTGCCTCTTAATTTGGAGCCAATCTAAGACTACAAATTTCTTGAGACACTTGTGACACTGGGCCAGAACCCCAACATTTGGGGGTTCATGCCCCACATCCCATCACTAAGAGAAAGATTAAAATTTCCCAAGTTAGCGAAGAGCATTGATTATTATTCTTATAATGGTTTAAATTCTAATTTTTAAAAATAATTTAAATGTATGTTCTTAATGGCCAACTTTTATTCGAGAAGATCTGTAAAGAAACACACTTCTCTCTTTGCAGTAGGGAAAAGATGAAGGATGGTTTAAAAATATTGTATAGTCATCACATTGGTCTCTTGACAGATCATTCTCACTCACCCCAATAAGATAATAGGGGAAGAGAAGGGAAAGAAATAAGCATTTTTAAGCATCAAGTTCTGTGCTTAGCACTTTATAAATATTATCCTATTTAATACTCACAGAATCTGTGGGAGAGAGGTACTGTTATTATCCCCATTTTATAGTTGAGAAGCTATGGCTAATAGAGAGGCTAAGTAACTTATCCAGAATCACATAGCTAATAAATATCTGAGCCAGATTTGAACTCAGATTCACTCTGAATGCAGGGCCAGTGCTCTCTCCACTGTACCACATGGCACCCTCTATGTCTTGTCCTTTCTGTCTTTATATATTATTTCTCCTATATACCCCCTGCTTCTCACTCATATAATCATATTCCTAGTTCAGATCTTCATGATCTCATCCAGACTATTCCAATAGCCTTCTAATTGATCTCCCCACTGCACCTCTACCAGTGTCAATATATCTTCCAAGTAGCTGCCAAAATCTTTTCCCAAATACATAGGTCTGACCATGTATGAGAAATGGATAAAGCTTTAGTTTTCACAGAATCATGAAACTTAAAACTAGAGAAATTATACTTAAATCAGAGAAATGAAATTGAAACCTAAGAAATGAAATCTAAAGGTTACAAAACTTATAAAGGGAAGCCATAAATTAGAATAAGAAACACACTATGCAATTTAATCAGGGATGGGAACTCACATTTACAAGGAGGAATTAGGTGTTCTGGATAGGCTATAATCTCTGTAGTATTCATGAATGGGTAACTAGGGGAGAGACAGGAACTATATCCAAATAAAATGACTATTAATGAGAGATATAATTAGGGGTGGAGACTCATGTGGGGAAATTAGGCACTCTAGATAGGATGTAAGCTCTGTAGTACTCAGCCAATAGGGAATCAGGAGAGGGACTGAACTACATCCAAGTAAGATGAACACTAGTGGGAGATGTAATAGGGTGGAGGTTCACACTTGTGGAGGAATTAGAGGGTTCCATATAGGCTATAACAACTGTAGTACTCAGCCAATAGGGAATCAGAGGAGGAACTTAAAATTTGAGGACAGGGTATAAAAAGGCATATTTTATTGATTTTAAGTGTGCCCACTAGCTTGGATACCCACTCTTAAAAGAATGTAAAATAAAATCATTTCCTTGCTTCATAAGAGGGTCTATAGAAGACCCTCTTGGTAAAACACTTGTCCCTTGCACAAGTATCCAACAAATTTCAGTGGTAATTTACACCACTAGAATCAAATATGAATCCCTAAAATATTTAGAAAATTTGAATACATACAATCTCATCCTAATGTCAGAAATTTTTAGGAGCATTAAATTTTACATCTTTCTGTTTATTTTTTTCAGTTATTTAGAATATTTTTTTTCATTTGAAAACAGGTTTTCAAGATTTATCATTTATGAAGCACTGCACTAAGAAGCAGCATGTATGAATACATACATATATATATGTATATGTATATATTATATATATATATACACACACATATATACATACACGGAGTATGTGTATGGGTATGTGTGTGAATACATGTGCACATTCAAAATAATCAAAAGATTTGTATTCCCATCAGCATTGTGCTCACACCTTCACTCTCTCACTCTCGCTGGCTTGCTCTCTTGCTCTCCTTCTCACCACCTCTGCCTTTTAGATTCCTTGATTTTCTACAAGATAATTCTGAAGGAAGTATATCCTAGTCTTCCCTACCCTCAACCCAGTTGCTCATACTTTCTCCTATAAGGTTAACTTCTATTTGTAAGTGTTGTATATCTCCCATTAAAATGTATGCTTCTTGAGGAAAGGGGCTATTTTTGTTTTTTCCTTATGTCATTGGCACTTAGCACAATGTCTAGTAGATAGTAAGACTTTAATCATTATTGATTGATAAATGGTCTTACCATATGATAATTTTGGTTAACTGTTGATTGATTTTATTTGGTTGTTTTTGTTTATAATTAGGAAGAACTCTATGGGAACAATTATTGGGAAATGACTGTGGTATAAAGAATAAAAGACATTCATAAAACATTTATAAAATCAACTACCTTTATTCAAATAATTCAGTGGATCTTAAGCTTCTCATAAGAAAAGAAATGAGGACTTCAAGTGATTGAAATACAATTTGTTCTGTCCTAGCAAAACCCATAATGTTGTGAAGATATCTACATCCAGGGAAAATCCATGAAAAAATATGTGAAGGAAGGAAAGTTAGCAGTATCAGATTTCAAACTGTATTATAAAGTGGTAATCATGAAAATAATCTGGTACTGTTTAAAAAATGGAATGGTGGATCAGAGAGAGAGATTAGGTACATAATACATATTAATAAAATGATCATAATAATCTGCTATTTAATAAACCTAGATTCAAGTTTTGGGGGCAAGAACTGCTGGGAAACCTACAAAGTAATTTGGCAGAAGCTAGAAATAGACCAACATCTCATACTATATGATGAAAAAAAGTTAAAATGGATAAATGATTTAGAGATAGAGAATGATATCATAAGTGAATTAGGAGAACACTGAAAATTTTACCTGTTTTATTTATAGATTTATAGAAAATTAAAAACTCTATAACTAAATCAGAGATAGAGATGGATCAAGGGAAGAAAATGGACAATTTTGATTGCAAGAAATGAAAACAGCCTAACAAACAAAACAGCCTAAATTTTAAGAAAAACCAGAAACTGGGGAGGAGGGATAGAGAGAAATGTATAGCTTCTGCTAAAGGTATCATTTTTTCCAATATACAGGGAACTGAACCAAGTTTATAAAAATACAAGTTTTTTTTTCCAGTTGATAAATGGTTAAAGGATATAAAAAGGCACTTTCAGAAGAAGAAATCAAAGGCATCAATGGTTACAGAATAAAAATACTCTAATTTGCTATTTATTAGAAATATGCGAAATAAGAAACCTCTAAAATATCACCTCACACCTAACAGATGAGTTGATGATAGAAAAGAAAAATTACAAATGCCAGAGGGCATTGGGAGAAACTGGGCCCTTAATGTATTGTTGATGGAGTTGTGAAGTAGTCCAACCATTCTGTAAAACAATTTCAAACAACACTCAAAGGGCTATTAAACCAAGTACCTTTTGATCCAACAATAAGTCTATATCCCAAAGAGATAAAATGAAAAAGGAAAAGGACCTATTTGTACAAAAATATTTATTGCAGCTCATTTTCTGTTGACAAAGAAATGGAAATTAAGGGAATACCTAGCAATTGGGGAATGGCTGAACAAGCTGTAATATATGATTGTGGAGGGAAACTATTGTGCTATAAGAAATCAAGAACAGCTAAATCACTGCTGATTAGAGAAATACAAATTAAGACAACTCTGAGATACCACTTCATACTTCTCAGATTGGCTAACATGACAAGAAGAGATAATGATAAATATTATGGGAGATGTGGGAAAACTGGAATATTAATACATTGTTGGATTTGTGAACTCTCAATTTTCTGGAGAGCAATTTGGAACTATTCCCAAAGGGCTATCAAATTGTAAACCTTTTGATCCAGTAGTGTCTGTAGTGGGTCTATATCCCAAAGAGATCATAAAAAAGGAGAAAAGACCCACATGTGCAAAACTGTTTGTGGCAGCCCTTTTTATAATGGTGAGGAACTGGAAACTGAGTAGATGCCCATTAATTAGAGAATGGCTGAGTAAATTATGACATATGAATGTAATGGAATATTATTGTTCTATAAGAAATGATCAGGAGGATGATTTCAGAAAGGTCTGGAGAGACTTACATGAACTGATGCTAAGAGAAGTGAATAGAACCAAGAGAACATTGTACACAGCAACAAAAAGATTATGTGATAATCAACTGTGATAGACGAATCATCTGAATGAAGTGATTCAGTCCAGTTCCAACAGACTTGAGATGGAGAAAGTCATCTGCACTTAGGGAGAGGACTGTGGGGACTGAGTGAGGATCACAGCATAGTATTTTTCACCTTTGTTGTTGTTTGCTTACTTTTTTTCTCTTTCTCATTTTTTCCCTTTTGATCTGATTTTTCTTATGCAGCATGATAAATGTAAAAATATGTTTAGAAGAATTGCACATGTGTAACCTATATTGGATTACCTTCTCTCTAGAGGAAAGAGAAGGAGGGAGGAAATAATATTTGAAACATAAGGTTTTGCAAGGGTTAAAGTTGAAAATTATCTTTGTATGTATTGTAAAAAATTGTTAAAAATATTATAAAAAATAATCGAGTAGGATGGTTTCAGAAAAAACCTGGAAAGACATATGAACTGATGCAAAGTAAAATAAGCAGAATCGGGAGAACATTGTATGCAATAATTACAATATTATAAGGATTGTCAATTGAGAGAAAACCCTTGAGAAGGCAAGCAAGGTGATATTTTTGTATATTGTAGAGGGCCGCAGATAATGGGGAAACTCTGGGTAAGGTATAAGACCCTTTAGCCCAGAGGAAACCTGCTAACAATATCTAATTTGGCTCCTCATTTCCCTTTGGTGCCCACATCCCTTCCTGAGAAGTCAGGGAGGGCATGACTACCTGAAGCAAGGGACACTTACAGTAAGAGGAATTTTATATAGCAGAATGCTTATAGTTAGCACATACTCAGTATGATTGATGAGATTATGGTTCTCTAGTTCACACATACTTAATGTGCTGTAATGATGTAATCATACTGATGTATTTAAGGGCTGAGAGGACTAGAAATGACACACTCCAAGTTTGACCATCCTGGTGGCTCTCCTGCATACTTCACTCCTCCACTAAAGACCAAGGCTGGTCCCAAGATCCTCCAGAGAGGTAGTCTGGACACTACATTTTGGTGCCCAATGTGGGGCACTAAAAGAAGCACCCTACATTTTGAGGCTGTGGACATAAGAATCTACACTCAGCAATTTGATTGATGTCAATTGTAAACTCAGTGGAGAAGTCCCTGTGACCCAGAAATAGGGTAAGTACAAAAACTGACAAGCAGAAAACTTTGGTAAGGGCTAAATGAATCACCTTCGGTTTTCAGCTGAAATGGGGCAAATAATAAGAAAAGAGCCTCCTCACCCTGAGGAGAGTATGTAGCATGCATAGTTAGGTTAATAGAGAAGCAAGGTTTGTTGGTAACTCAGAGGCAGATCACTAGACTCTTAAATATATTAGAGTACATGTCTCCTTGGCTCTCTAAAGAAGAAAAATTGGAGACAGATATGTGGGAAATAGTGGGAGAACAACTAATTGAATATTACAAAGCTATGGGTCCTGACTCAATTCCTAAGGAAACATTTGTACAATATAATACAACTGGCTTTAAAGAATCCCACAAGTTCTTTAAAAAAAAAAAAAAAAAAAAAAAAGGAAAAATTTTAACGTGGATGGCCAGACAAGGAAGTGTGAGGAGAAAGAGCAGGAGGGGGATGGTACTAACAAAGCAGCTGAAAGGCATGGAGAATTGGGCAGGAAAAGAGTTAAATACAATGCTGACAAGCTTAAAGAATATGGTGCTTCTCAATTTCACTTCCACCTATACCCAAGCAGGCAACTTTAGGGCATTCCCCATCTCCTGATCCTCCTCCCTCAACTTTGCCGTCCTGGTCAGAGGGAGGAGAAGGAGTGGGAGGGGCAGTGACACAAGTAGTACCACCAAGGCAGCAGCTTTGTCCACTCCTATGACACAATTACAAAAAGCATTAGTTAAAGCTAAAGAGGAAGGACAGGATACATCTGATTTGAGAATAAAACTGTATTCTGTGATTGAAAAGCCTCCTGACTTGACCTAGAGTCAGGAGAAGACATACTCCTTTTAAGTTGGAAATTATCAAAGATCTGAAAAAGGATTTCACTCTTTATGGATCTAAATCACCTTATGTTAAGATGCTATTAGAGAATTTGGCTTATGAAATTTTAACCCCTAATGATTGGAAATCTATAGCAAAAACATGCTTATGGCTTTCTGAGTACAGTGACCTCTGTAGAATAGAAGACCAATGAAACAGGCAATCTGAAATTAATATACCAGTCACCTTTGATCAACTAGCAGGTATAGGTCCTTATGTAGACACTTTAAAACGTATTAATTACCCTACAGCAACATATGAGCAAATTGCTTCTGCTGCTACCAAAGCATGGGGCATCCTCCCAAGAAAACAAGATAGAGGGGAAGCCTTCACAAAAATAATGCAAGGTCCAAATGAACACTTTGCTGATTTTGTGGGATGTCTGCAGACAGCTGTCATATGAACTATTGGTGAAAATGCAGCAACTGAAATTATGGTAAGACAACTTGCTAGAGAAAATGCTAATGAGATTTGTAGAAGAGTTATACTACAATTTATAAAGGATGCCCCTTTAGATGAGATCATAGATGATGTGCCACAGTGGGCACAAATACCTTTTATGCCCAGATTATGATGCAGGCTTTTCAAGATCTGAACATAGGGAGACAGGGTCCCCTTGGGAAGGGACTTCCAAAGAGACTCATCAGTATTTTCAGTGTGGTAAAGTAGGGTATCTGAAAGCTCAATGTTGGTAAAAAAAAATAAAGTGAAAGAACAGGATAGGAGAACAAGATCCAAAACTCCACATCCAAAATGTAACAGAAACTTCCATTGGGCATCAGAATGCAGATTGACTCAGGGAAATGAGAAGTGAGACTCGGCTCCAAGGCCCCAGGCAAAAACCACTTGGGACATGATGGCAGCCAATGTTACACTCAGGGAGTCCTTAAAGGTTCAGTACTTCAAGATGATCAGCCAAGAAGCAATCTAATGGGAGAAAGGGATTATAATTGGAAAGAACAGAGTTGTATGCAGCTGGGACCAATGAGATATCCTCTGGAGAGCTGAAATTTGTCCCTGTACAGCCTATAGATCCTTTGCCTCCACACACATGTGGCTTGACCATTTCACCCCCTGAGAGTGCTTACAAAACAGTGTCCATCTATACACTGGGGGAATGTGTAGCTAATATCCCAGCACTAATACAAGTAGACAATGTATGGTGTGAGACCACCCAAAAGAAGTAGTAGCATCAGGTTTACTGATACAGACTCCTAATAGGCTATTTGGTGATATTTACCCAGATTTTAATTCCCAACAACAGAATCCAGGAATATTCTGGACTACAAGTATCACAGCTACCTATGTTCACTGTCTATGTAAATGGCATACCATTGAAAGGGTTAGTAGACTCAGGCTGATCATACAGTCATTAGAGGTGACAGCTGGCCCAGTCATTGGCCAAAGGTTACAGCAGACACCCATGTGTCTAGCATATGAGGATCAATAGCAGTTGAAATTAGTGCCACCCCTTAACATGGAAATTTGAAGATAAGACAGGAGTTTTTATTCCTTTTGTAGTAAAAAAAAAAAAAAATCCCATCAAGACATCTTATAACAGTTAGGATTACAATTAGTACTTCCAGCATTTTAGGCAGGGCTACTGTTGAAGGCCTGCCAACACTCTCACCTGTTTCCATTCAATGGAAAACTGATTCATGGGTGTGAATAGAAGAGTGGCCCTTGGCTAGTGAAAAAATCAGGCCTTATTAGATATAGTATAGGAACAACTTGACCAAGGACACTTACAACCTTTCTCTAAGTCCTTGGAATTCCCCTGTATTTGTTGTAAAAAAGAAATCTGGAAAATGGAGGATGTTGACTGATTTGAGAAAAGTAAATGAACAGACAGAAACTAAGGGAACTCTTCAGCCTGGACTTCCATCTCCTACTCAATTGCATAGAGAATGGCCTCTTTGGGTTATAGACATTAAGAATTGTTTCTGTTCTATCTCTCTGGATAAGGAGGATATAAAAAGATTTGCCTTTTCAGTGCCCAGCATTAATTTAGCTGAGCTTTATAAAAGCTATGAACAGACACCTTTGCCATAGGGAATGCAAACTAGCCCTATTACGTGTCAAATGTATGTTGCTGCTGCTCTTACTCAAGTAAGAAAAGCATTTCCAAAAGTTATGTTATTACATTACATGGATGATATATTGGGGTGTGCACTTGAGAAGCAAACGTTAGAAGCATGTCTATAAAAGACCATAGAAACACTAAGGAACTACTAATTGTATATAGCTCCAGAAAAAATTCAAAAGCATGCTCCTTTTCAATATTTAGGATATGTAGTATATCCTAAGGTGCTTACAGTACAAAAACCTTCTTTAAGAACAAAGAAGTTGAACACCATAAATAACTTTCAGAAATTGATAGGAGATATCCAATGGATGCGGCCAAGTGTTAGGCTTAATTATCTATCAATTACAACCATTATAGAACATTTTAAGGGGAGACAGTGCTTTAGACTCACCACGCCAGCTTACAAAAGAAGCTCTAGAGGCTTTGAGAGAAGTTGAACTGGCTTTATTCAATGTGGTTGAAGGAATCACTCAAAAACCCTTGGAAATATCAGGTTTTGCTACAAAAGAGGCACCCACAGCAGTCCTTCATCAAGGAGACAGTGTGATAGAGTGAGTGAATTTCCCAACACAACCAGAACAAAGCCTTACTCCTTACCTAGTGCTTGTGGCTAGAATTTTGTTAAAGGCAATTAAGTAAGGAATACAATTATCTGGGATAAAACCATGACAAGATATACACCTTTTATACGAATGTACAAATTAATGTGTGCTGTGAAACCATCCCAGAGTGGCAAATTTTATTGGTCACAGCTCTAAAATTTGCACACAGGTCTCCCTTAAAGATGACCTAACTATTACATAATTGGTCATGGATTTTTGAAGAAAAGGTTTCTAAGGTTCCTCTTAAAGGACCAACTATCTTTACAGATGCATCCAAAAATAATATTTGTGCTGTATATTGTCATGACTTAACTATAAAGAGAGTAGTCAGAACTCCTTGTCAGTCCACTCAGCAGAATGAATTGTATGCAATCATTTTAGCTTTTAATTATTATCCATGAGATGTAAATATAATATCTGATTCTTCTTTTTCAGTAGGTGTGGTACAAAGAAGTGTCATTCTGGGTAAGGTATAAGACTCTTTGTCTTGGAGGGCATGACCACCTCCCTTTGGTGATCTCACCTTTTCCTGAGAATTCAAGGAGGGTGTAACCACCTGTGTTCTGCTTGAAACAAGGAATACTTTATAGTAAGGGGAATTTTACATAGAAGATGCTTATAGTTAGCACATACTCAGTATGACTGATGAGATAATAGTTCTCTAGTTCACACATACTTAGTGTGCTGTAATGATGTAATCATACTGAGATATTTAAGGGCTGAGAGGACTAGAAATGACACACTCCATCTTTGACCATTCTGGTGGCTCTCCTGCCTTCTTCACTCCTCCACTAAGTCCAAGACTAATCCTGAGATCCTCCAGAGAGCAAGTCAGGACGTTACAGTACATGATATAACTGTGCATGTGAAATAAGGCAAAATTTATTTCTATATTAGCCATGTAGCAAAAGAAAACAAACACACACACATACACACACACACACACACACACACACACACAAAACAAAATAAAATAATTATGCTGTGATCTGTATTCTGAGTTTATCAGTTCTGTCTCTACAGGTGGGTAGCATTTTTCACCATGTATCCTTTGCAAATGTCTTGATACTTGATAAGAGTAGCTATATTTTTGTCAGATGTTCCCTTTTCCTGCTGATTATTCTAATTCAGTCTGGAACATTCTGACATTCTAATGGCACATCTTCCAATCAAATCACAAATTTGTGATCAAAATACAAATACTTTCAAAACAAACTTTCAACTTTTGCAAAATATTTTCTCTATCAATATCCTCTTGTCTATTCCATAATCCCTTAACTACTTCACTTTAATTCCCTTAATCTTTAATTACCTCATAGTGACTATCATATCATTCTAACTAGTTTTTTTTCCTTCACTCTCTTCATTCCATTTTATCTTATCCATTGCTACCAATTTTATTCTTCAGATTCACTACTGAGATCATGACATCCCTTTCTCAAAAGCCATTTTCAATGGTTTCCCATTTTCTGCATAATAAGCTCCAATATGACATTCAATATCCTTCCTAATATGATGCCCAGTCTTTCTTTCTAATATGATTTAACACATGTTCTTGCTTCCAGCCTCTCTCCTCTCCAATTCATTTTTAACACAATGGCAAACTAATTTTTTAAGGAACAGGTCACTTCCCTGCTCAAAAATTTTCAGTCTCTACCTATTGTTTTTAAGCTAAAATACAAACTCCTCATCTAGGCATTAAAAACCCTCTACAATCTAGATGCTCCTTTGATTCATCATATTCTTATATCATTCTACTATGCTCCATGTACCTCATGGTGTAGGGAACTGTGAGAATATATAATAGTGAAACATGGTTGTGCATATCTACTCTGACTTCTGAAATCAAATACTACAGAAAAATGGATTTTTAATTGCCATCATTAGTATGATGGATTTTCTGTTGTCATAACTAATTATACCAAATCTACATCCAACTTGAAATTCTGACAAACTCAGGGTGACTCAATTTGCCTATCAGGTTCTACTGTTGGTATTAATAATTTGTTTATTCTGCTTTTAAAATTCATTATTCATTTAAGTAAAAACTTCCGAACTACTATAACTGATGAGGTGGAATTGACAAGAATTGTGATAGGAAGGTCATCATCCCACCTTACAATTCACAGAAGCAAAGGAAGCACTTCCTCTGGGCATAGCTAGCCTTACACCCTAAACTTTTAGAGCAGCAAACATCATCATGTTCAGGAAGACAAACAACCAACAAAAAATAAAAACCAAGTATCAGGCATGATGGCCAGAGAGTTAAAATGGATTTAGGATAGGAAACACTGAAATATGAAACTTTGATTTGTCATAAATTAAAAGGAACTAATTGGGAGGACTGTAATGTGTTCGAACAGATATTTGATTTCTCTGGGCCTCAGTTTCTTAATATAAAAAATGAGGGGACTAGATTAGACTTCAGGGCCTTCAAATGCTTTTTGAGTCAAAGATCTGGCAAAGACTAGTGAAGACTATGGGATTCCTTTCAGAATAGAGCTTTTAAATGCATAAGATAAAAAAACAAAGGATTTTTTTTAAAGCTAAGTACCTATTACACCTAATACACCTATTACAATATTAGTAAAAACAAATTCAATGTTTTAAAAGGCCAGGTTAAAAATTTCTAGATCAGATAATTTCTAAAAATCCATTAGGCTCTAAATACTGTAATAATACTGTGGTGAATGAAGAAAGCTCTTCAAGGAACTCAGATTTTTAAAAGAATGTGTACAAAAGATAGAAGAACATAATAAAGGACAAATGTAAGAGTGGTCTGGGATGAGAGTAGTGTGAGGAGAGTTACAGCAAGAACGTGCTGAGATTTGTGAAAAATGCTAAGGACTACAAAGAGGGCTTTAAAATCTTTATAGATGGTCCTGTAATTATGTAAGACCCCCCCACCCCCATCTCTGTCTCTGTTTCTCTGTCTCTCTGTTCCTCTCTCTGTGTATCTGTCTGTCTCTTTGTGTTTCTCTTTCTCCATCTCTGTGTCTCTGTTTTTCTGTCTCTGTGACTATCTGTGTCTGTCTGTGTCTCTATCTCTCTCTTTTTCTTTTTCTCTCTGTGTCTCTTGCTTTCTTCTTTCTCCTTAGGAAAAGATACTTTTTCTCTATAAATATTTGAGAGATTATCTCTCTATATGAGGTAGTTTACGTGGCTCAGTGGATAAAACACTGAACCTGAAATTTTTACTAGCTATATGGCCTTAAGTAAGTCACTTAACCATGACTTTTACCTGAACTTCGAACCGTAGAAGGAAATGGCAAACCACTTCAGTATCTTTGCCAAGAAAACCTTGAATGAGATCACAAAAAGTTGGATGTGACAAAAACAACTAAATAACAACATAAATTGAAACACATTATATATACATTCATATAGGTTTGGAATAAGAAAAACAAAGAGCAGTTAGACTTATTTCAAATGGTTAAATTGTTTGGGTACAGAACATATTAACAGATATTAACAGAAAGAGAAGTACTCAACATTTGACACCTCTGCTTGTAACTAATTTGGTCACCTTTGACCCCAATGGTATATAACTCCCTCTAACAATACATATTTCAGCCTATCTTAGTTTTCTCATCCTGCATGACTTTTGTCTGTACCTTCCCATATATCCTCTGAAGAGATCTTTTCTGAGGCTTTTAATATTTTGTGGCTACAGTTTAGCTCATGGGCTGTCCTTATATTATCCCTTATGTTCTTTATTAGCTAGTCTGCTTCTTTTTTCATTCATTAATATCTTTGTTTATGACTTTTATGCTACTTCTTGATTCCAAGTCATTGTTTATAATTTGACGAGGCCCACTTAATATTCACCATACACTTACTCCTTGGATCACTTAGAACTGCCTGGAGGATTGTGGGATTTTAAAATGTGGATTTTGTGAGCAGAAAACAGCCTCAAATCTTTCAAAGTGCAAAACATGTCTTCCAAATATATCCCCAATCCACTCACTTCCTCCTTTGCAGTATAGGGGAAGGAAATTCCTAATCTATTAGCAGTACCTATCCAACACAGTGGTATTATGTGAGCTGCTCAATGGATTCTACATTTTAAAAAACTATCATAATTGGAAAATTATTCATTCTAAATCGACTTGTTTTTTCCTTGTGGATCATGAGGCTAAACCTTCTGTTACAGCAGGAAATTAGGGAATTTCAGCAAAAAGACTTTTGAGTGTCCCAGAGCTAAATGCCATTTATACAATATCATCTGAAGCAACGGATATCTCAAAAACCTCTACCTTTATGTGAAGGATTACTGATTTTTTATGTGTCATGAACTCTTTTGACAATTAGATTAAGCCTATCTGCCCCTGTTCCAAAATATGTTTTTAAAACAATTGAAGGAAATGATAAATTTCAATAATAATGTAATGAAAATAGTTTTTTTCCATATTTTTTTTATTTTTTTAATAACTTTTTATTGATAGAACTCATGCCAGGGTAATTTTTTACAGCATTATCCCTTGCATTCACGTCTGTTCCGATTTTTCCCCTCCCTCCCTCCACCCCTTCCCCCAGATGGCAAGCAGTCCTTTACATGTTGAATGGGTTACAGTATATCCTAGATACAATATATGTGTGCAGAACCAAACAGTTTTCTTGTTGCACAGGGAGAATTGAATTCAGAAGGTATAAATAACATGGGAAGAAAAACAAAAATGCCAGCAGTTTATATTCATTTCCCGGTGTTCTTTCTCTGGGTGTAGCTGCTTCTGTCCATCTTTGATCAATTAAAGCTCTCTTTATCGAAGAGATCCACTTCCATGAGAATACATCCTCAAACAATATCATTGTTGAGG
Source organism: Antechinus flavipes (assembly GCF_016432865.1). Classification (NCBI taxonomy): domain Eukaryota; kingdom Metazoa; phylum Chordata; class Mammalia; order Dasyuromorphia; family Dasyuridae; genus Antechinus; species Antechinus flavipes. Next base: position 343,752,104 of record NC_067398.1, on the reverse strand, counting down.
TATATAATGATCTCCTGGTTCTGCTCATTTCACTTAGTATCAGTTCATGTAAGTCTTGCCAGTCCTCTCTGTATTCAGCCTGCTGGTCATTTCTTACAGAACAATAATATTCCATAACATTCATATACCACAATTTACTCAACCATTCTCCAATTAATGGACATCCTTTCATTTTCCAGCTTCTAGCCACTACAAACAGGGCTGCCATAAACATTTTGGCACATACAGGTCCCTTTCCTTTCTTTAGTATCTCTTTAGGGTATAAGCCCAGTAGAAAACACTGCTGGATCAAAGGGTATGCACAGTTTGATAGCTTTTTGAGCAGAGTTCCAAATTGCTCTCCAGAATGGCTGGATGTGTTCACAATTCCACCAACAATGTATCAGTGTCCCTGTTTTCCCACATCCCCTCCAATTTTTTTTCTATATTTAACTTCACAGATCTCTTGACCCATAATCTCCAGGATAGGAATCCCTGCTCCAGAATTCTACATAGATATCAGGATAGTAATGATGCTTTTTATTAAGTATATGCATTCTTACTTTAAGTCTTGCTTGATATTGATAATCAGAGGATCTCTGTACAAAAGTATCTCTGTAGTCACATTTACAAAGATAATTGCATGATCTCAGAGTATGGATACTTTGTGGGGAAAGAGCCTTTAAGTAAAACATACTGTACAGAGACAAATACTTTTGTCAGTAGCAATAAATATAAGAACTAGGATCAATAAGCAGGAATTAAAAGAAGAAAGATTTTTCATAGGATTTGGAGAGAGAAGAGATCTAATTATTTTCTCTACAATCCCCAAAACACACACACACACACACACACACACACACACACACAGGACACACACACACACACACACACACATACACACACCTATCTTTACAGATGGGAAGGGAAGATAGAGAGAAATTAAATCTTTTGCCCAAGATCACATACTAGTAAGTAATAGAACTAGGATTCAAATCTAGTATTCTTGTTTCAAATCTACTATCTTCTCTTTTATATCACATTATGACTCAATTTTTAAAAGATCATTCTAACAAAGAAAACTATTGAAATATAATGTAGTTATCAAGTAGTGAACTATCTGCCACTAAAACTATTCAAAGAGGATTTGGAGGATTACCTATCATGGACATCATGGAGGAGATTTCTCCACTGAGTAGAAAGCTGTCAGTCCATTATTTTTCAGCGAAATGCAAATTAAGACAACTCTGAAGTACCACTACACACTTCTCAGATTGGCTAAGATGACAAGAAAAGACAATGATAAATGTTGGAGGGGATGTGGGAAAATTGGGACACTAATACATTGTAAGTGGAGTTGTGAAATGATCCAGCCATTCTGGAAAGCAAAATGGAACTATGCCCAAAGGGCTATTAAACTATACGCTTTGATCCAGGAAGGAAGGAAGGAAAAAGTAAGGAGGGGAGCAAAGGAGGTAGGGAAGGAGGAAAAGAAGGAAGGAAACAAACATTGCCCAAATAGAGGACCAAAGATGTCAGTCTATAGTAAACACCTAACATTATTTTGTAATACAAAACCCAAAGAGGGAACAAGGGAGACTTCAATATATTTCCATAACTGAGTATTCTCTAAACTCCTGTCTATCATTGTGACTTTATGACTTCCAAAGGTCCAGGATTCCTAAAGTACAGGATGTTTTGTGAAACATAGGGATCCCTGAGGTCCTTAACTATGTCTCACAAAAGGAATCATTTCTACTACATAAATACACAGCACTATTATCATTTTCTCTATTATCCTATTCCATATGGCCAATTCTTGATAATCTTTTAGGAGAAGTCTATAACCTCATTGCACTGGCTCCAAATTTAATCTTTCTTGGAAAGGTTAATAGTAACAAGCACCAGCAGGCCTGAATGGCAATCAGAAGATGAGAAAAGCCATTTGCCTAAATGATGGTAAATAAGATGCATTGTTAAAGAGAAAAAAAAATTTCTATGGAGAGAAAAATTCCAGAAAACTCATAGCACCCAGTACAGATACCTGTCATTTCCTAACAAAGGATGAAAGAGAGAATAAATTTCATTCACCAAGAACTAATAAGGTCTCTTTCAATGACCAGTCAGGAGATCAAAGGAACACTCATAAACAGTCACTTATTTAAAGTCATTAACATTTTGACTCAATAAATAGGAAAGTTTATCAATTGCTATATGACCTAAGCCCAGCCACTTTGCCCCTCTGCAAAATGAGGAGATTGGACTGGATGGTCCCATCCAACTTCTTCTAGAATCATATGGTCCTGAGAAGCTTCTAAGGGAAAGCTATGGTAGTGAAAAATCAGACATTTAAATCATATGTAATATAATTTAAATCCATCATGTTTTCCTTTTTCTGTATGTGATCACCATGTGAAACAGGTTGAAAAGATATAGAAAGAGAAAATAAATTGTGCTGATAAAAGTCACACATACAGCAGTTACTCAGGTGAGGTAATTAGCTGATAATGGTCAAACTATAAATTCAGAGAATCTCAGCATTAGAGAGGACCCTGGAGTTCATTCCATGCTATTCAGCACTATTCAGTGCCTTCGTTTTATAAACAAGGTTCATGGAGACAAAGTCACTTGCCCTAGATCACACAGTGACTATGAAAAGACTATATAAAGGATCTAGGAGGTAATGGATAGTGGCTTAGTATAAATATAATGTGGGTTGACAATGTAATGTTTAGCTTAATTCCCTCATATTTGAATATAGTTTCAGTCTTAACAAGTACAAAAAAGCTTAAAGCAAAGAAAAAAGGATAATATAATCTGTCTTTCATCTAAAATATAGAAGTATTTTTCCCTGTTTCAAATTTAATCAAAATTATGTGAATTATATGTCATTGTTATGTGAATTATAAGTCATAGAATTTCAGAATTAAACATGACCTCATCTGCTACCTAATACAACCCATATCCAAAATCAAATTCCAATAACACATCTACTATGTAAAACTTTAACACTACTGGGGATGTTTTTCATTTCAATATTTCTATTATCTTACTTTCCTTTATGTATTTAAGACTACAAATACAAACCCCATGTCTCCTTCAACTGCCTTATTTTTGTTAAGAGTACTAACATTGCCCTAGTTAAACAGGCTCATAATCATGAAGCCATTCTCATTCTTTCAATTTTCTTATCCTGACAAACAAATCAGTTTCAAAGTCTTGTCCATTCTATTTCCACAATATCTCTTTTATCCAATGTCCTGCTCTTCAGTCAGGTATCTACCACTCTAGCTCAAACCTCATTGTCTATTAGATAGACTATTGCAATAGCTTCCAAATTGATTTCCCTTCTTTCATCTCTGTCACTCTTCAGTCATTGTCTACACTGTGGTCAAAATCATCTTCGTAAAATATAAATCTGACCAAATCACTTCCCTGATCAAAAATTTTCAGTGACATCCTATTATGTATAAAGGTAAGTAAAACTCTTTATGCGGCAATTTAAAATCCTCTACAATTTAGGTCCAACTTGTCTGCTTTCATCATTGATAAGGTTAAGAAACTAGTAGATTAGAGAAATACTATAGTCATATTTTACCTGGATTTTATAAGACTTTGACAAAGTATCTCCTACTATTCTTGTAGGCTAGATGAGAATGGATTTAAATGAATTCAAAAGTGATTGAATGGCCTGGCTCAAAAAATATTAACCAATGACTCCATATTAATTTGAAAGCAGCATGGTGTAGCCAATAGAGAATAAGTATTTATTAAGTTTTAACCATGCTTTAGATACAATATTAAATGCTGGGTCTCGAGAAGCAGAGTGATATTGGATTACTTACCATCTAGGGAAGGGATTGGGGAGGAAAAGGGAGGAAATTGGGAAACAAGGTTTTGTAAAGATCAGTGTTGAAAGATTATCCTTGCATATGTTTTGAAAATTAAAATCTTCAATAAAAAAATTTTAAAAGATAAAAAAGAGAAGCAGACTGAAGAGATGGATGAAGGTTGGCCCTTTGTTCAATCAAAATAGAGGCTATAAGAGGGACTCATCAATAGGAGAAGGGGATCAGCCTGGAGAAGGAATATCCCAGAGTGAAATGGTAGTAAAATTTAGAATGTCAGGATGTAGTGAATAGAAAAGTTAGATTTGAATCCAGGAAAATTTGGCTTCAAGTCCTGCCCAAATCACAGAGAAACCTGCATTGGTAGGAGTTTCCTCATTTAGGAATTCCCTACAGAAATTAAATAATCAGTTCAGTCTCTTTATCTCTAACAGTCTCTAACAATTTAAAAGGAAGTCTCCAACAAACAGGGGCAACTAAGTGGTACAATGGCTAGAGCACCAGGCCTGCAGTCAGAAAGATTTCAGTTCAAATCCAGACTCAGACACTTATTAGGAAATCACTTAATCCTCTTTGTCTCTGTTTTCTCATTTGAAAAATGAGCTGGAGAAAGAAATGGCAAATCATTTCAGAGCCTCTGTTAAGAAAACCCCAAATGGAATCATTAATCCTTGAACAAGACTGAAAGGTGACTGAATAACAACTCAACCAAAGTGCCTCAGAGACCTGTTTTTAATTCAATGTTGTTTTTCGACCCAATGCTATTTAACATATTTATTAGTTTCTCAGATAAAGAAAGACAGAAGCCTTATCAAATCTATAGAAAACACAAAACAGAGAGATAGCTAACACAATGATTGAGAAAGTTAGGATCCAAAAAATATCTTGACAGGCTAAAAAATTGTACTGAATGAAAAATAGGCAATCTGCTATGACATCATGTAAAGTTTTACATTTAAATTTAAGAAGAGTGTCTTACAAGTACAATGTGGGAAAGACTGGGCTACACAATAATATATAAAAATTTGGGGTGGTTAGCTGAACTATTACAATAGCTTCTTAATTAGTTTCCCTTCTTCCATTATCTCTTTCTTCAATCATCATCTATACTACTGCCAAAATCATCAGATTCCTGAGTGTTAGCAGTGTGATATAAAAACCAAGAATTAAAGAGATCTTAGGCTCTATTAAGTTAAGAGAAGCAGAGCTTCCAGGAATGGAGAAAGTGATCAGACCACATCTGCAATATTTTGTGAGTTGGGGAATATATGTTAAGAATTAATTATACTGAATGAATGAATTTTTTTTAAATGACATGTATTAAGCATTATTAATTTGTTCTTCTTATTATTTATATACAAAACACATAGAAGAGAAGATAGAAGTAAAAATGGTGAAGAAATTTGAGATAATGTCCTATGGGGATGACATTGGGAACAGTTATTTTAGAGAAGACTAAGATGGGAAATAATGGTTCTCTATTGACATTTGAAGGGTTGTCTCAAAGAAGAAATGGACTTTTTCTGCTTGGCCTCTGAGCTTAGAAGTAGGACAACTGGGGTAGAAGTTTCAAAGAGGTAAACTGAGACTTGAAATCAGTTACTAACTATTGTTAGATCGTTACTAAGTTACCCCAAAGTCCAATGGGCTATTTCCTGAGGGAGTAGACATCCTCCCTATTAGAAATCCCAAAGTAAAGGCTGGTTGGCCACATGTCAGATGTGCTCTAATAGGCATTATTCTTCAAGTATGGTTGGATAAGATGATCTTATCCATCTCTGAAAGTCTGTAATTCTACAATAACCTTTGCAATCATTTTTCACTTTGCTCCCTTTCCCATGTTCTATGCCTTAGCCAAACTGGAATGCTAATTACTCTCTGTACTCATCATTCTATTTCCTGCCACACCAAACTAATACAGAATATCTTAAAATACATTCCTCTGACTTTTCTTTAAAATACTGCCTCTTTTTTGATTGCTCTAATGGTTAATGTTTTCTCCTCCACAAATAACTTTATTGATACATTCTTTGTTTGTTTACATGTTGTTTCATCTTCACTCCAGTTCCTAAGAGAAGATAAGCTTCTAGCAGATTTTCTTCTCATTTTTTCCTAGTATTCCCCGTGTCTGCCATCAATACTTTCCATTGTATGAGATACATAATGAATGTCTCATTGAGTTGAATTATTAAAGTGAAAAGTATTTTCAAACTCATTATTTTGTTTTAATTTCATGATAACTTCTCGTGGGATAAGCAGGAAAGGAGTTATTAATCCCATTTCATAGTTAAGGAAGCTGGGGTTCAGAGAGACTAGGTCAGTAGTTTAGAGTTTCATGATAATTTAAAGATAGATTTTTTATTAAAATTCTCACATGAGACCATTATGTTGAAAGTACAGCCACAGTGAATCAGATGTAGGGGCCATGTAGACCAGTAACCTATCTTGGACACCAGCACTAACACATGTATTGTGGGAAGGCAGGTTTAACCTCCATAATATTAACCAAAAAATTAGAATGTTCTCCCCAAATAGCCAAGATTCCCATGTTATAAATCATATTTATCCACCTGTCTATATACATATATATACACATATATTTTTGGTGTATGTACATATATAGATAGATATGTATGTGTGTATATGTGTGTATAACATTCTTGAGTCCTTATATATCCATCAGAAATCAAAACAAAGTAGAAAAAATACCAAGTGTCCAGATTATAACATCCAATTGGATAAAGAGCCTATCAAATTATTCCATCAATGTGTGTGTTTTTGTCAGGAAATGTAGGTGGACAATTATGTGCCATACCCAGAATTGAGTAAAAGCAGGAAATTGGATTAGCTCACATTTATGAAACTTCAGTGTTTCCATTGAATCCAAACTGCCTGATACCTCAAAAACCCATCTGGTTAACACTATATTATGCTTCTAGTGATGCTACATGGTTGTGAATTAAAGAAAATCACAATTTAGAAATGTGTTATTGATTCTTTGTCATTAATATTAACCTATTTATTATGATATCATTAGCAGAAGCATTCTAGTAGCATCCTAGAGAATTCTGTATTCTAATCCTGCCTTTAACACATATTTGCTTGTGACTTTTAAGCTTTCTATTTCAGTTTCCTCATTGGCAAAACTCGTCATGGGAGAGAAGATACAGGGCTAGCTATAGAGTGATTTTAAAAACCCTATTCAGGTACCATTTTTTACACAGGTTAATTGCATGACCACAACTTTTTTCAATTCTAAGGGAAACTTAGTAATGGAGCAGTTGCTAATCTGCACTGATGTTCAAAGTTTTGATATAAAAATATTTATCATGATGGAAAAAATTACAGATCCATATCCCTTCTTCCTTCTGCCCCCAATTTTACATGTAAAATTTCACCTGATATCAATTAATTCACCAATCCAATCCCTACATGTAAAATACTTTGTAGATTTGAAAAAACACTTTAGAAATGTCTCTAGGGAGGGCAAGCATCAGAAGCAACTCTGGAAAATAAAAGAAAAAAATGTGCATTAAGGAATACTCTGAGTGCCCCTCCACACTGTGAGGGAAGAGTTCCACACTCTCATCAACACTTTCATCAAGGACATACCACAAATCTGTGACTGAAGATCAGGCAATGACCATTTGGAAGAGCATATTAGTTTTTGTTATTTGGGGTTCTCAGGTGTTTAGATTACATGTGTTTCCCAGAATTCAGACACACATCTCAGAGAGATACATGGGATTTTAAACCAAAAGTATGAATGGATGGTTCTTTGTCAGAGAGGCAGATGTTGCCCTTGACAACTATATACTTTTTAAAATCTATTTCAGATAGAAAGTTAATAGAAAAGAGAACATTAGTGACTGGTATTTCTGTAGAGTACACCAGTTTTTAAAGTGCCTTGCTCACCACCAGCCTAACAAGTAGAAAGTATAGATATTATCAGCAGTGTATAAGAGGAAAGAGAGGAATGAAACAATTCAATAAATGAGCTGACAAAACCCACACAGACTTGTGTGGTTCAGTGTGTGTGCCAGTATTTAAATGGATATCTTCAGAGCCCAAATCCAGTGATCTTTTCACTGCCTCTCAAATGCCACACCACTCATCTCAAACTTCAGGCATGCAATTTTTATTCTTTTGCTAATAATTAAAACTTTTTTTTTCTCACCTCCTTCCAAGTGCATTTTCAGCAGTTATAAAGTCAGGTATCAGGGGTTGACAAAGATCTGGAAAAATCACCTATTTCACCTTCAATAAGGATCACATCTAGGCAGACGGGAATCTCTCCTAACTCATTCCAATATCAGCAGGAACTTACTTCTTGTGGATAACATACATTTTTAATACTGTGCCTAAAGACCTTTGGCTCTTGGACTGTTGTCCTTGCACAGGAAAGACTTCTGGCCATTCCTCTGTTTACAAGTTTCAGAAAGCCTCTCTGAGCCATTATTCCTGGTCACAGAACTGGCTGAAGCTACCTTATATCTATCTCAATTATACAATCTAAATAGAATATACTTTACAGTCAAACATTACCAAGGTTTACTATTTTTATCTTTGGCTTTTAGTATTTCTTTTACTGATCCAATTTCACACAGCACATTCTATTATGATTCTGTGATGTTGCTTAAGCTACTTTCCTTCCCCCCTCTACTGATCCACATCTCATTCCCTATGCACACTTTGAGGCCCGTTATTACTTTGACTTCCTCCAAAAAGTCATCTCTGAATATTTCAGGCCATACTCATCTCCTCCTATAAATCTCTATTTTTTTTAGAATAACTAGTGGCATAAAGGTATAACTGATACTACTGAGATGAATTAGCAAGTACACAAGCCTTTATTCCCTTGGTATTCATATGGGCTAGTTTTAAAAGTTCCATTAATTCCTTCTCTGGGGAAAGACATAGCACTTGATCATGCTGCTGTCATAGGTCATCATCCTATTTGCTGCTAAAGGTAATGCAAGGTATTCTTACTATATAGGAAAAAGTTCCATTTTTGCAGGGAGTTCTCTGAGGACAATCGATGTCTTTACAACAAGAAAGCAAAAGTGAATGAGTTCCTATTTTGTGTCTGTATTTTTTAGATGAATACAGGTAGCAGTGTTCAAAAGCCCTGAATTTCTCTCAAATCTATGCCAATAAGTACAAGGTGAAGAGCTATGACAAGGATGGCTTTCATTTCTGGATACAACTGCATCCCTTTTATGTCATCCACATTAGTAAGACATTTTCCTGTTCAGGACTGATAGGTTCTAAACTAATATATAGAGTATGGGGAGAGAGTCTTTGGAAAGCTTCAGGACACTGTAGCCCATATGTGTATTAGCCAGATCATCATATTCATCTGAACCAAGGTTCAGAATACATAATATGCAGTTGAGCCTTTGAAGAGGATCAAATTCAAATTCCCTGACTACCAGAAAACCCACATCTCCAAAAAGTGAACTCTCACAAAAGATCAATGACAATGAGTTTAAGGATCTGACAACTGAGAAATTCATCATTTCTGATGACTGTAGGGTTAAGTATAGCACCAATCATGGCATCTTGGACAACTAGTGAGCATCCCACTCATGAGAAATGTCATTTGTGAAATTTACCTTTTACAAGCACAAATAAAACCATACGTGTGTGTGTGTGTGTGTGTGTGTGTGTGTGTATGTGTGTGTGTGTGTATTGAGAAGGGAGAAAGGAGGCAGGGAAGAAAGGAGAGAGAGAAGGAGAAAGAGAGATGGAAGGAAGGGAATAAGAGGGGAAAGACGAAGAGACATAGACAGACAGAGAATATGAGAGAATGGGATTGTACCTTATATATTCATTATAACTCCTTCACAGTACACCTCAACAAACATTGAATGTACAGAACACCTAAGAAGTGCTGACTGATTGTTATATCCATGTCAAAGTTTTTATGTTTTTTTTTTTATTCCGAGAGGACTGGATTCATGATTTTTTTCTATTTGATAGTTCAGGTGCCATAGGCAATATGAAAATGAAATATGTTTTGGGAATTAATAGCAAAAGCCCAGGAAATGGGATGTGCTAACTTTCATCATGTCTTACCTGAGTTAAAAACTGGAAACCAATGGTAGAACTCATTTTTGTAGGGAACTGTGTCAAATTCACTGCACTGCATCTGCCGAAATGTTGGCACATCTATACGGCAGGGGTGGATGTTGCAAAGGCGATAGCGCTTTCTTTCTCCAGTGCAATACTTCCCTCCAAACTTGGGTCTGCCAATGAAACAGGGAGCTTTCAAATTTTCCTCAAATACCACTTTTTTTGGTAAAAAGCATTCTCCAGAATTTTTCACTCTCTACCAAACTCATGTCCCCTTCCGCCTTCAAAAGTCACTTATTTTAAATGGCCAATTCTCTACAGCCTATTTTTAGCACTTCAGTACATAATGGTATATATATAATAACACAGAAACATTGTGAAATAAAAGCATTGCCTGGCATTCACAAAAATTTGAACCTTAGGGTGCTTCTGACACATTGGTTTGATCCAAGGGAGGCATTGGATTGTTCAGTGCCCCAAGACAACTCTGACATTAAAAGTTACAGAAAAGTTGCCAATCTGCGTTGACAGAGAGGGTTACTATTGCCAATATTAGGAAAGGGAACATATATATAAATATGTATCTATACACATATATATATATCCACATTGACATTGTCTATATTTATGTCCATATCTATGGAATCTATAACTGTATCCATCTATATCTCCAACTCTCTATCTTTATTGTCCATATCCGTATTTATTTCATTGGGATAAGACATTCCCTCATACCAATTTTTAGCCAATGGAGCCATGGACTATGGAGAGAGAAGGGAGAAGAGAAGTAGCTAATAATATAAATACATTTATCTCACTTAATCTTCACAATAACTCTCTTCGATGTTATTATTTTCCCCATTTTTCAATTGAGAAAACTGTAAGAAAAGTTAAGTGACTTGTTCAATGTCACACAGATGGTATTTGAGGCAAGATTTGGAGTCTTTCTGATTCTATTTTCAGTAACTATTTCAATTGCACAACCTATGATTATTCCGAAAAACCATGATTCCATTATATGAATGTTCCTTCAAACTCAGTGCTTCCACCCATCAGCATTTGGGTTTCATGAATTTCAGGATTAAAAATATCACTCTCTGATGGCTACACTATGAATTTAAAGAAGTAAGTATTTAGACAATAATCATATAAGCTATTGCTGGACCTATACTCAGATGTTTTCCAAGTTGGAAGGACATGCCACAGTTTGTGCCTTACTGGTATAACCTTTAAGAAATGAAGGTTATCTCATATTACAGAGAAACAGTAGAGAAGAGATTCTTAATCTTTTTTGTCTCGGGGACTCATTTGGAAGTTTTATGCCTCTGAACCATTTTTAAAATAATATTTTAAATGCATAAAATAAAATACAAAGGATTAAAAAATTCTTTTGAAATAAAGATATAATTTTTCCCGTATGAGTTCATAGACTCCCTGAAATCCATCTGGATTTCTATGGGGTCCATGGACCAAGTTAAAGTCTGCACTAAAATATTAAACTCATCTCTATAGTCATCATCATCATCCTGATAATAATCACAATTTTAAAAATATTACCTGGCCCTGGAATTTCTTTTTTTTTAATTTAAAGCACTTTATTTACAAAAAATACGCATGGGTTATTTTTCAACATTGATCCTTACAAAACCTTGTTTTCCAAATTTTCCCCTCCTTCCCGCCACCCCTTCTCCTAGATGGCAGGTCATCTAATACATGTTAAATATATTAAAATATATGTTAAATCCAATATATGTATACACATTTATATAGTTATCTTGCAGCACAAGAAAAATCAGATCAAAAAAGAAAAAAACTGAGAAAGAAAACAATGCAACAGAAAGAATGAAAATGCTATATTGTGGTCCACACTCAGTTCCCACAGTCTTCTCTCTAGGTGTAGATCTGGCCCTACAATTTCATTTGTAAAGGGAACTTCCTTCATGGGAATTACCTTAATATGTCAAATGCAGGACTTGATGCCAAAGCTTACAAACTTCAAGATCAGTTTTCTCTATAAACTAACATGTCATCTCTTAATAATGATGTAACATTTTTCATATTAATTAGTAAGGCTGAAGCACTTCTACTAAAATTTGTTTAATGCTCATGCTTTTTCTTTTCTAAGTCACAGCAAAATGAACCTCATTTTCTGATTATGAGTGACAGCATATACTATCATTTTTCTGTTGTATCACTTGATTTTTTCTAGAAGAAAAAGAACTAATACTAGGCATTAGAGTATCTTTTGGAGCTAGACGGAATGAAAGGATTTAGATCCAGCATCACTAGATTACTTTTTAAATCAGTAATTTCACCATAAATTTAAGCTTTCAATGGTAAAACTAATCCATTGACTTCTGTTTACTCCCTTGCCCCAAAAAAGTATCTATAGAAATCAAGGATTCTGTGAAACATAATTTAAAAAACTCAGAATTCAGTTATTAAAATCATATCAATTAATCTACATTATTAAATATTTCAGCAGTTACATCAGAATATACGGGAGGTAGCCTTAAGAAATTTTCACTGATAGACCGAATCAGGCAGAAAATTTTTTTGCAAAAATAAATTCTGTATCAATGGGCTCTAGAGATATTTTTTGCCCTAAATGAATGAAATTATTCTGAAGCATTACAGTTGGACATATGCACATTAGAAAAATAAAAAGTCAATCCAAAATTTAACCATAAAAATGAGAACTGGCCTAATTGTTCAAGCTATAAAAACAAAATATTAGGAAGCAGGCCTAATAGCTAATCAAACACAGAGCCCAATGAATTTTTATTGTCCTTTGTCATTCCTTTTAATTCTTTCTTGACTGAGAAAAGAGAATCAGTGTTTGATTTCTTTGTAGAAAGCTTGGAATTACAGGAATTATACTCACAAAGGCAATTTTTTTTTTAATGGAGAAAAAATAAGGGGCAGACTTACTCAGGGTTGTTGCAAAGTCTCTCTGCACTCTGAACTCCAGCCCCACAGGTCCTGGAGCAGTGTGACCAGGGTGACCAGCGACCCCAACCTCCAGGAATGCTCTCTGGTTTCTTTCCCACTGTGATGCACTTGCCAGCCATACACCACTGAGGGGTCGAGAGGAAGGGGAAAAAAGAGAAAATAGATTAGGAAGTTGGCAACCTCACAGCAATAAAAACTTAGCACTAAGGGAGCTGAAAAGATATCTACATAGCAAGGAAATTCAAACTCAGGACTTTGCTTTTGCCACCAATTATTGAGGCAAGTAACTCAAAACTAAACCAGAGAAATAAAAGCTAAAGAGAGTTTTGATCTTTATAGTCACATAATATTAGAGTTAAAAGAGCTCTTAGATATCACCTGATTCAGCTTCCCATGTGGTGCAGGGATCTCCTCTAGAATGCCCTTGACAAGTTGTCAGCTAGGATTTGATCCACGCTTCTAATCATGGGCAGCTCTCTACTGTTTGAGGTAGAGCTTCAACAATTCTTTTTTTTTTTTTTTTGGTTGAATAAGGAATGTTTTTTTTTTGTTGTTTGTTAATACAATCTGTTGTTTTTAACCTTACCTTCTGCAGCAAAGAATAATTCAATTTTCTTTCTCACATGAAACCATCCAAATATTTCATTTTTTAAAATTTCACTTTTTGTTGTTTTGAACTGTCTTCCTCCCCAACTTTATACAACAGAAGGCTACCATTTCACATAGATATTTATATGTGTGTGTATGTGTTTTATATATATATAGTGTGTGTGTAAATATATATATATATATATATATATATATATATATATATATATAAATGCCATACATACTTCTATTTATCAGTTCTGGAGGTAGATAGCATTTTTCTTCATAGGTCCTTTGTATTTGATTTGAGCATTTACAATACTCAGAATAATCTAGTCATTCTCAGTTATTTTTCAAACAATAGTAATGTTATTATGTATAATGTTCTCTTGGTCCATTTTTATTCTTCATTATTTCATGCAAGTCTTTCCATGTTTTTTTTTTAAATCAACTTGATTGATCATTTTTTACAATACAGTAATATTCCATCACAATCATATACCACAACATGTTTAATCATTCCTTAATTAATGGCCATTCCCTCCATTTCCAGTTCTCTATTATCACAAAGAGAGATGCTATAAATATTTTAGAACATATGGGTTCTTTTCTTTTTCCTGAAGACCCTGAGGAACAGACCTAATCATAGTATTTCTAGGTCAAATTTATAATTCTTTGAATATAATTACACATTGTTCTATGGAATGTTTGAATCAATTCACAGGTCCAACAACCGACCATCTAAATATTTTAAGCCAGCTATCAGTTTGGGAAAATAAAAAGGAGAAAGCAAGGATGAAAATATATATATATATCATGTTTCTTGGAGGTACTGGGAAGGTTCTATTTGTTTGTCATATTTTACTATCCAGTTCACATGGTTCTGATGTCTGAAGAGATTCTTGAATCATTTTACCCAAAAAGTTTTTTAAAAAACTGCTCCTCTCCCCCAAACACAAAGGCTCACTGATGCTTCCAGCAGATATTATAGGCGAAATCAAAATATATGGAAGAACTAGCTCTCAAGCAATTGCTTTGAAATGCAGTTTTATATTTTGACTCCCAACAGGCTGAAAGTATTTGCCCTTGGTGCCTAGCAAAGCAGAAACATATTTTGGTATGTGGTCAGACCAGGTGTTAACAGATAAGTTAATAGCCATAATGAGGCATTCTCAGAAGGAAATGCCTACTGACTTGTTCAAATCATTCTTCATTTAGGAAAAAAAAGTGAAAAAAATATAGATGTTGGGATTATCAATCCATAAAATTCCACTATTAGCAATATGTCCCAAACTTTAAGAATAGCAAGCTAAACTATAAATGATGTGTGAAGTCTTTGGCCAGAGGTTAAATGTAGCTTCAAGAACTGTTCCTCTCTTTGCATCTTTCTACTGGAAAATGCCAGAATGAGTGTCAGAAGTGAAAATGCTCATCTCCAGGTGCTCTGCCTGAACTGCTTTCAGTCCCAGGTCACACTGACTGATCTCCTGTGACCTTTTCCCTTAAGATCAGGATTCTCTGTTCCTCTAGTCTTCATCTACAGTCTAAAACATCACCTTTTTCTCTCCACATCTTGTCCCATCTGCAGCAGCATCCAGCTTTGAACGGCAAGAACCTTTTACCGAGCACCATAATGTTTGGCAAATGTTCTGTGAAACCAGGAAAGGCATAGCTATTAGTAATAAGAATAACAATTTCTACTAATATAGTGCAGGGAGATTTGCAAAGTGTCTTACTCTCACCTATCCTATGAAGTAGAGATTAATTATGATTATTCCCATTTTACAGATGAAGAAATAGAGGTTCTCTAAGTTAAATGATTTGCTCATCATCACAAAACTAGTAAATGCCTGAGACAAAATTTGAACTATACTTTCAATAATGTTTGGAAGGATGTAATGGAGATGCTCTGACCAGATTTAGAATTAGAAAGCACCTTTGAAGTATGGGGCCCAAAAAGGGTTAAGTTATTTGCTCAGTGTCATACAGGTAATGTGATAGCCAGTTTTAAACCCAGGTTGCCAAATCCAATACTCTTTTCATTATACCATATTATCTCTCTTTAAGTTTAGCATCCAATCCAGTTCACACATGCTCTGGATTTAAATACTATATTAAAAAATAGGGATCTAGAATCTAGTGTTTAAGAAAATAAAAGATGGAACCATGTTTCCTTAAAATCCAAAATTATTTTTGCAGAAAGTTTGATAAAATTAATGAATAACTCTTGATACATAATCATTGGTAATAATCATCATAATCATGATCACTGAAAGCAAGTCACAGATTCTGAGTTCTAATCATCATTGAGTATTCACACATTTGTTTCAAAAGGCCTTCATCTAGTCTTCTCCATCAATAAAAGTGGAATAATTATATTTGTATTTTTCCCAGTGAAGGAAATGAAAATTATCCAGTATCCTCATTATTTTATGAACTAAAGCTAACAAGTTTAATAGAAATGTGGCAAAGGTATTGTGGGAACCTTGTAAGAATGATCTACAGAGTCTTAGTTTGCTTTCCTATTAAATGCAATAAGCACATCCATTTCCATTTAACCATTATTTTAGATGTGATTTTGATATGATAGAATCATAAAATATTTAAACTATAAGGAATCTCTTGAATCCCCTCCTATTGAGAAAACAAAAATCCAGAGAATAATTTGCCCAAAATCATCTCAGGATCATATGATCATAAATTTAGAGTTTGAAGGGGCCAAGAGAGATCATGATATGCAATCCTTCATTTTATAAATAGAAAAACAGAGGGTGGGGGGCTACGATGCCATAACCAGCATTCAAAATGAGGCCATTTGACTTCAGAATCAGTACTCTTTCCTAATTAATGATGAAAAGTCTTGGAATACATTATGGCCTTGTTTATTTCATTTTTTAAAATCACACCATAGAAAATGACATTAAAAGACAGAATCAAAAATACAAAGGAAAAGGAAAAGCATAAAGATATATAAAGTGAAGTAAACAGAAAAAAAAATCTGTGTGTGTGTGTGTGTTTGCATGTATACACACACATACCACACAAAAGAAATAGGAAGAACAACAAAAATTGAATGCCATGCAATATAAGGACCTTTCTTGGCCTTCAAGAAAAAAATGAGAAAATATACTTCTCTTTCTTCTTTCTAGAGATGAGGGATTATGCATTCAGAACATCATATAAAAACAATTGGTTGTGTTGGTTAGTCTTGCTGAACTACATTTCCTCTCCCCCCCCTTATTGTTTTATTCTTTATTACAGGAGATGGCTCTCTGAGTAAGGGAGGGGATGGACATAATTGCAAATGAAAATGATATAAAAATATCATTGCTTTTTAACTTCCAAGAAAATAAATGTAATCATAAAGAAGAATAAAATCAACAAGCTTATTCTTGAATCTGGGCAGAGAAATGGGGTTGACATCATTTATATCCATCACCTCCCAAAATGATTATATATCAGCTCAGTTAAGAATGTTATATTCTTCCCAGGGACTTTATTCCTGTGAATTCTCCTTCATTATTCATGGAATGAGTTTTCCTTTCTTTCTACTGTGTTTAAAAAAATCTCTCCCTTTTTTTCCTAATAAATTACTATTCCTTAGCTTTCTATAGTATTTTTTAATCCCAGGAATTCATGGCCTTTAGTAGTATGTGAATTTTGCCAAGTACAGCAAAAGAAAATCAAAGTATTAGTGGACTACTAATCCTCCACAAAGTATTAGTGGAATCATCATCATCATCAGATGATGATCAATTAGATCATTAGATGAAAGACCTAAACTCAAATCTCAATTCAGATACTTACTAGCTAGGTGACCCCTGATTTCTGACATACATAGTAGGTACTAAATAAATGCTAGTTCCTTTCCCTCCCCCAATAATAATAGTGGAAAGGGACATCACCTAGGAGTCAGAAGATGCCAGATAACTTAATTTGCATCCTACTAATCAATGACCTTCTTGCTTTGCAATCTGCAAGCCTCTAAGTATCTTGCTATGCATGCCTTGGGCAGGGTGGCTAGGTCTCCACTTAGGCCTGCTTGACACAACAATAGGGAGGAATGCTGAAGACATCTGGCACTTACATCGACTTCCTGACAGAAGGTTGCATTGGGACCATACTGCAGCTGGCACTGGTGGTGGATGTCATAGATCACTCCAGGAGCAATGACCTTGGACTTCAAGCCTTTCTTCTGGGGGACATCATCCAGGCAGAACCCCCAGCCTCGGCTGAACATGAGCATTCAACACAAGTAAACAAAGGTTAACAACAATCATTCTCACCAACTGACTCAGTTGGCAGAGGTACATTCCAATCCCAAAGCCTCCTCTCCATCCTATTCTTATTCTTTTGTATCCTTAATCAAAGTTCAAATCTTCAGTCTTCAGAGAGCACAGACAAATACATAGCAATACCAGCCATGGCCAAGCTGAGCTCATGGCTGCTCAGTACAAGCACAGTAGCTTTATCTTGCAACTCAAAACAGTATCTGTTACTGGACTTGCCCAATCTGGACTCTTCCTAGTAATTTTCAATTGGGAATATTTGAAGTTTCCCTCGGCTTCAGATTATGGAAGAGATCCACAAAGAGCTGGAATAGGGAGAATGTCAGAAGTGAGAAAGGAGCCAATTCCTCTAGGGGACTATAAGCTCCTTAGGGCAAGAACGATTTTGTTTAAAGCCTAATACTTAATATGTATGCCCAATGAATAGAAAATAATTAATATTTATGGAATAAATCTGGATGAATGCTGCAGAATGTTTCACTAAGAGAAGCCATCCTTGTGTATGGAATTGGTTTTATACCCTAAAGGGTTTAGTAAACAAAGAAAAACTATGAGAGATGATGTTTTGTGATACGCTTTCAGTGCAGTGTTCTACAACGGCCGTGCTAAGAGCAGCAGTAGGCATTTCCCAGAAACAGGCCACCTTTGGGAAACTGCTACGGAGAAAATCAAATGCAAATGAGTTGCATTGGAGAAGCTCAGGATAATAATTAGGAATCACTAATTAGATAATTAGGAAGCTCCTTAACTACTTACTCAAGGAAACGAGTGATATAATCCTTGCTACACTTGGACCATGTGAGTGGAGTGGGGTCATACTGGAGCTGACGGGACATGATGTAAGGATGCCTTCCCACAGGCTCACAGTCGTTTTCTCTTCCATCGTGCTGGATGCCAAAGCTAAAAGAGAGGTACACAGAACAACAGCAAGCTGAACAGCAATAACCAAAGAGGAAATATTCATTTCTCTTAGCCAAGATAAATGCACTTGCTTTATTAGGTTAAGTACCATAATTCAATGTTGGAACAGGGAAATAGATTTCTGCAAAATACACAATATTTCATTCATTTAGGATTGGAAGGCGCAAAGGGAAGGATACTGCTGTCTTTGCTCTTGGTTGGGGAGCAAATTATGATCCCTTCATTCCTCTTCACCCTGTAATATTCTTGTCTATGTCCTCCAATAAACACTCCATTGAGGAACTGCTCATTAGGTTAGATATCTTGCCCCAGGATTCCTAGCATTTCATGGGCACCTTCATAGCATTTTAGCTGTCCATTACCATACTACTTATTCCTGCTATGTGATTGATCCTGGCACATCCTCTCCTATTATAATTAGGTGGCAATGGAGAAGCAATATTGGGGGGGGGGGATATTAGAATCGGACTCAAGTAAATCAAATTAGTCAGAGGGGGAGTTAAAAATCACTTCTAATGACTACCAACTGTGTGAAATGGGAAGATAATTTAATGTGGCTGCCCCCATTTCCTTAATGTCACAGTTACTATCTTAGTTAAATCTGTTGTAAGGGATGTCAGTGTAGCATGATGATGTAGAGATAACTTGTGAGTCAGGAAGCCCCATCTCCTGGCACAAAATCATTGTGTACAAGGGGCAAATTTTATAACCTCTTGGTACTTTAGGCAACTAAGATTAAGCCTGAGAAGTAAATAAATGGACTGCATTGGTAGGAGTTCCTCATAATTTCTTATACTCAATGAAATCTCAAATTTTGTCCCATTTCTCTTTACCCATTCAAATCTATTATCTCCCACTGCAGTGCTCTGCATATAATAGGTACTTAGTAAAAGTTTGTAGCACGGAGTTAAATCTATTCTCTGAAGATTCTTCCATTGGGCTTCAAGCTGCTCTGCAAAGACCTTGCCCTTTGCCTTCACGGCACTCTAGATGCTTTTGAGCCCTAGGAAAACCAACCCTCTTAGCTTTTTACATCATAGAATCATAGATTTAAAGTTGCAGGCAATTTTAAAGATCATCTTGCCTAAATCTTAAATTTTATATAAGTAAACTGAGGCCCAGAGTGTCTAAGGTCATACAAATAGTAAGTAACAGAGCTGGAATTTGAACTTAGTTCCTTTAACTGCAGATCCAGCCCATTTTCCCTATATCATGCTGTCTTCTCTGACTTCCCAAGGTTACTCCCACTGTTTTCAGGTTATTCTCCTCACACTTCGCTGAATCACAAGGGATCTGTCTCCTTACACTTCTCATTTCAACCTTGACCTATTCCTCTCTGTTCTGATTAGTTTGTCTGAAGCAAACTTCCAAACTCATCAGTAAGGTTTTCCGTTCTAAAGCTTGACTTCTAGCCCACCCTCTGTCAGCAGGACACAACTACTATGTCATCTTAAAATGGGGGTTATGGTACTCACTCTGCTTCTCTTCACAGATAAGATGTAAGGAAATTACTTTATAAATGTTAAAGCTTCATATCAGTGAGTTAGGCTCATTTAATCCAGTGGACAAGGAAACCTTATTTAGTGATGTCTATTGATGACCTTAGAATGAATATCCTCTCTCCTCCACACACAGGTGGTACTCTACCAGCTTCCAAGAACCCTATTTTGCCTCTGAAGTACTTCCCTCTTGGCAGTCCTGCCTCAGATTTACTGTTACCTGAAGGAGAAAAGTTAAATAGGCTGCTTTGGTTGAAAAAGATATAAACTAGTGGCCAGGGTCATGCCTGTAAGCTTGTATTACTTTTGCATCAAAGCTTCTGACAAACACAAGCAGTTCTTCCAGCCTTGTAACGTACATCAATGTCTTGGGGGAGCTAGTGATTTTTCTTTCACTTTTCTATGCCTTTTATGAAAAGTTGAATCGATTTAAATATGAGCCCTCAACTCATTTAGGCTTGATATGTACTCGCAAATAAGGCAAAGAATTAATCTACAAACCTCTCATCCCAATAATTACCTCTTTTCCAGTAGAGAATGTTGTTTGATGCAATGATTTATTTCAGCAGGTCCTCCCCAGACTGCTCAAAATTCAATCTTTTCTGACTCATCAACTCCTCTCTGATATTACCTATTTAATAATTTATCAAAGTTTCAAGCCTCTAGCAGTTCCTTGGTAGGCTAGAGGAACTTCTATCTTTCTAACATTGTCTGCTTCCATACCCAAGGACCACACAGCACGATGCTTTAATAGGTCTCAGGTGTAAGCCTAACACTTTAAGAGGATTGACTATTGAAAAAAAATCTTCCCATCATTAAATAGATCTAATATCTCCAGTATTTTTCCCCTTAGTTTTTTTTTCAGAAAACTTTCCTAACTTAAAAAGAAAAGAAGCTCTCAGAAATAGTAGCAGAAAGTGGATATTCCATTGCTTTATGACACTGCTCTTGTCTTGAAGAAACCATGGAAAGAAAATGTATTATGATGAAGTGGGAGAAGCCTTGCCCTGAAGAAGCAGGAGATGCTGGGGCTTAATGTCTAGTTCTGTCCCCAGTAGGATTACAGGAAGAATAACAATAACAATAATAACAATAGCTCATATTTATGAAGTACTTAATGATCCTATTTATATATTATCATTGACAGCTATTCAATGATAGTTTCTTTTGTCATGTCTTTATTTCACCCATAGGATTCACATATAAAAAGTCAAAGATTAGTAATTCCAGTGGTCTAGGTAAACCTTAAATATCTGATTGAGGCTCAGAGAGATTAACAGATTACCCATGAAGGCCATTAAGTGTCCAAGGTATGATTTCCAATTCAGACCTTCCTGACTCTAAATCTACCTCTCTTTTCATTGTGCCATGAATTCTCTGCCTTGCTCATGGTGAATGATTAATAAATGTTCATCAAATTGAATTCAATCTCATTACAACCTTTTGAGGTTGTATTAGGCAGATAAACTCATTTTTACAGGATTAAATACTTCAGGATCTAGCCTATTTCACTAGTAAATGGAGGATCCATATTTTTCTATTCTGAGACCAACTTCATTTCCACTAGAACATGCGCCACTTCCCAGCTTGCTAAGCAAGTCCCTAATTTCCTGTGTTTCAACTTCCTCATTTATAAAAATGATGGGATTGAAATCGATTTTGGAAGTTAGAGATGTTGGAGACTTTCAAGGTTACCTAGTTCAATCACCTGGTTTTACTAGGGTTCAAAGAAGATAGATAACTTTCTCAAGGTTACACAATAACTTAAATAGAAGAAATAGGATCCAAAACCAGGTCTTCTATTTCCAAATCCAGTACTGTTTTTCCTTCACTACTGGTGTGCCTTGTCTCAGAATCTCTGCCCTGTAGGCTAATCCAAGGGGGTATTAAGGATAGGGAGGTTTGTCCACAGCACAGAGTCTGTCTATTTACTGAATAAGGAGGGAAACAAACTTCATTAATTTCTCTGATTAGCCTTTTTCTTTCTTGCTTTGTTGTAATTTGTTTCCTATTTATTCACTGACCACAGATTTGGCAAATCTATACAATAGGGGTAAATTAACAGAGAGAAAATATATGCTAGGCAATTCATTGGATTTTATCTGCTCATTTTGACTATTTTATGATAGTATTTCCTCAAGAAGTATAGGGCTCATATTTCCAAATAACCCCTTTTATAACATTTAGATTTTTTTAAACTAACTTAGTTCATTTAACATTTTCTGAGCCTTGACAGGCACCAGAATAGGTCATAGTATCCAACAGTAGATGAAATTATATAGTTACAGACTGTTTCTCAAGAGTTCAGATGCTTTGTGCTATGTTTTCATCACTTAAAAGCGTTTCAGAAAAATGAGCTAAAGTATTTTAAATCTTTCCCAGGTACTGAATTTGTTATTTGTAACCCGAATGTAATTATAATTAGCATAATACAGTAAGAAGAATACTAAGCTTAAAGGCACAGGACCCAAATTCTGATTTTAGATCTACCACTTCCTACCTACATATATTTAGGAAAGTCAGTTGATCTTCTGGGGTCTCAATTTACTTATCTATAAAAAGAAAAGGTTGGTTCAGATGACTAATTCCCTGCAAGATTCCTAAAGTCAATGTTTCTCTTGATTTACAGTCCTATGATACTATGGTAATTTAGTAGTTAGTATAAAATAAGATGCAGCCATTAGTATTACTACAGGCATTGAGAATGGGACTGCCCCCATTTAATTAATTTTATTCTGCTTTCCTAAAAGTATACATGTGTGTGCATTTATAAGTGTGTATAAATTTAGGAATTTTACAGAAACTAGTTAACTTCCATCAAGATAAAACAACCCATAGCACGGTATAGTAGAAAGACTATTGAACCTGGGATTGGAGAACATCTGGTTCTGAATCATCCCTCTATTAATCAGGTACGCTCTTTGAGCCTCACTTTTCTTATCAAGAAGGAATTATCTACTTCAAAGGGTTATTGAGAAGATCAAGGAGGTATATGTAAAAGGCTTAGAATTTTACAAAAAGGCCATATGTATTTTTGTACATAAGCATATACACATTACATGTATATTTGACATCAATTTTATCATACAGAACAAATATTGAAAGAACAAAGCATGGTTAATAAAAGGTTGAAAATGGCATACCTGATCACCAACTTAAAACTTAATTCCTTTTGGGAACATTAGCTTTCACCTATAAGGTAATTTTCTTTGCTTCTGATCAGTCCACTTCTTTCTATTTCTCCTCAACTGCTATTTAAGAGTACAGTATCCCTCCTTGATACATTTCTGGGAAAGCCATGCTAATTCTAAACATTTCTAACTAATCTTCTGTGGGTATGTTGTGAGATGACATCCTGTTGTTTCTTTCTTGACTGCCTCTGAACATTCTCTTTAAAAAGATTAAATAGCACTGTGTCTGTCCTATCTATTTCTAATTTCCTCCTTCAAGGAAACCTCTTTTTCCTTGGGGATGATACCTAAGGGATGATACAATTTTGCTTTTAGGACATAAAAGATCCTTAATTAATAGCAATAACTCACTTTGACACTTTATGGTTCACAAAACACTTTTCTCACAACACCTAAGTGAGGTAAGGCAGCCAAATAATCTCTTTAGATCCTTTTAAACTTAATCTCTAAAATGAAACAGCTAGACCAGATAAGTTCTTAGGTCCTTCTGTTATGCCACAGTTCTCTTTAACTGTCCTGACTCAGTTTCCTTGTACAAGTTTCCCTTGTCTCAGTCTTCCTAATTACTCCCCTAAGCTGTAAATCTCCCTCTAGTCCATGAAGGCTGAGGACCAATTAGTCTAAAGTTATAAATTGTTAGCCCAAGCAAGATAAACAAGAGAGTAGACTTCCTGATTATCTTCTGTCCTTGAGAATTTACAACATCCCTCTAAAATATTCCAAGATATTTCACTAACATCTTTATCTCTGGATATTCAGACATCCTGTCTCTGGGTTCCTTTTTGATTGTCAGCTGGGCTTCCCGCTCTTTCCTACTCTTTCCCTCTTCTTTGTCTCTAAAAGGTATATAAAGGTTAGAGATTCCTCCATTCATTGCTGGAGAATGGCGGCTGGCGGTGGATGCTGGACGCTGGATTCTTTGAGATGACAGTCTCCTCCAGACCTGGGACCAACATGAATTCCTTGGTCCCAGTATATCTTTATCTCTGTCTGACTGGATAATTTGAGATGAGAGTCCTGTCCAGTCAATCTTACTCTCCCATTAATAAAATATTAAAAACTCTCTAATCTCTCTCCTGCCTCAGTTTCTCTGGCATTACACTTCCAGCTCAAGTGTAAGGATATCATCCTTTTGTATAGCTAAGGAAACTGAGCTTCAGAAAAATTATGACTTGCCCAGTGTTCCAAATCTAGTAAGCATTAGAAAACAAACTAAAACCCAAGTCTTTTTTTTTTCCTCCTTGACAAAAAATACCTTTACTTAAGAGAAGTTACAAACAAAATGAAGCAGCAAGAGTGGTATATGTAATAGATTTGGGAGAGCAATAGGGTAACCAAGGAAAATGAAAATCCAAATCTTCTTCAGATCTAGTCTAGCACTCCTGATACATTAACATAAATTTAAAGGAGACAAAATACATATTTGAACAGTGAAATGGTCTTTTTTCTCATGAATACAATTTTATTCAGTGGAGTACAGACACAACATGCTGTGGTATTAAAAATAGGAGGCTGGAAATCAGGATCTCTAGTTTTTGTGCTGATTCTATCTATTACCTACTGCCTTAGCCAGTCACTTCTTAGGAATAATAAAACATCCTAGAAAGAGCTCACAGGGTTAATATGAAGAGCAAGTGAAATAAAGGATGTGAAAAATGCTTTGAAATGCATTAAGAATCACACAAGTATATAGTACTATATTATACAATGTTATTATTATTAATACATCCCTCCTTTCCTTTCTAGTCATACCTCCTTTCAAGAATATATATTTTCTTCCCCAGGAAAGGTCCCCATTAAAATGATAATCAGAGTTAATTGCTCATCCTTCATTAATCCCCCATCTTAATCCTCCCTTTAAGAATTTGGCAATCCTCCTGCAATTAACTGATCAAATCAGTTAATATTTATGTTAATCTTGTTCTCTATTTATTAGCATCTACTTTACAGCTTCATAAGTTACCAACAAAAAGCAATTTGATTTTAATGAGCTTGTTGTCAGTTGTCAAGTTGCATTGATTCTACCTCCAAAATATCTTTCCTTTCCAAAACTTTCTTTCCATTCACATTTCCATCACATTGAGTCAGGCTGTTACCATCTCAGGTTTGGAGGACCAAGTGAATGAAAGAATAAGTGAACTATTATTGCAAACTGATCTTCCCACTACTACTCTCTCCTCTCTCTAATTTCACTTATATTTCTAATGCACATTGTTTCTCCCTTGCTCAATAAAGTCAAGTGGCTCTCTTTTGCTTATAGAGTAAAATGCAAACTGTTCTGGCTTTTAAAGTCCTTCATAATGTATCTAGCCTGCCTTTCCAGGTTTACTGCACAATTCCACCATGCATTCTTTGCTCCAAACTAACCTACCTACTGGTAGATATTTCTTCTACTACCTTTGTGCTTCCTCATTTTTATCTCAGTTCCCTTCAAAGCTCAGTTCTGATACTCTTCCTACTCCACCTCACTTAACTCGTCCTACACAACACCATCATTTGCTACTGTCTTCTCTCTCCTGGGAATTACTATGTATATACTCACATACATACATACATATGTATATGTGTTCACTCCCATGACATATTGTATATTTATGTATATATTGTATCATATTATATCCTAAATAACTTTTCTAGATCCATGTTCTTTTGTCCTCAAAAGACTATAAGCATCTTAAGAGCAGGGACTGTTTTGTTTTTTTGTCTTTGCATATTTCTCATTTCTCACTTGGCTATAACACTGCAGGACTTCTCAGATTTTTCTATCTTGTCCCTGTATTGGGTACCTTCCCTCACCTCCCATTTTCTGCATCCCTCCTCCCATTTTCAGTTCCTTTTGTATGTTGTCTCCATTAAATCATATGTTCCCTGAGGACAAGGGCTGTTATTTTTGTTGTTTTTATATCCCCCAGCAAGTTGCCTTGAATTTAAAAATCATTCTTCAAATGAGAGCCCTGTTTTCTGGATTATTTGATTTTTCCTGTCTTGTTCCAACAGATTCAATTATCACTATATTGAGTTCTCAGGTTATATGAGCAAGAATGGGTGGTTCATAATAGTCTAGGTAGAGAAATTTGTCGGGAAGATGGAAATGAAGAAAAGTAAGATAATTAGAAATGGAGGCAAAATATTATTGGAAGGATAGCAATAGCAATAACTTTCACTCTTTGCATCCCAAAGCCGATTCTTTCTCTGCTTTCTCTGTCACTGTCATTGGTTTTGAAGTTTGATAAACTGAGAAATTCTGCTTACTCCAAGAATCCAGTGCCATCATTTCCTTGATGTAAGTGGAATCAGGTTGTAGTTGAATGGGACAGAGTAGAGATTTCTCAATCTACAAAACTAGGCCTTTAGGCCTAGCCACATGATCCCTATCCCCAGAGCCAGAAGGTCAGACTAAGTCAGTGAAGTCACGGGAAGTGATGTGACCCACAGGAAGCAGACAACATTGGTCAAGGATGGTTCCATCCTTTTAATCTATCCAGTGAAAAGGCTCTGGTCTTTTGCTATTTAAACCCCCAACAAGCCCAAAGCTGGCCAGGTTCCAAGAGCATATGGTGGGAGCTAGGATGGCTCCCAGGTGTGTCTGGGGCCTCTCCCTGCAGGAATGCTTTCTCTTTTTACCTGAAAATGTCTCTGATTAGTTAATTTGGGAAAGGGAGTCTAGCACCCATCCCACACATGGTGAAAAGTACCAGATAATCAGAAATCTAGAACTTGGAAAAATCACGGAGGTAATCAATTCCTTTTTGAGATGATTAAATTGGTTTAATCCTAGGGAAGTATAATGACTTGCCCAAGCTCATACCAGTAAGTAGCAGGAATTGAATCCATGTTCTGTGGAATTCAGGAGTAAAGTAACAATCACTAAAATGAGGTTCAGATAAGAGAGAGAAAGATGCTTTTTCACTTAAGCCCCCCCCTCAACTTTATTTGAAATGTTTAACAAAGTTCTGTCAGTTTTCTCTTACTCTCCATTTCCTTCTGACAAATTAAAAGGGGAAT
Organism: Antechinus flavipes; assembly: GCF_016432865.1. Lineage (NCBI taxonomy): Eukaryota > Metazoa > Chordata > Mammalia > Dasyuromorphia > Dasyuridae > Antechinus > Antechinus flavipes. The sequence continues at coordinate 343,724,757 of NC_067398.1, read as the reverse complement.
GAGTGGTAGCCAGAACTCTATTTTTAGAAACAATGGGTAGTTTAGAAGAGACAGACTGTGTCACCTTTCTTACAGTACAAGAAACTTTTAAACATCTGAAGTAGTACATCTGCATACTAGGTATCCTCACAGACTTGCTCTGAACTTGTGTGTATATACATGCATGCACATATATACATATGTGGATCCACCTGCATATATCTATGCATGTATATGATGTACACATATATTTGTATCTATAAACATATAGTGTGTCTACACAGACACATATACATACATATGTGTTAAACATGCATGTGTCTATAGAGACATATACATGTGTATGTATAATGGGTTATCTATATATTGTATGTAGACTGGCACATATACACAGTGTGAAAACTGACACATATACACAGTGTACATATACGTATATGTATCTATATGCATGTACCTATATGTGTGTGTACATGTATATTTGTGCATATATATAAATTTGTAACTTCAAAAACAACTAATTTCCTTTGTGATCTTATGAATTTTACTTTTTATACTTAGAAACTCTATTCTGAGTAGGGGTCCATACCACATGGTCAGAGAGACCCACAAAAGGCTAAGGCCTCTTGGTCTAGTCCAAGTGCTACCTGAAGAATGAGCCCTCTCTACAGGAGCCCCAAAGAGGGCTCGTCTCCAGTTATAGACCTCCAGTGACAAGCCTTAAGGCTGTTTTTTCCATTTCTGTGACAGCTGTAATTCTTAAGGAGTCCTTCTCCACAAGTTACCTCCGCATGTCTCTCTATAGTTTCTATTCATATGTCCTCGTTCTACCCTCCAGGGCCAAGCAGAATAAGGCCAATCCTCTCTTCCACACAACAGCTCTTCAAATATTTAAAGACCACTGTCACATCAGCTTTAAATTTTCTTCAAACTTCAAACTAAACATCACTAGTTCCTTCAAATGATAAATTGAAACTGATAATACTTTAAGCCCCCCTTAGAATATAATTGGGAAGAAGAATTGTATAATTGGAAAGAATTCTGGAAGCAACTAGATGAAACACTAAATAGAACACACTTAACAGTGTCTAGCTGGGCTAGTCACTTAACTCCAAAAAACTCCCTTAGTGGGCTAGTCACTTAACTCCCCAAAACTCCCTTAGTGGGCTAGTCATTTAACTCCAAAAAACTCCCTTAGTCGGCTAGTCACTTAACTCCAAAAAACTCCCTTAGTGGGCTAGTCATTTAACTCCAAAAAACTCCCTTAGTGGGCTAGTCACTTAACTCCCAAAAACTCCCTTAGTGGGCTAATCATTTAACTCCAAAAAACTCCCTTAGTGGGCTAGTCACTTAACTCCAAAAAACTCCCTTAGTGGGCTAGTCATTTAACTCCAAAAAACTCCCTTAGTGGGCTAGTCACTTAGCTCCAAAAAACTCCCTTCGTGGGCTAGTCATTTAACTCCAAAAAACTCCCTTAGTGGGCTAGTCACTTAACTCCAAAAAACTCCCTTAGTGGGCTAGTCACTTAACTCCCAAAAACTCCCTTAGTGGGCTAGTCATTTAACTCCAAAAAACTCCCTTAGTGGGCTAGTCACTTAACTCCAAAAAACTCCCTTAGTGGGCTAGTCATTTAACTCCAAAAAACTCCCTTAGTGGGCTAGTCACTTAACTCCAACTGCCTCACAGGGGGGAAAAAAGAATTCTCAATTTGAAACCATGGGGCAAGGGTTCAAATTATGACTCTCCCACTTAGTATCTGTGTGACTCAGGACTTATACACTTGAGCCTCAGTTTCCTTATCTATATATAATATAGATAATAACATCTAAGCCCTGAATCTCTAATCCTCTGATTTTCCCCTTTCTACTCAGGTTCCAGGCACTCAACGGGTAATAGTACGAACTAAACAGAGCATTATAGGTGTGATCTGACCAAGGTAGACTTAAACACAATGAATATCACCCTCCTCATTCTGGACACAAGTTTGATGGCAGCCTATGCTTTTGTGACTACCCTGTTACAGAGCAGACACATAGGGAGCTCTAGAAATAATAAACCTCCCAGATTTTTTTTTGTATTAACTATCATCTAGCCATACCTCCTCCATCCTTTCTTAGGTCATTACCTGTGCCCAAGTTCATGGGCAATTGTGAAAGCCAGGGGGAGTCCCGAGTCTTCATTGATATTACAGCTCCGGTGAGGCTGGCACATTCCAGAGAGATGAGAAAGGCCTAGGGTTTCACAAGGATGATTAACCCCAGCACAGATGTCTTTCCTGTAAATAGAAAGGGAGAAATAGTCATTGAAGACAATTTTTTAAATTATTGCATATTTTTAAATTTTATTTTATTTGAAAAAACAGTAAGAAAAAAAGAAAAGAAATACAAAACAAAATAAAGCAAAAAAATAGAGAACATTGCCATGTACCTAGAAAAGCATCAGGGGGGATTCAAAATATATAATAATAAATTACCAGAACAAGAAAACATATATATATATATATATATATATATATATATATAATATATATATATATATATATATATATATATATATACACACACACACACACACACACACACACACATATTTAGTATATGTGCTGCTGAAACAAGCACTATATATATATGTGTGTGTGTGTGTGTGTGTGTGTGTGTGTGTGTGTGTATGTTAGTAGGAGAAATTATATTCATGAATGTCCATTTTTTCTTCACTTCCTTATAAATTGTTCTTTTGTTCTCTGCTGTGCACTTTATTTACTTTATTCTTTTTATCCCTTTCATCCCCACGATCACCCCACAGTTAAGAAAAGATTTATACATACATATACACTCACACCTACACATACCCTACATACATACATGTCTTTCCTATCTCTGATGCCTCTTTAATTAAATTTTGCTCCATAATTTACCTTGCAATTATTTAACCTCTCCTCACCCAAAGATCCCTCTCTTGTCGACTTCCCTCACCCTTTACTTCCTCATCGGCTCATCCCTCCTCCCACGCTTATTTCCTTACAGATTTTGGAGGGTGTTATACCTGAAGACAATGTTTAATAAAATATCATAAGAAAAACAGTTATACTATTAGGTAAACATCTGGAATAATTAAAAAGCATTTTTGAAATGAGAGATATGCTTATTAAGAAGAAATTTAGGGGCAACTAGTTGGTATAGTGGTTAGATCACTAGCCCTGAAGTCAGGAGGACCTGAGTTCAAATCTGACCTCAGATATTTAACACTTCCTATGTGAACCCTGGGCAAGTCACTTAACCCCAATTGCCCCAGGGAAAAAGGAATAAATTTAAATTAAGCATATATTTAAAAATAAATGAACATTATTTTGTGATAATATCTCACTGATTTGACAGTAATGGGAAAGAGTGGCTCTGAAATCAAAGGTTTGGGGTTTAAATCTCACCTCTGATGCTTACTTTTTGTTAACTTTAGGGGGAAAAGGGAAAGAAGAAGGAGGAGGAAGAAGAAAAGAGGGAGAAGGAGAAGGTAGAAGAGGAAGAGATGAATAAGAAGGAGGAGATGAAGAAAAAAGGAGGAGGGGAGGATAAGTAGGAGGAAAAGTAGTAGGGGAGGGGATGAAGGAGGAGGAGAGGAAGGAGGAGAAGAAGAAATACAAGGAGGAGAAGATAAGTAAAGAGGAAGGAGAGGAGGAGAAGGAGAAAGAAGAAAAGGAGAAGGAAGAAAAGAAGAAATACAAAGAGGAGGAAGAAGATAACTACCATTTATATAATACCAATTATGTGCCATGCATTGGCTCTGCAAGGATTATCTGATTTGATCTTCCCTGGAAGACAGATGCTATTATTATTTCTATTTTACAAATATGGAAATTGAAATAGACATAGGTCAAGTTACTTGCTCAGGTTTACTCAAGTAGTATGCAAGGTCACATTTGAATTCTTCCTGATTATGGACCCTGCATTCTTTCTACTATGTCTTATTATCTTCATCATCATCAACTGGATCACAAGAAACAAGAAGCAGTGCAGCACAGTGGAAAGCTTGCTGGCTTTGGAGTCAGACATGGACTCGAGTCTCAGTTCTGCCACTAAGTCTTCATGTGACTTTTATCGATTCACTTTTCTCTGGATTTCAGTTTATTCACTTTAAAATGTGACTGGAAGAGAAGGTCATTTCTAAATTATGAGCTTATAATATAACCATTTATCCACCTGGACAAACACAAACTCTGCTAAGAAGCTGGCACTATTTCGAGACATTAAATAGAAAAGGTCAAGCTTTTGCGTCTGGGACCCACAGCACATCAGAGCATATTTCTCATCCATGTTAATACAAACATGTTTCCAAAATGGCAGAATGCTAACTAACCATCCATAATTTAAGCCATCTGTCTAGCTCCCACTTCCATCCTGTTGGTGCTAGGACTTGATGGGCAAAGAAGGAAATGTCCAGTGACTGAAAAGTACATAGACCCAGTAGGATGGCAATAGTGACCCAGGAAGGGGTCAGCAACATGAACTTGGAAGAAGGTGGAGCAGTTGGCAGGGCTCTCAAAAGAATATGAGAACTAGCACTGATTCAGACAAGATCACAGACCTAGAATTAGAAGGAGCCTTGGAAGCTATCTAGTCTAATCCTCTTAATTTACAGAAGACAAACCTGAGTCCAGAGAGGCTTATATTACTTGTCCAAGGTCACATATTAATAGGCAGATTCAGGATTTAAACATATGTCCTCTCATTCCAAATCTCTGAACCCTATTGCCTACAATAAGATCTAAAAGTAGGTAATGGGATATATCTACAAAGGCTATAACTTTAGTGGGGAACTGTTAGTTGCAAGTAAGGTTTGACCCCAGTTCAAAAGAAAATAGGACATTTGGATGTATACCAATCTAATTCATAGTTATAGTTCTTGGGTTAAACACTTAGTCACCACTGACAACTCAAAAAGAATCTGGTTGCTAGACCCAAGAGATATGGAAGATCAGTAGCAAGGATTACTTGTTACTGATTTACACATTTACAGGTACTTCATTTCTACTGCCTAGGTGAGCCGAAGTTTTCAAGTGAGAGTTAAGTGGCCCCAAATGGAGGGACATAAGAATAGGGAGTCATGTTGGACAGTATACCACTCTGCTTCCAAGGTTCCTTCAATTTGTTATGAGGAGTCCAGGATCTAAGGGCTCCTCTCACTCTATCAACAGCCAATGTATCTTTTTTTTTTTTTATCAGTCTCTTTACTATAACTTCAAGAACTAATATTAGGCAGAGAAGTAACTTTCCCTTACTAGATAGCTTTTTTACAAATGTTCCCAGGGACTTTGTAGGGTCCGCAATATTAATGGTGACTTTTTGTTTAAAATAGTTTCTTTTTTAAACATAGCTGTTATCTAATTAAACATCTCCTTTCCCACTACTGTTGAATAAAATCCTGACTCATAACAAAGTACATTCAAGCAAAACAAACTGATAAGGTGACCATGTCTGACAGCATATACTCTTCACCTGTAGTACCCTAGAAAAGTATATAGACCTACTTCCTCCATACATATGCACACACCTATTTGGTTTTTTTCTCTGTCCCCTTTCACACTTATTCCCTAATTTATCCACCTGGACAAACACAGACTCTGCTAACAAACTAGCACTATTTAGAGACTTTAAATAGTGTTATATTGTTCCTGGTCAAAAATGGGAAAAGGACAACCATAACAAAAAACAACAATAATAATAATTAATGTTTATATATCACTTACTATATGCCAGGCACTGTATTAAGCATTTTAGATTATCTCATTTTGATACAACAACCTGGGAATGGTATTATAATCTTCATTTTACATTTGAGAAAATTAAGGCAAATGGGATTTAAGTAATTTGCTCAGGATAAAACAGCTAGTCAGTGCCTGAGGTCAGATTTGAACTCACTTCTTGATTCCAGGCCCATCATTCTATACACTGGACCATCCAGCTGTCCCACAGTCACCACAAGTCACATGGGATATGTTTGACACATCAAACTATTATGACATACTTTTAAAGTATTTAATATTTTATTTTTCCAATTATATGTAAAAACATTTTAACATTCTTTTTAAAAAATGTTCAATTCCTGGAAATTGAGTGGATGCCCATCCATTGGAGAATAACTAAATAGGTTATGGTAAATGAATGTTATGGAATCAAAAAGGCCTGGAGAGACGTATATGAACTGATACTAAGCTAAGTGAGGGGAACCAAGAGAACATTGTACATAGCACCAACAAGATTATATGATGATCAATTCTGATGGACATGGCTCTTCTCCACAACAAGGTGATTTAGTGATGAAAAGAGCCATCTGCACACAGAAAGGGGACTGTGAGTTCTGAGTATGGATCACAACATAGTATTTTTACTTTTTTGTTATTGTTGGCTTGCATTTGTTTGTTTTCTCATTTTTTTTCCCTTTTTGATCTGATTTTTCATGTGCAGCATGATAATTGTGGAAATATGTATAGGTGAATTGCACAAGTTTAACATATATTGGATTACTTGCCATCTAGGGAAAGAGAGTGGAGGAAGGGAGAGAGAAAAAAATTTGCAACACAAGGTTTTGCAAAGGTGAATGTTGAAACTACCTATGCATATGTCTTAAAAATGAAAAGCTTAAAAAATATAAAAATACATGAAGTATTTGAAAAAGAATTTTCAGTTTCAAATGTCCTCCCTTCATCCCTCTACATCCCATTCATGGAAAAGGCAAAATTAAGTTACATATGTCTGACACACTTGTTGAGGCAAAGTCATTTAAATCAATTCAAATGATTTCACAAAAACTGCTAACATAAGTTGTGGGATGTCTTCAGGACAAGAAAACTTTCTTTGCCAATACGTGACTCACTCAAACACCAAAGTCATCATGAATTTCAGTTCTCAGTCCTTAATGCATGTGATTTATGTGAGTACTGCTTTTGGCTACATAGGCTTTTTGGACTTTGATGTCAATTGTGCTGTTAGAAAGATGCTGGCACGGGGGAATCCTGCCAGTTTTCATTAGCCCATAGCTATAGCAATAACTGGAATAATGGAGCCAATTTCAAAGATTTTTATTTACAGAAGAGTATCAAAGATTCTGTACACGTGCTTTGCTAGTGGCAACAGCTGCCACTGAAATTTCCAAAGTGTTTTGTTTTGTCATACACCATGGCCACTTTAATCCTTTTTGGACACGTAGGAATAGCAGTTAAACATTCTCCCTACCCTAAACAGCTATCTGGCCAGTGGGATTCTATAATCTTTTTCTTCATTTCATTCCAAGGAGCCAGGAGTCCAGTAAAGATGGAGGTGACAGGTAGTAATAATGAATCATTTATTAACCTTTCTAATGAATACATCCGGGGGTCAATCAATTCAACACATTTTTACTAACTACATATTGTGCATTCAATAGTGTACATTAGGGTCAAAGAAATACCAAAAAAAACACTGCTTTGTATGACATGATCCCATACTTCAAAGAGCTTACATTCTTTTTTGTGATTATATTACCTAAGTCCTGGGCCCACCAGTTAAAATTAGCCTTCTAATCAAAGATGGACAGAAGCAGCTACACCCAAAGAAAGAACACTGGGAAATGAATGTAAACTGCTTGCATTTTTGTTTTTCTTCCCGGGTTATTTTTACCTTCTGAATCCAATTCTCCCTGTGCAACAAGAAAACTGTTCGATTGTGCACACATATATTGTATCTAGGATATACTGTAACCTATTTAACATGTATAAGACTGCTTACCGTCTGGGGGAGGGAGGGGAAAAATCGGAACAGAAGTGAATGCAAGGGATAATGTTGTAAAAAAATTACCCTGGCATGGGTCCTGTCAATAAAAAGTTATTTAAAAAATTTTTTTTCTAGCAAAGGTGAAAAGCATAGGAACATTAGAAAGCGTTATAAAACAGGTTTAGCAAAACTAAACAAAAAAAATTGTCAGAAGACACTCTAGTGCATTGTTGGTAACAATATGATTTAGTACAATTATCTTAGAAAGCAATTTGAAATTATACAAATAAAGTGAAAAAATTTATTCTACTACTAAACATATACCTGAAGAGAATCATTGCCCCTAATGCACCAGAATATTTATAATGGCACTTTTTTGATAGCAACAAATTAGAGATAAAATAGATGCCCATCAATTTGGGATTGGCTAAAGAAATTATACTATATTAATTTAAAGGAACATGCTAAAAGAAATGAAGAATGTGAATGTAAGAGAATCATAAAAAAAGATCTTGTATGAACTGATACAGAGTTGATGAAATAAGCAGGACCAAAGAAATAGCATACTACAGTGAAAACAATGACTACAATAATGTAAATGGAAAGAACAGCCACACACACACACACACATACACACCTCAAAGTATAGTCACTTATTTTGTTTTTAATTCTTTATTATGTTCTTTATTACTGTAAAAATGATACTAATAAATTTTCATGTATATAGAGGATTAAAAAAATAAAATAAAATTAGCCTTCTAGCACTTCTTGATCCAATTACCTGTAGTCTTATCTACTAGTTTCTAATCAAAACTCATCTCCTTATCTACTGATTTCTTCCCTGCTGTCTTCATACACACCTAAGTTATCCCCATCCTGATAAAACCCTCATTAGATTCTAACATTTTCCCAAACCATCATCCTGTCTCTACATGCTTTCACAACCAAAGTCCTAGGAATAAAGTGATTTACATCCACTATTTCTTCTTTCTGGACTCATGCCCATTTCTAAACACTTTGCAATCTGGCTTCTAAACTCATTAATGAGCTAAAATAATTCCTTCCAAAGTTATTGCTAATCTCTTACTATATCTATGATCACATCCATGATCTTTTCTCAGTTCTCATCCTTTGACCACTATGTAGCATCTGATATTGCTGACCACATTCCTGGATATTCTCTCCTTCCTGGTTTTTGTGTAGCATTTTTGGTTTTTGGTTTTTTTTCTTTCTAGGTATCTGACAACTACTTCTCCATTTCCTTTGACAATTTATCTTCCATATCACACCTCCTAACTGTTGGTATAGTAAAGGATCTGTTCAGAGTTCTCTTTTTTTCCACACATTCTGTTTTTTTTTCCCTTTAAACTCTCTCATGAGTTGACCTCATCAGCTCCTATAGTTTTAATTATTTTTCATACCGATAACTTTAACATTTATATACCCAACCATAGTGTCTTTCTTAAGATCCACTTCTCATTTCCAACTACTTATTGAATATTTCTAACTGAGTGTCCCCTCATCATCTCAAACTCAGCATGTCTAAAACTGAATTTATCTTTCTGGTGAAATTTTTCTCCCTCTTGAAGTTACCCAATTATGTTGACAGCACTATCATTCTCCTATTTCTTCAGTTTCACAACTTTCACATCATCTATGACTTCCCACTTTCTTTTAACCCACATATCTAATCAGCCCTCAAACTTGCCAGAATCTCATGCATCCTTTTCTGATCACATAGCCACTGCCCTGATTTAGATCCTCATAACCTCTTGATTGGATTATTGGAATAACAGCTTCCTAATTGGCTTCCCTGTCTTAAGTGTCTTCCCTCTTCAGTTCAGCTCCCATAGAGTGCCTAAGTGATTTTAAAGTGCCAGTCTAATACTGTCACTCCCGCAATCAATTCATAAACTCAAATGAATCTCCCATTATCTTTAAGATCAATTATAAGTTCCACTGTTTAGCTTTTAATGCCCTTGACAATCTGACCCCATTCTAACACATCAAATTTTTTGTGCCTCATTTCCCTTCTCAGACTTAATGATCTAACCAAACTTCTTCATACATGGTATTCCCACTTCCTATCTCTGTGCCTTTGTATTAATTGTCTTCCAGGACCTGAATGAATAAGACAAGGAAGAAACTACTCTATCCCATAATTAACCAAATGTGATCCTCTTAAATATGGAAGGTTTAGGAAAACTTCCTTCCTCCAGAAATTCTAGATCTGCTAGAACCTCCTCCCCACCTTCCAGTTTTGTTCCCCATTGGTGGATCTCCATAGTCCTGATTAAACTATATTTTATAGGGAGGAAGTGGAGTTTTGTTGGGTCATAGATGTCATCCTGGTGATGGCTGTGATTTTTATAGGCTTCCTTCTCCCGTTTCAGATTCTAAAACCGCAGTGTCATCATCTCATTATGTTAGAACAATGGCACAGACTTCCCTCCTACAACTCCAATAAATCAACAGCACTTTTATGTTCTTTGAACTGGACTAAAAAAGATGGTGAAAGTATTTTATTACAAGTCACAAGACAATATTGCTTTCCTAGAAAATAGTAAACATCCTGTAGTAAGTGAAGAGTAGACTTAAACCCAGGTATTACTACTCAAGATTAGTTAATCTATCTATCAATAAGTATTTATTAGATACCTATTATGTACTAGTTGCTGGGTACAAAAAAACAAAAATAATTTCTGCCTTCAAAGAACTTTCTAACTAATATTCTTTCTACCAAATCCTTTGTCATGAAATATAGTGGCAATTTAAAAAAAAAAATAATGTATAAGAGTTATATTTAGAAGGTAAGGGAAAGGGGAGTCAGGTGCTACATAAGGACTTAGGAGAACCTAGGTACAAGTCCCACTTAGAACACTTAATCACTATGTGACCATGTGGAATCAATTACCATCTCTAGATATAGATAACTATATCACAGTTTTTTTTATCTACATATTGATGGAATTAGACTTGGTAGTTCCAGATCTATGAACTCAAATCATTAGAACAGCCTCCTTCCCTTTTTTGCCACCCTCCTAAGGAGATTTCATGAGAATTAATGGTAAAGCAGAGACTTTATTTGAACATTTCCAATAGTAGGTCCAGGACAAATGCAGATTTAACATACACATACCTTTGCACATGTATGTATATGTACATATGCATATACATACATACATACATACACATGTATGTGGATTATAACAAAGGTCACCAAAGAATCTACACTATGAAAGACTTTTAGCTATGCTACGCTGCCTTCCACATTCCCTCTGTACATTAAGAATAGAGTTATTCAAAAGATGTTTCTTCATTCTAAGCATTTATTCTGCTTCCAGTTCCCCACATCTCCAGTAGTCTGCTCCTTCATACCCTACAATGCTCCTGAGAAGTCAATCTTGGTGCATTCAGGGGAAAAGCCATAGGCAGCCTTGATCAACAAGCAATTCTGCGTGAACTGACTGTGGCAGAAAATATTCAAAAACATAATTTGTATTCTGTTACTGACTTTAGAAAAGTTAAAAAGAATCTGGATTCTTTGGACATTCAGCACTTTCTCTTCCTCCATCAACCAAATGGAACTTCCTTGATGATTTACATAAGAAAAACATATTAGGAAGGAAAATTATATGTTCATAGTATTATACTTGAAGAGACCTCTGAGATCAATTAGTCCAATACCCTCATTTTACAGATGAGACAACTGAGACCTTAAAGAGTGAAGTTATTTCCTAAAGTATAGTAATTGGCAGATATGGGATTCAAAACCAAATCCTTTATTTCAATCTCAGAAAGCTTTCCACTGCACTCAGCTGCTCCAAATGCACTCCCCAAACTCATGTCAGGCATTTCAAATAAACCTTTTGTATCATCCATGATTCTGGATGACTCATATTATTTTGCTCCATCCATTAGTATAGTAATTGGAAATATCAAAAAAGTAGCCTCCAAGAAATAGAAGAATGGACAAAGCCCTGCTCATTTCTCAGATTCTACACATGTCCTTCCTTCCTGCAGGTATCCCCCAGCTCTCCATCCAGGAGGGTTTTCCAGTTTTGGCAATACCTGGTTAGGAGGACAGCCACATCATGATGGGCAGGGTTGAGGTCACTCTTAGGATTGATGCTTTTCTGCCACTTGCAGAAGCTGGCCAGCGTCTTGTCTGCATGGTGAACTATTTTCAATCCTTGCTGGAGACAGAAAAACAAAGGATTAACATGAGGTGGCCATGGGACTAGCAGTCTATTATACTCTCAATGTTTCCAGGAGTTTCACTACAGAGCTAGATTTTGGCTTGGGGGAGAAGGACTCCTCCAGAACATAAACAATAGCTTAGCAAGCAAGGATAACAACATCTATGCTTAACTCTTTGCTCTTCTTCTCTGCCATTCCACTAACAGAATTAAGGGGCAAAGGCTCATAAAATTTGGAGCAAGGAAGTATCTTACAATTCATCTAGTTCAAGAAGTGAGTGCAAGGGATAATGTAAAAAAAAAAAATTTACCCTGGCATGGGTTCTATCAATAAAAAATTATTTAGAAAGGAAAAAAAAAAAAAACAATTGATCAAGTTCAGTCCTCTCATTTAACAAATCATTTAATTTGATCAAATTCACATAGGTAATAAATGACAGAGTCTAAATTTGACCCCAAATCTTTGATCCTCTAACCCATACTCCTTCTACTATATACATAAAGGCGAAATTAGCATTGGGACAAAACAGCCTTGGAAGAAAAAAGAAAAGAAAATATCACTAAAGACAGAAATTTCCCAAGACTAATTGCAATTGATTTTCTGTTTTTTTCTTCTTCTTTCTCACCTTCTTCCATCAAACATCCATTTCAGAAAGGATCTCTTTGCTGATTTTTATTAATTAGAAGATAAATATATTGGGATAGAGGTTTACTCCTTAGGGATTCCTATAATTCTGGGACTGCTCTGATAGAATTTTTGTTTATGATTTTTTTTCTTATCTTTATATCCCTAAAGCCTAGCTTAGTGTCTCATTAATAGGCACTTCATACTCACCTAGAGACCAACTCAAGGGCCTTGTCAAGGATAAAGTATGATATAGGACAGACAGATGCTTCAGCAAAGAAATCTGTTTATTAATCTGAGGATCCAAGCTTATATACACAAGAAAGAGCTGCTTTTCTAAAGAAATCTTGGACTGTAATTTCCTGGTGCTTCACTATTTTCATGCATGAGTTGCTTATTTATTACTTTCTTATGCTTAACAGAACTTCTTTGATCTTCATTGTAAGCAAACTTTTCTCTCTGGATATGGATGGAATTTTCTTTCCCAAGTATATTGGAATTGCCTTGGATCAATGTATTGCTGAGAAGAGCTAAATCTATCATAATTGATCATCACATAATCTTGCTGTTACTCTATACAATATTCTCCTAGTTCTTCTCCCTTCACTCAGCACTAGTTCATGTAAGTCTCTTCAGGCCTCTCTAAAATCTTCCAGCTGGTCATTTCTTACAGAACAATAATACTCCATAACATTCATATACCATAATTTATTCAGCCATTCTCCAATTGATGGGCATCCATTCGTTTTCCAGTTTCTAGCCACTACAAATAGGGCTGCCACAAATATTTGTACACATGTGGGTCCTTGTCCCTTTTTATGATTTCTTTGAAATACAAACCAGTAGAGATACTGGTGGATCAAAAGGTATGCCCAGTTTGCTAGCCTTTTGAGCATAGTTCCAAATTGCTCTCCAGAATGGCTAGATCAGTTCGTAACTCCATCAACAATACATCCGTTAAACCCTTCGTTTTATGGATGATGAAACTGAAAGCCCGAAGTGAAATAATTTGCTCAGAATCAAACAGATAGGAAGTATAAGAGGTAGACGTTCAATCCAGGAACGTCTTTTTTTCCTCTGAGAATACAAAACAAAACTCTCTTCCCTCAAAGAATTTACACTTTTGTAGATCACACTAAGCTCCAGGGTATCTTTTGCTTGGTTAAGCTGATTCTGCAAGAGTAACCTTCTGAGGGTTTGCACAGAGCCATTACAAGTAAAGAATGGATTATATTCATGGGAGGTGAATACTTTCTGAAATCTCTGATCTAAACCCTTATTATCTTGGATAGAGCTCAGGACCCAAAATCAAGAAGACTTGAATTTATTTACTTTTTATTTATTTTTTCTAAGCCCTTTTTTACCTTAGATAAGTTCAGGGCCCAAAATCAGGAAGACCTAAATTTATTTATTTTTTATTAATTTTTCCTCTGAGGCAATTGGGTTTAAGTGACTTGCCCAGGGTTACACAGATAGGAAGTATTAAGTGTCTGCGGTCAGATTTGAACTGGAGTCCTCCTGACTTGAAAGCTGGTGCTCAATCCCCTGCGCCACCTAGCTGCCCCCAGAAAAACCTGGATTTAAATTTGATCTCAGACACCAGCTGGATGTCATTTGAAAAATCATTAACCTGTATCTGCCATAGTTTCTTCAACTATGAAACAGTTCAACTATGAAATGAAAATTTTATCTTGTAGAAACACTGGGAAGACTTAGGCTTAAAGAGCCTATAGTGTCTTTTGGACTGTTTATTTCTGGGCATTTAAAATATTGGACCAAATTCAGCAAAAAATGATAAATGATGAGATACTCTACAGAGAACAGAGGACAGAAAGTATGTCACTCCTGAAGAGTTTGGTTTGTCTTCTGCTGACTGGCCTTAATTTAAATACAAGATATATATATCTTGTTGTGAGGATAAGATGACATAATATGTGTAGAGCACTTAGCATAGTGCCTGGCACAGAGTACACACTTAATAAATGTTTGTTTCCTTTCTCCCTTCTTTTTTGGGGGATCTAAGTGAACTGAGTATGCATGGGGTAAAGCAATAGCTGTCAGCCAGGACAAACTTGAACAGGATTTTACCATAGAATCTATCATCAACTATCTATCTGCAAACTAAACTGACACAGTAATTAATTATGCTGTCAGCTAAATGATTGCAAAGCTGATGGGCATTGGGGTTGGAGGGGGGTGTTAATTATGGAAGGGGTTAAGGATGGGGGTAGTGAGACTGACTGGTATTCAGAAATGACATAGTAAGAGCAATCTTGCTGAGGCTTCAAAATATGACCTCATTTCTTTTCTTTTAAATCCTTATTCTTCCAATTCTCCCTGTGCAACAAGAGGACTGTTCGGTTCTGAACACATATATTGTATCTAGGATATACTGCAACATATTTAACATGTATAGGACTGCTTGCCATCTGGAGGAGGGGGTGGAGGGAGGGAGGGGAAAAATCAGAACAAAAGTGAGTGCAAGGCTTAATGTAAAAAAATTACCCTGGCATGGGTTCTGTCAATAAAAAGTTATTATAAAAATAAAATAAAATAAAATCCTTATTCTTTTTTTTTTTAATTTATGAAGTAGTAGGCTTCCTACAAAGCTCAGGAAGGCTATGTTCCAAGCAGACGAATCTGCCAGCCTCCTCCCTCACCCCATTCCTGAACAAAGTACACCATAGCCAAAACTACTGAGCAACAAGCTCGATGGAATTGCTGATTCCCTGGGGTTGTTTAAAAAAATCTCTCTCCAGCCCCCACATCATTTTAACCCTTAATCTCTATTCTATTCCCAGCTATATTTCTTCCAATTACAGGCTGCCTTCCCTAGGGCAAATACAAAAAAAATAAATAAATAAAGATAGTTCTGTAGGAGGAAAGAACTGTGTATCAGAAATAATTTACATAGACGAAAACATATTATAGTGTTCTTCCTGCTATTAGTCATTCTCCCTACCCTCTCTGTTCTTTCTGAAGATGATCTATGGGGATGGTCTGAAGGCATTGAGATTAGCTACCCAATCAAGTTAATCAATTAATAGAACAGGGCAACATGTCTCAAGTTTTCTTGAAGAATTTTTCCCTGGGATAGAGAAGCAAATTTAGCCTCTTCTGAAGCAGAAGATATAGGGCTGGCAATTAGAGTAAGGAAGAATAGATTTCCAATACATCCTCAAACACTTATTAGGTGTTGTATCAGTTGAATAAATTACTGAACCATTCCCAGCTCAGTTTCCCTATCTATAAAAAAAGGGAATAATAGCAGTTCCTTACTGCAAGATCAAATGATATGTGTAAAGAACACTCCCAAAATGCTGGCTGCTATTCCCCAAGCAACAGCCATATTTCATATTTCTTCTTGTAACAAATACGCATATATGAGCAAAATTAATTCCCACACTGGCCATATACAAAAATGTGTATCTCATTCTGTGTATTTAGTCCATCACCTCTTGGTCAGTAAGTGGGAAGCATTCTTCATCAACAGCCTTTTGAAATTACCCAATTATGTTGATCAGAGTTCCTAAATCTTTCAACATTGTTCATTAAAAAAAAAAAAAATCTTATTTTCTCTCCAATTACATGTTAAAACAATTTTATGCTTCTTCTTTTAACAATGTTTTTTGTTAAGCTATAAATTATTCTCCTGATTCTGCTCACCTTGCTCTGCATTCATTTATACAAATCTCAGTTTTTGAAACTTTCTCTTTTATCTTTTCTAATGGCACAACAGTACTCCATTACATTCATATACAGTACATTGTTCAGTTAAAAAAAAAAAGGCTGCCATAAATATTTTTTGTACATATAACTCTATGTCTTTTCATTGGCTATCCTTCATGCTTGGAATGTTTTGCTTCCTTACTTCCTTCTACTGACTTCCCTGGCTTATTAATAGGAAAAAATAGGAATAATGAACGAAAACTACCGTTGGAGAAAATCAGCCCTAGAGAGGAGCAGTATCTCAAAAGTAAAGGTCTAAGAAGCTGAAACTACATTATGAGAGGAGGAAATGTCTTGACATTACAGATATATATATATGAAAATGAAAGAAGACATTCAGGGAAATATGAAAAGAGGTGGTAGCAGCAAGCAAGATGATTGACAAGAAAAAGACAAGGTGTAGTAATAAAAAAAAGAAAAAAGAAAAAAGCAACTCTCTGGACTAGCCCAAAGGAATTTCCAACCAATGACCACTATAAACATTAGTTACACTTTTGAAAAAAAATCTAATTAAAAAAATAAGCTGCAGAGCAATTTTGGACTTTGCCCAGAGGCTAACAAAACTGTA
This sequence comes from Antechinus flavipes, assembly GCF_016432865.1. Classification (NCBI taxonomy): domain Eukaryota; kingdom Metazoa; phylum Chordata; class Mammalia; order Dasyuromorphia; family Dasyuridae; genus Antechinus; species Antechinus flavipes. The sequence goes on along the minus strand of NC_067398.1, from coordinate 343,707,918 downwards.
TATCCTCTGATCTAGCAATATCATGCTAGTTTTCCTCCATTATAAAAGAGGACCAAATAACATCACTATGTTAGAAACAAATTACAGTTTTTCTTAACTGTGGTGGTTCAGATCAATATGAGCTTGGAATGTACTACCATTGGTTAGGTACAAATAATCCATATAAACATTTGGGGTGGATTTTCTAACTATATATCCCATATTTCTTTTGACCAATACCATATTTAGTCTGTGTCCCAAAGAGATCATTAAAAAGAGGAAAGGATATATATGCACAAATATATTTATAGCAGCCCTTTTCATGTTGGCAAAATATTCTAAATTGAGAGGATGCCCATCGATCAGGGAATAGCTGAACAAGCCATGGTATATGAATGTAATGAAATATTATTATGAAATAAAAAATGATGAACAGATTTCAAAAAAACCTGGAAATATTTATACAAACTGAGAGCAAGTGAAATGAGCAGAATCAAGAAAACATTATACACAATATCAGCAACATTAATTATGAATGAGTCAGCTCTTAGCAGCATGGTGATTCAAAACAAATACAAAGGAATCATAAAAATGCTATTCATATCCAGATAAAGAATTGAAGAACTCTGAATAAACATCAAAGCATATTTTTTCACTCACTTTGTTCTTTTTCGTGGATTTTTCCTTTTAATCTGTTTTTTCTTTCACAACTGTGATTAATATGGAAATATGTTCTACATGATAGCACATGTATAACCTATATCAAATTGTTATTTTTAGAAGAAGGGAGGTAATAGAGGTTGGAGATAAAAACTGGAACTCAAAATTTTGTAAAAATGAATGTTAATGCCCTTTTTGTAGTGGCAAGGAACTGGAAATTGAGTGGATTGCTAAATAAGTTATGGTATATTACTGCTATGGAATATTATTGTTCTATAAGAAATGATCAGTAGGATGATTTCAGAAAGACCTAGAGAGACTTACATGAACTGATATTGAATGAAGTGAGTAGAACCAGGAGAACATTGTACACAGAAACAGCAAGATTATGCAACAATCAATTCTGACAGACTTGGCTCTTTTCAACAATGAGGTGATTCAGGCCAATTCTAATAGACTTGTGATGGGGAAAACCATCTGCATTAAGAAAGAGGACTGTGGGAACTGAATGTGGTTCACAATATAGTATTTTCATCTTTTTGTTGTTGTTGGCTTGTTTTTTGTTTTCTTTCTCATTTTTTTTCTTTTTGATCTAATTTTTCTTGTGCAGCATGATAACTGTGGAAGTATGTATAGAAGAACTGCACAAGTTTAACATATATTGGATTACTTGCTGTCTAGAGGAGAGGGTGAGGGAAGGGAGAGAGAAAAAATTTGGAACACAAGGTTTTTTAACAGTGAATATTGAAAACTCTCTTTGCATATATTTTGAGAATAAAAAGCTATTATTTTTAAATGAATGCTAAAATTGTCTTCATAAGTAATTGAGGGGAAATGCTTTTAAAATAAAATAATATAATTTTGACTCTAGGGGTGGAGAGAGAAAGTATTTCATAAGTCTCTATTAATATAAAACACTGACTGACTGTTCTAACTGGTTTCTCTAGAACCAGAAATGGTTCTCTTCTGGTTCTGGTTCTTTCTGGTTATGTGACCTTTGGCAAGTCCTTTGACTTATCTGATATAGCTAGAAAAAATAAAAATAATAGCAAAATTAATCTGGAAGAACAAAGGGTCAAGAATATCAAGGGAATTAATGGAAAAAAATTCAAAGGAAGATGGCCTAGCAATACCAGATCTCAAACTACATTATTAAGCAGTAATCATCAAAACTATCTGGTCCTGGTTAAGAAACAGAATGGTGAATCAGTGGAACAGATTATGTACCCAATCAGATTGTTATGACACTTAATACATGAATTTGTATCTTATAACTTTACTCAAATTGCTAATTATTTCTAGTTTTTTTTTACTTGAGTCTCTTGATTCATCATATCTGCCAATAGTGACAATTGTTTCCTCATTGCCTATTTTAATTCCTTTGATTTCTTTTTTTCTCTTATTCTTATATTTAACATTTTTAACATTGTATTGAATAGCAGTGGTAATAAAAGGCATCATTGCTTCACTCCTGAGCTTATTGGGAAGGCTTTTAGGTTATGCCCATTACAAATAATACCTCCTAATGATTTTAGATAGATACTGTTTATCATCTGAATGCTCCCTTTATTTTTATACTCTCTAGTATTTTTAATAGGAACGGGCACTGTATTTTGTCAAAAACTTTTTCATCATCTATTAAGATAATTACATGATTTATATCAGTTTTGTTATTGATACAGTGAATTGTGTTTATAGTCTTCTAATATTGAACCAATCCTGCATTTCTAGTATAAATCCCATCTTGTTATAATGTATAATCTTTTTGATATGTTGCTATAATCACCTTGATAATATTCTGTTCAAAATTTTTGCATCAATATTCATTAGGGAAATTGGTCTCCAATTTTCTTCCTCTGTTTTAGCTTTTCCAAATTTTAATTATTAGCACCATATTTGTGTCAAAAAAGGATTTTAATAAAATGCCTTCTTTGCCTATTTTTTCAAATAATTTATATAATATTGGAATTAATTATTCTTTAAATGTTTGGTAAAACTGACTCATGAATCCATCTGGTCTTGGGGATTTTTTCCTATGGAGTTCATTAATGGCTTGCTCAATTTCTTTTTAATGGGATTACTTAGGCATTCTATTTCCTGATTTGTTGATCTAGGTAAATTATATTTTCACAACTATTCATCGATTTCACTCAAATTCTCAGATTTATTAGCATATAATTGGGCAAATATTTCCTAATGATTGTTTTAATTTCTTCATCATTGGCGATTTCACCATTTTAATTTTTGATGCTGAATATTTGGTTTCCTTCTTTATTTTTAATCAAATTAACCAATGGTTCATTTATTTTTTTTTTTATAAAACCAGTTCTTAGATTTATTTATTAATTTAATACTTTGTTTTGTTTTGTTTTTACTTTCAATCTTATTTCAATCTTCCCTTTGATTTTCAGGATTTCCAATTTGGTGCTCAATTGGGGATTTTTAATTTGTTCTTTTGCTAATTTTTTTAGTTGCATGCACAAATCACTAATCTATTCTTTTTCTCTCTTGTTGATATAAGAATTTATAGCAATGAAATTTCCCTAAGTACTGCTTTGGATGTATCCCATAGATTTTGGTGCATTGACTCATTGTTGTCATTCTCTTTAATGAAATTTTTGGCTGTTTCTATGATTTGTTCTTTGACACATTTATTCTTTAAAATTAGATTATTTAGCTTCCAATTAATTCTCAATCTATCATTCCACTGAACTTATTTGAATATATTTTTTATTGTATTGTGATCTGAAAAAATACATGTAATAAGTCTGTCTTTTTACAATTGATTGTGAGATTTTTATGCCCTATTAGGTTGTCAGTTTTTGTGTAGGTACCATGTGCACTTGAGGAAAAAGATATATTCTTTCTGTTCCCAGTTTTCTCAGGAATATGCAGAATCACAAAAGGTTCTCAGAACTGGAATTTGCTCATTCTCCTGGATATACTGATGCATGTAGTGGGTCCTATTGACATTTGCCTGCTCCATCACAACAGACTCAGGGCTCAGGATCTTCAGTTTGCTGAAATCGGACTTGCTGCTGGCTTGCTGGAATGCTTCCTGTTTTAGCACTCCCCTTTTATCAAGTGAGACAAGCCTTTCCTGCTAATATTCCAAGTTTCTTGGATTCAAAGATTGTTTTATTTCATCTTTTTGCTGATTCTACTGTTTCAGAATTTGTTTTGAAGTAGTAATTTGTGATTTTTTGGAGCTAAATATCGAAGAGTTGTGGTGATTAATTACTTATTCCACCATCTTGGCTCCCAGAAGCCCACAATTATATTATTTTAAAGGTATTTTAAGAGGCAAATTTTAATCTTTTTATTTAAAATTAAATTTTAATAGTATTTAAATATTTTAAAATAACATTTATTTGAAAGGAACAGAAAGTATGAAATTTTTTAAATAGAATTGAATTGCTTTTAAGAATTACAATGTAGCATGTAATTGCTATATTTGGGGACTTCCTGAGTATTTTAGTAATGGCCCAGTGGGAAAGAACTCTAGCAAAGTCAAAGTACTTAAAATGTTCCCAGTGGATAATCCACTGACTTCTTATATTTGTTTGAAAACAGAGGAGAAGAAAGTTGTAGAAAGAAAGTTTTTCCAATTTTAAATTAATCATGATGAAACCTAGAAAACCAGAGGTCAAATGACTTTCCCAAAATCATGCAATTAGTATTACAGGCCAGATTTAAATTTAGGTCAAAACTATATCCAGAAGAGATATATATGAATTCTGCCTCTGTCACTTAACCAAGTTTGAGACAATAAATATTCACTTCTACTCTTCTAGTCTCTATATCCTAATTTATAAAATAAAAATGATGCTATTTATGTTGCCTGCTCATAGGATTATTGTAATAAAATAAAAACTTATAAATTGTAAAATAGAATAGGAATGTGAATTATTACAAAGCTACTAAGTGTCTGAGGCCAGATTTGAAGTCAGGAAGATGAGTTTTCTTTCCTCTAAGTCCAGTCTATTCACTGAACCATGTAGCTGCCCCTCAGATACTAAGGCTTTAAGAAAACTGGGACAAATGTTCTCCAAAGACAAGCTCTGCTTTTCCATTTCCATGCCTTTGCTTATGCCATTTCCTAAGGCTAAAATATCATCCTTCCACTGACTGCTCTACCTGAAGAAATGGTATCCATCCTTCAAGATTCAGCTCAAATGCTGGATTCTTCCATTGAACCTTTTCTTATACTTTCCATTAAAAGTGATCTGTCCTCTCTACTTCTATAGTCTAATACGTGGTAATTATATTATATTTTGTACTCCAATGATCTATTCTTTGAAGTCAGGGACCATTTCTTTTAATTCTCTATCTCCCCACATGTAGCAGAGTACCTTGAAAATAGTGATTGCAAAAATGAATATTTGTTGAATGAATAGTACTTGAAAGGAGGAAATGCCTGTGAATTTTGAATAACATCATGTCACAATGGATGAAAGGTAAAAGGACAAAGTGATATTAATCCAGAAACAAAGTAATCTTAGAGATCCTTCTGGCTGAACAATGTTGGGAATACCTACACTGAAGCAGCTACAATCTATAGAGTAATGGCCTTAGAAGCAGGAAGATCTGAGTTCAAATCTAGCCTCAGACATTTATTAGCTGCATGACTCTGGGCAAGTCGACCTCTTTGTGCCTCAATTTCCTTATCTGTAAAATAGTGATAATAATAACATATATCTAATAGTTGTGAGGATCAAGTACAAAGTACGTATATGAAGTGCTTTGGAAACCTAACTATGATATATAAAGATTAATTATTATTATCATATTATCTGAACACTGCAAGGGGAAAAAAGTAGCTATTAGGAACCTAATCCCTCTTCTGTGGACTATTCCACATTTTTCTCAGAAAACCAAAGTCACAAGTATAACTAACTGAGTTATTCTTGAACAAATGCTATCCTTTCACATTTAGATAATTTTTCTTTTGTAGATGTTGTATGCCAAATGAGCATTTTGTGGCTTCTTCTAAATTTCTGATTTCTTTCTTATGAATTACTAGAAGTCTCTAATAGGACATGACTACCTTGTACTGTTTTTCTGTGGGGGATTTTGTTTTATTTTGTTTTGTTTTCAGGATTTTATTTTTCCCCAGTTACATGTAAAAACAATTTTATCATTTTTTTTTAACTTTGAGTTCTAGATTTATTGCTTTCCTCCTTCCCACTCTCCCCTACATTGAGATGTGAATTTTTTTAAAGCATATACACATATATAAAGGTGTCACATACAAATAACAGGTATTTATTAATCTTTCTTGAATATATTGATCAATTCAACTTTGGAATATGCAATTAACAATTTCCCACAAATAATGTTATCATTAGTATACATGTGATTCAAAAAAAATCTTTCATAAATTTGTAGAGGGCCAGGAGGTAAGAATCCATCTCAGGTCTTGAATCTTACAGTAACTTGGCTCACCAGCTTCCTTTTTCTTATGAAATAGCAGAGACATACTTGTTAATAATATTAATTAGAAATCTAACAACTGAAGCAAAATGTAAAACTACTATGTAATGGATCAAAGGTTTACCTTTGATCTTAGGACAGGAAAAACAGCCCACAATGGAGACTAAATGCATTTTGGAGAAAGGTACTTAAGGATATTGATATGATAAGTTTACTCTGATGTATAACTCAACTATTTACATCTCTGTCTAAGTAACCAAGATTAGGGCTTAAACATTTACATCTCAGTAGTCTATGCTTGTTAGATTTTGTATAAGTCTATAAGCATCGGAGGAATATGTATTTGTCTCTCTGATCAATAAATTTTGAAAAGTTCATATTTGAGAGTCTCTCTGTCTGGCCCCAGTAAATTCACACCCTTAATTCACTACAGGAGCTGGACTCCAACAATAAATCATGCTGGATCCTGATGTGTTTGTAAAAGTAAACCAAGCTATAAAAAAAGCCAGAATTTCTAGAGCAGTGACAGTACCTGTATTCCTTCAGAAGGTGGGGAGAAACAACTGAGCCTGGTACCTTGTAAAAATAGTTAAAATGGTAATTGCCAAATATTTTCTCTACTGACTCCCCATTTTCCTAATGTTGGTCACACTTTGAGAAGGTGACTTCCTTAATCTTCTCCACTGAGTTACCTCCTTTCCCTGGTGATGACCTCTTTAGTAGAAGAATTTTCCATACCCTCAACCAAATTAATCTTAAAGAGTTGCCATGAAGACAGCTTTTTTTCCTAGCCCTGTTATGCCACAGTCTCCTTGAATTGTTCTGCCTCAATGGCAATCCCCCTTCCTGACCATTAGAACTAATATAAATTAGGACAGAGATAACTAGCATTTCATAGAGCCATAAAATGCAGATGGCGGGAACCACTGAATCAGACATCTTGGCTCCTAGCCTCCCAAATTATTAGGATTTATGATTCTTACCCCCAACCTGTCAAAACCAAATTATGGGTCATTCCTGGAAGTTCTTGCTCACCAGCGCTCTAACCCCACCCTGCTTTGTTACCCTGATTGCTGGAGCGCTATAAAAATCCCTGGAATTCTTCATTTGTTTCTGGATACTCTGAGACTTATTCAGTTCTGGGGACAAAATGGATCCTGTTTTGCCCCCAGTACAATCTCTTCCTCTCAAATAAAATATTAAAAACCCTCTAATCTCTATTTTGCCTCAGTTTCTCCAGGATTACGCCCAAGATACATTTTCTCTCATCCTGTGAACCATGATGACTAGATAAAATTCTGAAGGTGAACTTGATAAAAAATATATACCACAAAGTACGTTATCTTGTTATCTGAGCTTGTTGGAACAGCCCTTTTCAATACCAACACTTTTCTATTTCCTTAGAAAATAAAAATACATTTCCCTTTTGACTCTTCCATTATTTTTTCACACATCATTTTCTCAAACCAATTCAATAGCCATCCCACACCCTCCCTTCCTAGGCTGTTGGGGATGATAACAGAATATTGGGTATGTGACCTTTACAGGAAAAGTGGTTAGCTTTAAGGAAATCACAAACCTTTTGAATACACAGTTCCAAGCAACTAGAGGAAATTATCCAGAGGGATTACGTGTCTTATTATAAATCACTATTTTACTTTGCAACCTCTTTCCAAAACAAAAATATCAATTGATTTATTTTGGAATGAATTATAATAACATTTAACTTGCTACCTAGATTGACTGAACATACATTTCTCTACTTAAATGTCTTGGGGGTGGGGGTGGGAGAGGGAGGAAACATGTATTAGAGAGAAGCCAGGCAATTTTCATATGTGAATTCTCATAAAAAAAAGATGATTCCCTCCCCTATCAGATGGCACTGTTGCTAAATAGGAAAAGCAATGGTAGTAAATATTTCTGACTTCTATTTCAAAGGACAAACTACTGTAGAGGTGATCTTTTGCTCAAAAAGCTGAGCTATCTTTTACAAACAAACTGGACAAGCTGCCCAATGCCAAGCCCTGAGACAAAATTTCCAGTTCTAATTATTTAATTATTAGCTCAGAAAGAGTCCAAGGAAAGATTAGGGTTGTAAGACTTAGATCCCACCCAGTGATTTTTGTGGAGTCTATCCAGGTCTTATTCACAGTCTACCCAAAGTTTGTTTTGGGTCCCTCAAATTAGATATATATCTTACATTTCCCTTCTCTTGGAGATTTCCTACTACCTACATGAGACTAATCAGGCAAATGTTCTTACACCCCTGTCTGAACTCTACATCATATAACCTCACAAAGACTAAGGGAAGGAGTCACCCTTTCTTTCTAGCTCTCTAACTGCCAAATGACTTTCTTTCTAAAACTATTTCTGATTTTGAGGTGCAATCTCATGACTAGCAATAGATTACTTTCTTTCACCTTCTTCCTGATATGTTTCCCCAGTATATTATAAAGAAGAGAATAACCAGAAAAGTGGGGTTTTGGACTTGTTTTCCTCCCATGGGAGAAGCAGAAAAAACCCTTTATTTGGAGTCAGGATATTTGAGTTCAAATCTTAATTTGGCTATTTATTACCTATATGAATTTATCACTTGGCTATCAAAATATTTTGGAGACATCCTATTTTCAAGAACTAGGGCCCAGCAAGCAGGCTGTGTCCTGATTTTGGGATAATCCTTTGCCCTCTGGATAATATCACCTACTGGTAAAGGGTATTGTTTGTACCAGGAGCAGGTGTTCACTGAGGGATTTAACTCCCCCTAAATCCCAGGGGCATCCATCTCAGATTCATAGTCCTTGCTCCTGGTCACTGACAGATATTGCATTCCTGTTCCTGTCACAGAACTCTGGTTTTATGCTCTGAATTGCCCTGTAAGTCTCAAGACTTGAGACAATACTATTCCTACAGGGCCCATGGAAACAGTAACTCAAGACCTAAAAGCAATTGTCATAATCCATCCCACTTGTGATATGTAAAACTTGCCTTTGGTTCAGCATGTGAAGCTCTCCTTCTTAAATAGGGAGCTTCCATTTGCAAAGGTCATTTTTCTTATTCTGAAATTAAACTTCTATTTGTGTCCCTACTCTCCTGTCTCTAGTCTATTCTGTTTGTTTGGCTCTGGCCACCCACAGATTAGTGATTGCTTTTGATACAACTGACATGGCTTTTCTGGGTCTCAGTTTTCATTACTGAAAAATGAACTAGATTATCTCTAAGGTTCCCTTCTAGCTCTAGATTCTATAGTTTAGTTATCCTTCCCATATTACTCTCTTATACTTCTAACAAAAGAAAAAGAAAGTCAAAATGGCTAGTAAAATTCCATCACTTTGCAGATGAGAAAAATGAATCCCAGATAGGCTAAGTGAATTGTTCATTGTCATATGAGAAATAGCAGAATGAATCAGTTAAGAAGGATTTATTAGGTCCTTACTAAGTGGCAAGCATTGTGCTAAGATCTGGGGGTACAAAAAAAGGCCAAAAATAGGCCCTATTCTCAAGGGGCTTATATATGAAGGAAACAACATGTAAATAAATAGGTACTTACAAAGTAAATGGGAGATAATTTTAAAGGAAAAGGACTAGAAGGGACTTTCAGAAAGTGATATTTGACTTAAGTCTTGAAGGAAGGATTTTAAGATGAGAAGAGAAAAAAATTTCAGGTATTAGTGACAGCAAGTACAATGTCACAGAGGTGGAAGATAGAGCATTACAAGGGAAGGACACTATGGATGTCATTGTAGCTGAATTGTAGAGTGTAGGAGAAGGGAGGGAAGAAAAATGTAAGACTGGGAAGGTACTATAACTCTGCATCAGAATATGACTCTAAATCAGTAACTATAGAGATTCACACTTTTCCTCGAGATTCCACTAGCCTATGTGCATGTTTCTGAAATTTTTCAGAGTTCTGGGAGAAAGATGCTGGAAAAAAAAGGAGAAAGTGATAGCCCAGAGATTAAAAGTCAAGTGCCCTCCATCTCATGGATATGTTGAGTATTGAAGAATCAAGTACTTAATATTGAATTTGTGCTTCTCTGTTTTCCCTTTCAATGATCCTGAAAGAGTCAGCTATTGCCAGCACTGGCAGTTATTCTAATTAATAAAATAGCGGTGTTGGGTCAAGAACGAATGACCTACACGCATTAAGTCTAGTTGTACAGTTCGGGTGATATTGTCCCTTGCTGCCTTAAAGACAAATCTTACTTGTCATGTCTCTAAACTAGAGAAAAGACACCCATCCTTAACTGCAACACCATGCTGGACTTTTTGCTGCACTTATCAACGAGCAGGTGTTAGCACAGAAAAATCTTACTTCTTTTGGCAGCAGGATACAACCTGGTTCCCCTTCCCTTTCTGCAATTTCTCTGCTACTGTTTATTCTAGTAGCAGATAAAATACAATAATGGCTGCTAATCATAATGTGTGGTTTACTAATGGGGAATTACTGACTCTGGAGAAAGCAGACCTGGCCAGCTTCTAATGTAAGATTAGAAAAATGGTGTGGCAGCTGAGCTTTAAAAAAAAAAAAAAAAAAAAACTCTCCCAGGAGATTATAAATTTCAGGAGAGCTACCTGTGACAGATTTTTAAGCAAGACCAGTGATAAAAAGGAAAATTTTAACCTGAGCCATATTCTTATTATTTCACCTATTATATTGTTAATATTTATCATTTCTAGTATTGATAACTGTATTTCAGTATTATTAGTTTCTTTTGTTATCTTCTGCTATATTATACATTTGGAAACATCTTGATAAGAAGCCCATAGGCTTCTACTAGATTTCCAAAGGGATTCATGAAGGTCAATAAGTTCTGTCTTCAATGTTCGTATATCCCTCAGTAACTTGAACAATGTCTAACACACTAGAGATATTTAATAAGTATATATTGACCAAATAAATGATCTTCATGAACAAATTATCTTTCATGACTAAAAGTGCATGAAACCCTATAGATGTGGTCTTACCTGGGCAGAAAAGGATGACTCAAAACTCCCTGTTTATGGACTAAATGCCTTTTTTGCTTAGATTGCTTTTTTGATTGTTGTTGAGTTTTTTTGGGGAGGGCAGTCTTGAGTGGCACACAGCAGTCACTTAATAAATGCATGTTGAATGATTGACTTCATTGGTACAAGGAACATCCTGTTAAATAAATTTCATCACCCAGTACAAACTGGTACCTATTCTACAATGTATAGTGGCACTGAGAGGTTAGGTGATTAGCCTGGGGTCATAAAGCTGATAGATGTCAAACTCAAAAAGAATCACCCCTTTACGTCACATGTTGACTTAGAAAACCCCACAAAGTAACATTATCTATGTTTTATTGTATTCTTACTTATTTTGTTAAATATTTCCTAATTACATTTTAATCTGGTTCAGGTATACTTGAGAGATTTCTTTCAGAGCACTTGTTTGACATTTCTGCATTAGACTATGCTGCCCTCAAAAATTCAAAATTCAGAAAGTATTGGGTTTTTTAATTAATTTAATTAATTGATACTGACATTGAAATCCAGCTAACCTGTATCTTCTGTACCTACCAAGATACAGAATTTCACATTTATCCCCATCAAATTTCTCCCACCCTCCCCCATTAAATCTTGTGAAATTTGATTCACAGTTTATTTGGAGACAATTGGTTGGACAATTGATAGGCTACTGGGCCTGGAGTCTGGAAGATCTGAGTTCAAATACAGACTCAGACACTTATTGGCTGTGTGATTCTGGGCAAGTCATTTATCATCTACTATAGTGTAGTGCTTGAACATACAGAGAGGCAATGAATCATCACAAAGAACCCTGAATTTGGAGGCATAAGACTTGAGTTTGGATCCTGATTCTGTCACTTAACTGTGACAAAGCAAATCACTTAAATATTCCTGATCTTTGGTTTCTTCGTCTGAAAAATGGAGGGTATTCATTGGATATCCCTCTAAGGTCCCTTCCAGCTTGAGATCTGTGATCCTCTAATATTATAATTATATATCACAATATACATTTATATGATATGATGTATAGTTATATATTATAATACAACTATAACATATAATAACAATGTATAATTTACATATCAATGTGATTATGATATGTAATTATATAATATACCACTAATTTTCCTGAGATAGGTAGTTCTGTATTGTTAGTTTTTTTATTTATTTTTCTTCTGCAATTGCCACCTGAACACTCTCCTGCTACATCTTAGGCCTGTTCTACTACCTAATTTCCATGTTTCATCCTATTACATTCCATCCTATTAGACTTTCTCAGGCATTAATCTTCCTCATCAGCCCAAAGTAAGAGGTAATAAAAAAATACTCTTACCTCTTCTTCTTCTAGAAGAATAAGCCGGACCACTACAATATGAATGGCATTGCCAATACTTGGATTATGGAATAATCCAGTGACCTACAAACCAGAGGGAAAAAAATAATTGTAGCCCAAGTCCAACAAATAACTTTAGAAAGGAAAATATGCAAACAATTCTGATAATGTTTACCTTGGAACTGTCTTACCTTTTTTCACACTGTTAGAGAACTGGATGATAAAGTATGTCATAAGAAAGAGTGACCCATGATAATGGCATATTCCACCCTATGGGATAAATTACTTATCTAAAGCCCAACCTTATTTAGTGAAGGATGGCAGACCCAGGAACAGCTATCATTTCTATTCTAGTCCTTCTTCCATAACCTAATTCTCCCTGTCACTGATAACTACTTGAAAGTTAAAGTCCTGGCTGATCTGATGTTCTGCTTAATTTAAAATCCTGCCTTTCTTAGAGACATGCCTGCCATCCACACCTGCCAGACTCCCAGAGAATGTGTATGCAGGTCTTGAAATAAGTTCTTACTCCTTTGTTAACTGGTGTATTTGTAAAGAGCCATATTTTTCTCAACAAAACTTTTGGGTACAAATAGATGTTTTCTAGGAAGCAAATGGCAAAAAAAAGTTTAGTTCTCTAATGTCTTTTCTATATTCTATAGTCTGCATGGCTTTGCATATGGCCTTGAACATAGTAGACTTTTTATAGTAGACTCTTAAGATTTAGAACTCGAAGGAACAGTTTTTTGTCACAATTTTGTCATAATTTGCAAGATTCAAGTCATAAGATTGGTGAGACAGATTGGGGTCTGTCAAGACTTTAAAACCAGCATTTTCACTGGGTACTGTGAGAAAGTAGGAGGATGGAAGGTTGGGAGGGAATGGGAAGGTGATTTTCTAGAAGCAAAGCTTCCCTATTGAGAGATATGCAAAATAAAGTAAAACGGCAGAATGAATCTAACCATTGCATTCTATCTCCAGTTTTATGAATTCAGAGCATCTTTCCTTGAGTTCATAATAGTCTATCCACATATAATAGCCAAAAGAACTGGGCATTTGCTGGTGAGAATATGGAAGTATCATGTTATTTCCTGAATTCACAGAGACAAGATTATTTTAAATTTAAATAGTTCATGCCCCTCCAGAATGTGTACTGGCACTATTTCTACCAAAAAAAAAAAAAAAAAAAAACCAGAGTTTGAGATTTTTAATTTTTAATTACTTTCTGTCAAACAGAACAAAGATGCTTTCTTAGATGAATCTTCCCTCATTTTTAATGTGAACTGCTTAGGTTGAAATGTCTGATATGTCCCTCCTATTTTCTTCTATCTTTTTACTTTTTTTTTCACTTTAGGAACCAAAGATTTGAAAGATTACCACAGAATTTCAGTCTTTGGGAAGCAATCTTAGAGATGAGTTATTTGATCCAACCTATACTTGTATAAGAATTCCTGTTATAATATCTCTGAGAAGTGGTCATCTAGCTTTTGTTTGAAGAAAACCTATTACCTAAAGACAGTCACTGCCACTTTGGGGGAAATCAAATTGCCAAGAATTTTTTTTCTTTATATTAAACCTACCCATGATCAATCTTTTGATTTGCTTGTAGAAAATTAAATGTTTTAACTGGATTTGGGTTGTGAAAGTTTTTTGTTGGTTTTTAGGAGTCAAACGTTCTAATCTTTTCATTAACCTTAATTGTAACTTACACATTTGGCCTTAAAAAAGTGAAGGTGAAGGGTGATTTGTAGAACTTTAGTTGCCATGGTCAATTAAAGTGGTCCTTTGATGATAGGCAGACATATAGCTAGATCCTCAGATTAGATCCTCAGTGGAAGGTTTTCCATCTTGATAGGGTCTATCAGAACATGGGTTCTATATTACATTTGAGAACCTGGGCCAATTTCAGATGATGATAAGGCAGCAGAAAATTGTTGTCTAAGATATGGATATATTTCTTGCAACTTGTTTCAAAGCAAAAAGTAATCACATCAATGATATGACCAATCTTTTGAAACAAATTGCCTTCTCATTTTTTATATCTATGAAACTCAGAAACCAGAGAACATATTTTTAAAAAGTAAATTTGCGAACATTTTTGTCTTGATATTTTGATCTTTCTCAACTTCTAGGTTTCTCTTTCCCTATCTTGTATTTATTTATATTTATTCTGTGTGTGTGTATACACACACACACACACACACACACACACACACACACATACATACTTACATATATTATATATGCATATGTGTATATATATAGAAGTTTTTTCATTTTTTTGTCTTTGTATGTATGTGTATATAGGAGTTTTTTTTTTATTTCTAATGCCTAGAAGAGTACTTGGTACACAGTAGACACTTTTATCAAATTTTTACTGCTTGATGGATTACTTTAACAGATTTGTGCTTGCCTTTATAGTTTTTTCTTCAATTTAGCACACTATATAAATATCAAATAAACATTTCTTAGAAATCTCATCTCCAAAAGGAAAACAATCTTATTTTGAATGTTTTCTTCACTCACTAGTAACACAGAGTGATATTCTAATTCCAAGCATTAAAAAGAAACCAAAAATATAACTACTCTCAGTTTTTAATAAGAAGTTATTTCCAGCTACATTCATCAACATACCATGTTCATGATAGTGAGGATGTAAGATTCCACACTATCACTTCCATGATATTCGATCATCTTTGTATCCGCTACAACCAGGGTTTCTACCCATCGTTCTTTACTGATGGATCTCCGGGAGAGTCTTTTCTTTGACACATTGTTTCTCTCCCATCTTTCTCGTTGTTGTTCTTGCTGTTGAAAAATGGCACGACTATCTAAATGTGGAACAAAATAGAAAAGATTTGATCACCATTTGGATTTGTTTGTGTAAAGACACAAGCAAATGAGTATAATATTATGTTAAAAAGTTCTTATATAATGCTCTTATAAACACACATATTATATACATATTTATTTCCACCTGCAAAGTAGAAAATGAGTTAAGAACCAGAAGAAAGACAATTATAGACCAATGAATGATACTAAATATCACTGAAAATCAATTTGAATTAAAATTCAAGGCAGTAAAATTTTCAGACAAGAACATCAAAATAGTCAATACTTTGAAATGCTTTGCTTTTTATTTTCACACTGATCCTACAGTTGAATCTTAGCTCAGCTATCAACCAGACTTGTGACCTTGATTTGCTGTTTTCTTAACATTATTTAATATACTTTTCCAATCTATAGTGCAAGCCCAGGTATCATCTTTTCCCAAAAGGTAATAAAGTTGGAGAAGGATGACATTTGTTATAACAAAGGATGTTGTAAAGAAAATTGAGTAGATGAAATAGTACATATACAGAACCTAAGTGAATATAAACCTGAATGTCAAGTGATGTAGAGATGATCACCTACAAAGGGACAAAACTGAGTATTGATCAAGATGGTTTTTTAAAGAAAAAAACATAGTTTAAAAATAAATGCTGATCATAATCTATAAAATTAAGAAGGGTATGGAAGATTGAATGTGGGGTTGTTCACAAAATCCCAGTGTATTCATACTGGAGAATATTCTTTGAAGCTTAAAAAAGTGATTGTTTAGATAAAATAAAAGCAAATACTGTTTCATATGCAATTCAAAAACACTATATTCAAAAAAGCAAAAAATGGTAAAAATATAAACAAATGAAAAAGCAGCACATCAATTCATGAACATAATTTACTAAAGAAAAATTGGGGTTCAATTCAATCAAATTCAATCAAAATTGATCAAGAATTTCTGGTTTTACCATCCTTCCTGCCCATCATTGGCAATGGACAGAACACTGGGCTGCCAGACAGCAGTTCCTAGAGGAAATCATCCTTTCATCTCTGGGGGCCTGCTCCAGAATCAAATATAAAATCCTCTGCTTGGCTTTTAAAGTTCTCCATAATCTGATCCTATCCTAACTTCCAGTATTCTTAAACCTTATTCCTCTTCATGAACTTTGATCCAGTGACACTAGCATCCTTCCATTCTTTGAACACTATCCTTTTCCCAACTCTGAGAGTTTTTATGGGTTATCTCCGATGACTGGAACATTCTCTCTATCTTAGTTGAATGTAGTTATTGCATATTGTCTCCCCCTTTAGATTGTAAGCTCCTTCAGAGCAAAGAATGTTTGGTTTTTATTTTTGTCTCTCTCTTTTTGGGAAGTATTCCCAGAACTTAACACAGTACCTAGTATACAGTTGTTGCTGCTGCTGCTACTGGTGTTGTTCAGTCATTTCAGCCTTTTCTGCCTCTTCATGACCCCATATGGAGTTTTCTTGGCAAAGTTTCTCCAATTCATTTTTAAAGCATTTCTTTTGTGGAAAGGGTTTCTCCAATTCATTTTACAGATGAGAAAATGAGGCAAAAGGGAACCCCCACCTTTTTATGAAAAAAACCATAGTTTTTACGTTTTTAAGAAAAAATCCAAAAGACTTGTCCAGGCTTACACAGCTAATAATTGTCAAAGGCTGCATTTGAACTCAGAAACATGAGCCTTACTGAGTCAATCTTAGCACTCTATTTATGGTATCACCTAACTGCTTCTGATTCACAATAAGCAGGTAATAAATGCTAGCTGCCTTATTAACAAGGCCATTTACTTACCATCTATCCTACCTGGGTAACTAGTAATACTCCACCTCTTCTTTATCCCTTTGGAAGCCAAAATCAAATAACTATTGCCATTGCCATTAAGAGGGGCATGTTAATCAACTTCCCTATGGCTTCCAATCACCATTCTTGAGATTTCATAAGTCAAAAGAATACTCCATGGTAAACACCGCCCTCCATGAGTTTGTCAGCTCCATTAGAATATAAGTGCCTTGTGGTCATGAAGTGCCTCATTTTTGTATTGATATCCCCATAGCTTAGCATGGTTCTTGACAGAGTAACAAATATGCTTTTTTTCTTTAATCATTCCCATTCTAGGCACTGGAGAAAGGGAGATAAAAATATATCAGCCCATGCTCTCAAGAAGCTTAACGGTAGAAAAATGCAATATATACTTAGAAAATAACATGGTAGTGAGTGAATAAGAAAAGATGATATAACAATAATGGAAGAGAAAAAGAGCATTAATACTTGGGGGGTGAGAGAAGCTTCAGAGATCTAAACTTTGAAGAAAGAGTAAAATCATAAAAGACAGAGAGAACAGATAGCATTCTAATATTGAAGAATGGCTTGGGTGGGACCAAGAGAGAGAATGCCCAATCTACAGTGGAGCTAAGTGATTTTGAATATAATATAGAGAAATAATGTGAAATAAGTCTCTAGTGCTAGGTTGGGCCCAGAGAACTGAAGGCTTTAAATTTCAGGCACAGAGGTTTGCCTTTTATTCTAGAGGGAATAGAAAGTCACTAAAAATTTCCAAGCAGGGAATTTATATGATGAGATATATACATTAGCATGTTTATTTTTTGTAGCTCCATGAAGAGTCAACTAAAATAGAGACAGAATAAAGAGAGAGAAAGAACAATGATAGAGCAATTGAGATACCATAAGGAAATGATGAGAGGGGGATTGATTAGAAGAGTCAAAAAAGAAGATGGCTATCAGACATTCTGACAAAAGAGAATTAACAGAACATAAAAATTGGATAGTCGTGGGGAGTGAGAGAGATGGAGGAATTGAGGGTGATCCTGAGGCCTAAGAATCTAGGTAATTACAAGGTAGTGTCCTTAACAGAAACAGTGACTATTGGAGGTAGAATGAACATAATCAAGAAAAAATAATACCAATTTATAAGGGTAATTATAATTTATAAGGACGTGGTTAAAAAAAAAAAAAAGAAAATTTTAAAAATCAGGATGGCTCCCCTGCCAGCCCTAATACTGCTCATTATAAATCCTGAAAGATCCTTTCATCTCCAAGGGAAAAAAAGTTGGTCTAAATGCACCTATCAGAAAATTAAAATTGAAAAAAAAATCTCCAGCAAGAGCTGCTATCTATCTGACTTCAGGATTTACTACTAGAAGGATCACAGAATTGGAAGAGACACAGAATAATGCAATCATCATTCCCCCCACCCCGGGGAGTTCTTCTCTGAAGCTATGCTTCAGTATTTCAAAGACCCTAGATTTCATCAATGTGTGGGCATTCTCAATAAAAATCACAGACTTCGTCTTAGGCAAACTCTGAGTTGTAGAAAGAGAAAAAATGGATAAGAAAGAAAATAATAATCTTATAAATGCTCAAGTGAGCATATCAAGTGAGACTTATAAAAGACAAGTGGGTAGGCACTGAAGGTCATGTAGATGTAAAAAATTAAAATTCCTCTCTTTGGGGGGGTTATAAATTATCAGTAATTACAAATAAATCTCCTAATAGGTTTTTTTTTGTTTGTTTAAAAATATCAGAAAACATGTTTCCCATCCTTTAATCAATCAAAAAACATCTAGGCACTAGGCAGGGAAGGAAGGGAAGGCAAGAATACAAAGCAGTCCCTACCTTTAAGGAAATTTACATTATCAACTCAGGGAGAAAATAGGCACTTGTTTATTAAAGCTTTTTATTTTCAAACATATGCATGGATAATTTTCAACATTCAAGAGTGTATTCAACACTCTTGCAAAGCCTTGTGTTGCAAATTTTTTCCCTCCCTTCCCCTCACCTTAGTGAGCAAGTAAAACAATTTTATATTAAACAGAAAATGTTTCTCTCTCAGAATGGGGCTCTTTATCTGGCCTCCTAGTATAGTGTTCTGGGAGCCTAACCCTAAAGAGAAAAAATTGAAGTCTTTTCTCTTAATCAATGATTAACTAATATCCTAAACTCATATCCCAGGGGCAAATTTCTTAAACTTAAATTTTGTCCTTATGTAAAGTCTCCTCCAAAGAAATTGACAGGATCTTTTTTAAAGAAGTTGTTCAATAAACAAAGGGCAGAACAACTATTTATTTCCACAAAAGAAATGCTTTAAAAAAAGACTCATAAGAGTGCATTCAAGGTCCCCTAGCAACCTGGCACCATCCTTCCTCTCCAAAATTTTCTTTTATTACTTCTCTCCATGTTTTTGATGCTCCAGCCAAACTAGACTCCTAGATCACTTGCAAACAAGCTTCACATTTTCCCACTGTTGTGTCTTTGCTTACCTAAAATATCCTTCCTTTCTCTTATCATCTAATAAATCCTCATGCCTACTCATGCAATAGAACAGCCTTCACTATCACTGTTTATGCAACTACCACTCCACAGCACTAGGTAATAACTTCTTAATTCTTTATCAATGGCCTTTCTTCAATTCTGCTTGAAACATTCTCCCTTTTCAACTTGGTCTCCTGGATTCCCAAGGTTCTTTCAAGTCCCAGATAAATCTCACTTTTTACAAGAAGCTTTTTTCCATCCTCTTTAATTCTACTGCTTTCACTTAGTTGATTATTTCAAATTTATCTTGAATTTGTCTTCTTTGTATCTACTTGATTGCATGCCATCTGCCCTATAATCCTAAAAGGGATTTAGCACCCTACGTATAAGGAGTTAACTATAAGGAGAAGTGGAATCTGAGAGGAAAGACACTGTAAGACACAGGAGAGTTAGGAGAAATACCATGTGGCATGAGGAAGGGGGAAGGCAGAAGGGAAAAGACACCATGAGGCAGAGTGTCGTGGCAGACTGACCCAAAGGAGGTTCAGCAAAGATGGCATGGGCCAGAAACAGATTTCTGGAGAAAATTAACCTGGGAGATATGCTTGGGATTTCTGATAGGACAAGTTGGGCTGCCCACAACCCCCAACGAGAGTGAGCCTCAAGGGCTTGACCTAAATTGATTTCTTGATGGGACACAGCAAGGTGGGACCATCCACAGCTGAGGAGGAACTGCCACAGAGGGTGGGACCACTAAGTTAAACTGATCTCTATCAGAGCCTTTTTTCCCTGCCTGCTCCAGGGAACAATTCCATCAGTCCTCCAGTTTCTCTCTGCCAACCCAATTATCCAAATCCTCATCACAATTGTTCAAGATTTCAGCTCCTTTCAAATAAATCTTCCTTGATTCTGTTCATTCCACACTACTTCTTAGTTTCCAGCCCTTTGTGAAAAAGAAGATATTTTTTTCTTTTCCTTCTGGAACCTAAAGATCACCCAGGTTTGAGGTGGGAGTGGGGATGCTGGCTGGTTTTGGATATGGGAGAACTCCTCTCCCAGAAGCATTTCCCCTCCTACACCAGATTCTGTTGTTGTTTAGTTGTTTTTCAGTCGCGTCCAACTCTGTGACCCCATATGGGGTTTTCTTGGCAAAGACACTGGAGAGTTTGCCATTTCCTTTTCCAATTCATTTTACAGAGGAGGGAACAAAGGCAAACAGGGTTAAGTGACTTGCCTTGGATAATACAACTAGTATCTGAGGCTCACTAACTCAGGTCTTCTTGACTCCACGCCCAACACTCTATCTACTCTGTTACCTATGAAATCAGGGGGTGAGCATGCCAGAAAGCTACAAGATCGATTGGATAAAGTTACTTCCTCGTTAGTTGGATAGGCTAGATTTGTTTTTCATGCATAAAGGGCACAGCACTCATTTGATTTTTCTGGGTTTTTTTAATAGCTTTCTATATACAAAACATATGCATGGATAATTTTTCAGCATTGACCCTTGCAAAAATTTCTGTTTCAATTTTTCCCCTCCTTCTCTCCACCCCTCCTCCCCCAAGATTACAGGTAGTCCCATACAAGTTAAATATGTTAAATACAATGTATGTATACATATTTATACAGTTATCTTGTTGCATAAGAAAGATCGGATTTATTTTCTGTTATTTTTATTTATGCTTATTTTTCTTTGAACTGGCTTAGTTTCTTCCATTTCAGTTATAAAACTGCCAATCTTCTGAATCCTTCACTAACAATTCTACTGCACCAAATATGCTCTCTGCATGTTGTCTAGAATGATAATGATGACTGAACGAAAGAAGGTAAAGATCAGAAAAGGATACAAATGTCTCTCCTTAACACATCAAGATTTCACCTTCAATGAAGGTGAGTCACACTGCAGCTCATTTTTCAAATATATAGATTTTAAAGGTTTTCAAGCATATTCTGGTAGACTGCTGAAGCCCAAGAGTAAAAATCTTATCTGTTAGGGTCAAACACTATTTTCCTTAGCGCCTGTTCAGTGTAGAGAATTATGCCAGGTCCTGGGGGAGATACAACATTTAGATAAAATTAAATTCCTATAATCTAGCTCAGTTGGGGGAAAGTCATAAGTAGATAATGCTAATAAAGTGAAGTAAGAACATTTAAAAAGTCCAAAGTAGAGTTCAATAGAATGTAAGCTCCTGAGGACAAAGAATGGTTTGTTTTTATCTTTCTAGTTCCTAAACCCAATATATAGAATTATACAAAAATGGATTTAGAACTAGAAGGGACTTTTACGGGCCATGAGTCCAATTCTGTCATTTCACAGGGTTGCAGATGAAGAAACTGAAGAAGATAGAAATGAAATGACTTGATTAGACTCAAAGCTGGTAAATATCTGATGTGGAATTTGAACCCAGGTCTTTCTCACTCAAGTCAAGCATTCTACCTACTATTTAGGGGCCAAATCATGCCTCCTCCTTATTTTTGTGATGTCTTTCCTTTAGCCAAGAAAAGTTTTGTTTTGTTTCACATTTTTAAATGAATTTTTGTTGTTGGTTTATCAGATGTTTTCAGTTGGGTCCAACTCTTCATAATCCTATTTGGTGTTTTCTTGACAAAGATACCGAAGCAGTTTGTCATTCCCTTCTCCATTTCACTTTATAGATGAAGAAACTGCTACTAATTAAAGTTTTATTGTATTTAAAAATGAAAAAAAAGTTTACCTTAAACAGGGAACTGAATCAAATTTATAAAAAAATAAGAGCTATTCTCCAATTGATAAATGATTGGAAGTAATGAACAGTTTTCAAATGAAGTAATCAAGGTTATTTAATAGCCATATGAAAAAAAAATGTTCTAATTCACTATTGACTAGAAAAATGCAAAGTAAAACAATTCTAAAGCAATTATACCTACTAGGTTAACTAATAGAATAGAAAAATAAAATGACAAATATTGAGGGATTTAGGAAAAAATGAGGCAATAATGCAGTTGGTGGAACTGTGACCTATTTCAACCACTCGAGAGCAATTTGAAACTATGCTCAAAGGGCTATAAAACCACACATACCCTTTGACCTAGTGATACTACCACTAGATCTGTACCCCCCCCCCAAAAAAAAAAGTCAAAAAGGAAAAGGACTTTTCTGTAAAAATATATATATATATATATATTTATAACAGCTCTTTTCTGGGGACAAAGAATTAGAAATTGAGGGTATAACAAATGACTGAACAAATTAGGGTATGCTTATTATAATGGAATTATAATGGATTATAATGGAATACTACTGTACTGCAAGAAATGATGAAAAGGATGCTATCAGAAAAACCTGGAAAGACATGCATGAGCTAATGCAAAGTGAAATGAACAATGTACCAAGTAACAGCAATATTTCAAGATGGTGAGCTATGAATGACTTAGCAATAAAATTATCTGACATCTCTGAAGGACTTATGAAATATGTTATCATCCATCAGGAAAAGAACTGATGGTGCCTGAATGCAGATTGAAGCATACTATTTTTACTTTCTCTGGTTTTTTTGAGGGTTTTTTTAAGGGGATGAATATATGTTTTATTTTACAACATGTTTATTATGGAAATATTTTGCATAACTTCACATGTATGACCTATATTGAATTACTTCCCTTGTCAATGAGAGATGCTGGGGAAGGAGGAAGGGAGAGAATCTGGAACTCAAAGTTTTAAAAAGAAGGTTAAGAATTGTTTTTGCATGTCACTGGAAGGAAAATACTAAATAAAATGGCTCTTAAGCAATAGTTTGATGACATCTGTGTCTACTATCTATTATAGAAATTACTAAATGAATGTGGCTAAGCAGCAAGGTGTAC
The DNA here is from genome assembly GCF_016432865.1 of Antechinus flavipes. NCBI lineage: Eukaryota > Metazoa > Chordata > Mammalia > Dasyuromorphia > Dasyuridae > Antechinus > Antechinus flavipes. The sequence goes on along the minus strand of NC_067398.1, from coordinate 343,684,567 downwards.
ATTGAATAGAGTGCTGGGCTTAGAATCAGGAAGACTCATCTTCCTGAGTTCAAATCTGGCTTCAGGCACTTACTAGATAGATGATCCTCAGCAAGTCATTTATCCCTGTTTACTCAGTTTCCTCACCTGTAAAATGAGCTGGAAAAGAATCATTCAGTATCATTGCCAAAAAAACCATGGGGTTTTCTGGGGTCATGGAGAATCAGATACCATTGAACCAACTGAAGAATAACACATAAATAAGGGAGAGGAGAAACCTTGCTTATTTTTTCTTGTTTCCAATTCAAAAGTGAATATTATTATGAGCAGGAAGTTAAAAAATTAAAGAAGACTTTTCTTACATAGAAGGTGGTATTTAATTTGGATTCTTGTAGAAGGACTAGAAAAATAATAATTGAAAGGAACAATGGGCAATTAGTGATGCAGTGAATAGAGCATGGACCCTGTCGTCAAAAGGCCTGAACCCAAATCTGACCTTAGATACTAACTAGCTTGCTGACTCTGGGCAAGTCACTTAACCTCAATTGCCTTAAAAAAAGAAAAGAAAAGGACAGAGGGAGGGAGGGAGAGAGAAAAGGAGGAAGAGAGGGAGGGAGAAAGAGAAGGGAGAAAGGGAGGACAAGAAGGAAGGAAAAAAGAAGAATGGAAAAAAGAAGGGAGGGAAGGAGGGAAGAATGAAGGAAGGGAGGAAGGAAGGAAGAGAAAAAGGGAGGAAGGAAGGAAAGGAGGGAGGGAGGAAGGGAGGGAGGGAGGGAGGAAAGAAGAGAAGGAAGGAAGGAAGGCTGAAAAGAGAAAAATGAAAAGGTTCAACACATCCTAGCAGGGGATTCAGTAGTCAAGAGCACATAATCAGGAAAGTAGAAAGAATATAAAAGATCTCATTTGGTTGGAGTTCAGAGGACATGGATGAGGGTGAGATAAGCCTGGAAAGTTGAAGTTGGGCCAATTTGTGGAGAGTTTGAAATGTCAGCAAAAATCATTTGAATTCTATTTGATAAGCAGTAGGAATCCACTGAAGATTTTTGCACATAGAAGGCACACCACCAAATCTATATTTAAAGGTGTTTGGCAGCAGGATGAAAGAATTGGAGGAGGGAGAGTGAAAGCAAGCAAATATTAAGAGAATGCTGAAGTAGTCCAAGCAGGCAGTAATGAAGATAACTATTAGCAACTACTGAAGAGTAACTCAAATAATGACAGCAGAAAAAGAGAGATAAGGACAGATGCATGAAATGTTACAGAGGATTATTGGCTGTTTATTTAATAGCTGGGTGAGTAAGAAATGAGGGATAAAATTCTGAATATGACAGAAATAGTCAAATCAAAAGTTAATCCATTTGGTTTTGGATGTGTTGAGTTTGAGGGGTCAGTGAGATATCTAGGTGAAGTTGTCCTGAAAGCCATATATGTTTTTAGATCTGAAGCACTAAAGAGACATCAAGGATGGAGAGTTAAGATTCACACAGGATTGACTATCTTCAGTGAGCCAATTCAAATGTAATCAACCCTCCGAGGGTTTAAGTAACCTTAATTCCACTACATTACTTAAATCAGGAAAGGCAAAAATAAAAATAAAAATAAAATACATAGATATAGATATAGATATACACATACACACACACACACATACACACACACACATATGGAAAGAGGATGATGGTTAGTTCACTTAAAAGACAGATTAACTTTTTCTGGAAAATGAAATGAAATAGAGTCCAAAGTGCCTCCAGTTAAGGAATTTGTTCATAGGAAAAAAGTTTACATAGATAAATTTAGGACATATTATGATTGTTGTTTCTTAATCCTTCATTTCATTCATTACCAATGCTTCCAATATGTAGGCAAATTTGAGTTTCCCCTTTCTTTCCTTTCCTTCCTGAACCTGTGGTGCTAATAAGCTGAGAATTGGTCAAAAATTGAACAGTAACTCAATGAGATAGCAGGAGGCAGAGTGCTGAATAATTCACAAAATGCACAATGAGCTTTAGCACAATTGAGAGTTGATTGGATCTCATTCTTCCCTTCATCTTAGTGGCCAAGGGTACTGAGAGCAATTTAGAAACTTGGGAGTTTCACTTGTGATATCAATGGTCACTTTCTGTTGCCTTTAAGGCCTTAAGTCTCATTAAAATGCTTGTACATCTTAGGGAAGGGACTGTACAAGAACATAATAGGTTGCCCAAATCAGTAGTGAACACCCAAATAAGTTAATAGATGGTGCAAAGGAGACTGCTACTTTGAAAAACAGATTAGACTAAGTGATCATAAAGGTCCCTTCCAACTCTAATATTCTATAATATTTTGAACATGAAAGAAAAAATTTTCAATCTTAAATTTCCATTTAATTTTGAGTCATGATTCTTATAGGAATTCAAGAGCAAGAAAAAACACTCAAAATAATTTTTAAAACAAGAATAATTGCTATCCTAGGTGGTTTGCATTTGTGTGTGTGTGTGTGTGTGTGTGTGTGTGTGTGTGTGTGTGTCTTTGATCTCGATGACCTCTTCTTTTTTGAAATTCAAGGTTCTCAGCAGAACTGGAGGAGCAGAGAGGAATCATTAGTGTCATGGATACTGAGGAGCAGAGGGTTGAAAAACATAGATGAAGTACCCAATCAACTTATCTCAACAACCAAGGAGAAACATAAGAGTCCCAAACACCTAGTCAGCAAAAAGATGAAATGTAGAGAGGTAGATAAAAGAGTACTGAAAGGGTAAGTGGAAGGACTCCAAAGGGCAAACTTTTTGCCTGGAAGGATGGAAGCACTGCTGATATATAAAGTCTAGAAAATAGTATGATTTGTGGGAATGATAAGTTCTGTTTTGGACATGTTGAGGTTAAAATGCTTTTGGAACATTCAGATCAACTTCAGTGGCATCTCCTAATTAAAATACATCCTACTGCCCCATTTGCTAGTATGCTCCTTCCTAGAAATTACTTTGTTACTAGCCATATTTTTTAATTCACAGCATTTGAGTTCATTTTCTCAACTCAGATTGATAAGTAGTTCTAAGAATAATCCTATAGATGACAAAAATATAGCCAGTAAACTCAATTAGTTTTTTTTAAGAATTTGGTACTTGTTAATAAAGAGAGACATCAATCAGTGGAACAGACTAAGTATAAAGCATGCAGAAACAAAAGTGGTTGATACCCTAGTATTTGATAAACACAAAGACCCTAGTTAGTGGGATAAGGATTCAGTATTTGACAAAAAATCCTGGGAAAATGGACAGAAATTAGATTTAGATTAGTACCTTGTATAAAAAGGAGTTACAAATTGATACATGACCAAAATATAAAAAGGTCACATTATAAACAAATTAGAGAAATATGGAAAAATTATCTATCAGATCTATGTGTAGAAGAAAAGGTATCATGAACAAACAAGGAATAGAGAAAATCACAGAAGATAATTCATAATTCTGATTGCATAAAATTTTAAAAGTTTTTGCATAAACAAATCTAATCAAGATTAAAATGGAAACCATTAATTAGGGAGGGGGGAATCTTTATAACAAGTTTCTCTGAATAATTCCAAGATATAGAAAAACTGATTCAAATTTATTAGAACAAGAGCCAGTCTCCAACTGATAAAATATTCTTAGGGATATGAGTTGGGGTAAATGAATGTGATGGGGGGACTGTAAGATATGAGAAAAGGGATTATTTCAAAAGGACATAGAAAGACTTGTGTTAACTGATGCAAAGAGAAATGAGAAGTAGAATAATTTATACTATAACATCAATATTATTAAAATGAACAATTTTGAGGACTTCTATAAAATCATAAAGAATGAAATAGGCAAAAATAGGAGAACACATCATACAATAACAATAAACATGTTTTAAAAAAAAAACTTTAAAAGCTATAGGAATTATCAATACAACCCAATCATGGGTTCTTTGGAATCATGAATTTTCAAAAAATGAACATTTATGATTCCAAAGACTCTATGATGAACAGCACACTCTTCATTACAGAAAAGTGATCCATTTAGGCTATCAGACAAAATACACACACATACAAATATATATATATATGTATACATATATATATATATATATGTATACATATATATGTAAGGGAAATTTTTATCATGATTATTTATATAGAGTAGATAGAGTATTTTGACAGATGTAAAATATGGAATGTGCTTTCAAAATGTCATATGTATGATATGAAGATCACTGTATTATTAATATGATGCCATTATATGAGTCACTAATTAAGTCACCATATTATTAACTATTTTACTTTTGTTATAAGAGATCCTACATGAAGCAGAAATAATCTGAAAATATAATACAAAAACCAAACACATCTAAATGTAAAGAAACAAAGAACAGGTATTTATTCAAAAAGGCATAGCAAGAACAGTAATTACAGTGTTTTCCCTGAAACATAGGGTATATTCTTCAACAGATTCATAGAATCCTAGGGGAAGGAGGATGGGAAGTAGGTACAAATTTAAAGTGCATGTTATGTACTTTAATAGTAAGTCACATGTGAAGAGAACATATAGGATTAAGGTAACTCACAATACTAGAACAGGTAGAACTTGATGTTCTTTATTACCATACGAAGTTCAGCAGAGGATAGAACATCAGTGGTATCCCTTTTGCTCTGATACTCAGGTGCATTTGCCGTCTTTTAAGGCACAATATGTCTGCTGAATGGGTCAATCCATTGCTGGATTGAACCAAATAGGTTACTTGGCTGATGGTCTGGCTCTTTTCAAGGTCAGCAGCTGCTGGACTGAACTGGGCAAGTTGCTCAGCCACTGGATAAAATGCTGCCAGATTAAGGAAGGATGTTTTAATTATCCTGACCACTTAGCTAGAGTTGTCCAGACTGAAATGTCCAGAGGACTCAGCTGAATGGGCTTATCTACTAGATTCCCTAGGTTTACTCTTTAACGGATAGCTATAGTCTTCATCAACTTCAGTGTCTCAGTTAGGTATTACTATATTCCTTCCAATAAGTGAATGACCCTAGTCTAGGAGTGCTGGAACATTCTCTTCTTTGGCTCCCTCAGAGACTCAACTCCAGGTGGGAGATGGCAAAGTTTTAGCCTCTCTAACTTGATATTCTTCTTGACCCAGAGCAGGTTCTTTCAGTGAGGTACTCTATCCTTGCTTATGGTCATCAGCCATTTACAGATTCCTGTTTTATACAGATGAGAAGCTGGCAATAAATGTATATAGCAGTCTGTGCCTTAGGGCAAATTCATCTTCTCTGCAAATTTTTCTTTTTTCATAAGCAGTTGAACTATCCAAGATTTAGATAGTTCTTAAGGCATGGAAGGATTTCTTCTTTCCAGTTTAAAATATATTCTTTATTTCAAAGATCATTATAGATTGTGACTGCAGCCATAAAATTAGAAGATTCTCCTTAGAAGGAAGTCTATGGCAAATCTGGACAACATACTAAAAAGCAGAGAAATCATCTAGCCAATAAAGGTGGGGGGGGGATGTAAAGAGAGATAGACAAGATATATAGACAAAGAAGAGAGATGGAGAGAAAGAAAGAAACAGAAAGATACAGAGAGGGAGAGAAAAGAGAAGAAGAGAGATAAAGAATCAGAGAAAAGAAGAGAGAGAGAGAAGGAGAAGAGAAATAGAGAAGGTAGAAATGGAGAGAGAGGAGAAGGAAAAAAAGAAGAAGAAAGGAAGAAGAGAGGAAGAAGAGGAAGAGGAAGAGAAGGAAGGGAAGGGAGAGAATTTTTTTCTAAGCTATCTGAAGCAAAGTAAAGCTATATGGAGGTCATCCTTTGTCTTCAGGCTACAGTGAGTAAAATAGGGATTGCTGCCTAGAAGCCTGCTGGGTTAAAAGGCAGAATCCTCAAACAAGGTGAATTCCATTGTCCTCTTTGGAAATTAGTTTATTCTTGGAAAGACAATGAGCAAAAGCAAGAGACTGTGGGAGCCAAAAAAGAGATGGGGAAAAAATAACCCTATTCATTTTCAGAAGAAGAGACTAATAATCTCTAACACAGATAGGCTAATACAATAGACTAATGACCTACTGTGGTACCAATCATCTCCAATCACACTACCTGTTACATAGTAAATGAATGAGTAACTCTTCTATCCCTATTGATAACATGCATCAAAGATTACTTGTTTGTCTAAGGGATCAAATAAAAAAGCAATGGTGTGATGATAATGATGATGATAGTGATGATGATGGTGATGATGATGACAAATGATAGATAACCTTTACATAGGACCTACTAATGTAGCAGACACTGTACTTGCAAGTATTATCTCATTTTGATACAGCAACCCTGGAGTATAGATGCTATCGTCACACAGGCCTAGTATCTGAGGCCAGATTTGAACTTAAGCATTCTTAACAAGCAGAGACTAAGAGAGTCTCACAGCCTGTGGGGTACATGTTCTGTTGTATTCTGCATTTGCCTGAGCATTTTCACATCTGTCATAAGTATTGAAAACCACATTGACTCATAGAGAGTAACTCAAGTTTTCCCATAATAGTTATCTGATCCTTTCCGTGCTTTGGAAAATTTATTAAAATTCTCAAATATCCAGGTGGTGTATAAAACATCTCCCTTATTGAAGTATCAAAGTGAGGGGTAAAATCAGATGGTACAATTATGATGCCTCCAATGGTTATTTCTCCTCCACTCAGGATAGAAATAAGAGGCAATAAAAAGAAATTTTTCCCTAGATTTTTTTTCCTTTTTCAGTGCCACTGATCTGTCAGCAGTCCCAGTGACAGGACTAGTCCCACTGAGAATGCCAGCAGCATCCAGCAATAGACTGTTTCAAAGATCTATGTGTCCTCTTTCCATCAAAAGAAACTTGTCACGTCTCCCCTATGGCAGAATTCTAGCAGATAGGAATACACTAAGTCCCAGAGAGTTCAAAGGACAGGAAAAACTGCAATGCAGCAAATTGGTCATCTGAGTTCACGCACTTTTTTTCTTCTTTTTTCAAAGATGCAAGGTATCCCTGTGCGCTGGGCTGTATTAATCATTATTTATCTGCTTTCATCAAAGGCTTGTTGCTTTATTCACTACTATCTGTGCCTCCCAGAACTGTGTGATATTTTATTTGACTAACAAGAATCAGATGCTTAAATGAGCACTAAATCCTATCTAGATCTCTCAGTGTCTCTCAGGTAAACATGTCATGAAATATCCTGCTTCATAAATGTTAATGAATGATAATAGAGATGAACATTTTGAATGATTCTTAAAAGCAAAGAAATCTGAAAATATAGCTAACTGAAATATATTCCTGAGAGTTAGGCCCATAGATCTTAAAAGGATCTCAGAAGTTAGCTTGAAGAATCAGGGACTTAAAACAGAAAAGGACCTTCAAGACTATCTTATCCAATCCTGTAGAGGGTCACAGACAGTGGGGAAACTCTGGGTGAGGTATAAGGCCCTTCAGCCCAGAGGGAACCTGCTGACAATGTCTGGTTTGGCTCCCCATCTTCCCAAAGGGCTCTCGGCCTTCCTGAGAAATCAGGGGATAGTGACAACCTGGATTGAGATTGAGGCAGAGTGATACCAGGTGGAAGAGGGATACCAGGTGGCAAACTACGTACAATAACAAGTTGTTCATGTGATCCCATGTGTCCAGTATATACTTGGCGCATACCCAGTGGTTTTGTTACATAAGGGTATGAGGGTATAAAAAAGGGAAAAAACTGGGAATAAACGGACTCCATTTTTCCACCATCCTCAGGAGTCCTGCCTCATCACTTCTCCACTAGGAAGGTATACTTTAATCACCCCAGCATGGGATTTTAGAAAGCAGGAAACAATACAATAACATCATTTTAATTGGGAAACTTAAATGACTTGTCCAAAGTTACACAAGTAGTAAACATCAGAGTCAGGAACAGAACACAGGTTCTCTAGCTCCATTTCCTGCACCATGCTTCTTTTTATAGGCCTAGAAGACTTTCATAGGTCATTTAATCCATTCCCTTATGTTTCCTGTTAAAGCAAAGCCATTCTAACTAAATGAAACCATCCTCATTTTTAAAGCTTTCTTTTGAAAGGAATTTACTCCAGTGCCATATTAAGAAGACATCTGAAGTCAGGTGAGGGAGAGGAATGAGAATTCAGAAGATCGTGATTCAAATCTGTATAGACTCAAAGACTCTCAATTCTATCATAGCCAGTAATTTCCTAAAGCGTTATATTGACCAGGCTGAGGTTTTCTTTTTGCTATTAATAGAGCAGGATCTCCTTAATTGGAAATTAACTCATTCCTTGAAAAGAAAGAATACTAATCCTGTAGTATGCATAGAAGTTGAAATGAAAAAGGTCTGATGTTACCTACAGCCCTCAATGCTGCTGAATAACAAGTGTGAGGGTCAGCACATGCCCATAAACTGGTGAGACCTGAAGTTGTAAGAAAAGTCATACAGTTGTACATCTCTACTAAGGCTTTCCACCTCACTGATCCTGAAGCATAGAATCTTAGAAAGTGACTCTACACTCACTCTGCCTCATCTTCATGCCCAATCATCATCATCAAGGATGCTGAATTTGACTCTGGTGGTCAAATAGGAAGTCCCTCAGGTTTAAATCAATATTAATTGGTAATTCATAAGAATGATAACCCTATGGATGATAAATCTCAAGCCATATCATAATTCCAAGGACCTTAGGGGCCAACTACTTTAATTTGCTCATTATATAGATGGAATTGGCCTGAGATGGGGGGAAGGTTATGTGACTTGGCCAATGTGACACAGATAATGTTAAAATCAGGTTTTAGACCACGCTCTTTGACTCTAGAATCTGCATTACATCCATCCTTTTATATGAATACCTACTGTTACTTCTCTTTATGATTATCACTCGAGAATTACTTTTACCAGAATTTATCCTCACCTGAGGGAAGTCATTTTTATAATATTTAATATAATAAGTATATATAAGTGTCTTTATACTAAGCTAGAAATTTTTTCAAAAAATCATGGACATGAACTAATGCTAAGTGAAATAAACAAACATGAGAATATCTTACATAGTAACAACAAGATTATTTGATAATCAGCTGTGATGGACTTGAATCTTCTCAACAATGAGGTGATTCAAGACAATTCCAATAGATTTGAGATGGAAAATGCCATCAGCATCTAGAGAAAGAATTATGGAGACTGCTGGATCAAAGGATTATACTTTTCACCTTTTTTGTTTGTTTGCTTGGGGTTTTTTTCCTTTCTCATTCCCCCCCCCCTTCATAATCATCATGTTGTGCATCACGATTATGAAAATATGTTGAGAAGAATTGCACATGTTTAACCTATATCAGATTGCTTGCTGTCTTGGGGAGAGGAAGAGGGAAAAAATTTGGGAACACAAGGTTTTATAAAGGTGAATATTGAAAACTATCATATGCTTTCTAACTTTCATTAAATGCCTCTACCTTTTTCTCTCCTATATTCTTTCAATCTTATTACAATCCTACTATACATTGTCAGAAATATACCTAAGTAAAGAAATCACTAGCTTGGAATTGATTTAATGTGCCCTACTACCTATAACCATTATAGTGCTATTAAAACTATGAAGTTGGTATTATCATTATTGTTCTTTTACAATTGGATAAACTAAGAATAAGATATAGCATAAGTAGCCCAGGACCACTAGATAACTAAGTATTTGAGGCTCAATTTGAATCCCTATTAACTACATGAAGTAATTTCTTACGTTACTGGTGAATTTAAGGAAATCAGGTCATCTTTTATTTAATTTGAGGATTGATTTTTTCACAATATATCAAACAGGAAAAGATTTCAAAAGAACAGAATAGATGAACATTTCTATTACTCCCCCTACTCAAAACAATACCCTAGGATGGAGAAAATATCAGCAATTAATGATTCCTATACTTACATTTCCGTCTTGACAAAATCTTTATGATAATAGTTTGTGTGTACATTGAAAACAACTTGCAAACATTCAAAGGAAACAGAAGCTTTCAAAGATGATTTTTTCCCCAGTAGACCATACCTTCAGAGTCACAAAACTGCTTAAAAATGTTGAACATAAAGCAATATGTCTATTTTTTTTTATTTTTTTAAAGCATTTGGCTCAACAGTTCAAAATACAATCATTAAGGCTTTCCTCAAATTAAATGTTTCTTATATAGGCATTTAAATTAGGTAGGGCTTAATAACACATTTGAATATGGAGAAAACTTGGTTGAATGTCTTGATTTCTGACATCAAATGAGGTATAAAATAAGAAAACACAGACTTCAAAAAGATGTCATGCTTTTTGTATATAGTTACAGAACAGTACAAAAGTTCTTTAATGATATCCTCAGTAAATGAAAGAATTTGCTTTGCATTTACACTGGAAAAACAAAGTGGATGAAAACCATATACTGTTCTGACTAGAACATGCAACTAGAAATTAGTCAGCTCATTGGGTTAATCTTTCAGTTTTTATTTTTTAGAAAGATGCTGTATATGGAAAATTAACCTGGCCCTGAATTAAGTAGGATGATAGAATTGAGCTAGATCCTATTTAGGGAGGATGAACTCCTGTCCATCATGCCTAAAATGTTTTCAGTCTTCAGCACTGTCTCCTAGACTTCCTGTCTTCCTTCAAGACTCAGCTAAAATCCCACTTTCTGTAAGAGGTCTTCTTCAGTCCCCTTCATCACCATCTGCTTCCTATTGTCTTCTCTCTGAAATTTCTCTCATTTACCTAGTATGTGTGTGTATATATACATATATACATATGTTTGTCTACATATATGTACATAAATTTATCTATTGACCAATTGATCTTTTTTGTACATAGTTATTTGCACATCCCACCCTCCATTAAACTGTGAGGTCCTTGAAGGAAAAGATTAATTTTACTTTCTTTGTACCCTCAGTACTTAGCTCAGTCCTCACTTTGGACTTCTGACAACTCTTTTAGCATAAAGTGAATGTTAGTAAAAATGACTATTTCCCAATCTTTAGAAATGCAGGGTTTTTTTTTTTCTTCTTAGCAGTGGTTAGAAGCTATTTCTTTATCTTGACATATCACTATTCCAAATTTCAAGAAATCTTGAACAGTCTGATAAAACCTATGGAGTTATTTGTAGTATAAGGTTTTTAAGTGTAGAAAATAAAATATGTAGGATTACAAAGGAAACCAATTATATTGTAATATATTTCTCAACATCAAAAAAATTAATCTAACAATCCCTTTGAACTATTCATATAGACCCCAGGGGTTTACGAGCCCCAAGTTAAGAATTCCTGCCCTAGACAAATCAGTAATAACCCTTTCAATGGCCAGGTTCCTCTTCTGTTTGTGGTAAAAACAGCCCTACATATAAATGAGTTGCACAAAAACATGGAAAGAAGAGATATTGATAAACTAGCCCTAGAAATGTCAAGTAGGTCACTAATTCATGGTGAAAATACCAGATAGAGAAAAAAGGAAAAGTGCAAGAAAAAAAGGAAGTAATGTGCTTTGTTAGTTATTATAAACAACTTAAATGGTTCAGTAGACTAGGATGCAGGAAGACCTCAGTTAAAGCAATTCATTTCTGTCTGCTTAACAGACCTTAATATGTTATATAAATGGTTATTGTTGTTATATTCCAACCTCCAGTGATTATTCCAGCCATAAAACAGAACTGACTCATAGATAAGGTGGATCATGTTAAGAGAGCTCCATTATCCAGGATTAAGATATAGTCAACTTCTCCAGAGACAGAGAGAGAGAAAAGGATTGATCCCTGGTATAAAATGTGAAAGGGCCAAGAGCTTAGTGCAGAATTCAAGCTTACGTTGTCCAATGGCAAAATGAGTGTGAAATGACAAACTCACAACCGAGTTTTGTTTGGGAGGCATCAATCCTTCCCAATCCTATCCCCTACAAGAGACTGCTAGAGAGAAGAAAGGAAGACCAAAAATGAGATTAGCAGAAACATTGCATAGCTCTGAAAACTAATTAAAGCTGGAAAAGCTGAGAACTGCTAAACTCTGTTTCCTTAAAAGTTAAAAAGCTACATGCATTTTTTTCCTTCTGTCTTTGAAAAGTGTAGTTTGGGGATGGAGCTGCTTAGAATCTATGTAAGATGTTGCAACAAACAGTCCTTATCCTGCCTTTGATTAGGAATGTACCGAACTGCTGCTTGCATATTCAACATCCTGAAAACCCTTTTCTTTCAGAAAAATATCTGTATATTGAAACAGCACATTTCTCCTTTTTTTATTCCCCTGTGCCTGCTCCACCGTTGTTGTAGAAACATGAGAACTACCAATGGCTGCAGGACTAAGAAGAAAATTCAGATTTCTGATCTAGATCTCCAGCTGAGATTGATGAACAAAGAAAACTCAGAGGGTGCTTAATGCAAAGCTAATAGCCACAAAGATCCAGAACATCCACAAAGGGAAGGATTTGTCCTTTCTCTTATGTAAATTGGAAGAAAGAATGGGGGAAACACTCTTCTTTTATAGTTAGTAGGGAATTTCTGCTACTAACCTCACGTCAAAAAGTTCAGAGAGCAAATTTAAGCATTTCTTTGCAAATATTAAATCACTATATGTCAGTCTTTGTTGTTACTATTGAAGATTAATAAGATAGTGGTTATTTGTCCAGATCCTCATAGTGAATAAATAGCAGAGGCAAGATTTGGACCGATTTTTTTTTCCATTTTCTATTTTAAACCAATACTGAATGGAGCTCCAGAAAACTATTCCTTCAGAGAGGGAAAGATCATTTTTGTATAGTCATATAGGAGAGGATATTTTGTCTATTTCCAAACTATCAAAGTGATCAGTATTATTTGTGGAACAAAGATATTGTCTAACATTTCAGTTTCATTGATGAGCTGAGAAACAGGCAAATAGAGCTCAATAGGAAGTCCAACATGGAATTAGAAAAAACAACTTGTTCCCCAGAAACTCTAACAAAAAACAGTATTAGAAAGTTTGGATAGCCTGATAAGCTAATCCCATGGCAAATAATCACAAGTCTAGAGAGGCTTGGATTCATAGACTATTCTAAACCCATAAGCATGGAAGAGAAACATAGAATAAATATCTAAAAAATCTGCTCCAGGAAAACCAATCAGGATAGAATAGATTTGTCAGGTAAGAGACAGGAGTATCAAGAGCCACTTGGAGACATAGAAAACATGCGAAAATGTTATAGTGGCTTCCAGAACAGTGCAGGACACCTGAGAAACATTCTTCTCTTTCAGTGTAAGAGAACTTGAAACCAAGGAAAAGATTCTTTGGAAGGTGACAGATAACACACAACACATATTTCAAACATACACCAGAAAAGAAAGGAAGGTCTTTTCTCCTACTATTAAGGAACAAACTAAACAACAAATTAGCCTGACCTTTCTAAGATCAACCCTAAAATTTCTTGGTATCTCCCAAGTGTTTTTTATTTAGAATATAAGGGGGAGAGATTGTTCACTTCTATGTAGTTTTCATTACATTTTGTAATTTAAAAGAGACATTTTTGTTGGTTTCTCACCTATTGCTTATTGTTATGACCTTTTCCTTTTTACTCAAAGCATGAGGCTCTACATAGCCCCATGACAGCTTTATAAAGCACCCTCTTGACAATCAATATTGCTACACACATCACTGTTGAGAAATACAGAACCATTCAATTTCTTTATGAAATTTCTCAATTTCTAGTTCTTTTCAAGTGAAAAAAAATGAACTCTGAAATACAGAAGGGAGAAAGAAAATAAAGAAATAAAGAAAAAAGGAAGGAAGACGAGGGACAGAAGAAGAAAGATAGGCAAGGAGAGAAAGTTTGCTTCTAAGCACATAAACTATCTTTTCTTTGAAAGTTAGTTGAGAACTATGAAAATAAGACACTGTGTTTTCCCTAGAGGACTCACAGAACTAAAAGGAATTTTTTAAAACTATGGAATTGTACTACTTTCTAACAAGGAAATCAGTGTTCAACCCTACATCTTTCAAGGTATTTTTATCATATAAAGATATATGTGTGTATATATGTATATAAATATAGATATAGATATATTTTATGATATAAAGAGCCTTAGGAGGCCAAATGACTAGTTTCTAGTTGTGACTTCATCACTTACACGCTGGGTGTGACTTTTGGCAAGCCACATCAGTCACACCAAGTATCTCAGTTCCTCATGTGTAAAATGCATGTGTTTGATTTGATCATGAGTGCCTAAGTTGGGGTCAGTGATAGATTTCAAGGCTTCATGAACTTAGACAAATTGGGGGGAAGATTATATTTAATTTAACTAGAGTTTAGCTGAAATTTAGCATTTTCTTCATTTAAAAACTTTATTCTGAGAAGAGACTCACAGGCTTCACTAGGCTGTCAAATGAGTCCATGATACAAAATTGATTAAGAAAGAATCCCTGGCCTGATAGTCTTTCAAATTTCATAGTCTGTGGTTCAATATTTTAAGATCCTCATATATTAAAAAAATCTGAATATATTCATTACATTTCCTAAAGCAAAAAAGTGAGCTCATTTATCTTATAAAATTTTTCAACAACTATAACTAAAATAAATAAAGCTAAAAGGCTTTCTAATTCTTAAGATAATACTATGCCTTGTGATGACATCAAGCAAAAGAGGAAAATGACATCTCCATCTTCCTTTGGACATTCAGGAAAGAAATCCAATCTAACCACTAGAAGAGATTTATTTTTGCTTCCAGCTAATATTGCCTTAGTACTGTTGGCAGTCCTCAGGTATATAAGGGATAGGATTGGAGATTATTTCTATGGAGTCAATGATTAAGCATCCATGTCACTCCTTCTCTCCCTACCATGATATTCGCATACACTCACTTACCCTGGCAAATTAATCCAAGAGTAGCAAAATACGGGAAGCTAGGTGGTATCATAATGAATATACTGCTGGGCTTGGAGTAAGAAAGATTTATCTTCCCGAATTCAAATATGTATGAGCCTGGGTAAGTCATTTAACTCTGTTCGCAAATATTAAATCACTATATGTCAGTCTTTGTTGTTACTATTGAAGATTAATAAGATAGTGGTTATTTCTCCAGATCCTTATAGCAAATAAATAGCAGAAGCAAGAATTGGACCAATTTTTTTTTTCCATTTTCTATTTTTCTATTTAAACCAATACTGAATGGAGCTCCAGAAAACATTCTTTCAGAGAAGGAAAGATCATCTTTGTATAGTCATATAGGAGAGGATAAGGGAAATAGACAAACTAGCAAAGTGATCAGTATTATTTGTGGAACAAAGATCTTGTCTATCATTTCAGTTTCACTGATGAGCTGAGAAATGGGCAAATAGAGCTCAATGAGAAGTCCAACATGGAATTAGAAAAAACAACTTGTTCCCCAGAAACTCTAACAAAGAACAATATTAGACAGTTTCTTCATCTGTCAAATGAACTGGAGGAAGAAATGGCAAATTGTTCTCCTATCTTTGCCAAGAAAATACCAAATGGGGCCACACAGAATCAGACAAGAATGAAATGAATGAACAATAAAAAGCAAAAAAAAAAATTAATATATCTATCAGAAGTTCTAGATTTGTGTGGATTCTGATACACATTGTGTGAATTTCATTCAATCTACCTGGTCTAAGTCCTCACCTAGAAAAATGTAGATAGCCATGCATTTTCTATTTAGCTCATAGGAACATTGTAAAAAAGACTCTTCATAAGTCACTATACAATTGTGATCCATTATCATGTTTTTCAGCTGTTTTTCTTCTGAGATACTTCCTAAGCAGAATCGCCCAAGGTTGTTGGATTTGAGAAAAACATAACTTGAATAATTGTTCTTTGTTCCTTTGTTTGCTTCAAAGACTTCCATTTCCTTTTAAATTATTAATATTTCTTCTTCTCAACATTTACATTTTCCTAAGAAAGTAACTCAATATACATAAGGTCCAGTCCTTGATACTGAACTTATTTACTTCTTTTGAATGTTGACTCAAGAATTTCCTCATCTACACAGAGTATGAAACATGAATTTGATGATTACTGCAGGACAATTAATTCAAAATATTTCACTTAGACTAATGGGGATAGGAAGAGCTAATAGATTGATGAATATTCAAAGGAATTCTGTCAACCCCATGTTTAAACTTTCTCTGGCAAAATATTAAAATGGTGTATTCAGAAATGATGGGATTTCCACAGTGCTTTGTCTATACCATTATAAAACAACATAGTACTAACATCTACAAGTCATCCAATAGTCAGACTTTTACCAAATAAAACTGATCCTCAGTTAAATTCCAAGTGCTAAGGATACAAAAAAAAAATAGCCTCTGTCCCCCCAGTGAGTTTATCTCTTTATTTATTTGTTTTACTGGGAGAGGCAGCATGCACACAACAAGTAAATTCAAAATATAAACAAAATAATTTTATAGACTTAGGGAAGCACTAACAAAAGAGGGAATCAGAAAAGATATAAGACATTGACCTGATCCTTGAATAACAGCTAGAGCTTCTGACAGATAGAGATAAAAAAAGGGGAGGAGGGAGAGGAAGAAGAGCACTCACATTCCAAACATCAGAAATGACCCATGCAAAGGCATAGAAGTGAAAGATGTTTGTATAGGGAACAACAGATTTTATATAGAGAACATCCCAGAATGCATGAGGGTGACTAATGAAAGTTCCAGGGAGAATGAATTGATGATGTAAGTTCCTACATGCAGGCATCCAATTAAGAGGATTTTGCAAACATCCAGGAAAGAGGTAATAGCTAAAGTGCTGACAGTGTGATTGAAGAAGAAGGAACAGATGTAAAAAATGTGAATGAAAAACTGACAACTCTGGGTAACTGACTGAATATTGTAGGAGGGAAAAGGACAGAATTGAGGATGATTCTAAGATTGCAAACCAAAATGATAGCAAAAATGACAATGCCTTCAATAGAAATAGGGAAATCAGAAAAAAAAAGTGAGGTTGAAAGAAAAGTAGTAGGCAGTAAGTCCTGTTTTAGTATATTAAATTGGAAATAGCTATAAAATAGTCACAGATCGAGATATCCCAACAAGCAATTGATGGTTCCGGACCAAATGGGCCTAGATCGTTTCTCTTCAGCTCTCTATATCTCTGATAACATCCTCTTTGATTTTGCCTCTATTGTGCAAGGTTATAAGAGAAATACACATTTTAGTTCATCTAGTAGTTACCTAGTTTTATTAGTTATTCTTATTCACTAAATACAAGTCTAATTGCTTCTAAACTTTTGGAGCAGCAAAAATGCTCTGACAAATATGGTATGTGTAAAATGATTGTACATATATAACCTATGTCAAGTAGTTTGCTGTCTTCAGAGATGGGAGGTAAGGAAGGGAGGAAGAAAAAGTTTATAACACAAAGTACCAAAATGAATGTTGAAAACTATCTTTACATGTAATTGGAAAAATAAAATCTTAACAATATCGTCTTCTTATCCTTTATGTATGTATATTCAAATAGTCTGTGTATCATTCAATAAACCCAATAGCTAGTTTAAAGTGATCATAGCCATTTCTCTGTTCCTTGAAACCTTGAATATACCTAATTCAATAATTCAGCATAGGTTTGCATAAAGCATGGGCCAAGAAGTTCAGATACACTAGCATATTCAATCTGAGATCTATGCTGACCAATATAATTCAGTATATTAAACATGCAAATTGGTTGAATTTGTTTATCATATAGTTAAGAAAAAATAAATAAAACCATATCTAATTATTGAATGTTCTGTGCTCATCAGAGAAACTAGGATACTATTAAACTTAACTTCCTTTTTTTCTACTAACTTAAGGTTTATTGCTCTAATTTTGCTCCCAACTTATACTACTCTATAGGTCTTTTACAAAGTAGTAAAGGAAATAAGAACAGGGTCCTTACAACCAAGTACAGTAAATAGGGAATCTCTTTCATCTCCCCTCTTCAATTTGCTTCAGTGTCCTTGAGTGTGTATTCTGGAACAATTTGGTGGGCAAGTTTTTTACGATAGGATAATTACAAAAGAGAAGTTTCTAGTTGGTCTCCAGACATAGACTCAACTTCTTTAAGAAAACTCTATATCAAAGACAATGGTGGGAATGAGGATATTAAACTCAAGAGTAATATAATGAGCATCTACTAACAATAAAGCTTGTCTTTCCTAATGAAAATCTATAAAGTCCTTGTGCCAACATAAAGAAAGGAATTTGCCTGCACTATGCTGTGCTCCCCTTTTACCAAAGTGAGATATATTTTCTGAAGTCCTTTTAAGTTATCTTAAGCTAGAAAATTGTTTCACTCTGTCTTTTTGTGACTTCTGTCACTTCAGAATCTATTTAGAGCTTGATTTAGCATCATTTCTCAGGGAAACTGGGGTGAGTTCAGGCAACTTCTTGGCTTCTCTCTACCATCTTGACTCTGCTCCCACAATGAAAAGAATTTAATGGTACCCTCCACCAAAATAAGAGCCATTAGGAATAAAGAAACATGAGCTATGGCCTTTCCCATGAGAATTTCAAATATCACAGGAGATAAGATAGAGCTATAAAGAAAATATATAAGAAAAAAAGATTGTTTCTAGTCAATTGTGAAAAATCCATTATTTCAGCCGCACAAAGAAGTTAGTGAAGAAAGTTATATTGCATTTAGCCCGAACGTACTTCCTTTACATGACACAAGGGTATAACTGTGACAAGTACCAGATTCATCCCCAGTGTGAGCTTCCAGACTTGTTTCTGTACAAGGACAAGAGTGAATTCTGACAGACTAGTGATTGTCAGTGGGAAAGGAAGAGTCAGTTGTCATAAAAGAATTTGAGACTTAAGAAAGCCCACTCAGTACCTTTCTTGCTGGCTAATGCCTAAGTATAGTCTATATGTACTAATGGCCCCTAATTGGCCCAGTCATGATAAAGGTGATTGATCAAGATAAAAAGTTAAAAGCTCAAAGGATGGAAATTCAAGTAACAGAAAATAAGAGGAATAGTGGGGGTAGGAAATCCCAAAGCCTTTCTGGCATCCTTGGATTCCCACAGAACATAGCTACAGGTAACAACAGCTCTAACACCAGGCATCCTACAGGTCAGTGAGAAAGCATTCTCGCTTTTCCAATTCTCACTCCTATACTTTCTCTGTTATTTTCGCACTACAGATAACTTCAGGCAGACAAGACTCATGCTATGGCAGAGATGGAAGGAGAATGAGACATCCCATTCTTATGCAACTCAAGGTGCTTTCAAGACCAATATAGACACAATTTTATCTTCGGCTTTTGTCCGTTCAACTCCCTGTTGTTTGACACAAGCCTGAATCCAAGAGATGCTACCATGAGCCAGCTGTCTGGAACCTCAGAAAGTCAGTTGTATCTCAAAGTAGAAGTCACATCCCAGTCAGGGCTAAGGATAATTTGAAATCTATATGTTGAATTACAGCTGGAGTGTTTCTACTGAGCCTGTATCCCAAAGAGACCATAAAAAGAGAAAAAGACTCACATATGCACAAATGTTTGTGGCAGCCCTCTTTGTAGTGGAAAGGAACTGGAAATTAGGAGAATGCCCATCAGTTGGAGAATGGTTGAATAAGTTATAGTATATGAATGTAATGGAATATTATTATTCTATAAGAAACAATCAGCAGGATGACTTCAGAAAAGCCTGGAGAGACTTACATGAACTGATGCTAAGTGAAGTGAGTAGAATCAAGAGAACATTGTATACAGCAACAGCCTAGATTATACAATGATCAACTGTGACAGATGTGGCTCTTTTCAATAATGAGGTGATTCAGGCACGTTCCAATGGTCTTGTGATGAAGAGAGCCATCTGCATCCAGAGAGAGGTCCTGTGGGGACTGAGTGTGGATCACAACATGGTATTTTCACCTTTTTTATTGTTTGCTTGTTTTTTTCTTTATCATTGTTTTTTCTTTTTGATCTGATTTTTCTTGTGCAGCATGCTAATTGTGAAAATATATATAGAAAATTGCACATGTTAAACATATATTAAATTACTTGCCTTCTAAGGGAAGGCATGGGGAAGGGAGGGAGAGAAATTTTGGAACACACAGTTTTGCAAGGGTGAATGTTGAAAACTATCTATGCATTTTGAAAATAAAAAGCTAAAAAAAGTAAAAAAATTTTAAAAAGAGTTACATCTGGGTCATTCTAAATAGCAAACATTCAGAATCAGAACAGAAGAGAGTAGACTTTGGCCTCCTTGTTCTGCCCAATCAAATGGAGGGTAACTTCAGCTGGTAAAATGTAGGATCAGAGAGATACAGTTCCCCCTTTTGTCTTACTTTATTGAAAATAAATAGGAAAATCCCTCATATTCACAGAAAGAAGCTGCTCTATCTTTCCCCTTTCCCCAAGATTTCTAGCTAATATCAAGTTTAAAAGATATCATACTCACCAAAAGTACCTTTAAAGGAATCTTTCCAATTGAGCACTAGAACAAATGGAGCAAAACAAAGGCAAGCAAACTTCCCT
Source organism: Antechinus flavipes (assembly GCF_016432865.1). Taxonomy (NCBI): domain Eukaryota; kingdom Metazoa; phylum Chordata; class Mammalia; order Dasyuromorphia; family Dasyuridae; genus Antechinus; species Antechinus flavipes. Next base: position 343,664,135 of record NC_067398.1, on the reverse strand, counting down.
CATATCACCTATCTCTGATCCTCAATGGGATAATGATACACTCACAGAACAGAGAAAAACTCTTTGATATAAAATATAAAACCTGAGAGCAGCTTAGTGGGGCAGTGGATAGAGTGCTGGTCCTAGAGTCCATGATACTTATTCCTGAGTTCAAATCTGGTGTCAGATACTTACTAGCTGTGTGATCCTGGACAAATCACTTTACCCTGTTTACCTTTCATCTATAAAACAAGCCAGAAAAGGAAATGGCAAGCCATTACAAGATCTTTGCCAAGAAAACCCCAAATAGATCCTGAAGAATCTATGACTTTTGTCAAAAAACTAAGTCAAAAGACTTAGATATGACTAGAAGAGGACTACAATAAAACAATTGAAAGCTCAATTAGTACAATTATGAGAATTCTATTTCTCCTCTAAATTCAAGCTAACAATCATTCATTAGGCCCTTGCTATGTGTCAGGCATAGTGCTAAAAGCTAGGTATTTTTAAAAAGGGAAGAAAGTCTCTGCTCCCAAGGAGTACACAGTCTAATATGGGAGATAAGATGCAAATAATTGTGTGAAAATAAGATTTTATACATGTTATACATATGTACATATATAATATTTATATGTGTGTATGAGATGTGTGAAATGAACTAGAGATAGTCACAGCAGCAAGGAGGCATTAAGAATAAGAATGACAGGGAAAAGGCTCTTGTGGAAGCTAGGAATTGAAGGAAGGCAGGTGGCAGAAATGAGAAAAGAATGTATTCTAGATATGGAAGATGATCAATAAAAATGCCCATAGTTGGGATATCAAGTATTCCATTTGAGAAATAGCAAAGAGGTCAATGTTTACAGAGTACATAGCTAGGGTAGGGGATGAGGCAGAGGAAGGCATAAGAAAATTGGAAAGGTTACAAAAGACTTTAAAGGGCAGACAGAGGACTTTGTAGCTACTGGTGAAAAAAAGAGGAAATGATAAAAAGCATATTTTTTAAATGTTTTTGATTCATCCAATCAACATAGATTTACTAAAATCTCTCATATATTCTACCAGTATAGTCTAAGTATAAAAGACAAAATCACAGAAAACTCCTTGACTTAAAAAAATCTCAATTTCTAAATTTAACTAAATTGGATTTCCATAATCCCAACCCTAATAAAAGAAATAAAAATACAATAAAACACAGATAAAACTACATTTTAAAATTACACTTCCCACAAGGATCTTTATATTCAGATTAGTGGCCTCTTTTCTTATTAGTTTGACACCAATGTCATAAATCCATATAGTGTTATCAATTTTTTTCAGAGCATGTTCATATATTTATTTCATCTGATCTTCCTAATAACTATGTGCAAGGTAGGTAGGGCAGGTATTATCATTTTGTAAATGAGAGAATAAAAGCACCAAGGATTGCATATATCTTTTCAAAAGAAGAATAATAATACCATCTATTTTTTAAAAAAGATAATAATACCAGCTATTGCACAGGATTGTTGTGATGCTTAAAATAGATGTATAAAGTGTTTTACAAACCTTAAAGTACTATATGAATATCAGCTATTAATTTTGAGGTGTTAATAGGGAAATGTAAATGGAGATTCCAGAAAACAATATACATCTGACAGCCTTCTTTCTCTATAGTTGATTCTTCAAAAAATAAAAATAAACTGTCACTTTTATTGAATGCCAGTCCCACTCAGTAATACTGCCCACTTCAGTGGTGAATAACTTTGTTGTTATTTATAGAAGATCAACATAGATAATCCACACTAAAATTCAGTTTCTGAACCCACTCTCAGTTAGAATAACTTGATAAAGCACAAAAGCATTCTCCATATTGCCTACACACCCTGTTGGGCACAGAATAGGCTTGAGTCAGGAAGGTTGTGAAATGATGGGTCCATAGGTTTAGAGTTGGGCAGGACCTCTAAGGCTGTCTAATATTATTTCCAAATTTTACAGATAAAGAAAACAAAATCTAGCATGATTATATGACTTTCCATGGTCCAAATAGAAAGAAAGCATTGGGTGAGGGTTGACCCAAGTTTCTGACTTCAAATACAGTTCTCTTTCCACTGTATCATGCTGTCTCCCATCTTCTGCACTTGAGAGAAATATAAAGAAAGCCAGCTTTGGGTAATATTTTTTCTTCCTAAAAGATCTACCTATGATCTTTTGTAGCAAAAGATAATCTTTTGTAGTGAGAGGGGAATTACTCCTAGATATTAAACCTACTCCTGGATTCTGTTTCCATTGACTTTTGGTTGCATGTTTTTTGATAGAAAACCTTTCCAGTAGAGGGTGCACTATTTCCCCAATAAAGCAGAAGTCTCCACAAATCACTGAATGGGCAGCGATGATGAATGTCTGACTGCACAATAAAGGAAAAAAAGACATAAATTACAAAGATTTCCCAATGCACAACTGCCACGATCAGGAAGGTTGTTTACTAATGTGAGATGAGCTGTAGTGTCAGAAAATTTAGAAGATAACTAGCTGAGCATGAAAGATATTCTACATTTGGTTGCCCTATGTTAACTCATTTTTTTTTTAGTGCAGGATTAAACTAAGTCCATGTAGCTTATATAAAGATTCTGGCAATATATGAAAGGGAAGAGGAAAAAAATAGAAGCTATGAGTTTGATGCATAAAACTCATAAACTCTCCTGCATCTGGATTCTTCAGCTGCAAAGGGTGGGGAGGCTGGAAAAAAATGGTACTTTAGACAAGTAGTCATACAGTAATTAGTTCTACACAAAATGTGATTTGACTCAAAATATGAAAAAAATCGCTAGTCAGCTCCTAACATGACATTGAGATGAATTTGTTTTGGTTCACTGAATGCAAATAACTGCACTAGATAGCAATTAAAAGCATACAGCCAATTATTTAGGTCCAGCTAAATCATTACTCTGTCCTTCCAATCCCATAAGACATGTTGAATCATTAAGCATCAGGTCACTTAGATAATATACAAAGTGTGTCACAAGTTTCAGAAGGCCAATCAATCTACCAGGAATATTTCAGCTTAGTATAATGAATATTCCTAACATTTAGCACTGTATAATAAGGGCATAGATTGCTTCATGAAGTAAGTTCCCCATCACTTGGAAATGTTCAAACAGAGAGACTGAAAGTCAGGAGAGAGGTTAGAGCTAAATAAATAGATCTGTGATTGTACAGGGATAATAACTGAATCTATGGGAGCTTATGAAATTCCCAAACAATATTGTATAAAGGGAAAAGAGAAGAGGCCCCCAAGATGGAACATTAGGAGACAGCTAATTGGTAGATATAACTTAGCTGAAAATTCAGGAAAGGAAACTGAGAGTAAGATAGGTGGTAGGAGAACCAGGAGAGAATAATATCATGAAAATTCAAAGAACTGAAAGTATCCAAGAGAAGAAGGTGATCAGCAGTGTCAAAGGCAGCAAAGTGATCAAGAATGAAGAATGAGAAAAGACCCTGAGTTTTGGCAATTAAGAGATCATTGGTAACTTAAAAGAACAGTTTCAGTTATATCATCTAGGATGTCAGACATCAAAATGCAGAGATTGAAGGTACTAATTATTATTAGGTTATTCTTAGGAGGTTAGCCATGAAATAGAGAAGAGTTATTAAATGATACCCACTGAGAACAGATGAAAGCAAAGTCATGGATTCAATATTGATGTGAAGCCATCAGCTCCACTCTATCATGGATGTCCATGGCACTCACACTCTGTTTCCAAGCACCATGGTTTTCACAAATACTTGTCCATGGTCACTTCAGGTGCTGAGTAGAAGAGGAAAGGAAATGTGTATTTACTAAATGCCAATTGTGTTCCAGGAGCTAAACAAGGTCAAGGAGTGAAAATATATGCATATCTTATTGGCAAATCTATCACAACTTCTAGGAAAACAATTTCTTGTGTAGCAAGTCAGAAACAAGGCATATTCATAAGAATGTTAATGTTACTATATTGCATTACTTGCATCTAGGGGAGGAGAAAAGGGAGAGAGAAAAAAATTTGGAACACAAAGTTTTGCAAAGTGCACGAGGTGTAAGATGAATGTTGAACATTATGCACATGGTTTAAAAATAAAAAGCTTTTAAAAAAAAAGAATGTTAATGTTGGAAAATATCATTTTGCCCAACCACTTCATTTTAAACATGAGTTAACTAGGAAACATTAAATGATAACACATTATGCCAATAAATGAAAAAAAAATCATTACTAAATTCTCTGCTTTTTCCCTTTTGTGCTGAAGGCAAGGAAAACAACTTTGACCACTGGTTCGTTCCTTTCATCTCTAAGTAAATTTTAAGATAAGAACTAGATATCAGTGCCCAAATTTCACAATTCTATATTCTGCAGGCTGGCTTCCTCAGTTCACTAAGTCCATGAAATTTTAAGCACTCTCTCCCTGACTCTCTCCTCCAGGCTGTGGCTCCCCATTTTCTATGAGTTTCTAAAGTGTTATTTATTTGGTTACCCTGGAATGACATTGTTTGATAACATGGCTGAGTTCCTAGAAAACACTTTTTTTTTTCAGCTGACTGACTTCTCGTCCCTTTTTTAGTTATCATTATGGAAAGCACATTGAATGCTCTGGCTCAACAAATTACTCAGGAAATTCTGAATTAAAGATGGGGTCGGGTTGCAGCTGGCTCAGGCAGCAGGGCCTCCAATGTCTCTGTGGTTCCTCATTGCACAAACAGGCCTCTGGGGCTTTTAAAAACATTCAGCATATGCCTCTGTCCTGCCCCCTGGAATCAGTTTCCAAAAGGATTGAATTATGTCAATAAACACACCAGTCAACTCTTTTCCCCTTTAATCTGAAGAAAATGTTAAATAGTGCATATGAATGCATACAATGCCATGCAAACTCTCTCCCCTTCTCTTCTCTTCCTTCTATATCATTATTAGTTTAGGAGAAAGGGGTGATGAGATTGTTGTTCTTTCTTTATGGAAATATAATTACTACTTTCAAAAGAACACTCAATCTCAGAGAGATGGAGCCACCCTGAGGATAAACAGCAAGTGGGGCAATGAGGCTTTTAATTTCCGTTTTGTTTTATTGTAATATATTCAATAAAATACCCAACCTGTGCAACCTGGTGTTTCCCATGTTAAAAGAATAACATTAAATATGAAAACAAAGGAAAATATGACTCAATTCAATTTAATAAACATTTATTAAGAACCTACTACCCATGGGGTACTGTAATGAGTGAATGGCTCACAAAAAATATGAAAAATGAAACTTCCCTCAAGAGCTGATACTGTGGGAAGGGGGAGAACAAGGAGTTGGGTTCATTTGTCAATGAAAATGACAGGGCTAAGAATCAAGAGAGAAAGTGATGGGGCAATACAGAGGATGCTGCACCTGATGAGTTCAAATACTGATTCTGCTTCCTATATTCCATGGTACCTTAGATAAATCACTCCATTCCTATAACTCACAGCTTCTTGTTAATCTACTAAAGAAAAGGCCTGTATGAGATGACCCTCAAGGACCCTTTCTAATCTTGATTTATGACTGTTGACACTATTGACAACTAGTGAATGAATAGACTTTTGAGAAATGATGAAGTCAAGGGGAGGAAGTGAGACCACACAAAGAATGACAGGGAGATCTCTACCAGCAAGAGGCTACTTAGAACTAGATTAGCCAAATACAATTTTACTGTTAACAGAATATGTTATATTATTTGGATATGATAGGTGAGTGATAATGGAGAATAGTTTCAGACTTCATATACCAGGGAAGCATCTTTTGTGGATTTCAGTTTCCAGTGAGTCTGGCTAGCTCAAATACTTAAAGGGTTGAGTACTATGTTATATGTCCTTAGAAAAGTGGGCTATGGAGTAGTACAGTTCTGTTTCTCTGCTAAGGCAGCTAGATGGCCATAGGGCAGGAAGACTTATTTTTTTCCTAAGTTCAAATTAGGCCTTAGACACTGAGTATGTGACACTTAAGTATGTGACTTTAGACAAGTCCCCTAACCCTATTTGGCCTCAGTTTTCTCATCTGTGAAATGAGTTGGAGGAGGAAATGTCAAATCAGTCTAGTATCTTTGCCAAGAAAACACTAAATAGGATCACAGAGAGTCAAAACAACTGAACAATTATTTTTCTAGTGCTGGACTTCTCTTTCTTGAGTCACTGACTGTCGGATGAATGCAAAGGAAGAAAATAGGAATTTACATAGTGCCTAGTATGTGCCATGCTTTGTGCTAACCACTTTTTACAAATATTGTTTCATTTAATCCTCTATCAACATCTCCATTTTATAATGTAACAAATGAAACACCTCAAGAGAAAGCATTATGGGCAACTAATAATTAATTTACTAATTAGACTAGCTAATAATCAATAAATTGGTTATCAGTGGTTTCTCTCAGTAACTAACAACAACCCAAAAAGCCTTAAATATTTTTTGAAAAGGGAATGCTCTTGACAATGAAAATTAACCTCAATTGGTGGATATTCAACGAATAGGTAGATGAGAAGATTTCAGCTCCTCCTACAGATAACATGACTAGATCGTAAGACTCAGCCACCTCCTGGACAGGAGAATCCATTTCCATACAAATCATTCTGGTTGGTTTTCACCTTCATGAGCTAGGCCATTCTGAACTCTAATGGAGGGGTAAAAAGACAAGGACTTCTTCCTCTGGGATAAGAATTTACCCAGATTGGATTCTATTTACACTCTAAACAGAAGATAGATCTCCTAGTTGAATGGGGTCCTATCCAAGATTGGAGAGCATGTTCTTTGAGGACTAGGGGCTATTTCACCAATGTCATGTCCTTCAGAGAATGATTTTTTTTAATAGGATCTGGGACTTAGTGAGGAAATGAAAGAGAAAAGTGTGAATTCCAAATTATTCATTGATTATTAAAATAACATTTTTCTTGATATTGAAGAAAATGGAGAAGACTTACCCAGGCATATATAGATAGTAAGTTTCTTAGGCTATCTTTGAATTTGTATCTTCCTAATTCCAAGCTCAGTCCTTTATCCACTTAGCCACCAGCTGCCTTAAGTAAAGCCTATAGACTAATCCTTCTCAAAACAGTTCTTACAAATGCACAACATAAAATCCATAGGATTACAAAGAAAACTAATTACATTGAAATAAAATGTTTGTGGGTTTTTTCCATCCAAATTCATGGTTTACCTAAAATCAATATTCTCATGCTAAAAAATCCCCACTCTAGGACTATGAGACCTTCAGAGTAAAGGCAATATTTTTACAGGGAAGATAGCAGTGAGGGTAAAAAAAAAAATTACTTCCATATTTTGGAGCTTTCCTGTACTTTCAATTACATGAAATACTTTCATCCATGTATTTTCCCAGTCCACTAAGAGCTAGAACCATACTAAAAGAACTCAAGCCTTTGGTACTAACAAGCAAATAATAAAAAAGGCAGAAATGCATTTCTGTAATAGGAACAACGGTGCTAAGAGTTTGTAAAGATACCTATTATCTTGTCCCCAAGATGAAAGTTCAACAATGTGCCTTCCTCTATTTTTTATATAGAAGGATACACTCTCTATCCTTGAGGAAGATTATACAATACATAGCTATTAAGTGTATTGAAGAAATGACAGGTCACTAAGAAGAAAGGAAATAAGGATTGTTAAAGGGTCGACTGTGGATGTTGAAATTCCAGGAACAAGACAAGACAAGCATCGGTGTATCCTCAGTAAGCGAGAGGGATGGAGAAGACAAATAAAGAAAACTTGTTTGTCCAACTAGGAAAGCCAGCATGGTGGAAGAAAAATTGGAGCTAGCATCTAAAGACATGGAACTGAGGCCTATTTTTGCTACTTAATAATTGTGCAATGTAAAGCAAATCACAAAACTTTTGCAAACTTTGGCTTACAAATCTGTAAAATAGGAAAGGATAGAACATTGCTGATTCATAGGACTGTTATCAAAAAAGTTTTTACAAATCAATCATCCCTTACCCCTAGTCTTGAACCTGTAATTTCACTAGTATAGGGGACAATATCTGCCCATGTAGACTGATATTTGCTCTTTAATTTATATTCCTACAGAGTTGACTAGGGCACTGAGGAATTAAGTAACTAAACCTGGATCACAGTGTATGAGACAGGATTGAATCCAAGTATTTGTGATTTAAAACCAGTTTTTTACCCACTATACTAAGCTATTTTTCATTATTATCCAAGGATCCGTGAAAGGAATATCTATTTTTCGAGTCCTACCTTGTAAACCTTAAGCACTACAAAGATAGGTTGCTAGTAGTGATATTATTTGAATTTGTATCTTCCTAATTCCAAGCTCAGCCCTTTATCCACTTAGCCACCAGCTGCCTTAAGTAAAGTAGTGATATTATTATCGTCTTTTTCAATGAAGTTCAGAAAAGAATGATCCTGGGACATGTCCTGCTATTGTTTTTTTTAAGGTTAATAATGTTTGGGCTGTTACTGTAATTATATAAATGATAGGACCTCTCAATCCAAGGAACCTTCCAAATCTATGATTCTGTGTCCTGGGAAAAGATGGTTTCCAGCTAAACTGACTTCATCAGAGTTCCTTATAACTGATACTGAATCTTTGGCACCTCTGGCCCAACAGCTGTCCATTGGGTCACCAAGCCCTTTCTGAAGCTCTGCCTAGATTATGGATCACAGATTCAGCAACAATCCATGAAAAAGGATGAGACAAACAGCATAATATTCCCCTGGACTTAGCAATCATGACCCCAAGTCCTGTGGACTTTGGCTTGAATTGGTGAAGAATTTTTGAACTCTTGCAGGACTTGGCAGGAGCTTAACCCAGATATCATGTTTTTAGATTAAATAAATACAGAGCTAATGCCCCAGATTGCATTCCTCCTATGTAACTGACCTCCCTATGGGAGGCTCTTGCTTTAGGACAAGAAGCATCCCCATAGGGTCACAGATTTAGAACTTTTAGTTCATCTAATCCAATGATTTCATTTTACAGATGAAGAAACTGGGCTTAACCAAAGGTTAATTGAAGCATCCAGAGCTGCAGTTAGTAAACTTCACTCTAACCATTAGGCAATGTTGCCTCCAAGAGCATTTTAAGCAGAATCCAGATATTCCTTTCACGGATCCTTGGATAATAATGACTCACACTCGTAAAGCCCTGTTTGGTTTAAAAAGTACTTTCTTCATAACAGTTTTAGGAATTGAGTTATACAAGTACCACCCCTGCCTTCTTACAAATTAAAAAACTAAATCTGAGACAGATTCAGTGACCTGTTCTAGATTATAGAACTAGTTAATGAAAGATCCAGGGTGTGACCCAGCTATTCTGATTCTGAATTAAGGACCTGCTCCATTTCCTGCCACCTCTTTCCTTAATCATGTTGCCATGATTAGACCAAAGCTTGCCAAAGCTAGACAGGCAGGTGCTATACTTCCCATCAGTCATTAGAGCAGGCTTCATGGTGTAAATAGAACAGAACAAAGGGGACAATCAGCATTTCCCAATGGGCCAATCAGGCAGCTATAATGCAGGCCTAAGTTAGATAATATTTTATCAGGGTTTATTGTGAGCATCGGTGCCCAGTCAGCAATTCTGATGGATGTGTGGTGCTCCTTCACAAAGGACATCAAACTCTCCCTCCAACTCAGAAAACAAACTCACATAACCACCCCGAGATACCAAAATTCAAAACACAGTTGGCTACTCTCAGTCAACCTGCTTTTGAAACCTCAGATTTAAAGCTGGAAGGTCTGATTCTAGCTTATTATAAAATTCTTTTGATCTTCAAAACTACAAGAACTTCACCACCATGGACTAGCTAATGGTCACAATTTTCTGAGTTCAGATCCTAAAAGAAATTGGAGGTTTTTTTTTTTTCAATTTTTGGAAAGACTGTGACAGAAGCCCTTCTTGGTATGACAGGAACTGACCAGGTCTTATTTATGGACATCAGAGGTAACAAGAAATTCCCATTTCTGTAACACATTAAGATTCACAATAGTTTCTTCACAATAGCCTGAGGTTAGTGCTAAAATGACTCCTATCTTGCAGATTAAAAAAAGGTTCAGAGAAATGAAATAACTTTAGTAGGATCAGGTAGTTTAGCACCTCAGGCCTTCTAACTCCAAGGCCTATACTCCCTGCTATACTAAGATGACCTGAGCCGATTAGTTCCTAAACACTATTGTTATTACAAATATGAAAAATTTGATGTTCTTGAGGGCAAAATTAGGAAGTGACTAAAAAAAAGTTGACTTTAGAATTCTCATGCTCCCTTTGTTTCTCCCATCCCCCTTAAAAATACACACACATACACTCCTCCCAGTATCTTAATTGTGCTACTTTCCAGCTGTCTAGGGCTCTACACCACAGGCTCCTACTCTGATCTCACCTTCTTGGGTAATACACTAAGGTTGGCTTTCTAATCGTTCTGTTCTCTCCTCTCCAATGTAACAGCTAGCTACTCTGATAAAGGCATTTTAGTATTATTTTCATTGTTGCTTATGAGTCTGCAGGATTTAGTGTCTTCCCAACCCTTCCAGTTAAGATACATAGATAGACATAGATGTGTAACTTTCTATAGAGAGAGGGATGGATATATATTTCTCTTCTCTTCTCTCTCTCTCTTTGTGTGTATACACATATATTATATATCAAATAAAATATTTTTATTTCAAAAGATGACTAAAATGTAATGATAGATAGAATAAAAAAAAGAGAGAGGAAAGAAAGAAAGAAGGAAAAGAGAAAAGAAAAAGAGAAAGGAAAGAAAGGGAAGAAAAGGAAAGAAAGGAAAGGGAAGGAAGGAAGCAAGGAAGAGAGGGAAGGAAAGAAGAGAGGGAAGGAAGGAAGAGAAGAAGGAAGGAAGAGAGGGAAGGAAGGAAGAGAGGAAAGAAAATGGATAGATACAGATATAGATATAGGAATACACTGTGAAAATATTGGAATCTGCAGATCTCTGAGAAATTGTTTTTTTTTTTTTTTTAATTAGGTAAGGAGGCCTATTATAATCCCACAGCTGAGGCAGCTGCCTATTTTACATATGCAATAGCTTTCATCTTGCTACTAAAGGTGTAGTGATGGGGTTTTTGTTTGTTTGTTTCTCCTGCATGCTCAGTGTTGGAAACAGGCCTAGAACTCCGGTAATCCAAAGCTTGGCACTTGAGGTAGCCAGAAATGTTAATACTTGAGAAGTTGTGCCTAGTTGCTCATAGTGTGGAAGGATTTTGAAATGCTTAGTAATTAAAGCCTAAAGTCATTCACCTTGGAGGCAGTAGATATAGCAGAAAGAATGATGAATCCATATCAGAAGTAGGTTATGTTTCAGATTGTGACATTCTCTTGCTTTGTGGTTTTGAGTAAGTTATTCTAGTTCTCTGGACCTCATTTTTCTTGTCTACAGAAGAGGCAACTGGAGTATGATGAGGGGAAAAATCAGGAGACCTTGGTGCAAATCTCAGCTCTTCAGCTTACTACCCATAAATCAATTGCTTTACCTCTTTGAGATTCAGCTTCCTCTTCTATAAAATGGTGGGGTTGGAGGAGAAGACAGCTGAGATCCCTCTCTACTCCAAATGTATGATTGTATGGCTATATATAATAGAACATATTTATGGGATGCTTTAAGATTCACAAATATTTTTCTCACAACAATTAGAGATATTAATTAACTTGCCTAGACTCACAGAAAAAAAAATATTAAAGCAAGAACTTGACCTCAGGCTTTCTTCCTCGAAGACCAAATCTCTATCACCTTGTTTAGGTAACCACTAAGATCCCTTCTAGCCTCAACATTCTATGATTAAAATGAGACATCCCTCCTAGGAAGCTCAATTTCAACATAGCCTGTAATGGTATGATAGAAATTCTATGACATCTATAAGAAGGTACCAAATAGTAACTTCCTTGAAGACTCAAACTACAACTGACAGTAAAGTTCTCTAAATATCTTAAAAATGCTTCTTGTGGGAGTCAATCTTTATGACATACTTGTCAATGATCATCTCAGTAATATGTCTTGCATTCATAAATGTCAATCACAATAAACCCATGCTTACTTTCCTTTCCAGGGTGATTCTTACCAGGATCTTCTGTAAGATTCTGCACAGAGGAAAAGAATTCCCTTCAGTGTACTAGAAGCTTTCCTATTCTTTATATATTTTATGAGTACTAGCACTCAGCTGATTGATTCACAGTGCAAGGACAATCCTATGTCCCTTTTCTAGTATATCTTTCCTTGTTGATATCAGTTGGTATTCTAGAATAAAATTTAAACCTGTTTTTACTCACCATGCATTTCTCTGTGGCTTTTTATATAACTTGCAAACTTGATTCCTGAGAGACTAAAATATCCCACAATTCATAACCATGTAGCATCACTAAAAGAACATTTGTTTAAAAAGAGGAAACCAGGGACTGAATGAAATCAATGAATAACAATTTCCTAACTGCAAAGCAGTCTATATATTCAATTTGGGGTCTAACTCATTCTTTACAGTATCTTATCCTGATATATGTATTAACATATCAACTTAATAGGCTAGCCACCTAACTATATATCATCCATACTCTAATCAATTGACATTTTATGTCCATTCAGCTTATCTCTTATGAATTATTAAGCTTGTCTCATGTAAGTAGCTCTATCTCCCTGAAATATCCCTGAAAGTGTTCTGAGGCTTGATGTATTTGGTTCAAAACATAACGCTAAATCATCATTATCATTATTATTATTACCATCATCATTAAGCACAACCACCACCATAAAGAGTGTGCCTAAAATCAATTCAATAAATGATCCAAACATTCTGGAGAACTATGCTCAAAGGGCTATAAAACTGTGCATACCCTTTGATACAGCAGTGTTTATACTGGAGCTGTATCCCAAAGAGATCTTAAAAGAGGGAAAAGGACCCACATGTACAAAAATATTTGTAGGAATCCTTTTTTGTAGTAGCAAAGAACTGGAAAATGAGTGGATGCCCATCAGCTGGGGAATGACTGAATAAGTTATGGTATATGAATATAAGGGAATATTATTGTTCTATAAAAAATGATGAACAGGATGATTTCAGAAAATCCTGGAAAGATTTACATGAACTGATGCTAAATGAAGTGAACAGAACAGAGTATTGTACACAGTAATAAGAAGTCTATGTGATGATCAATTGTGATAGACTTGACTCTTATCAACAGTGAGGAGATTCAAGGAATTTTCAAAAGATTTGTGATGGACAGTGCCATCCATATCCAAAGAGAAAACTATGGAGATAGAATATGGATAAAAGCATGGTATTTTCACGATTTTTGGTTATTGTTATTTGTTTTTCTTTCTTTTCAGTGTTGATATCATTTGTTGTTGTGATCTGATTTTTCTTGTACAGCGTGACAAATATGGAAATGTCTTTAGAAGAATTGTACATGTTTAACCTATTTTTGATTGCTTGCTGTCAAGGGAAAGGAGGTGGGGAAAGAGAAGAAGAAAAAATTGGAACATAAGATTTTGCAAAGATGAATGTTGAAAATTATCTTTGCATGCATTTGGAAAAATAAAATATTATTTAAAAATTTTTAATAAAATCAATTCAATAAGCAATACTGAGAATATAATATTAGTTTTTATCAGTAGATTAAAACAATCTTATAGAAAGCCTGGACTGAGGTCTAGTTTGGCCAGATCACTTAGAGATGAAGTTAGAAAGAGAATAACATATAGACAAAAATGAAATTTTCCAGAAAGTCAGAACACCTAGATTGAACCTCAGTTCTAAAATTTAATAATTTCATAATCATAGACAGGACCTCTCTGTGATAATTCCTCAATCACTCTGTCCGAGTCAAACAATGCATATTTGACAAAGTTTTGTTGATATATATATTATTTGCAACCCAACAACTCTATCCAGACAACCATTTTATAATCTTCTATATTTTGTACCACTATACCTTGAATATTTTATTTGTCTTTCATTTCCAAAGAAGACTAATGATGTCACAGGTGATAGCTTTTTTTTTTTTTTGATTTGTCTTCTATGTAATTTCCTAATTATACAGAACTTTTCCCCCTTAATGGTAACAAAAGAAAAAAGTGAACTTATTTTTAGTTAATTCGAGATTTACATAATACAAAGATTCATTTCATAATTTAGCAGGATTTTGTATGTTTGTTTTTCTACTTTTGAGGTGTTACAGATTTTTCTCTTCTGATTAATTTTGTTTAACTATATAACTATAAAGATACCCCCTTAAAATCTTGTGCTGAGAGAGCCTTGTTCAGTTGGGTTCTTCAAAACCACAAAACTTATCAACATGGTATCATCTACCCAGTAAGCAATTTTCTATTTAACTTATGTAAGTAAACTAAAGGAAGAATAGAGAAGACAGCATGAGATTTTTAATTCAATACAAGTTAATTGTGATTTAAAGGACACTACACACCAAACAAAACAACAACAATACAACCCATGCCTTTAATGAACTTACATTTTCAGAAGCACTAGGTCTTTCTAACAAATTGCTTTATTATTATAAACAAAACTGCTCAGAAGCTGACTCTATCACCTACTCTTGCTCATCCTCAGTTTCCTCCTGTGTAAAATGAGAGTTGATCTAGATAATCCTCAAAGTTCTTTCCAGCTTTAAGTCTAATGGAAACTATGAATACTTCTATTATCTTCCTTGAAAGGTTGCTATAAAGTGGGAAAATACTTTGAAAATCATAAAGTTCTATAAAAATATGACTTGCTAAACTGTTAGCTCTCAAGCACTATTATTATGGTGAGGAATAAAGCATCAAAAACTGCAGTTAGGATCTCAATTCCAATACAATTCATTGGGTGCGTGTGTGGAAATATTCATATATGGTAATCACACAAGAATATTTCTAAATAAACCATAGCAACAAGAAGAGTAATACAGAGAATGAGGATTTATTCAAGTATTGAAAGGATGCAGAATAAAAGAATAAACACAGTTAGTAAGAACTAATCAGAAAAGCTTATTATAGGAAGTGGGTTATAGACATACTGAAGAAAAGCAGCTTCAAAACTCTCAGGAACTTATAAATAAATCAAACCATTTCTAAGGAGAAATTCATGAGAATTCTACTAGAGATAAAAAGAAACTGATAGCAAAGACTTTCAGAAGCTAAAAAACCTTTTGTCTCATGTCCTTCCTAAGCTTGAGCCCACTTTTTTTCTGTATGCATTTGTGTGAATGTTCTTCACTTGTAAAGGACAAAGAATAATATCATCTAAGCAAATAACTATTTTTGAAAGTAGGTCTAGGTAACAATTGATATCAACTGACAACAGAGGAAGCAGATTGATAGGAGGAGGTAACTTTGAGATGAAGTACTGGCAAAACTACCTCCACTAGCTCAGGGTGCCCTAGAACTTTGAAGAGAAAAGAAGCAAAGCACATTCTCCTCAGAGTATCAGTGTGAGTGAGGTTAGAAAAATAGCTCCACAACCAATGTAATATCATAGGAATCAACAAGTTGTGTGCTGGATATGCATTTGTAGATTGGAGGAATATTTTGAGAAATAACCAAATAGCAAATAGCAACAGAACTCCATCTACCTTAACCTGAGAAGATGAGGAGAGAACCAGTCATTTGCACACAAATATGAATTAATCACAGTTACCATAGGAATTTCAAACGTTTATTCCCAAAGAGACTGGGCTGTACCTCAATGTACTTGGAAAGTCTCATCTGTACTTTCCACTGAGTCAGTTCATCATCCAAAATCATCATCTAATCCATAATGATCAGGTGACCTGATGAAAATACTGTAATAAGGAAGGGACAAGTATAAATTGATTGATTTTTTTTATCTAGGTAAAAATGGCCATTCTTTGCCTCATTTTCTTTCTTGCCATTATTTTCATCACTAAATGAGCATTGGCTTCAGTCAAACCTATTAATGACTTTAACTTAAAAAAAGCCAAGGTCTCTCAGTGCATCTGGTCCATTTCCAGTCTTCCTGACTTATAATTAGTCACTGGATACAGATGGTTCCAGAGGAGAAAGAGAGGCAGGTGACCTTGCCCAGCCCTCCCTCATTCAAATCCAAATCACTTGCACATCATGGTATCACCTCCTTGATGCCATGATGCTTTTTTTATGCTTTTATTATACCCTGACTTTATGACATAATTTGTGCATGACAATAGCTACTGAGATACTGCCACCATAGCATTAGGTAACTAGTTGATTCATAGGACCCAAAATCAGCAACTGAAAGGGATTTCTACAGATATCTAGTTTATCTCCCTCATTTTTGCAGATGAGAAAAGTGAGGTCAGAGAGATTGTCCAAGGTGATACAAATAGTGAAACTCAGCAGTGGTATTTCATTCACTCAACTAGCAACTATTGACATAATTATTTTGGAATGCTGTAGCTAGGTTGCTTCCTTGGGGATGATTCTTGATATGTTAACGTATACATTTCAATTAGCATTCTCATAGTGTTATTTTCTTCATGCAGATTCAGTAGTTTCTTAATCTCGATCAATTATTTTACTCTCTGGAAGATAATTTGTGAGCATAGGAGGATATAAAAATTAGTAGTATATATATTAGGATACCTAATCCTGGGTATACCAGGTCTAGCTTGCATTACTTCAGAGAGCTTTTTGTATTCAGTGTGAACATTTATAACCTGGAAATAGGCTACAAGTCAGGATTTGATTTATTGTTTCATTAATTTCTTAATTAGACTTAAGAAAGTAATGGAGAAAATGGCAATAATTAAGATGAAAATCAAAATTGTATCATGCTTTGCAAATATTTATTAGCAAGCAACTGCACTTAAGTCTCCTTGAATTTGGAAAGACATTGTTACATTTACTAAAAAAAAAAAAAACAAAAGTATTCTTGAATATTGATCAACACTAAATATTGAAAAACACTAATCAGCCACTGGATAAATTTCCTTCTAACATTTCCAAGGAAATAACTTTGGGGAGAGAGAAAAGATAGCAAAAAAAGGAAATGGTTGTATATTTAAGTAATCTAAATTTTATTCTTAGATATTTTTAAGGAAAATCATCCATCTGACCTTTTTTGAGTCAATCCTTAGAGCCAAATATTTTTATGACAGGAAGTATATTTCTTTGTGAAATTCAAATGAACCAAATAGGAAGCTCTTCAGGCATTTATAAATTAGTAACTAATTTCCATCCAAAGGAATATTGCTCTTAAGATGAACTAATCAGCAAGAAAGAAAAAGATTTCCTTTGTCACTGATTTAAGTTTCTTTAAATTGGCTCATAGTGGTAAAGAAAAGAAGATTATCAATTCTAAGAACCGCCATTATTTTATAAACTCCAGGAAATGTTCCTTCAGAATCTTTTCTTTTCATTCCAAGAGTCAGACCCTCCTGCCATGAGCATGCACAGGGGATTCTTTCTTTTGTAAATAAATAAATAAAACCCAGTAAGGCAGAGCTAGATCTTCATATTAGCCAGAACTGATATGAATCCAATGCACACATACTTTTGAGACCAGTAACTTGATGGCCTAGAGGAGGATAGAGATTAAAATCTATTGGATCATACTGAATGCAGTTCAGATTAGCACTAGTCACATTTTTTTATTAAATCCTCTGCCTCTTTTTGAAAAACTACATTGGCTTAAAAGCTTATCAATTTTATTAATCATTTCCAAGAATCAGCTTTTAGTTTTATTTTCCATTTTCATAGCTTTTTTGCTTTTCAGCTATTAGTTTCTTCTCTAATTTATAATATTTTCTCTTCTATACTTATTTTAGGTTTATTTGCTGACTTTCTAATTTAAAAAAATTTATTCATTAATTCTATTTTTTAAAAGGATGTTTTAGTGATATAATTTTATCCTCTGAGGACTACTTTAATTGCATTCCAGAAACTTCAAAATTTTGTTTCCTTAATGTAATTTTCTTTCACATAACTTAGTAATTATTTCTATCATTTGTTATTTGATTCTCATTATTTAGGATTTCATCATTAAGTCTCCATTTGGGGCTGTACAATGGGGGTTACACTCCTCTTTGAAAGATGCTAGATAGCCTGTTGAAAAGTGACATCAAAAGGTAATAATGTCTTAATCTCCTGTGAATATCTAATCCCCTGTGGTATCTAATGGGACAAAAAAACCTGAATTAATTATAAAGAATAAAAAGGCCAATCCATAAGCAGCTGGCTGCCAGGGAAGAGGAGAGTGAAATTATGGAGACTTCATGGGCTTTTTCCACAATCTCTAGGATAAGTCCCTGAGCTTCCATAGAAGGTATTGATGGATGTGGAGGGCACACAATAGTACTAAGCAATTCCAGCCAAAGAATTCCCTTCATGTTACATCTGAATTTTTCCCCACTTGCAAGCTTCTTAAAACAAGAGATTTTCAGTTCCAAACCTGGCCCTGATACTTATTGCCTGGATGATTTGGGCCAACATACTAAACTTCTCCATGGCTAAAATTCCTCACTTGTAAAGCAAGGAGATTGTGAGAGACCATGACTTCCGTGGTGTCTTTCAGTTCTAAATCTATTATTCTAGTACAAAAATTTAAAATCTACAAATTCTGTTTGCACACTGGTTGTTAGTTTGTGGAAGGCCTGAGCTAAAGCTACTAAAAGAGAGCAGAACAAACATTCAAATGTATGCTATTATTTTTCTTCTCCCTCTATTACATTAACACTAGACAGCTTCATGTGCCAAAGCTTTTATTTCCACTATAATCGAGGTGGCAGCAGGGTGCAATTTGTATTTGCAATTTTTTTCTTAATTATGGGTGAATATATTCCTTTCATTGTGCTAGTTTCTAATTGCAAAATTCTAAAAGGCTATAACAAGACAGCTGGGTCCATAATGGATAGAATCCCAGGCCTGAAATCAGGAAGATTCATCTTCCTAGTTCACATCTGACTCAGACACTTACTATCTGTGTGATCCTGGGCAAGTCATTTAATCTTGTTTGTCTTGATTTCCTCATCTGTAAAATGAGCTGAAGAAGGACATGATAAACCACTCCAATATCTCTGCCAAGAAAACCCCAGATGAGGTCATGATTAGTCAGACATGACTGAAAAAACAACTAAACAGAAACAAAAATCAAAATGATAAAAGTATACTCACATCTCCCAAATTTTAAAGACAAGCAATTTTAGATTTCTTCCAAGCTAAGAATGGTAGAACAAATACTAACCTTGGAGTCAGCAGACCTAGCTTTATATCACAGCTCTACTACAACTGTTTTTAAATGCATCTGTGGTATGGTGTGCACACCATGTCTCTGGTATGGCCTCAGTTTCTACATCTATAAAATTTAACGGTTGAGCCAGCTGACCAGAACCAAATCCTATAATCATCAAAGAAAGTGTGTGGAGACTTAATAATTCACAGATCAATGATCAAAAATCAACTGTATATTCAAAGAAGAGTTAAAAGGAGCTTGAATAATGATCTAATCCAACTCTTTCCAAAATCATGAATCCCATTTGCAATATCCTTAAATCTACCATAGTTTTGGCAATATTCTAAAGCAAAAGTCAACACAGCACAAATATTGCTCATCAAGTCTATTTATCAGGGTAGAGAAAAATAACTATAGTAACCATGGCCCTAACTGAGATAATACCGAGCTTTTCTCCACTCCAATCTTGAATTTCACTATTTTCTTCCCAGAAATTACTGGCCAGAAACTTTTTGTCCTGTCATTGTTTCCCAAGGTCTACTGAGCCTTACTTCTCCCTGTTTCTTGACTCTCCAAATTCTTAAGCCTTTTCATCTGCCATGAAATAGCATTCATCTACCCTAACTAGACTTGGACTGACTTGAGATCAAGGATTGTCTTGGTTTTCCATGTGTATTTCTAATTTTTGGCAAAGTAACTAACACTTAAGTAAATACTTGACAAATAATTTTCCAAACCATTCCATAAAATTGTACATTAAGAACTAGAATAGACATGAGACTTAATCAAAATTTTCTCATTTTATGGATGAGAAAACTACTTGACCAAGCTCACATACGTACTGATTAGCAGGATGGTGAATTGAATTTCAGGGGTTTGATTCCAAATTCAACTCTCTTTCCAGTTAACTGTTTGATTTTATGTCAACATTTCCCATATTATTTTTTGACATTTTTTATTGCCATTTTGTTTTGTTTTTAGTTTGTTGCAGTCATTCTGTAGGCTTTCATTTGACACATGCTTTCTCCTTACTATATCTCCATAATCAGTTTTCCTATATTGCTCTGAATTCTTCATGTGTCATTTATTATAGCACAGTGCATGATCCATTGTATAACTGTGTTGTATTATATATTCTATTTTTATATACCATATTTATATACCATATGTTGCTCATCTATTGCCCAATCTTTGGGCACATAGTTCATTTACAGCCTTTTGCATTTGTAAATAGTGCTGCTTTGAACATTTTAGTTTAAATGAGTCCTTTCTTACAAACAACCTAGCAAATTACATGTAGAAGTTAGTAAATTGATTACAGTGGGACTTAACCTGGACCTCCAGTAAATGAGAATGATTTGGGTCAATGTAGATTTAGTTCAGGAGGATCTTCCTCCTAAGCAGGAGTAACAGCACTAAAAAAGACACAAGGTAAAAATTTATTAGGAATGTATAGAGAATAAGTAGGCGGTTGGGAGGGATAGATCCATTTGGAGCATAAGGTACAAATTAAATAAAAGGAGTAAACTGGCTTCTGCAGATAAGACAAAATCAGATTACAGAGGTCCTTGAAAGTTATTTTCCTAAAGAAAAATAGTGTGAGATACTGATAAGGATAATGAATTGAGGGTTGGAAAGCCTGTTTCCAATCCACTTCATTCAGTAAATAGGTATGATAAACCGTAAATTATTTCATATATTAGACTTTTTTTTAATATGTTGAGTTTTTTTAATTTTTCTTTTCTTCCTCTCTAAAATTTCTTTGTTTTAAAGAATATGTCTCTGAATTCATTCAGGTGGGGATATGGGGAGATAAAAGAAATGCAAAAATAAAAGGTATCCATAAAAATGACTTTTTAAAGTAAATAAATATGATTTTGAACTAGTTATTTAACTTCCTTATACTTTATTTTCCCAATGTGCAAAACAAGGAAGTTGACTAGAATAAAAGAGATGGAAAACAAGCTCAGATTAAAAGAAGTATTTTGCCTATGACATATTGACTTTAGGAATATTGGAAATGCATTGGAACACTGGAAATGAATTTAACAGAAGACAGCTAATCAATTGCCTTGTATATTTTCCTTTGGGCCACAAGGTGACAGTGTAGTGCACAAAGCACCAGGCCTGAACTCAGAAAGCTCTGAATTCAAATTTTATCTCAGACACAAATTTAGGGGCAAATAAGTTTTTAATCAATTTGGAACAAATGAAATAATTTGACCATTGGCTAAAGACAAATAATTGCCATAAAAACACTAAGGAACCAGGGGATCCTGCATTCTAGCAGAAGGTCATTCTACTGGTCAAACAATTGTAGCCAAACTCTATAAGAGAATCACTTAGCAAGGGAAAACAGAGAATTTCAATCCCCCAAGAGACATCACATGTCTCATTAGTGACCAGAAAAGAGGCAGGTGTGAGTTAGCTGCCGCACCTCCTGAAGCTGGCAGGAGGGCCCCTGGAGAACACTGGCTGACAACAATCTCCAAATTGGGATGCACAGGGACAAACAGAACATTACATTAAGACCTTATTACAAGGATACCAACCCTTGGAATCCAGCAGAGAACTACATCAAGGGAGAACTTCATGAGAATTCCACCAAATGAGAAAATAACTTCCAATAAGTAGAAATTGTGAGTTTACTTTTGAACCCATTCTCTCCAAGGATCTTATTTGTACAAGAAGAGAGTGCTCCCCTAATTTGAGATGTTTCTGCAACAACTATTTTTATACCTGCTTAGTATATACAATTTTTAAAAGTTGATGAACTTGAGAAATCTATATATCAGCCATATTAATATATGTATAATACATATAAATATGTATAAATATGCATGTATCTAGGTATATGTATGTGTGAATGTATATGTACATATATGTGTGTACATTCATATATATCCATGTATATATAAATATATTCATGTTTAACCATTGATTGCTTGGGGAAAGATAGGGGAAGGAAAGAGGGGAAAAGAATATAGTAAAAAATGTACAACAGAGAACAAAGAAAACCTACAAGGAAGCAAAGACAAGATGGACAGTTCTGAATTTTGATATCTTTTATTGTTATATATGCTTGATGGAAATAAAAATTTATTGTTACATATTTTGAATCCTCCCTTATGTTTTGCTGAGTACATGACATTCTTTTTCTGTCTTTATTTATTTATCAGTTAAACATTAAATTAAATTAAGCAATAAAGTTTTTAAAAGCTGATAAACAATGCACAGCACACAGTGGGAAGCTCATGAGTGACAGTACTAGAAACCCCAGCTCCTTAGGAATTTGAGTAGATCAAAGGATATGAACAGATAATTTTCAGATGAAGAAATTAAAACCATTTCTAGTCATATGAAAAGGTGCTCTAAATCATTGTTGATCAGAGAAATACAAATTAAGACAACTCTGAGATACCACTGAGGTACATACCTCTCAGATTGGCTAAGATGACAGGAAAAATAATGCTGAATGTTGGGGGTATAAGGAAAAATTGGGACATTAAAAATTGTTAATGGAATTGTGAACAAATCCAAACATTCTGGAGAGCAATCTGGAACTATGCTCAAAAAGTTATCAAACTGTGCATACAGTTGATCCAGCAATGTTTCTACTGGGCTTATATCCCAAAGAGATCTTAAAGGAGGGAAAGGGACCCATATGTGCAAAAATGTTTGTGGCAGCCCTTTTTGTAGTGGCTAGAAACTGGAAACTGAGTGGATGCCCATCAATTGGGGAGTGGCTGAATAAATTGTGGTACATGAATTTTATGGAATATTATTGTTCTGTAAGAAATGATCAGCAAGATGATTTTAGAGAGACCTGGAGAGACTTACATAAGTGAAATGAGCAGAACTAGAAGTCAACAACAAAACTACATAATAATCAATTCTGATGTAAATGGCTCTTTTCAACAGTGAGATGATACAGGCCATTTCCAAAGATCTTGTGATGATAGAGAGCCATCTACACCCAGAGAGAAAACTTTGGGAAATGAGTGTGGTTCACAGCATAGCATTTTCACTCTTTTTGTTGTTGTTGTTTGCTTGCATTTTGTTTTCTTTCTCATTTTTTTCTTTTTGATTTAATTTTTGTTGTGCAGCAAGATAACTGTAAGTATATACATACATACATATATATACATACATACATATATACATATATGACTATATATATATAATGTCATATATATATGTCATATATATGACTATATATATATATAGTCAATAAAAAGCTATAATAAGAAAAGAAAAATTACCCATCCATATGTTTTAAAAATAAAAAGCTTTAATAAAAAAGGATTACCCCTAGAATAAATTGAGAGAATTCCCTTCTGTAACAGGGGGGGAGTGTTGTCAGGGCAACAACTGAATGACCTAGGGCTAAACAGAATAAGCCAACATGTAATATAAATATTTAATTGAATTCAGAGATTAGGATATGGAAAGAACCATAAAATCCCTCTATAAAGTCTTCATGGAAAGCTAAATGATACTGCCATTAATTACAATCCATTCAGAATACTCAGATGTACAAAAGAAGAGACTGTCTTTCTAGTTTCTTGTGAGGTCTTTCCAAAAGTTCCTGATGCTTTCAAAGCACAATGTTCTTTGAATAACTTTGAATAACTCTCCTTTGTACTAAAGAGAAAAAAATTAAACCTGCTGGTAAAGTAGACACTATAGATCATTGGAAGGAAAATGAGGTGATTTTTAGCACAGGTTGTGCCATTTATTAGCTTCAAATCTTGAATAAGTCATTTCATGAGACTCACATAAAGAATGATTTTTCGGGGTGGGGATAATTGATTTTTAAGATTTCTTTCAGTTCTTTTATTTTATTCAAACTTGTCCTGTAAAACACAATTTCAAAGGCTGCCTTGTCATCAAGGCTTTTAAAAGGAATCTTCTTCTGGATCTCAGGCCAAGTTTGCTAAAGGTTAAAGGTCTCTTCCTCTTGCCCATGTCCCTAACATGCACTTCCTTCCAAGCTTCCTTTTCTTATCCCTCTTTAAACAAGGCCCGTCTTAAAAGGATTTCTCTGCTCCAGCATTTTCAAGAATATTAGATTTCCGGTAAATTGTCACTTTTCCCATCTGTACTTTTCTACCAGAGTTATCATAAACTTGATTATAGTCTAGTCATTTGGAAACTAGGAAATCTTGAAGACTTTGTGGGTGTCTAAGTATGTTTGTCAGGAGACAGAAAGAAGTGGGGCTTAAGAGAAAAGGTGGAGTATATCTTTGAGGAATCCACACAGACTAACAAACATGAGCTAAATTAAGAAAGAATTTGCATTCCTGCATAGAACTTATTTCTTTTTGGAAGGCAGTTATCCCAGCCTACACTCTAAATGCTCCCCTGCTAGCTGTGCAGAGGGAAAAGGAAGGAGAAAAAGGACAAATTTGACTCTTCTTCACCTGAGTTAAAATTCCAAATGTGTCACTATCTGTGTGATTCTAGGTAAGCCACTCAATATATCTAAGCCTCGGTCTTCTCATCTGTAAAATAATGGGAAGCCAATATCAAGACATTTTTTCAATGATCTTTAGGGATCAAAGTATTTAATCACATTGATTAATAGATTCAATTGAGAAGTCTGGGGCTTCTGTGATTACATAAATCAAAGGGGGAAAGAAGAAGTGCTCTTTTAACCTTAAATCTATGATTTTGTCAAGGAGCTTAGCTAACCCCTCACAGTTAATTTCCTTCAACTGATTCATAGGCCTGCACGAAACATTTGCCCACTCCTGGGACACGACTTTTTAGAAGAACCTTTAGAAAATCTAAGATCCAGAAAAGCTGCAAAGGCAGCATTTTCTTGGCTCTGGTCCTGGCCAGCTGTTGTTTGTTCCTTCCTCCTAAGGAGGTGTCCTTAGATATAACAAACTTGGCTCTCCAGTAATCCAGAAAGCTCAGAAAGGGAATGCAGGAGCCTTCCTAGGTGGGCCAACAGCTTTATGCTCCTTTGCATATTTATCTGGACATGTAAATCTGAACTCTGAAGAAGAGGAAACTTTGCAAGAGATGGTGGGAGAGTTCTGACATAGAAACATAGACCATTATACTCCAAAGGAACTTTAAGGGTCATCTAATGTAATCTCCTCACTTTACACAGAGGATCAAAAGAGATAATGCAAAGTGAAATCAACTATCAATTATTTATTTAGTCCCTTCTGTCAGTGTTCAGTTCAAATCCATGCTAAGACACTTACTAGTTGTCAGATTTAACCATCATTTGCCTCAGTTCCACATTCTTCTCAGTGAGTTTTGATATTGACACCAGTAAGTCTCTTGACATTCAGAGCTAAAGTTTTCTCCTTGGCAGATTTATGTGATGTGGGGCAGAAAAAAACTTTTGAATATTTTTATTTGATCTATTAGATCTCTGAAATCAAATTCAAAATCTTCAGTGTCTGTGTGTGTGTGTGTGTCTATATATGTCATGAATCTTATCAAGTTCAAATGACATTCTGAGATCAAGATTCTGTTATTTGATCAAGATGGGTGGGGAAGAGTATTGACTTTATTTACACGTGATTTAATAACCTCAATTTATGGTTTATCCTGACCTCCAGGTTCTGTGCTTTTTTTTACTCTCAATAGTCACCTTCGGGCAGCTTCATAAATGATGTCGCAGCCTTCCAAAGTGTTTTTGCAAAGTATACAATCTAGGAATCGATTTTGGAGATTCTCCACTAGAAAGAGCAAATGTTGCCTAAGATGATTTTGCCCCATCTCAGAGGCAGCTAAGAGGCAAAATGGACAGAGCACTGTCAAGAAGACAAGTGTAAATTCAATCCCAGACACTAGTCTCTTAACCTATGTCTACTTTAGCTTCCCAGTGGTAAAATAATAAATAATAGCACTTACCTCCCTAGGTTGTGGTGAGAATTGAATAAGGTAACATTTATAAAACATTCACTATAATACCTGGCACATGCCAAGTATTTAATAAATATTTGCTTTCAATGAAGTGAAAAATTCCAATAGACTTGGGATGGAAAATGCCATCCACATCCAGAGAGAACCATAGAAACTGAATGTGGATTGAAGCATACTATTTTCACCTTTTTGTTTGTTTTTTTTTTCTTTCTTACGGATTCTTTTTCTTTTTTGGTCTGATTTTTCTTGCACAATATGACAAATATGGAACTATGTTTAAGAGAATTGCATATATTTAACCTATATTGGATTGCTTGCTGTCTTGGAAAGGGGAAAAGTAGAGGAGGGAAGAAGAAAAATTTAGAATAAAGTTTTACAAAAATATATGTTGAAAACTATCTTTACATATATTTGTAAATATAAAATACTATTAAAAATAATAAATGTTTGTGTATTTTTTTTGTCCTATCAGCTCTGATCTAGTGCAGAGAATTCTAAAACTTAGTTTTATGGGTTCCACAGAGATCACTTTCTTTGCTCTTCCTGAGCCTTCATTACACAGATAATAGAAAATAGTGCCTTTTTAATCTGGTCCAAAGTCCCAGAGTCTGAGACCTTCCAGCATCCCTGTGGAAAAAAGCCATTTCTTTACAGAGACTTGCTAAATGTTCCAGGCTCAGCAGATGAACAAGTGGCAAACAGATGACAGTCTGGCTGATCCCCAACCTCACCCATCCCATCGCTATCCCCATCCCCATCTTGAAGAAAGTACAGCTGTGGGAAGTGAGAGATGGAGGCCCCTCATAGAATCTGAAGGAAGATATTCTCCTTGAGCTGTTTACTGAAATAACAAGAGTCAGCTGAAAATCCACAGGCTAAAAGGGAAGCAGGAAAGGACCAGATGAGTAGGCACAAGAACAGCTCTGAAATACACAAAAAAGACTTTATAGGAAAAGCCCTTGAGAAGAAATTGCTCCCTGTTGGGCCCCTGTTTGATGTGGAATAAAATATTTCCAGGAAGTTTGATTGGGGGAAGGGGATAAGGAGGAATGGTTTGATTTGGGAGGATCCACTTTGCCAGGTTGAACTTAAAAGGGTGGGGAAGTTGAAATTTATCTGCAATATCACTAATCTGATTTATTTTTCTTCCTCTTTTTTTCTATCTCCTCCTATCTCTCTTCATTGGATCTTAGAAGACAGGCATACAACCTCCTTCTCTCTTGTGACACTATTTTCTAAGCAAAGCACTAGATGTCATTCACATTTCAGAATGAATGAGACTACAGAACATTGATTCTAATCCTGACTTTGCCACTAACACGGTGTGTGATCTAGAAGAAAGGCACTTCATGATTGTCTCAGCTTAACTGTAAAATTCAGGGGGAGAGAGCTCTAAGGCTTTTAGACCTAAAATTCTATGACTCTAAGTGAATAGATAATGCTGAGCCAAGCTTGCATGTTAACCTAGACACATCATTGTGAAATGACAAGTTTTGTGCCTTTGAAAAGAAAATTCACACCTTAATCACAGGGCCTAATCTCTTCTCCCCTGAATGAGTGTAATATTCTCCTATTTTTATTCTTCTCCTTGCCTTAAATTCTTGCTTCTGTCATCTGTCCTCTACCTAGCTGACAAAATTATTTTCCTAAAATGCAGGACATTCTCCTACTCAATAATCTCCAGTGGCTCCCAATTACCCCTAGGATCAGATACAAGTTCCTTTGTTTAGAATTCAAAACCCTTCACAACCTCTACATTTTCATCCTGCATGTACTCACACATGCTACTCCATTCTCATTTTTCTGACACTGCACAGACTGCCTCAATGCCTGGAATGCCCTTCCTCCTCCTTCTCCTTTACCACTTAGAACTCTAAATTTCCTTCAGACTCAGCTCAAGCTCTATATTTTACATGAAGCTTTTTCGGGTCCTCCCTCCACCCCCCAGTAGCTAGTTCCTGCTCTCCAATGTTTTATACATGCCTACATGTTTACATGGGGCACAATACTGCTAGGTGGCACCACAGTGCATAAAGCACTGGACTTGGAACCAGGAAGATTAATCTTCATGAGTTCAAAACCAGCCTCCAACACTTATTAGCTATGTGACTCTGGACAAGTCACTTAACTGTTTCCTTTATTTCCAATATCTTTACCAATAAAACCTCAAATGGGGTCAACAAAGAGTTGGGCACAACTGAAAAAAACACAAAAAGCAAAAATATGTTTGTGTGTGTGTGTGTGTGTGTGTGTGTGTGTGTGTGTGTGTGTGTGAGAAAGAGAGAGTAATGAAGGATATGAGGGAGTTATGGTGAGCTCCATAGAGGGCTGACACTATATTAGTGAGACTCTCACAAACTCTCACCAAAATGGGTAAATTGTGGTATATGAATGTTATGGAATATTATTGTTCTGTAAGAAATGACCAGCAGGATGAATATAGAGAGGTTTGGAGAGACTTACATGAACTGATGCTAAGTGAAATGAGCAGAACCAGGAGATCATTATATACTTCAACAACAATCCTGTATGAGGATGTATTCTAATGGAAGTGGATTTCTTTGACAAAGAGAAGATCTAACTCAGTTCCAATTGATCAATGATGGACAGAAGTAGCTACACCCAAAGAAAGAATACTGGGAAATGAATGTAAACTGTTGCATTTTTGTTTTTCTTCCCGGGTTATTTTTACCTTCTGAATCCAATTCTCCCTGTGCAAGAAGAGAACTGTTGGGTTCTGCAAACATATATTGTATCTAGGATATACTGTGACATAGGACTGCTTGTCATTTAGGGGAAGGGGTGGAGGGAGGGAGGGGAAAAATCGGAACAGAAGCGAGTGCAAGGGATAATGTTGTAAAAAATTACCCTGGCATCGGGTCAATAAAAAGTTATAATTATTAAAAAAAAAAACTCTCACCAAAACTATTAGAACACCCTCCCAATTGTCTACATTCATTCTCTCTACTCTCCAATTCATCCTTCACATACTACTAAATTAATGATTTTTATACACAACAGTGATCACAGATCTCTCTGCTTGAAAAACAACTCAGTGGATGCCTGTTTTCTACAACAGGAAGACCTGTGTGTGTCTGCGAACCATGAAGCAAAAGATTGATTGCTCTAATTCGTAGGTGGCAATCAATAAGAGTTGTCTGCTCTCTCGATTTAATTCAATTCAACACATACTTCTATAGACCAGACATTAAGAATTCAAAAGACAAAAACAAATCAGTTCCTTCCCTGAAAGAGCTTTTATTTTATTTAGGGATGCAACACATACACAGAAAATGAAATACAAAGCAAATTCCAGGGGTGAGGAGGTGAAGTGTTGGAGAGCACTAACAATCTGAAGGGATTCTCTACTCAACAGCTAGGGAATGTTCTTACTGGAGAACTCTGTTCCAGACATAAAACTTGGAATTGTAGCTGCTAGCTTTGAAATTGCAAAAGACAAAAACTGCTGGGATAACTGGAAATTAGTATGGCAGAAATTAGGCAAGGACCCACACTTAACACCATATACCAAGATAAGATCAAAATGGGTCCATGACCTAGGCATAAAGAACGAGATTATAAATAAATTAGAGGAACATAGGATAGTTTATCTCTCAGACTTGTGGAGGAGAAAGAAATTTGTGACCAAAGATGAACTAGAGACCATTACTGATCACAGAATAGAAAATTTTGATTATATCAAATTAAAAAGCCTTTCTTTGTACAAACAGAACGAATGCAAACAAGATTAGTAGGGAAGCAACAAACTGGGAAAAACATCTTTACAATTAAAGGTTCTGATAAAGGCCTCATTTCCAAAATATATAGAGAACTGACTCAAATTTATAAGAAATCAAGCCATTCTCCAATTGATAAATGGTCAAAGGATATGAACAGACAATTTTCAGATGATGAAATTGAAACTATTACCACTCACATGAAAGAGTGTTCCAAATCACTATTGATCAGAGAAATGCAAATTAAGACAACTCTGAGATATCACTACACACTTGTCAGATTGGCTAAGATGACAGGAAAAAATAATGATGAATGTTGGAGGGGATGCGGGAAAACGGGGACACTGATGCATTGTTGGTGGAGTTGTGAACGAATCCAACCATTCTGGAGAGCAATCTGGAATTATGCCCAAAAAGTTATCAAAATGTGCATATCCTTTGATCCAGCAGTGTTTCTATTGGGCTTATACCCCAAAGAGATACTAAAAAAGGGAAAGGGAACTGTATGTTCCAGAATGTTTGTAGCAGCCTGTTTGTAGTGGCTAGAAACTGGAAAATGAATGGATGCCCATCAATTGGAGAATGGCTGGGTAAATTGTGGTATATGAATGTTATGGAATATTATTGTTCTGTAAGGAATGACCAGCAGGATAAATACAGAAAGGCTTGGAGAGACCTACATGGACTGATGCTAAGTGAGATGAGCAGAACCAGGAGATCATTATACACTTCGACAACGATATTGTATGAGGATGTATTCTGATGGAAGTGGATTTCTATGACAAAGAGACCTAACTGAGTTTCAATGGATAAATGATGGACAGAAACACCTACACCCAAAGAAGGAACACTGGGAAACGAATGTGAACTTTTGCATTTTTGATTTTCTTCCCGAGTTATTTTTACCTTCTGAATCCAATTCTCCCTGTGCAACAGGAGAACTGTTCGGTTCTGCAGATATGTATTGTATCTAGGATATACTGCAACATATTTAACATATATAGGACTGCTTGCCATCTTGGGGGGGGGGTGGAGGGAGGGAGGGGAAAAATCGAAACATAAGCGAGTGCAAGGGATAATGTTGTAAAAAATTACCCTAACATGGATTCTGTCAATACAAAGTTATTATTAAATAAAATTAAATTAAAATTTAAAAAAAAGAAATTGGAAGAGACCTTAGAGGTCACCTTTAAGGAAATAAATTTAATGTACAATATTTAGATATCCATAAAAAGAATGATCTGGGTTTCCAAGCTCAAGGTTCTGCTATATTTCAGCCCTAATTCAAAGGAGGAGGCTCAAATACTTACTAGCTGTGTGATCCTGGGCAAGTCCCTTAACTCTGTTGACCTCAGTTTCCTAATCTGTAAAATGAGGTGGAGAAGGAAATAGCAATCTGCTCCAGCATCTCTGCCAGGAAAACCCAAAATGGGATCAGGAAGAGTCAGACAGGACTGAAATGATTAAATAACAATCTAAGGAGTAGCAGCATGCTACAGAAGAAATATTTGGAATCAAAGGGTCAGGTTGAATTCATTAGCATCAGTGTTTTCCTCTCAGAATCCCACTGAATACAGATATCAAAACAGTTTGAAAAACCATCACTCAATTCTCTCAGCCTCTTCAGACTCTCAAGTTCTGATTTTATAATGTGTAACTTTAAACATGCAGCAATAGGTATCCAGGTAGGAAAACGTGTACCAGAGCTACAATGAAAACCAGACTAAAATGTAATTAGAGAGTGTTTGGCAAAATTAATAAAAATATAATGTAACAATGATAATGGTAATGTGTGATTTTCTAAGTCAACTGTGCTAGGTAATACTATGGAATATGTGTTTGAAAACTCTACTTTAGGTCCCTACTAATTTACATTTGGGGAGGTAGCCACCTGGAAATGCTGAGAGGCATAACAAGGAAAAATATAGAGAAGAATAAGTGAACTGAATAATGGAAGTAGAAGGAAATAACATTACATATTAAGCTACAAATTCAAGAAGTGACATGATACAATAATTTGAAAAGAATCAATTCTCAGCCAACTCTATTACAAATAAATAAAAGGCTACTCAAATTAAGGTAATCAAGCACTAAATCTTATTTTTCCGGTACATTCTCTCCCTATATTATGTTACAGCCTTCCAAATACAATCCTATTTCCATTATGTACCATTGATTTATTCCAAATATTCTGTAAGGGAAAATCATTACAAGAACATCCTGAAATTTAGAACTTTTTTACTCTGCTATATACAAGGACAGTTAGCATAGAACAAATTATTATTTTATTTTAAAATATATATATATAGCAAGGCCATCAAATAAAACAATAATTTTTCCCAGTTGTGATGTTTTGCTAGTTCAATATTTGTGGTTCTTGATTTCAGAGTCTTCCTATGGGAGTAAAGACAATATCTTAGACAAAACTCATGGTGTATATATGGGGAATGGGAGTGAGGGTGATTACACCTCTGTATGATAGTGTATAATCCTAGACTTATCTAATATTAAACCTGCTCCATGAGAATAAATTTAATGAGAAAGCAAAAAAGTTTCCTACATGGTCAATATTTGTTTTTATGTTTTCATTTAGAGAAAAAATTGCAAGGGGTGGAACCAAGATGGCAAAGAGGACACACATTTCTTTCTTACCTTTTCCTACAACCCTCAGACTAATTAGCAAATCCAGTCCCTGAATTAGCTCTGAACCAGCAGAATCCACAAATATTGGGAGTGCAACAAATTATCAGCAGAAGATAATTTCGAAGATCACCAGAAAAGGTCTGTTTCAATTGGAAACAGGAGGGAGGCAGCCAGCTGAGTACAGACACCAGCAAAGATAATGCACAATCCGAGGGTGGTGCAGACTTCATGTGGTGGTGCAGACTCCACATGGTGGAGAATCTATGGGGAGGAATCTACAGGACTCTACCACAGTGTTGGCCACTCTGCCCTGGCTGCTAGCCAATAGATCAGCAGAGATGTTATAAAACATCCAACACAAATGCAAAAGGTAAAGAGTAAACCCCAAAATGCCAGAATCTCATGAAATCTGGTCACACCCACCCACCACTGGGAGTGAATCAGCACTGACCCAGTGCAGCCATGACCACTTAGAGAGAAAGCTGCTGCTTGTAGAGAAAGCTTGGAAAACCTCCCCAGCCCTAAAAGCAGACCTTATTTAAAAAAAAAAAATAAGTAAAAAATTAAAGAGGACTCTGAAGATAGCCTTTATAGTGAAAGAGAAAAACAGACTTCAAATTCTGAGGAGACTAAAAGCAAATTGTCTCCAGATGAAGTCCCAAAAGGTAATATAACCTAGTCCCCATCACATAAGGCTCTTCTAGAAGAAATTTAAAAGGATCTTAAAAGAGAGGTAGAAGAAAAATGGGGAAAGGAAATGAAAATTTGCATATAACTCATTAAAAGATAGATTTGATAAAATGGAAAAAGAAAACAACTCCCAGAAAAACAGATTTTGTGAAATGGGAAAAGAAAATAACTCTTTAAAAAACAGAATTTGTGAAATGTAAAAAAATTCCATAGAACAAAACAACTCATTTAAAAATACAATTGGACAAATACAAAAAGAAGTAAAAAAAAAAAATGAAGAAAGTAATTCACTAAAATTCAGAACTGAACAAATAGAAATGAATGATTCAATGAGACAACAAGAATCAGTCAAGCAAAAGAAAAAAAAATGAAAAAATAGGGGGAAATGTAAAATACCTAATTGGGAAAACAACCAACCTGGCAAATAGATCTAGGAGAGACAATCTAAGGATTATTGGGCTCCCTGAAATATATGATGAAAAAAGATTTCAGGAAATCAAAAAAGAGAACTGCCCAGATGCCATCGAATCAGAAGGTAAAATGACCATTTAAAGAACTCACCAAACACCTCCTGAAACTTTGCATATAACTCATGAAAAGATAGATTTGATAAAATGGAAAAAGAAAACAACTCTCAGAAAAACAGCATTTGTGAAACAGAAAAAGGAAATAACTACTTAAAAACAGAATTTGTGAAATGGGAAAAGAAAATAACTCCTTAAAAAAACAGAATTTGTGAAATGTAAAAAAAAGTCCATAGAATAAAACAACTCATTTAAAAATTCAATTGGACAAATACAAACAGAAGAAAAAAATTAAATGCAGAAAGTAATTCACTAAAATTCAGAGCTGAACAAATGAAATGAATGACTCAATGAGACAACAAGAATCAGTCAAACAAAATTTAAAAAATAAAAAAATGGAAAAAATGGAAAATATCTAACTGGAAAAAGGACCAACCTGGAAAATAAATCTAAGAGAGAAAATCTAAGGATTATTGGGCTCCCTGAAATACATGATGAAAAGAGATTTCAGGAAATCAACAAAGAGAACTGCCCAGATGTCATCGAATCAGAAGGTAAAATGACCATTGAAAGAATTCACCAAATACCTTCTGAAAGAGACCCCAAAATTAAAAGCCCAGGGTATATTGTGGCTAAATTTCAGAACTATTGGACCAAGGAAAAAATATTACAAGCAGCCAAAAAGAATTCAAATATCGAGGAACCACAATAAAGATTTCTCAGGACCTAGCAGCTTCCACTTTAAAGGATGGAAGGGCCTGGAATCTGATATTCTGAAAGGCAAAAGAACTTGGAATGCAGCCAAAAATAAATTACTAAAATGAGCATTTTCTTTCAGGGAAAAAGATGGACATTCAATGAAACTGGTGAATTATATTCATTTTTGATGAAAAGACCAGAGCTAAACAAAAAATTTGACCTCCAATTATAGAACTCAAGAAAATCATGAAAAGGTAAAAGGAAAAAAAAAAAAAACTCTTGAGAACTGTATTTCTGTTATGGGTATACATAGAGAATACATGTATAATCTGATTTTACTGTTACAATGTAAAAAAGAAATTAGAGGTGGAAAGGGGATTGTAACAAAAAAAAGGGGGAAAGTGGGGGTGAAATGAAGGAAATTACATCTCAGGAAGAGGCAAAGAAAATCTATTATAATTGAGGGAAAGAAGGGAAGGTGGTGAATATTGTGTGAATTTTAACTCTTATCAGATTTGGCTCAAAGAAAGAATATTAGATGTATTTGGTTTCATGGAGAACCTTCTCTTACCTTATAGAAAAGTGGGAGGGGAAAGAGGAAAAAGGAAGGAGTAGGCTAAATAGAAAGGAACAGAAATAGTAGGGAAAAGGTATGAGAAAAGGGGAGGTCCCTAAGAGGGGAGGACCGCTTGAGCCAAGTAGTGCTCATAAGTAAAATACTGGGGAAGAGGGAGAGGAGAAAAATAAAGAGAAAAGCATAATCTGGGGTTAATAAAATGGTAGGAAATACAGAATTAGTAGTTTTAACTGTAAATGTGAATGGGGTGAAATCTCCCATAAAGCATAAGCAGATAGCAGACTGGATTAAAAGCCAAAATCCTACAATATGTTGTTTACAAGAAACACATTTAAAGCAGAGCTATACATACAGAATAAAGGTAAAAGGCTGGAGCAGAATTTATTTTGCTTCAGGTGAAGTAAAAAAAGTAGGGTAGCCATCCTGATCTCAAATCAAGCAAAAGCAAAAACTGATCTAATTAAAAGAAATAAGGAAGGAAACTATGTCTTGCTAAAGAGTAGGATAGATAATGAAGCAATATCAGTGTTAAACATATATGCACCAAGTGGTGTAGCATCTAAATTCCTAAAGAAGTTAAGAGCTGCAAGAAGAAATAGACAACAGAAATATAATAGTGGGAGATCTCAACCTTGCTTTCTTGGAACTAGATAAATCAAACCACAAAATAAATAAGAAAGAAGTTAAAGAGGTAAATAGAATACTAGAAAAGCTAGATATGATAGATCTTTGGAGAAAAGTGAATGGAGACAGAAAGGAGTACACTTTCTTCTTAGCAGTTCATGAAACCTATACAAAAACTGACCATATATTGGCACATAAAGATCTCAAAATCAAATGCAGAAAGGCAAAAATAGTAAATGCATTTTTTTCAGATCATGATGCAATAAAAATTACATGCAATAAAAGGCCAGGGGAAAATAGACCAAAAAGTAATTGGAAACTAAATAATCCCATCCTAAAGAATAAAGGGGTGAAACAGCAAATCATAGACACAATCAATTCTTTCATTCAAGAGCATAACAATAATGAGACAACATACCAAAATTTGTGGGATGCAGCTAAAGTATAATAAGGGACAATTTTATATCTCTATAGGCCTACTTGTATAAAATAGAGAAAGAGAAAATCAATGAATTAGGTTTCAACTAAAAAAGCTAGAAAAAGAACCAATTAAAAAGCCCCAACCAAATACCAAACTTGAAATTCTAAAAATAAATCAATGAGAGATCAATCAAATTGAAACTAAAAAACTATTGAATTAATAAATAAAACTAAGAGTTGGTTTTATGAAAAAACCAACAAAACAGATAAGCCTTTAGTTAATTTTATTAGAGAAAGGAAAGAGGAAAATCAAATTGCTAGTCTCAAAAATGAAAAGAGAAAAATATCCACCAATGAAGAGGAAATTAGAGCAATAATTAGGAGTTACTTTGCCCAACTTTATGCCACTAAATTTGACAACCTAAGTGAAATGGAGAAATACTGCAAAAATATAGATTGCTCAGACTAACAGAAGAGAAATAAATTATTTAAATAGTTTTATTTTAGAAAAAGAAATAGAACAACCTATTAATTAAGTCCCTAAGAAAAAAATCCCCAGGACCAGATGGATTTACATGTGAATTCTACCAAACATTTAAAGAACAATTAACCCCAATACTACATAAAGTATTTGAAAAAATAGGAAATGCAGGACTCCTACCAAATTCCTTTTATGATATAGACATGGTACTGATACTTAAACCAGATAAGACAAAAACAGAGAAAGAAAATTATAGACCAATCTTCCTAATGAATATTGATGCAAAAAATCTTAATACAATATTAATAAAGAGATTACAGGAAATCATCCCCAGGATAATACACCATGACCAAGTAAGATTTATACCAGGCTGGTTCAATATTAGGAAAACTATTAGCATAATTGATTATATCAATAATATATGGTTTTTGTTAATTTGGTTATCTCAATAGATGCAGAAAAAGCATTTGATAAAATCTAACACCCATTCCTATTAAAAACAATAGAGATTATAGCAATAAATGGGCATTCATGAATATAATTTCTTCTACTAATATATACATATATATACTTTCTTGATCTAGTAATTTGTTGTTATATATTTTGAATCTTCATTGATATTCTGTAAATGACAATATTATCTTTTGTTTTACTTTATTTTGTTTTGTATTTCTTTTCTTTTTCTTTTTTTCAAATAAAATAAACTTTCTTTAAAAAGAGAGAAAAAATATAGACCTCCTCATAATCATTTTAGTAAAGTAGATTGCATCATACTATGAGATGCATTGCTAGACAGTCATCATCATTACTGTCTTCAACATCATCCTCATCATCTTTATGTCAGATGTGGATTTATCACTGCTCTATGGGCAAAAGGGATCATTTTTAAATCCAGTTTGAAAGACAATAAAAATCAAAGTATTTATTTTATATGTGTAAATTCATACTAATACCAGAAAAAAAAAAAAGGTTCGATTCAGAAGAAACTAGAAATCCTTAGTGTAACTAGTTTGAATAAACTTGTCAACTAGAATTTGACAACACTCTCTACATGTGAGAAGGAAGCTTCCCTCTCCTCCTATATCTCCAGGGTCTTGCCCACTTCCAATCTAGTCCATCTCACTGCCAAAGAATGAAAGGGCAGATCAGAGCCTTGGAAATAGCACTGTGTCCAGCTAAGTGTCCTTAACCATCATCCTGGGAAGCAGCCTAGCAACTGCTCCTGCAGGAACAGCCATAGTTTCTGAAGGCCAAGTTCTTGGCACTAAAAAAATCAGAAACTGCTGTGATTTCATAAACAGCATTAGTATTTACATTGCTGTTGCATGCTAAAGAACATGGGTCTTTCCATCTGACTTGCAGCTGAAACCTACCAGATGGACTGTCTCTCCTATTAAAATGTGATCTCCTTAAGACTAGGAACTATCTTAAAAGGGTCAGAAAGTTCTCTGACTATACAGAGAGACAGTCAGAAGAGTAATTTGGCATCACATACACTGGCTTTTGTTCAGTGTGCGTAGCCAAAGCTTTCTCACACAGTTGTATTGATCTGACTACCTTAGAGTTTTATCTCTGTGCATTTCTACTTTGTTCTTTGAATTAACTTTCTGTAATTTCCATTCCTGCCACAATGAGGACCTATTTCAGAATCTTGACTCTTGCCACCCACCACTAGATTACATCTCTAAGCCTTAATTTCTGCAGCTATATAAAGTGAAGGATTTGGAGTAGAAGGCTTTTATAGCATCCTCCTGCTCTAAATCTACTGGGCTCTCTTCTCCTAAATTGCATTGCTCTAATCTTACCAGCTTGCACACATTTAATTACCATCTCTATACAAATGATTGGCAGATCCATGTATTTAGCCCTAGTCTTTCTGCCAAATTCTAATCTCATATCACTAGATATATCTTTTGGAGGTCATATTGACTTTGATGTCCTGGAGGCATCTCAAACTTAACATTTCCAAAAACAGAATTCATTATCCGCCTCCTACTTCCCTCCACCCTGCCAAAAAAAAAAAAAATGCCATTCTCTGTTCAAGTTTCCCAATTACTGTCCAAAACACCATTTTCTAAGTTAACAGACTCACAACTATGATATCAGAGTTTACTTCTCATCCTCACCCCCACATATCTAATCTATTGCCAAATCTTGCAATTTCTATCTTTACAAAATCTCTTATATATGCCTTCTCATATTACCTCTTTCCTGAACTATAGCAATAACCTTTCAAATGGTCTTCCTGCTTCAAGTCACTCTCCATTCCAGTCTAGGCTCCATTAAGCTACGCAAAGTGAGTTTTACTAAAGCATCGTTCTTACCATATTACTCCCTAATTCAGGTGAACCACAGTGGCTCCCTATTTACTTCCAGGATCAGATGCAAAGTTCTTCATTTAGCATTTAAAGCTCTTTATAACCTGGCTCCTTCCCATCTTTACAACTTCCATATATTTTATTGTTTTTCCATGCACTCAGTGATTCAGCTCTACTGACCTAATTGTTATTCTTCCCACACACAAAAAAAAAAATCCATCTCATTGTTCTGTAAATTTTTACTTCCTGAGGGTTACTCTCCCTTCTCACCTACAACTTCTTGCTTTCATGCCTTCCCTCAAGACTCAGATATTCTAGTCCTGGTCCCGATCCTTTCTGCACTTCAAAGTTATGCCTCAGTTACAGCTAAACCATCCTAGAATTTCCCTCATCTCCTCACCTTCTGACATCTAACCATTTTTATTCATTTCTCAGCCAGAATAGCCCTCTCCAAGGCAGATTTGCCTCCTTGCATTAGTATATTCCTCCTGGGCCCTTCATTTTGTGAAATGACCCAGCTTAGCAAATTTCATTTCCCTCCAGTCTCTGGCCTCTGATTTTTTGGACTTCAAAACTGGACACCCAACCTTTTAAAGCTCCATTTTGTATATTGTCTTCCTCCATTAGAATATTTGCTCTTCATGGGAATAGACTGTCATCTCTATTTGTATCCCTAATAGCATAGAGACTACTAATGCTACTAAATAAGGTACTCCCAAAATCTCATGTGTTCAGATTTGTAAATCTAACAATATTATAAACAACATATTAAATGAGAAGTAAGGAATTGTTTGCCTTCAATAACTGTTAAATAGCTGTGAATAATATTGGAGGCAATAGCTCATGTTAAAATAAAATGTTTAATTTTTTGTTTTTTATTTCTCCTATTCCTTATATAAGCCAGTATGGGGCAGGGAAGGATTGTACATCACGTGTTTACTTTACAAAAGTTAGAGTGTCTGTGTTTTATTTGTAAATGTCTTTATAATTGTCAGAACATTCTACTAATTTTTTAATGTGTTAATGCACCACATATCTTGATAGACCACTGAAAGTAGACTTAAATTGGATATAACTTTTGGCAGAATTACATTTATTTTCCATTTGGGATTAGGCTTGGAAATGCTTATTTCCTCTTCAAATTCTGATTATTATGAATATTTGAGGATTTTTTTCCAGACTTTCTGTTTTACTCAATTGTCCAAAATATTTGTTAATACAAAAAATTTATATAGAGCACCATAAAAACGAGAATCTAAATGGTTATTAAAAATCTTATACATATTTTGCCAAAAACAGAGCCACTATTTATGTTACACAAGACACACACATGTGCACACACATATACGTATAGGACAGTCAGTAATTGATTCTATACTGATAAGCCATGCACTTAACTCATTGGTGTTCTCTTTTGCTTTAGTGTTTCTATCAACTCTCTGAGTGCTGAATTTTCCACTGCACCATTCACCCCAGTTTAGATTTCAAGGAAAGCTGACATGCTTGATCTGAAGTCTTTTGCCAAGAAGTAGCACATAGCTCTTCCTTAGGGCACCAAAAAAGAGAGAGAGAGAGAGAGAGAGAGAGAGAGAGAGAGAGAGAGAGAGAGAGAGAGAGAGAGAGAGAGAGAGATTTACTACTATGTATTGGAAGGAAAGGGATAGATGAAAAAAAAAACAAATGATAAAGCAATTTTATAGAGTATCAGTTACTTCTAGGGTTACTTCTAGGCTTTTTCTAGCTTCAATCTTTACTTAGCCCTTCTTCCAGAGTTTTCTCTCAAGAGGCATCCCCACCCAAAGTCTGTCCTAGATTTTCACTCCCTTAGTTGAGATTTTCCGGAATTGCCCCTCCCCATGAAAACTCTAAATTCATTCCCTATACTTACCCTTTCCCCATCCCAGGAGAACATTCCAGACTCCAGGGTGGGATCTTTCCACATTCAGGAAGAGTTCATCTACAATTCAGAGTGACTTACAATCTGAAAAGCTCCTTTTGCAAAAAGAAAAAAAATCTTGTTATTTTATTCAAGAGCTTCCACCTTGAGCCTTTATTCCTTTAGACACCTGGCATACAATAAGATATTAGGAATTTTAAAAATAAAGTTGATATCACTAACAATTTTCTTAGTATTATTCTATATATAACCAATAAGTTTGGAGGCAGAACCAAGATGGAGGAGCATAGGCAGCAACTTTTCCAACATTCTTTTCCAAACAACTTTAAAAAAACACAAATTGAATTATGAAATGCTAGAGGCAACAAAAAGTCAGGAGACATTTTTCCAGCAAAAGACAACTTAGTAGGCTAGCAGGAAATCTCTGGGCTTTGGGTTAAAGTTTAGCCTGGAGTGCAGTAGAGGCTGTGGCAACACCACTTTCCACATCACCACCAAAAGCAGTCTTTGGAAGCAATTACAAGAGTAACAGCAATTTCAAGAGCTCTCAGCCAACAGATGGTAAGGGGATTGGACAACTGGTCAGAAAGACATTACAGCGAAACCTTTATTGGCACTGTGTGCAAGAATCTATTGCACTGCCCATACATACTTCTAATTATAGATTCGGGGTGAAACCAATAATACTTGTGGAA
Organism: Antechinus flavipes; assembly: GCF_016432865.1. NCBI lineage: Eukaryota > Metazoa > Chordata > Mammalia > Dasyuromorphia > Dasyuridae > Antechinus > Antechinus flavipes. Next base: position 343,622,799 of record NC_067398.1, on the reverse strand, counting down.
AAGACCAAACCACAGGCCAGGAAAGTATTGACCACATCTTTCTTTGGATCATGCCATCTTAGAAGCATTGAAAACTTACAGGCCCCCAACTCTGAAAACACCAACACAAAAAACTTGTAGCTTGGGGCAGTGCCCTCTCCATTCTGAGAACAGAACTCAACTTTAACATAGTTGAAAGACAAAAAGTGGCCTGGAAAATGAGCAAACAGCAGTAACAAAAAAAGAAAGTGACCATTAAAAATTATTATGGTGATAGGAAAGATCAAGTAATGATTACTTCAAGATGAAGTAATATCAAAACACCTACAAGCAAAGCTCAAAGAAAAATGTGAATTGGACATGAGCCAAACAGGAATTCCTGGAAGAGCTCAAAAATGATTTTAAAAATCAAATAAGAGGTAGAGGGAAAATTGGGATGAGTGATATCAGAAAATTATGAAAAGAGAGACAGCATCTTGGTGAAAGAGGCACAAAATGTACTGAAGAAAACTTAAAAAAACAGAATTGGCCACATAGTAAAAGAGGCACAGAAATTTACTGAAGAGAATTAATTTAAAAGTAAAAGAAGTTAAATGGGAAAAGAAGTACAAAAGTTCATTGAAGAAAAGTAATACTTAAAAAGTAGAACCACCCAAATGAAAAAGGAAGTACAAGAGCTCACTGACAAAAATAATCCTTAAAAATTAGAACTGGGCAAGTGGAAGCTAATGACTCCATGAGATATGGAGAAACAGTAAAATAAAATAAAATAATTAGGGAAAGGGAAAAATGTGAAATATCTCATTGGAAAATCTATTGATCTAGAATATAGATTTAGAAGAGAGAATTTTAGACTAAAGAAAACCATAATACAAAAAATAAGATGTTAAATATCATCTTTCAATAATTCTCAAGGAAAACTAGCTGACTGCTATAAATTCAAATCTATCTTATACCAGACTTTCTATCTTTCCTTCTAGCTGCACTATAAGTGCTTTCATTTTTAAGAATTACAAGTATCATCTTTCCATTTAGGTATATAAATAGTTCAGATCCACTGAATCCCTTATTGTTTCTTTTCCCTTTCCCCCTTTTTAGCCTTCTCTTTGGTCTTGATATTGGAAATCAAATTTTTTTTGTTCAATTCTAGTCGTTTCCTTATGAAAACTTGAAATCCTTTTATTTTGTTGAATGACTATTTTTTCCCTTGAAGTATTATGCTTAAATTTGCCTGGTAGGTGATTTTTAGGTTGTAGTACTATCTCTTTTGTCTTCTGGAATATTATGTTCCATGACTTCTTATCCTTTAATATTGCAGCTGCTAAGTCCTATGTAATCCTAATTGTGACTCCCCAATATTTGAATTGTTTTTTTCTGGCCACTTGAAATATTTTTTCCTTGATATGGCAGTTCTGAAATATTTTGTTGAAAGTTAATTTGAAGGTTTTTTTTTTGTTTGTTTGTTTGTTTGTTTGTTTTTGTGAGAGGGATCTCTTTCCTGAGATGGTCAGTAGAATTTTTCAATGCCTCCTCTGAGTTTATGTCTTAATTTTCCCTGTCACTACAACAATTTTCTTTGATCTTTTTTGTTATTGCTTTTTGCTCATCTCTTTGGGACTTCTTCCTTTGTTTTAAACTTGACCTCTGCTCTCAGGAGGTAAGAGTTTTTTGGCCCAATTATATAACAAATGTAAAAGTAAAATGAATTAATACTTATAAACAAAACTTACAAAAATGAGTGAAAATTTACCCAAAAAAATAAAATAAGAGAAAATAGAATACTTAAATAATCCCAACTTGGAAAATGAAACTGAACAAGCCATTAATGAATTCTCTCTCTAAGAAAATGACACAGAACTAAATGAATACACAAGTGAATTCTATCCAACACTTAAAGAACAATTAATCCCAGTACTATATAAATTATCTGGGGGAATAGGCAAAAAAGGAGTTGCACCAAATTCTTATTTTGACCTGAATATAATGCTGATACCTAAATCAGAAAGAGTAAAAGCAGAAAAAAAAAAAAACTATAGAACAATTTCCTTAATGAAAACTGATGCAAAAATTTTAAATAAAAAGCATCAAGGAGATTACAGCAATATATCATAAAAATCATATATGAAGAAATTTTATATTTTTCTTTATTTATATTTATATAATTACATTATGAATAAAATTTTTACCAAAATGCAGGACTGTTTCAATAATAAGAAAGATTGTCACCACAATTAGCCATATGAATAACAAAAACAATTTTTAAATCTTATGATTATTTTAATAAATGCAGAAAAATCTTTTGACAAAATACAACACTTGTATTAAAAAATACTAGAGAGCACAGGAATAAAAGCTTTTCCTTAAAATGATGAGCAGGATCTAACTAAAGCCATCAGGAAACATTATCTATAATGGAAATAAGCTAGAAACCTTATCAGTAAGATCAAAGATGAGCAAAGATGCCCCATCATCATCATTAATATTCAATATTGTACTGGAAATGCTAGCTATAGCAGTAAGAAAAGAAAAAAGAAATTTAAGGAATTAAAAGAGGCAATGAGGAAACAAAATTATCCCTCTTTGCAGATGATATGATGGTATACTAGAAAATCAACTAAAAATTAGTTTTGAAATGATGGACAGTTTCAGCAAAGCTACAGAATATAAAATAAACCCATCAAAATCATCACTATTTCTATATATAAAAAATATTCACAAACCATTTTCTACAGAAGAAAGCAGCTTTTGCAAAGCAAAATACAGCATTAAAGGCTCTTCTCCAACAAAATACTTCCCATATATAGCTTGAAGTAATAAAAAAAAAGTTTTTAATAGATACATAAAACTTTTTCAGAAGAAAAAAGACTGAAGAAAACTTTAACATAAGACTGTGTAGATATATTTGTGCATATGTATGTGTGTGTGTGTATATATATATATACCAACACACACATTTTTACATATTGTATATGTATATTCAGACATATAGATATATAGATATAGATATAGATATATAATCGCCAAGCTTTTACATATACACATCTGCGTACATACATTTATAAAAAATCAGTAAGAAGAGTATTACTATGCTTGTCCTTCCAACATTGTTTGTTTCCATCTTTTATCATCATGGTAATACATTATTAGGTAGAAATGTGAAAAGGTTTTATAAACTTCTGAAAAACATATTTGATTTTTGTAATATTCTCTCTAAAATGTAATATTCTCTGTTGAGGTTTTCTTGGGGTCTCTGGAGGCAGCCTTTCAGTTCAGTAATCACCGCACGAGTAGCCAGGGTTAACGTCCAAATCCTTTATCGTCTCTTTCCAAGTCTTGTCTCCTTTCCTGGGGCCCGCTAAGCTTTCTTATAGTCCAGATCCTTTATTATCTCCTTCCTGGGGCTGGGCAGCTTTCTGGAGAGCCTTTCAGTCTGGCCTTGATTCCGAGAGCATGAGCTCCCACCTGCCTTCTCTGGCTTCTGAGTCTCCCCGACTGAATCCTGGCTGAGGCTCCTAGCTTATGTGCTCTCTTATCGAAGGTGTGAATCTTGTAGAACTATAGTAAGTACTAAGTACATGTACTGAACTAGAGAACTGTTAAGCACCATCCTAAATAAACATTGTCTTTATCAATTCCACTGAGTTAGCACCTTGTTTCAAGTTCAGAATTCTGGCCCATAACAGATTTTAATGAATAAATTCACTAAACTATTCATGTTCTTTGGCCCAGGGATCCCACTACTTGGCATATAGGGCAAGAGGTCAAAGATAGAAATAAAGATCACAGATATACCAAAATATCATAGCAATATTTTTGTGGAAACAAAATGTATACCTTTATTTGGAGAGAGAGAGAACTCCCTCTTCTCTTCTCTTCCTCTCATTTCATTCAGATTCCTTCTGCTACTAATCTTTCCCTTCACCTAGCCTCTCATGAAGAGAGTTCTTACTCCTTTTCAAGCAAACCTCTCTACCTATACTAAATGATCCCATTCCATCCATTCCCTCCAGTAAGCTGCCGCTTCTATCACCTCCACTCCCTCACTTATCTTCATTCTCTCCCTATTGACGTATCATCTCCCTGTTGACTACAATGATGCCCATGTCTCCTCCATCCTCATTTGAGCTTTCCATCCCTGCAAGCTATTGTTCCATTTTTCTTCTGCCTTTTCAAGCTAAATTCCATGCAAAGATCATCTGCAATAAATCTTTTCAATACTCTCTTATTAACTCTACAAACTAACTTCTGACCTCTTTATTCCACTGAAATAGCTCTTTTCAAAGTTAGCAATCATCTTTTAAATGCCAAATCCAATGAATATTTTTCATTTTTCACTCCTCTTGTCCTCTCTTTGATGCCATTAATTACCCTCTTCTTGATATTCTCTTCTCACTAGGTTTCCAGGACACCATTCGTTTGTAGTTCTCTTTCTACTTATCTGACCAATCTTTCTCAGTATCCTTTGCTGGATTTTTATCCAGGTCATGCCCAATAACTGTAAGTTTCTTGCAGGAATCTGTCAGCTCTGCTTTTCTTTTCTTTCTATACAATATCACTTGATCATCTCATCACTCCCATATATTCAATTATCATCTCTTTGTTTATTATTTTCAAATCTACTAATCCAGCCCTAACCTCTCTACTAACCTCCAGAATCACATCTCTCTCTATTAGACATCTTGAACTGAATGTTTTATAGACATCCTAAACTTAACATGTTCAAAACTAAATTCTTTCCCCCCAAGGCCTCTCCATTTCCAAATTTCTCTATTACTCTCAAGGGAATCATTCTCCTTCTAATGTTTTAAGCTCACAATCTAGATATCACCCTCAGTTCCTCATGATCTTTTACCTCCCATACTTAACCTGCTGCCAAGGCCTGTTGGTTTCACCTTTACAACATTTTGAAAATGTGTTCCTTTCTGATACTGCCTCCTTCCTTGTAAAGGTCTTCATTGCCTTATACCTGGATCATTAAACAGCCTATTGGTTTGCTTATCTGCTTGCCACAAATAACTCCCTCGTCTAGTTCATTTTCCATTCAACTGCCAAAATAATTTTCTTAAAATTTCACTTCCCTCATCCCCCCTTGATATGCTCCCTAGAGGTGATACTCCAGGATCAAATAAAAAATCTTCTATTTGGTGTTCAAAGTCCTTCATAACGTAACTCCCACCACTATTACCACCACTATCACACACACAACTTTCCAGTCTTCCTATTCTTTGTATCACATCTTATGCCTTGTATCTTATGCCATATATAACTCCCATGTACTCTTTTTTCTAGTAACAATGGCCTCCCTGATGTTCCTCCATCTCTCAGCTCTGAATTTTTATTGAATGTTCCCCTTACCTGTCATGTTCCCTCTCTTATCTCTGCCTCCTTGCTTCCTTCAAGTTCCATCTTAAATCTCACCTGCTACAAGAAGACTTTCCCTATCCCTCCTTGTTCTATTAACTTATTCTCTTGATATTTCCTATTTATCCTGAATATAGTTTGTTTGTATATAGTTGTTACATATTGTCTCTGTCATTAGACTGTAAGCTTCTTGAGGAATGTCTTTTGCCTCTTTTTGTATCTTCCATCATTCAACACAGAGGTTAGAATATAAGTACTTAATATATGTCTATTGAATAAATCAAAGCTAAAAAACACATGATATGAGAATATCATGAAATATGGTTAAACCATAAGAAAGAACAATCATGAGAACAATTTTGTACAGTTTTGCAAACCTTAAAGCAGTGTGTAAATTCTAGTTATTGTTATTAAGATTTGCACATTCAAAGTAAGTAAGACCAGAAGAACAAGAAATAGAATAACTACAATAATATAAACAAAAAAGAACACTGAACAAAAGTCGAACTGAAATTTCATAACTAATATCCTAATGAAATGTATCTTCCTCCCTCCTACAGAAAGGACATAAAGGCTCTGATTTGAAATGTTGAAGATAATGTCAGATGTAGAATCTCTGAACTGTTTTTCATTGTTAACAAGGATAAACTTGGTATAACTGAGAGATATTTGGAAAGAACTAAAATAAAAACAAAATTTATCATTAAAACTTATTTCTTGTTTGCATTTACATAAAGAAGGTAATCTAATAGTGTAGGGAAAAGAATAACAAACATTAAACTTAATATAGCATGGTAACTACGATTATTTCAAGAAATGAAAGAAAGCCTCCAAGGGTCCTCAAACTTTTTAAATAGGGAGCCAGTTCACTGTACCTCAGACTTTGGGAGGGCCGGAGTATAGTAAAAACAAAAACTTTGTTTTGTGGGCCTTTAAATAAAGAAACTTCATATCCCTGGGTGAGTGGAATAAACATCCTCGGCTGCCACATCTGGCCCGCAGGCCATAGTTTGAGGACCCCTGCTCCAGACCATTGCATAGCTTCTTTATAAACAATTTTTAAAAGGCACATACAAGAATCTCACAGATACAATAGAATCACAGATATAAATTTGTAAGGGATCTTGAAAGCCACTGAGTCCATCCCTTTCTTATTTGAGAGGATTTGCAATTTGCAGCATTGGAATGAGTATTGACACTGATGATATAATGAGGTTTAATAGATCCACTGAAATAATTTTTATTAAAATAGGCTTAATTTCATTTTTTTGTGCCAAAAATTCTCCTCGATCCTGATTTTGATAGGAATATCACATATCCACAGATATCCCAAACCATCAATTTTGGATTCTGTCAATGTATTTCAAGCACTAAAGTATTCTATACCCAAATTAGATTAAGAAACATTACTTTAGGCTGACTCTCAAAAATTAGTCATTAAATTTATTCCAATAGTCCCATGTAAAATAATATCTAAATCCATCTGGAGAAAATGACAACAATAATATAGCATATATAAAGTATTTTGCGAACCTTATAGAGCTATATAAATGTTACCTATTAAAATTTTGTCAGTTGTTGGGGATAGTTGACAAGAACAGATTAATGTCCAGCTTTTACTATGACTATGCATTTGTCTCAGTTTCCTCAACTATAAAAATGAAGGAGTGATACTACCTAACCTAGGAGGTTCCTTCAATTTCTAAATCTATGATCCTATGATCTTGTTCTAGATATTTTGGAGAATTCTGAATGAGTTGATTATGTTTAACCAGATGTCCTTCTATCATTTTCTTTGGTTAAAAATCCAGTTTAAGGAATTACTAGGATCACTAACAGGTTATTACTTTAAAAATTAATTCAACCAGCATGAATTTGAAAGATAAAAGGAATTTCATATCATCTTAATATAAAATATTTTAATACAGTTTGCTACCTTCTGACCTCTGGTCCATGAAGAAAAAATCAATAATCATATTATGCCAAATTGAAATTTTAGCAATACTTCAACCTGTAAGAGTTATTTTAAAATATTTCAAAACACCAAGCACCTGTGATTTCATCAGGACAGATACTCATTCCACTGATGCAGATCATAATTTCCCTATGATTTAACTGACTCTTCCAGAGTTGTTATGGCTAAAAAAATTCTTAACTCAAGGTCAACCTGGAAATTTAGAACAACCTCAATTGGTCTTCAGCAAGCATTGTCACTAGGCTTCCCTCCACTCTCCAAAAAAAGATTTTTCAATTGCCAAAACTGTGCTCTATGAGGCTAGACTTTGAGAGCCTAGATTCATTTCTATTCTACAATGAAATTTCAGATTTAATCTTGATTTTAAAAGCAATTCATAAATTTATGTAGCAAAAACAATCACTAAACACCTTGTTAAAATAAAGGCAGTTATATTTAAAATAAACATTTGATTTACTAAAAAAAAAAAACTGTTGCAAAGTTGAAACTATAAGTAAGAATGGCTTGTGGATTTTTCTCAATGAAAGAGAAAAACTAAAATTATACAATATTATAATGAAAGTTCTGAGGGGGGTTGTATTATTTTATTACATACATGTTTAAAGACAACATAGACAGGGGAGAAAAACATTACTTTCTCTAAACATTATGAGAGACAATCTGATCTTTGGGGTTTGGGGAAGTCTTGGAATAATGAACCATATATTCTAATGTTGGTTCTGTTTACTCACTTGATTTATAGCTAGGAGAATATTATATACTGTCATATTCCTTATTACAAAATAAGAGTAAAGAGTGTGATCTGACTCAAACAAGGTTTGGCCTCAATTAGTTAAGAGCTAACAGAACTATGATGTTATAAAATTTTTATAGAATTTAATAGAATTATAGAATTATTGGTTATTGGATTCTTATAGAAGTTCAAGAAAACACTTTCACTTTGAGTTTTTGTTTTTGCTTGTTGACAAATTCTTTTTTATATTTTTCCCACTTACAAAGCTTTCCCTGTTAAAAACTAATGGAGTAAAACACAACTAATAAAGAACAAACAAAGGAAAATCAAGGACACAAGAAAAATAAGTGTATCATACACTATGCATAATTCAACTAAGAGTTCCTAGTTAATCTGCTCAGTTCTCTGATTTGTGTATCAGTATGCAGATTTATGCAGACTATTACCTTACAAAATTATCTTGTGGCTGAGAAGTAGGACCAGGTCATAAACCTAAATCTCTCTGGTTCTCATTGATTGGCCAACAATAAATTGTAAGCCAAGGGGGACAATGATCAGGCTTGACAGCCATTTTAGTGGGACAATAAATACATCACAAACAAAGAAAAATTTGCTTGGATTCTAGCATGAATGTATATTGTAATAAATTCAAGTTACAAGGCCAAGCCCTCAAATTCCCCAAAACACAGAAACATAAACAATAATGTAATTATGACATGATACCATTTTTAAAAACTGAGACTCTTTCCCATCACAGCAGTGAAACAGCTGCTCAATAGCCAAAGAGAATTTAAAACACCAGATTTAAATATGGTTGGAAATAATTACAAGCCAACAATTTTTTTTTTCTGGAGAAGGAAATAACATAAGTAGACAAGAGAGTTCTTGGAATACAAGAATGCTAAGAACAAACTTGTATCATTGAAACAACTATCCAGTTTTGCAAAATGTAGCCTAATGTATTCTCCAACTATTCAATTCTGAGTGCAGTTCATTGTACCCCTACCACAGCATCAGTTCCAGGTATATGGATGGATAGAGTAACTTGTCAGAGGTTCCATCAGCTACACATCATGATTTTGGCAATGTGCATTTTTAAAAATCTCCTTTATTTAGGACAATTTGTTTCACATCTCTGTGGTTTCATTGAGGAAAATTTATAATGTTTCAGGACCAGATGCAAAGAGCATATAACATTAAGTGGAAATTTTAGAGCAACATCACTACCAACAAGACATCTTCCTTTTGTTTTTTAATCATAAACTTGTTAACATTTTTGTTCTAAATGAAACCAGGTATTAGGCATTTACCTAATACTTAAATGCTTACCTAATGTTTAATGTTTAAAATATACTTCTTTTCACATACATTATTGTATTCCATCATTACAAAGGGATGGGAGACAAGCATTTTTTAAATACCTGATATATGCCAGAAACTGTGCTAAGCACTTTAAAATATTATTTTATTTGATTCTCACAACAACCCTGGGAAGAAAGTACTATTATTATCTCTATTTTACAACTGATGAAGGTGAGGCAGACAGAGAGGTTAATGACTTGTTGAAGATCACACAGCCATTAAGTATCTGAGGTTAGATCTAAATTTATGTCTTCCTGACTTTATGCCCAGCACTTTACTCACATTGTGTCCTAATAATACTCTGAGCACTATTATTCTCCCCATTTTCTAGGTAAAGAAACAAAAAGTGAGGCTAAGCAATATGCCCAAAGTCTCATGATTAGTCAGTTATTGGAGGTGGGAATTGAGCCCAGCTCTCTCACTGGGGATTCAAGTCCAGAAATATTCCAGAGGTAGTTCAAATGGAACTAATTGTTAAATGTCCAGCAGGAGCTTTCACACCTCAGAAATTGACAAATGCTATAAATCAGCTTCGTTTCAGTTTTGTTGGTTTTCTAGACAAAAGAAAATGATAAATAGAACATTTGTTCATAAGTAGATTAAATTTTAAAAGTGTGTCTTCCATATTTTTTGAAGAGCCAGTTGTTACACAATTCCCAGTATATCCTTGAGTCCAACATGCTTCCCATTGCACCACATCCCCATACAGACAATATGAAGGAGCTGGAGCTAAAGGAGGAAGGGATGAACAGAGGGATGAGGGAAGAGATAGATGGAGGGAGGAAGGGAGGGAAGGAAGGAAGGAAGCAAGGAAGGAAGGAAAGAAGGAAAGAAGGAAGGAAGAACGAATGGAGGGAGGGAAAGGGGGAAAGAGGAAAGGGAGAGGGAAGAAGAGGGAGGGAGGGAGGAAGAGAGAAAGGAAAAGCAGGGAGGGAGGAAAGAAAGAAGGGGAGGACAAGACTTTTAATTTTATCTTGATATCCCCAGTGTTTTGTACAGGACCTGGCAAACAATAAGTACATCATAATGCTTATTGATCAGTTGTTATTATTAGTGATCCTCTCCCTAAAAATCACAAAAAAAACACATTTTTAAAATTTACTTACTTGTATATATGCCATTTTTTCCTAATAGACTGTAAATAATTTATGGTTAGGGAATGTTGTCATTTTTATCTATCTCCAGACACCAAATGCCTTATTGATTGATAACAAGAGAATTCATGAACCAGCCTCATCCAAATTTTATTATGTAACTATTGGATTATAGCCAAGATTTTACATCATTTCAGATTCCTGCCCAAAGTTCTAAAAGACCATAACAGGTAAAATAGCAATGGGAAGTCTATTTTAGGCTTTTAAAAGAGGGTTCAATTCCATCCCTGAAAAGTTCTGTTAACAACATTGCAGTGTCTCATGCCCTCCCATAGTCTAGCAATACAAAATTTAACTCTTTCATATAGGAATACATAGCCTAACAGCCATCTGATATTGTTTTGCCTTTTATGGCAGAATTTCTTCAAAGTTCCAGCCTCTTGAAAAAAGGTTAAGTATTATGTTTGATTGTTTTATTTTAGGCAAAAGAACTTTGTTAATTTGTAAAGAATGATACAAATATTACACATTAATATTAAAACATCTAAAAAATTTAAGTTGTTTATAAGCAAAATGCCTTATATACTTCAAATAATAATAAAGTGACATGCTCAATGCCATCTTTATTCTGTATTTATGAGAGAATAGTTGAATGGGTTAGTTATATATTGGGGGAAATGCTATGAATTTGAGGACAAAGATCTTAGTTCAAGTGAGTCTTGATATTTACTAGTTCTATGACAATGAGCAAGTCATAGAGACCCAGAGCTCTCATCTGTGAAATGGGAATAAGAACACTTGCATCTCACTGAGCTGCTGGCAGAAAAACTTTTAGTAAACCTCAAAGCATTGAATCAAAAATCATTTATACTTAAATGAGATGATGTGTGCAAAAGCATTTTGCAGCCATAATGAACTGTCTAAATGTAAACTGACTCTCTGGAATGTCCTGTTTATGAATTTCTGAGGATTTTCCAAAAGCAACAACATTCATACAAAGTGATTAACACTAGAGTAAAATAAAGTCCAGGCTATGAAAAGAGAACTTCACCTCTGCCCAGAGAAAATATATAAAATGTGTGGTGTTAGGTAGACATTCCAGTAATGATATTTGGTCAATGTCTGGTTTTCCAAAGATAAGTTTGACTTTTTAGTGTTCACACTTGCATACCCACACACATATCAAACACAGTGGCCAAACTGCACCTTTGAGAAAAGTCCCTGCTTCATTCTCAGTATAAAGAATATGACTTAGATATGATAATATTCTAGGATCCACCATGATCATCACATGCAGAGAGAGTTCAGCAAAACTAACAAATATAGCCTTTTTTCATTCCTGAATGGAATGTACTATCAGAGCTTTTTTCTCCATAAATCACTCTCTATGAAAGTTTTAGGCTCTTTCATGGGGGGATATGGGGAAGGAATATCTCACCATAAATTTCACATTATAGGATATAACTTAAAAAATGAGCACCCGAGTCTATTGTCAACTTGTCGGTTTTTATACATGAGGAAAAAATGAGTACAGAAAGGTGAGTGATGGCAGGGAGGAAGTACACCATAGCATCCCACTTAGACACCTACGTATTGTCTCACTTTGCAATCTGAATCCTTCCAGATTTTTCTATTTCTGGGAATGCCTAGATGGAGTTGGTTTGGTGTCATGGAATAAGAATTTGACTAGGAGTCATAAAGTCTCAGTTCTACCACTAACTATGTGATCTTGACCTTCCTGGTCCTTGGTTCATTTATCTATAAAGTTGGGATAATAACTTGTTAGTGGTTACTTTACAAAACTGACATTACCACAGAATAAAGGAAGCATCTCAAGAAACATTAGGTATTTTGTAATTTGTGCTATAGTATTTTGTAGGATATATCCCAGATCCAGCATCTTAAACTGTGGTTTGCAACCACATAGTCTGGGGGGGGGGTCGCAAAATTATGCTTTATTTTCAGTAAATGTTTGATTTGTATACTTATTTTATATACCTATATATCCGGAGTAGCATAAAAATTTCTCAGGCAAAAAGGGATGTGAGAAAAGTTTAAGAAATCCTGGGCTACAACAATGGAGAAAGGCAGTTACATTCTTAAAGAGCGTAAAAAGGTAAACAGAATTTGAACAAGATGTCTTGACAATATGTCTTAGCAAATTACATCAATCAGGCAACAAAGTATTTCTATATTTGGAAGTGCATTATAGCAAGAGAGAGTGTGTTATTTGAAGGACATAAAACTGAGACACAGAGAATTAAATTAATTTGCTTAGGGTCACAGAATTAGTTATTATTTGAGTTAGAACTTTTTGAATTTATTTTTTCTGACTCTAAGTTCAGTGCTCAATCTATTGTTCCAACTAGCTGTCAAATAAAAAAGAAAAATAGATAATGACCTCAAACCATGCCTCAATAAGAACAATACTTAGTTTGCTATTTTAACAGCATGCATGTATGTGTGTGTGTGTGTGTGTGTGTGTGTGTGTGTGTGTGTATTCTATAATAGAGATTCTCTATATGAAGCAAAGTATCGTATTCTTTTGACTCTTCCCAATCTTTGGACTACTTTAAACTTATTTCCTCTGTTAATAGACAATCCAAGTATGTAGCCTCCATAGAAATGAAAGGAATTCTTCCTGTGATTCAAGAGAGTAGAGACATTAGTTGAAAGAACAATGGAGTCAGTTCTGCTGCTTACTATATGTGCAACTTTAAAGAAGGGACTTTTCCTATCTGGTCCCTTTCAGCTCTAAGTCCTCTGGATTACAACCATTTTTAGACAATATTTGTTTCCTCTAGACACAATTTGTCAATGTTCTTGAGTTGTTTCAGTCATATCCAACTCCATAACTGCATTTGAGGTTTTCTTAGCAAAGATACTGGTGGCAAATGAGGTCAAATGACTTGTCCAGGGTTACCTAACTAGTAAATGTCTGAAGCCAAATTTGAACTCATGAAGATAAGACTTCCTGACTCCAGGCCCAATGCTCTATTTACTGTGCCACCTAGTTGCTCACACTAGGTAAGATAAATTTCATTGACTTAAAGATTGATTTTAACTGGAAAATGAATGGATGCCCATCAATTGGAGAATGGCTGGGTAAATTGTGATATGTGAATGTTATGGAATATTATTGTTCTGTAAGAAATGACCAGCAGGATGAATACAGAGAGGCTTGGAGAGACTTACATGAACTGATGCTAAGTGAAATGAGCAGAACCAGGAGATCATTATATACTTCAATAACAATACTGTATGAGGATGTATTCTGATGGAAGTGGATATCTTCAACAAAAAGAAGATATAATTCAGTTCCAATTGATCAATGATGGACAGAATCAGATATACCCAGAAAAGGAACACTGGGAAATGAGTGTGGACTACTTGAATTTTTGTTTTTCTTCCCAGATTCTTCCTCTGAATCCAATTCTTCTTCTGCAACAAGAGAACTGTACGGTTCTGCACACATATATTGTATCTAAGATATACTATAGCGTATTTAGCATGTATAAGACTGCCTGTTATCTAGAGGAGGGCGTGGAGGGAGGGAAAAGTCAGAACAGAAGAGTGTAAGGGATAATGTTGTAAAAAATTACCCATGCAGATGTTCTGTCAATAAAAAGTTATGATAATAAAAAATAATAAAGATTGATTTTAAAGTAGATACCTATTTTCTTTGACCAGAAGTGTTAGAAAGAATAATAGAATCACAGATATAAATTTGGAAGAGGTCTTGGAGGTCACTGAATCCATGTCTTAATTCAGTCAAGAAACTAAAGTCAGTCTCCTGCCTCTCCCTTTCCCTTTCTCAGACAGTCTAAATCTAAAAGTCCAGATGTAAAGTTTTAGTTCAGATAAGACCAGTCCTGAAAATTATAACACTTTTTAATTCTGATTAATCATGTTTTCTCATTAATCATTAATCAGTTGAAGACACAGGGGATAAAAGAAAGGATAAAAGAAGAGGAAAAAAATTAAAGAATTAGGGGATAGTTTATTTATTTGAGGGGACTGACTTGGACGGTAGCTTTTCAAAATATGAAATCTCTAACTCTGAAAAAGTTTCTCTTTATTTCTATCTTGTTCAAAGTCTTAGGGCTTTTTCCAAAAATGAAAGAAATCAATTCTTTGCAAATCTTCAAACCAAACTACAAAATAAAGTAAAATCTTTCAAAGCAGAGAAGCCTTTACCTTTATCTATTCAAAATTTCCATTTTCAGAATTTTGGAATGGTGATAAAATTGAAGCTTCATTGTGTGAAGCTTAATCTCATTGGATTTGGCTCAAAGAGAGAATATCAGACATATTTAGTTTAATATGGAAACTTGTCTCATCCTGTAGGGAATTAGGAGGAGAAAGGGGAAAGGAAGGAGAGGTAAAGGAAGGGAGAACAGTAGAAGGGGAAAGTGATAAGAAAGGGAGAGGGGCTGTAAAATGAGAGGACAGATTGAGGGAGGTGTGGTCAGAAGCAAAACATTGGTAAGAAGGGAAAGAGGGAAAGCAAAAAGAAAAATATAATGGAGATAAAATTGAAGCTTCAGAACAAGCAGACATTGTTGACAATGAGAACTCAGAAAATAGGAATGAGCAGCCTTGGTTCTCTGTAAGAAAAGTTGTTATTTTTTAATGTTTTTTACAATGAGTTCTTTCTCTATTTTTTTGAATTGTAAAGGAAAAAAGTCAGGAATATAATGTACCCTTTTAAAAATCAAGTTAAGAGTTTCTTCTGTTCTCAAAATTTGCCCATTAGATATATTTTGGCAAAACTAAGAGATTCCTAAAAGTTTAGCAGCTTTTAACTTCACTTCTAAACACAATCAAAAACAATGTGAAGTAAATTTATTTAGTAAACTTATAATCACTCTCTGAATAATCTTTTTTTTAATGTATGTATAACCAAAAAAAGATAATTTCATGAGTAAAAGTAAGGTATGCATATTATTGCATTTTGTTGCTAAATTAATGAAGTGATTTTAGAGTACAATGAGTAACAAAAGTTAAACATTTTATATATTTCTAATTTTCAATTCAATTTAAAATTTTTGAAAGTTGCTTGCAGAGATATTAAATGATCTATATAGTGTCACACAGTCAATGCATAACAGAAGCAGGTTTTAAATTCAAATCTTCCTCATTAATTAGGACTAGTATCTCTCCACAATTCCACTTGGCTTCCCAATTTAATGTAGAATTTTTATTATATAGTTAACAAAGAGTAGAAGAGAAAGAGGGAATGGACTCCAATGAGGAGAAAGAAGGGCATGATCAAGGCAGGGTGAAAACACCAAGAGTGATGTTGGCCTATTTCTCACATCCAGATTAACCCTGGACCCTAATCACTTAAGGAAACAATAGGCATTTTGTCTTGTGTCTACTCTAATGCCTAGTCTTCTTGATCTACTACATCTATTACTTTCAGTCCAAATTGTGGAGGGTTTTAAATCTTTGAATTTCTCTTTTGAAAGGGTTAAAGTACCTGCTCAAGAGTTCAATTGGATTAAGCAAGAAAAAGCCAAAACAAGTCAGATTATGAATTTAAATTCAGTCTTTTGTTTCTAATCTCTTCCCACATAGAAAATGAACACTTTGGAGAACCTCATATATGAGAGTGGCTTACTTCGGACTTTTTGTTGATTTTTTCCCATTCTGTTAAAATGTCAGTCAGGTTCCTTCACTTGAGCCTACAAAATAAACTTGTAAATCTTTCTTTTATTATTGATAAAGAGCCACCAAGGAGATTTGTCAAAATTACAGCTATGAGACCAAAACACAAGACAACAAGATTGGTACTGTTTAAAAATCACATTTTTTTCAAAGAATATTATACCCTTGAATACAGTCAGAAAGAAGCAGAATTGAGTTCTAATAAGTCTCAAAATGTATTTATGTCTCTAAAGCATATGGGGATTTATGGACCTTCAAAAAGATAAATCCCTGATATCAATTTAGCTTCTTTATAATTTGCCCTTTATCCTAACAGACAAGCAGAACAAGATAAAAATTGATTCTATTGAAAGCTTTCAAATTCAAAATTCATTGAAATTGCCTCAGGAATTCAGCATAAGGCATTCTGCCTGTCATGGTTGGTAGGTTTCCTATTCTTCTCTAACCTAATATTGATAAGGAATCTCATAGATATAAAACAAAGTTTACTACTGTCTTCACTTCTACCTCCCTTACCCCAAAATAATCAGATCTGAGGGAGCTATAGTAGGACTCCACTTTTCAGGGAACACAGACAATATGAGCTGATCTTGAGCCAATCATAGACATGTGAGAGCCTGAACAGGGAACACAAAACTCACATCAGGAAGAAAAGAAGTCAAAGGGGGACTATCCTGCATCATTAATTAGGACAAGTATTGAGCCTGAGGGAGAGAGGCCTTTCCTGCAGACCAACAATCAGTTCCTAAATCAGGATCTGAACAGAAGCGCGCGCGCGCACACACACACACACACACACACACACACACACACACCAGTCATGGCAGGGCTAGACCAGGGACCATATTGTTAGAAACATTCAAAACACATATTGTACATCAGAAGCAGAGAAGTCAGTTCTACATTGGGAACTTTGTCTAGGACTGATATCCCACAACTTAGATTTAAAGCACAGAACTACATTTTAGTACCAAAGTATCTATGAAAAAAGTGAAACTTTTTATTTGTTTAAAGAAAATTATTATTAAATATATAAATTTCATATAAGTGTAGGAACTAGATCTGTGATTTCACTGGCATAAAGTGTTCCCCACTAAAGAACTTCTACCAGTGGAAACTAATACTTCCTTTGTAACTTATAGTCTTAGAGAGATATCTGGGTAATAAAAAGTTAAAGTACTTGACCAATGTAACACAATCAATATTTATCATAGGCGGAATTTGAATCCAGATTTTCCTCACTTTGAGATTTGACACACTCATCATCCTTTCATAGAGAAGTATGTATACGTGCTCTAAACCCATTTTGTTCTTATGTGTTAACTGGGATATGCCCCCAGTCCACTCAATGCCCTATCAGTTCACTGACGGTACAGGTACAAATAATACCAGTTACCCACAAATTGCAAGATTGGTAGCTTATTAAGCAATAATACAATATGCACAGTTCTGACTGAACTTTTTCTTTTGGTGCACGAGATAATTGCACTGAGCTGAAGCAGCCAGGTATGCAAGAACAACCAGCAATGAACCCAACTTATCTGCTGATTTTTACAAGGCATGCTTCGGGCAGATGGCTGGTCCTGTTGACTGATGGAGAGAAAAACAAACAAACAAAAACAATCTGCAAAAGCACTGAACCAATAGCTGCAGGTGAATAGATAGTTCTGTTTCCCAAGATGGCACCACAATCAGTCATATAGAACAGTAGATATGTGAGTTGGAACTATAACAATTGACCCAAATGAAAATGCACTCCTTTATCCCGTTCTGAGGCTGTTCATAAACAACATATTTAAGTAGGATCATTGCTTTAGAGCAGAACATAAACTTAGAAATCATCTCACCAAATGGTGTCAGATAAGTAGAAACAGAGCCACTAACTGTCTCTGACATACTGACTTAGAAAAAAAACATCAAGGTATAGCATCAGCAATCCTCCAGAAGGAAGAATAATGAGCATGGCTAGAAAGAAAGTTTTATCGGAAGAAAAGAGAATTAGTCATGAGAAAGAACAAAGTGATTGAGTGCTCTATCTGCCTATCTTACCAGACCAAATATTCTCTGCCACTCACATGTGCAGGAAAAGTGAACAGTTGGGATACTATCTGAGACTATGTAAACATTTATTTAAATTGTGGGGTTATTTTTTGCATTTGAAAATATGAATCTTCAGCTTCAGAACATTCATGGTAAATACATCCATATTCAGGTATTCTGTACAGCTTCATGCTGATACAACATAATCGCTCTCTGCACTCCCAACTCAGTGCTATGTGTTATGTGTCTGTCTCATGTCAAGATATCACAACCTCTGACAAATACAAGCCTGAATAAACGGAAGAGGATTAAGAAGGTGTTATCAAGGACATGACTTTTACTAATCTTGTGATGCTGACCAGTTCCTTGGTGCAGCCATAAACGTCAGGCAATTTGCAGCTCAGCCTAGCACACAACTTTCCTATACAAACATAACAGAAAGGGTTTAAAGACGTAGATATGAAAATACCAAGAAATGATTGTAGTTCAATCATTTCAGTTATGTCCAACTTTGTGACTTCATTTGGATTTCTGTATTTTTTTTTAACCAAAGATACAGGATTGGTTTGCCATTGCCCTCTTCTAGCTCATTTTATAGATGAGGAAACTGCAGCAAACAAGATTTGGTTGCCTATAAAATTCTCAAAAGCTAAAACTGTTATGATAATTAGTTCCAGCCACCATTGTGATGGTAGAGCAAGCCTTAATGTTTTCCACTCACAACCCCTTTTTGCCCAGAAAATTTTTATGTATATAGATATGTAAAATAGGTATACAAACATTAATTGATAATAAATCATAAATAAATTTATTTTTAAATAATTCTTTGGTATACATATAATTTTCTATTTATTAAAGATGGTAATTTGCAAATTAATGAGGTGTGCTTGTTTTTTTTATATAAAAAAACTAAATCTTGTTGGAATATTTGATACCTTTACTGTTGCCAACATTTTTTGTGACCCCACAGTTTAAGAAGCTTTGTGGTGAAGATACTCCTGGTCCCCTGATGAATGTATTCTTTGATTTGGAAAATTATTCAAATAACCTCTTTCTCTTTGAATTAAGGCTGCTGATGAGACAGTTTAGAACTTCTTCCTTTCCAAGTTTCCCAATTGTTTCTCTTAAAGCTACAAATAAGAACTGGCATACCCAACTTAACAATTAGCCATAATTTTAATAGCATGGGAATTATGAGAAAACATAGATAATTTCCAAGCACCCATAGTTTAGTCAGTCACTAATGC
Organism: Antechinus flavipes; assembly: GCF_016432865.1. NCBI lineage: Eukaryota > Metazoa > Chordata > Mammalia > Dasyuromorphia > Dasyuridae > Antechinus > Antechinus flavipes. The sequence continues at coordinate 343,603,338 of NC_067398.1, read as the reverse complement.
TAGCAGGGCTCTTACAGAGAGTTATAGAAAGTGAAGAGGTGGGAAGTGGGGAGGGATGAGGAATTCTGAACTATGAGACTGAACAAGACCACTCACCTGTGAATACTCACTGTTTCTGCTCAGGTCACCATCCCATTTCTACTTTTCAGCCCTTAGGTGTTATGCCCCAGGTACTTTCACTGGTACCCACTCTCTTCTGTTCTCTTTGCAAAGATGGAAGAACTGCACTCAGCTCCCTCCCACTGCATGCTTCTCAGGAAACTCCCTGGCCATAGTCTTTTGGATGTTTTATTATTATTCAGTCATTTCAGTCATATCTGACTCTTTGTGATCCCATTTGGGATTTTCTTGGCAAAGATTACTGGAATTGTTTCCCATTTTCTTCTCCAGCTCATTTTACAGATAAGGAAATTGAAATAAACAGGTTAAATGACTTGCCCAGAGTCACCAGCTAGTTAAGTGTCAGAAGCCATATTTGCACTTGGGTCTTCCTGATTCCATGACCAGAAAATTCTTAGCTCCTCCAAGGTCACTGTCTTTTTCCAACTCCTTCCCCAATTATTTCATTTTTCAAAAAAAAAAAAAAACCATTATGAATGGAAAACAGATGCAAAGGAAAGCTATAGTGGCCTAGTGCATCCCATTCCTATGTTCAATCTATATATTTATTTTGCCTATATTATAAATATAAATTGATATTGTTATCAAATTTATATACTTACTTCTGTAACTATATGTTTATAGACATAGATATTTTATATCTATATCTATCTCATATTTACATCTCTATCTCTATATCAATATTGATATAAAATCTATATATCTATATCTATAGTTATACTTCTATACCAATGCAATGAATGAAAGATGATAATACCTATCCCCTCAATCATGTCATTTGGGTATGGAAAGCTAGTCAAATTATACTTCATTCTAATTTTTTTCATTATTCTGTCATTGTGACTAAATTCCTCCTGGTTGCTAGGTTTCCTGTCATGAGCCAATAAGTCTGGCAATGATTCATTAGTCCTTGATGTCTACCACTTTCTAATCACCAATGCAACTAACTCAGCATGGAGTCTTCACAAGCTGGGAGCTGACAAGAATTACACATTCCTGATTACAGTTGGGTAAGAAGATGATGGAGATGATCGTCCCTTGATAGAAAATTCTCATTGGAAACTTCAACTTCTCTAAAGATGAGTTAGTTCCTTAGTATGTGACTGAATAGGCATCCATCACTGGAATATCCAATATGCCTGACCCCAGGCAATGGCCTGCTTTAGAGTTATAGTAGCTACCATCACCCCAAAAAGAAAAAATAGAAAGGGACCATGGGACCTTGGAATATGCAGAATCAGAGAATCTGCATTCCAAAACCTGACTTTGCCAATTACCTTTTGGCAACCTCTGGACTTCAGGTGCCTCACCTGTAAAATAAATGGGTTAGACTAAATGACCTTTAAGGTTCCTTGTAGTTCTAAACCTATGATCCTAATTAACTTATATATATATCAACTGGTAAGCAAGCGGAGCCTAACCATCGGTCTGCTGCAAGATGTCATGCTAGCAATCTCCAATCAATTAGTAATGACAATTATAAAAACATTCATGTGAGCTACACCCATATGGATTTCTATTTATATGAATTATTGAAAAAACAAAAATTGGATACACTTAACCCAGTGAGGTAAAGTTGGTACTAGTATATGCACTCTATCTCCCACAGAAAGGAAATCCTTCAGTAGAACTTGGTTCCCCAGTCTGAATTCCTTCATCCCTGAGAAGTTAAACAAAGGACTCTTTTGTCCATTGGAACAGTACAGGTTGCAATCTACAGGTTATACTGAAAAGGAAAAAATAAACTTTTATAAAACCTGAGTCACCTCAGCTGAGTCAGCTCTTGCTGCCTGAGACCAATAGTATGAAGATACAGTAAAAAAGCAGATGTGATCCTATTGCTCTAATGGCAACTGAGTATTCAGAATAAGAGAGATGATGGTCCCATCTGTGCTGCTCAGATCCAATCTGGAGTTTTATGTTCAGGTTTAGGGCCATACTCTAAGCAATACTGACTCATGATGATAGAATAAAAATGAAAACAATGTACATGGGAGGGAGTATCAACTGTTTGCTGGGGTTCACCATGACTTTCCTACATAGAGTGAATGTAAATATAGAGTAAGATACAGAGCACCTGAATTGTGGACTCCTGTGCTCCTCTTTGGATTCTATTTCAGACTAAGAGAGCCCTGGGGTACGAAGGATAAGGGAAAGAGCAGGGTCAGCTAGGTCCTTGGGTATCCTGGCAACAGGAAGACTGGGAATTATGGGGAGACAAAAACACAAAAGAACCTAAACTCCAACTCTTTGGCACAGACGTAGGCAAAGAAAACACTGGAAGTTGGGGTATTTGATTTAGGTCTATTGTTTTTAACCAATAATAAACATTTATTAAATGCCTATAGTATAAGAGAATATAGTACTTAGGCTAGGGAAATTTCAAAATTAACAGTTTCTGCCCTCAAAGAATTTAATCTAATAGAGAATCTAATATGTCACCTCCATGAATAGATGTAACATAATGTTACATAATAAGTGTGTATTGATAAAGTTACAAAATGATGTGCTTTAGAAAATCTGAGGTGGGGAGGAATTTTTAGAGAGTAATGACTTTTTTTCTGGGAGAAGGAGAGTGATCAGAGAAGTTTTCTTGGCTGGGCTTTAAAGTATGAGCAAGAGTCTAAATGATGAAGCTAAGAAGAAAGGCATTCTGAATATGGATAGCAGCCTAAGCAAAACTTGCCCCCTTCTGAGGGTGAAGCAATATTCAGACTGAATGAAGTATGAAGTATACATAGGGAAGGAATAGGTGTCATGCATAGAAAGGTAGAGTGGTATCAAATTTCAGAGGATTTTGCACACCAGACAAAGGAGTCTGAATGTTACTCAAGAACCACTAGAGATTTTTGAACTAGTGAATGATTAAACATGATCCAAATAAAGGTCACTGTGATATTTTTTTGTATAGGAACTCCCAGGAAAAAAGATTCTAGCAAACAAAATCAGCAATTGTGCTTGCCACTTATAGCAAGCCTAGACTCATAAGGAAAGGTTGTGATTTGCCTAACATCACACAATTTGTATCAGAGGCAGCTCTAGAATCTCAAATTTTCCTAGCTCCAGTTCAAACACTCAATGAGCAATTGTGTTTCTCCAAGCATAAGAACTTTTTTGTGGCAACAGTATGGCAGAAGAAAACAATATTATAATTAGCTTTAAAATTTATCAATTGTCGTGTGTGTGTGTGTGTGTGTGTGTGTGTGTGTGTGTGTGTGTGTCTACATAGTACAATGGAAAGACTCAGACCTGGAGTCAGGAAGTCTCATCTTCAAGAGTTCAAATCTGGCCTCAGATACATATTAGTTGTGTGGCTATGGCTAAGTCACTTAACCCTGTTTGCATGAGTTTCCTTATCTGTGAAATGAACTAGAGAAGGAAATGAAAATCCTCTCCAATATCTTTAAATCCAATATCTTTTATTTTTAATGGTGTCACAGAGTCGGACATAACTGAAATTATTGAACAATAACAACTACTACTACTACTATCACTACCACCACCACCACCACCACCACCACCACTACTATCATTAACACCACTTTTACTTCTACTGCCACCACCACTACAACTACTACTATTACTACCACTGTCACCTTTGTTGTTGTTTGTTTGCTTGATTTTTTTCTTTTTTTTCTCCCTTTTGATCTGATTTTTCTTGCACAACATGACAAGTAAGAAAATTTGTTTAGAAGAATTGCACATGTTTAACCTATATCCAATTACTTGCTGTCTGGGGTAGGAGGGAGGGAGAAGAGAGGGACAAAAATTTGGAACACAAGGTTTTACAGAGGTGAATGTTGAAAACTTACTTTGTATGAATTTATAAAAATACTATTTTAAAAAATAACATTTAAAAAAGAATAGAATATAAAAAAGGAAAGCTAAGAACTTAAGCTCTGATTAAAAAAAAAAAACCTATGGGAATTTACTTGCTCAACTTAGGAGTTTAGTGTTCAGTGGACTGGACAAGGTAAACATCATTAACCTACTTTTCTTTCTTTATAGTGACTTTTTTAGTGTTCACTGTATAGTGTATTGATAATTTTTATAGCACACAGAGTGTGAATTATGTTGACAATTTTCTCAAAAAATATTTCCCAGCTCTTCTCCATAAATCTCCTTTTTACTTCCCCATGGGAAAAAAAAAAAAACATTTCACAGTTATTTACATGATTTCCAGCTGCTGAAGTTCAAATGTGTGGGGATAGAAATGTTTGTTTCTTGCAAATGAAGACATTAATCAGGCTGTGGGACAAATAAGTACTTAAAAGTAATTACAGGGATAAAAGAGAGAGAAAAAGAGAGGGGAAGTGGAGAGAGATTTCCAATGACATTATAAGAAGCTCCCTGGAAGGCTTAATCTATATGTACAAGCTGTATGACTATAAGCAAATAATTTAACTTCTTGTTGAATTAGACAAAACTCTAAAAAAAAATAGGGTACAGAAAAGAGTATTGAATTACATTGGTAGAGTTAGTCACCTAATTGTTCCCTACGCCACTGAAATCACAGAACTAGTACCATTCTCGTTCCTGAAAATAGCCAAGGAAAGAGAGAACAAGAGTCTGGAGTACTATTTCAGTGAAAAGAAGAAGATGAACTGCAAGAGATACAGTGTAAGTGGAATAGATAATACTTCCTATTTATCGTTTATGAGGGCTGAGGAAAAAGAAGTCCAGGATAACTCCAAAGTTGGGAACCTGGTAACTGGAGTGATGGTCATACTCTCAACAAAAAGAGGGGAGTTAGGCTATGAGTCTCTATCAGACCCTGTCTTCTATTAAGCTGATTTTATACATGATATTCATTCTAATAAACTGGAAACTTTGAGTTTCCAGAGTCCAGAGTACAGTAATGAGTATCGAGACTACCATTTTTCAACTTCATATCTCTAGCACTGAGCAGAATATCTAGCCAGTGCTTGACAAGTGCTTTTAAAGTGAATGGAATTGTTCTTTTCTCTCCTGGAATGTCTCTTCTCTCCTTTTTACCTGTCTGAATCCTTGAAGGCACTACTAAAAGACTACCTCTTTCTTGAAGCCTTCCCTAATAACCTCATTGGGGAAAAACATTTTCTACCTCTATAACTTCTAATAAAGTTTTCCAACTGAATCAACTGTACACAGCTTTACAACTGTAATTTGACAGTGACCATTTATTACCCAGTATTTTAACCATCTTGGCACATATTTTATCTCTTCAACTAAATTATGATTAAATACAGCAAATATGTATTAGTTCCTTTCTATGTACAAATTATTATTCTAGGTCTTGGAGAGGCAGATTCCATATTTTTTATATTTTCAATGCCTTATATCTAATAGCAGCTCAATCAATCTTTACTGATTTCTGACTTCTGAAATTCTGAACTTATTTGCTGATTGAGGACAGCACTTAACATTAGGAGACTTTTGCCTATATCTCACCTCAGACACTTATTAGCCATGTCGTTCTAGGCATATCACAATCCCTCACAGCTTCAGTTTCCCATCAGTGAAATGAAATTAAGAATATTTAAAATAACTTCCTCACAGCATCCTGAAAACCTTCAGGAGCTAAATGAACATTTGGGATTGACATTATTTTTGTTATTTAGAAACTTCCAGTTTCAAATTGGGAGAGGTGATTTCTATTTCTGAAATAAATCTGGAAACCATCAAAGTCAATTTGTTTATATGAAGTAAGCTCTCTGGGATTTGTAAAACTTGGTTGAAAAGTAACAACATGAGATTCTTTATGATGATTTAAAAAATCACAAGCAGAACAGTTGCCTATCACATAGATAATGGCCAAACAAACTATGGTATATGTAATAGAATATTGTTATGCTATAAAATGGCATGAGAAATTTAGAGAAACATGGAAAGTTTTATACTGACTGATGCAAAGCTAAGTAAGCATAATGAGAACAAAATTCAGTGATTTATATAAAGGTAAATAATTAAATATTATCACTAAAAAAAGGTTAATTGTTATGAATTGTAATAAGCCATCTCAATTTAAAGTTCTAATGGAGTGGAAAGAACACTGGCTCTGGAGACATAGGGCATGATTTCAAATTCTGCCTCTGATTCTTTCTATATGTACAACATTACACAAGTCAATTAAACTGTTTCATATCTCAGTTCCCTCATATCTAAAATGAAAACCAGTAGTCCTGGCCCTATGATATTTATAGTCTAGTAGGGGCAATATAACATACATATTAATAAATGTAATATGAAATGGGATGTAATGGGAGCTAAGGACAGATGGTCTCTAAGATTCTTTCCACTATTAGAGCCATGATTCTATGTTCTGATAAAGGAACAAATTGTCCTCCCCTCAGTAGAGATATAAGGACTACGGATGTGGGATGAGGAACACACTGTCCAATGTAGATGCTATGTTGCTTGGCTGTGTTTTTTAATGTTTTTCTTTCTTACTAGGAATGGCTCAGGAATGACTAGGAGTCCTCAGGGACTCAGGACATCAAGAGAAAATGATTATAGTATAAAAACAAAAGACAATGATAAAACTTTAAAAGGAAAAAGGAAAACCATACAAGAACATATTATTTTATATACTTTTGGATTCATTCTGCCCCAGATCCCAAAAACACCACCATGATCTTAGTACTCTGACCCTCTGCTTTCAAATGAAACCTAGACCATGAAATGAGGTGAGAGTGATAAATACAGGGAGAAGAAAATTAAATAGAGAGACAGTACTACATGCCAATTTTAAAAACCCAACACTATTTGAAAAGAAGGATTTGGATGATCCTTTACTCCACTATCCCTGTTTTTGATTGTTTTTAAAGTACACAGCCCCAAGGATAGGTAAAGCAAATTAATAGGTCAACAACAGTTTAATGAGCAACAACTTTCCTGAAAAATATTGTAGTACTAGATGTTCTATGGGGATACAAAGGAAAAGAAAAGCATAAAAGTACAACTTTGTTCGGGGAATTGGTATTTGATGGGGGAATGGAGGGTGGAAGGGATACAAGTAAAAGTGGGGAGGTGGGGAGACAAAGTGACATATCAACCAAATAATAGTTGCTAAATAATAGAGTGAATTCCAAAATATTGAGAGGAAGTTCAAGGGGAAAAGTTATTAAAGTAAATGTTAACCCAAGAAGTTTATTACAAAAGATTGGTTTTGATGCTAGACTAGAGATGCAGTAGGGGAAATGGAAAAAGAAGCTGGCATTGCTACTTGCTATCTGTGTGATCTTGACCAACTCATTTAACCTGTCAGGCCCTCAGTGTCCCTAACTGTAAAGTGAGGGCATTGGATGAGATAGCCTTAAGATAGGCTTCAGAATAAGATCATGAAGGATAAAATGGAACACAGCTAAAAAGTGCAAAGTAGTGGCCCCAGTGCTGACCTTTACTGTTTCTGATATATCATATGCTTATATCTTCTTTTGCCTACCTTCTCTTCTTCTTCCTTTCTTTTCTCTTCATTCCTTCTTCCCTCCCTGCTCCCTTCTATTTCTTTCTTTCTCTCTCTCTGTCTGTCACTGTGCCTCTCTTTTTCTTCTCTCATCTTTCCTTCCTCTCTTTCCTCTCTCCTGCCTCTCTATCTTCTCCATCTCCTCTTTCTCTTTCTCTCTTTGAATACATCAAGCAAATTCCTTTCAAAAGCTCTCCAATTTCATCAGCACTGGTTTTCCCTTTATCAATAGAGAATGCAGATTTTCCATATCTATATCTTTAAAAGGGCCATCACAAATCTATTACCCAATTCTCTCATTCTATAAATGAAGAAACTGAGAGAAAAATGAAGGAAATTGCCTGAGGTAACCCAAAAGTAATCATTAGTGGTAGAATTAAACTTTAGTTTCTTTTAATCCCAAGTCTGCAATATCTCTACTGTCTCTCTTCAAGAGTTGTTGATATTTCTCTCAGTACTGAGCTAGATTGGTCCTCAGATCACAGATGTCCTTAGGTTGGTACTCAAAGTTTTTTCAGCTTCATGAGATCTAATAGAGCTTGCCACTTATGGGCACAGACTTGGAAAATTCAGAGTTGCAATCTGACAGAAATTAGACATAAACCAACATCTCACACAACAAACTAAGATAAGATCAAAAATAGCTACATGATTTAAACCTAAAGGGTGATATCATAAGCAAATTAGAAAAGCAAGGAAAAAAATTACCTGCTAGATCTATGGATAAGGGAATAATTTAAGACCAAATAATAGAATCAAAGGAGATTAAAATGACTAGATTTGATTGCATTAAACTTTAAAAGAATTTAAACAAACAAAACCAATGAAATTAAAACTAGAAGAAAAACAGGAAACTGGGAGAAAATTTTGACAGCAATTTTCTCTGATAAAGGACTCATTTCTCAAACATATATGGAACTGAGCCAAATTTATAAAATTATGATCCATTGTCCAAATGATAATTGGTCAAAGGATTTGAACAGGCAAGTCTTTCGAAGAAGAAATTAAAGCTATTCAAAATCATGTGGGGGAAAAGTGCTCTAAATTAGCAATAATTTGGAGAAATGCAAATAAAAACTATTCTGACATACCACTTCATTCATACAAATTAGATAGATTAACATGACAGAAAAGGAAAATAATAAATTATGGAGAGGATATGGAAAAATAGATACATAAATGCATTGTTGATAGAGTTGTGAAATAGTCTAACCATTCTGAAAAACAATTTGGAACTATACCAAAAGGGTTATAAAACTGTGCATACTCTTTGATCCAGCAGTACTGCTACTAGGTCCTCAAGGAGACTGTAGAAAATAAAAAAGGTTCATATGTACAAAAATATTCATAGCAGCTCCTTTTGGCAAAGAATTGGAAGTGGAGAAGATGACCATCAATTGGGTAATGGGTAGACAAGTTTTGGTGTATGGTTGTTACGGAAAATTATGGTGCTATTAAAAACTGATTGAAGGAATGGCTTCAAAAAAATCTCAGAAGATTACATTAATTTATGCAGAGTGATCAGAATTAGAAGAATATTATGTATGTTAACAACAATATTGTAATGATAAACTAAAAGACCTAAGTCTCTACTCTGACAAATACAATGATAGATTATAATTCCAAAGAACAAATGAGAAAAAAAAATGCTATCCACCTCCAGAGAGAGAACTGATACACTCAGAATACAGACTGATGAATATTTTTGCCTACTTTCTTAATTTTTCTGCTTTTTAATGGTTAATGTGGAAATAAGTTGTGCATGACCACATATGTATAATGGGTATTGTATTTTTGCCTTCTCAGTGGGTAGAAGAGGAAGTTGAGGAAAGGATGGAATTTAGAATTAAGAAGAGATAGATATTCAGAATCATCTCCACATTCTGAAGAGGCATTCTAACAAACAGTATCACCATTTGCTCTTCACATATCAATTTCAGCTATACATTTTAACTCTGATCTTCTCTTCCCCTTTCTTTTGATTAACTGATTAGTAAAATTCTCCCTCACTATCTTCTAATCCGATGAAGGCAAATGTTCAAGGAAGCTTTACTATCATATTTCAAAACCGAGGCCTTACAGAATAATTAAAATGTGAAAAATACAAGAACAGAGTAGAATGAGAGATCCTTTTAAAGAAGACTCTGAAATGCCATCTGCAGCCAGGTACTTAATGTAATCCAATCAACAGGAAGAAGAAAAAGACAAAAGTTACTGACAAGGTAAGAGATTTTAGATTGTTCTCCTGCTGTTAATTGAAGACAAATAGAGAATACCAGGATGTGGTGTTCTCTCTGAATACCATTCTGAAGGTATAAATTCTCCATGATGAGAACACAGCAAGACCAGCAGTTCATTTAAGCATGTACCTACTTCCCTCTAGGTACTCTCATTTCAGGAATATGCTTCTGAGATGGGAAAAAGTATCTCAAAGCAGGAAGAGCTTTAGACTAACAGTTAGAAACAATGAATTCTTATCTGACTCCACCACAAACTAATTATATGTCTGAGTCAGTCACAACTATGACTATGGAATTATGTATTCTCATGAGCCATAGTCCCTTCAAGTTTTAAAATTCTATTGTTTTGATACATTCATTCTTGGTAGGAAGGAGAATGAGAGCTCCTAAAGTGGAACAGACCCTTAGAATTTACTATAGTATGGATTTTTTTTTTTTAAAGGCAGGATAGTTCTGGCTTAGTTTAAAATCATTTTTATACAAGAGGTGATGTTAATTCCAACTGCCCCTTTCAAGAGTATTAAAATCATAAGAACTTATTAAATGTCAATAATGTGTAGTCTCTCTCTTTTCTCTTACTTAAAGGCCAAGTAGCATCATTTCTGCTTCTACTTCCTGAATTTCTACTCACTTCTTGATCTTTTTAACTCACTGTGTTGAAACTTTGTGAGACAGATAGATGATGACCTCTTGACTTCTAAATCCAGTATACATTTCTCAGTCCTCAGTCTTCTTTTCCTGTCTGTAGGCTTTAACATAAAAACATCTATCCCTCTGAAATGTTCCCCTTTCCTTCTTATCAAAACATCTGTCTTCTGGTTCTCCTCCACACTGTCTGAATTCTCTTTTTCTGTTTCCTGAGAGATAGAGACAGACAGACAGACAGACATAAACAGACAAACAGAAAGAGACATAGAGATAGAGAAAGAGACAGAAAGAGCTAGAATGAGAGTGTACTAGTCTTTTCTAAACTCTAGTATCATATCAATAACTGCTTACTTACCATTTCCAACTGGATGCCCCAATAACATCTTAAATTCATTCAGGTCCAAAACTGCACTAACCTTTTTCTTTCCCAGCCCACTCCTTCAAACTTGCTTATTTCTGTTCAAAATTTCTTCCCAATCCAAATAAATCATAAAGGACCCGCATGTACAAAAATGCTTGTAGCAGTCCTTTTTGTAGTATCAAGGAACTGGAAACTGAGTGGATGACAATCAGTTGGAGAACGAATGTTATGGATATTATTGTTCTATAAGAAACTATCAGCAGGATGATGCCTGAAAGACCTGGAGAGACTTACATGAACTGATACTAAGTGAAGTGAGCAGAGCCAAGAGTACATTGTATACAGACACAACAAGATTATGTAATGATCAATTCTGATGGACTTCGTTCTCTTCAACAATGAGGTGATTTAGACCAATTTCAATGGTCATGTGATGGAGAGAGCTATCTGCACCCAGAGAAAGGATTGTAAAGACTGAGTATGGATCACAATATAGTATTTTCACCTTTTTTTGTTGTTTGCTTGCATTTTGTTTTTTTTCTCATTTTTTCCCCTTTTTGATCTGATTTTTCTTGTGCAGCATCATAAATGTGGAAATATATATAGAAAAATTATACATGTTTAACATATATATTGGATTATTTGCTATCCAGGGTAAGGTGTGGGGAAAGAGAAGGAGAAAGATTTGTAAAGCAAGGTTTTTCAAGAGTGTATGTTGAAAACTATCTATGCATGTGTTTTGAAAATAAAAAATTTTATTTAAAAAAACAATTTCTTCCCAATCACTCAGATTCATTATCTCAGAGTAACCATGACTCTTCCTTCTGACAAAGGGATATCATTTGTCAAATGCACTGTTTTAGCTTCCAAAACACAGATCATACTCTTCTAAAACATTTTCTCCTGAGTCTCAGTCACCATCTTATGACAGGCCCTTACTTTCTCTGACTCAACTATTGCAATGACCTCCTGCTTGACCTCTTTTCTTCAAGTCTCTCCCCTCTCTAATCCATCTTCGATAAAACTACCAAAATAGTACACCTATAATACAGTTATTTTCACTTCCCTATACAAAAACCTTACATGGCTTCCTAATGCTCTTAGGAAAAATATAAGCTTTTAAGCCAGGCATTTAATCCTTTTGAAATCTGCTGCTAACATATCTTCCCTAGTTCCATTTCTATGACTCACCTCTATGTCTACTATATTCCATGAAAGTTAAGACTACTAACTTTTTCTAAAACTCCCATTCCATCTTCCATCTGCTCTCCTCTTGCCCATGTTTATAATGTTCTCACAGGAGCAAAGATTTAGAGCTGTAAGAGATCTTAGAGGATGTCTAATCCAATTCCATCATTTTACACATGAAGAAATATCAAAGCTTAAGGTCACATAGAGATTTAGTAAGAGGTGGGATTTGAACTCTGGTTCTCCAAATCCAAATCCAGTCTTGTTTCCACTGTACTGAATTGCCTCATATCCTTTCCTCAACTTTGCCTTTCAGTTTTTAGTTCTTCAAGTTTTGGCTCAAGCAATAACTCCTTCATGTAACTTTTCCTGATTTCTTCTCAGTTATTCTTAATTTTTTCTTTTTAAAATACCATATTTCCTCATCTATGTACATGTTATATCCCATACCTTAATAAAAATTAAATTCCTTGAGAATAGGAAATGTTTTTATTTTGTGTCTGCATCCCCAGCACCTACCTATAATGTCATGCATACAAAAGGTATTCAGTAAATACTTATTGACTTGAATTAAACTTATGTTCTATACAGGCCAGCATTCTCTGAAGTGAGTCAAAGAATATTTTATTACAAAGGGATGACTTGGTTATACCTAGTGTAGCATTTAAAGTCATACCTTTATATTAACCCCTCAGACCTACATACAGCAGACACAAAAGCCCTAACTTTTATATGCTGCAAACTCAAAAAAATTCAAGACTAATTCAGACCAGAGTACTTCAGATCTTCATCTTCATGTCATATGTCATGAGCTATGTCACGTTGAACTGATTCCCCAGAGAAAAAAGTATCATGAATCAGGGGGCCATATATTTGAAGGATCAGCCTGCCAAAGCTGTTTCAGACCCTAAAAGGCAGTATTATTATAGATTAAGTGGCAGAGATAAGTGTCAAATTATGGATTTGAAAGAATAAAGAATGCCAAAAAGAACAGAGTAGGTGTTGGAGAGAAATATTGAGTCTCAACATCATTAAATTATTCTCTGCTGTATGAATTATCCAGAGTGTGCAACTCTGACCATACAGATTTACTGAGATGACACTTAAGATGTTAGTTAGGTGTTAGAAGAGAGGCACATGATGGGAGAGAAGAGAACTGCATAATGGGAAAGATAATAGTCCATGGCACAGAGAGTCAGTAAAAGGGCTACTATTAAAAAAAAAAAAAAAACTAAGTCTAAAATTACATCAGAGTCTTTTTTTTTTAAATCTTTTCATGGTTATTGATCCCAGCAGAAAAAGATTATACTGGTCAGAGACCATTAAAATCAGTTTAGATCGGTTGTCTCTACTACTATCTTCATGGCCCTTCTTTTTAATAACCACATACATGGACTCATTTATAGTGAATCACAGGATCTTAGACCTGAAAGGACTCTCAAAAGTCACTTAGGGCAATCCACCCTCCTCTAGGCAACTAGTGTATATGTGAGGTCTATATACCAACTTAGTATCTTAGGTAGGCCTCCTTTTTCCAGACAGTGTCTGATAGCCTAAATTCAGTCATTCCTTTCTCTCCAACCCATTACCCTTGTTAAAAATTTTTTCTGTCATTAGAAAATTATCTGATAAACTAATTCCAATTAGACAATTAATGATAGATAATAAGTATATATATATATATATGTATATATATATTTTAGCCCAAAGGTATTGGAAGTTTAAGAGAATGTAACTGGACAGTGTAAACCTTAATTCAGTAAAAGGGACTAAACATATAATTTCACTGGCATAGGGAATATTGGGGGAAGAAATTTCCCTACAAATGTACTTCACTATCTACTCTACAACTTGGAGTTGTATAGGATTGCCTGGAGATCCATTCCTTGCCTAGAGTCATTGAGTTTGAATGAGTCAGAATTGCAACTCAGAAAATTTTGGGCCCAATAACCGCTCAATTTCCATGTTGACTCTTAATTCAATAATAAAGACTGAAATGTATAAAGTCTTTTACTGAAGCTTTTTGCATTTGTTATCTCTTTTAAGCTCCATAAAACCTCTGTAAGTAGGCACTATAAATATTATTCTCCCAATTTTAGAGATGAAGAAACTGAGGGTTGAAGATGTTAAATGACTTGCCTATGTCACAAAGCTGGTAAATCAGAGTGGCAAAATTTGAACTCAGGTTTTCCTAATTCCAAGTACAATAAGGGAGAGAAAGTACAACTCAACATAGAGCTATGTTGTTCAGATTACAACTATTTTAGAACTCCCTTACTCAGCAGCACTTTACTTGCCAGTTCAACCTAAATGTCTCTTCTTACTTTTATCCTAAGACTCAGGGCAATCCACACTCAGATAACTAGTTCAAAATCAAAACCCCTGTCTATTTCTTGAGTATCTGTTGCTGAGATATATAAAGGAGGTGTGAGAGTGTGGATGTCTATACATATAAATTAATAGCCTATACAGGCTATATATATATATAGCTAAATAGAGACATAGATCTATGCATACATATATATGAAGGAACTTCATGGAAATGAAGTAATTTGTCCCTGGTCCTTCAGGTATTAACACAGAGCCTGACATAGAGTTAAGTGCTTGACAAATGTTCCATCTGTCTATCTGTTGGCAATTCGGGCATATAACTATAACATAGAGTAGCCTATAGCTTTCACTTTCTCAGTATACAAATGCTATGAATTAGTAGATTTGAGACTGAAACCCTAGGTGTTTCTTATAGATGAACAAGAAGCTGGACTAAGAACAGATTAAAAGAAAAAAAGTACATAGCTAATGTGGACATATGTTTAACATAATTGCAGATGTATAATCTATATCAGATTGCTTTGCTAATTCGGAAAGGGGGAGAGGAAAAAAATTTGGAACTCAAAGTCTTATTTAAAATGAAAGTTGAAATAGATGATTCAAGGCAATTCCAATAGACTTGTGATGGAAAAAGCCATCCACATTCAGAGAGAGAACTTTGGATACTGAAGGTGGATCTTATTTTTTGTTGTTATTGTTGTTGTTTATTTACTTGAGTTTTTTCTTCTTTTTTTTTTCTTTTTCTCACCTTTTGATCTGATTTTTCTTATGTAGCATGATAAATATGAAAATATGTTTAGAAGAATTGCACATGTTTAACCTATATTGGATTGCTTGCTATCTATGGGAAGGGGTTTGGGGGTAAATGTTGAAAACTATCTTTGCATGTTTTGAAAAAATAAAAAGCTATTTAAAATTTAAAATGAATGTTGAAAACTATCTTTACATGTCATTTTCAAAAATAAATTCTTTAAAAAAAAAGACAGAGAAAGTAGATTAGATTGTTTTAGGCTCCTTAATAATGATCCTTAATGAGGAAGAAAGGCAAAACAAGAGAAAGATCACTGTTGATTAGGATTGTTCAGGAAAGTGACCCTTGAGCAGTTATAAATACTGAACTACTTGGCCAACATCACAGATTAGGAGCAGGAGGTTTTTCCCACTAGGGAAAGAGAGGTAGAAATAAGAATAGTATGTAGTAATTAATAATAGATAATAGTATGCAATAATATTATATGATGCACTTTATCTACAAGTATTTCATTTGATCTTCACACTACCCTGGGGATAGGTACTACTATTATTCCCATCTTACAGATGCCAAAACTGAATCTGACAGAGGTTGGATGACCCAGCCAATAAGTGTCTGAGAAAAAGTGTTAACTTGAATCTTTTTGACCTCAAGTCTCATGCTCTCTCCACCACTCTATCAACCGACATCTTGTGAAGTCCTGATAATTTCTACCTTAGCTATTGCTTTGTTCATCTTGATTCAAAATCACCAAAATTTCAATTTCCGTTGCTTTGATATATTTTCCTTATTAAAGATATATTTCCTGCTAGTAATGAGAAAAAGATGTGAATATCAGCAGGCAGTTTGGAAAATTTTTAAATGATGTATTTTAAATAAGCTTAGGAGCCAAGATAGACAAGGATAAATGTGTTATTTTTATGACTCATTACAATGTAATCCTCACTAAAATGTGGAACTGAATAGACTCTCAAACACATAAAAACATATCACAAAACTTATACTAGCTTACTTATATCTACTCACTGATGGAAAATTAGGGTGAGGGGTGGGTAAAACTACAGGAAAGACACTTTGTAGTAAGATCAAGAGAAAAAATATATCTAAAACCTATAGAGAAATACATTATCTCAATATGTATTCAAGCCTCAAATCTGAAACACAAAATGTAGTGGTAGAAAGGTGACAAGGTTAGACAAATTTGTTAGGATACAATAATTGTTTCATGATGTGTGAACAGGTAATATTAACAAACCAAATCATGATAAAACTTGTTCTTGCTGGAAGAACATATGTGTATGCATATATTTTTGTATAAATATGTATGTCTATATAAGCATGTGATAATATATGTACTGACAAACCAAATCATGATAAGTGTTATACTTATATGTGTATAAGTATATGCATTTATATACACAAATATGTTTGTATAAGTATGTATGTCTAAATAATTATGTGTGTGTGAGATGGTATATGTACAGGTAATATTAACAAATCAAATCATGATAAGAGTGTTGTACTTGCTGGAAGAGCATATGTGTATGCATAAATATTTGTATAAGCATATATGTCTATAATAATTATGTGTGTGATGATATATGTACAGGTAATATTAACAAACCAAATCATAAAAGTGTTGTATCTTAATATGTATATGTATTTATGTACTCAAATATGTTTGTCTAAGTATGTATATCTATATAAGTACATGTATGTATATTTATGTGTATGTATAGATGTGTGTGTGTGTAATACAAACTTTGTTTCTAAAGGTAGTCAGTTTGAGACTCTTCTCCATAATCACAGAGTATATGAGAGCTCCAGAACTAATAATAAAAGAAAGATGAATAAGGTATTATGAGTTTTTATCATAGACAGAGATTACTTCTGGTTAATCACTTTTGACTGAGGAAATTACTGAAGGCTTTGTGAAAGAAGCAATATTTGATATAATATCAGGAAAAATAAGTTACCAGACACTGAGATCCTCTCTCAAGCTGATTTGCCAAACATTCAAGCTCTGCTGCAGAGAGTACAAATCTGAAGAGCTAGCCATGTAGCCTGAGTGTCAAATATATTTTTATCTAAAAGACTATTATATAAGGCAAGTACTTACAGGGAAGTCTGATGAAGTGACACAAGAGCATTACAAAGGACTCTCTGAAGAACTTCAGTATCAATTTGAGGCACAGGACATATTGGCACAGATTGCCCATCACATTGTGCCCATTTCAAAGAAGATTCTGTGCTCTATGAGCAAAGCAGAATTGCAATAGTACAAGTGAAACTGGAGGTACACAAATCTGGAAACCTCTCCATCCCAAATGTTCAAATGGACTATTTGTGCCTGACATGTGGTAAAGCTTTCCAAGTTCATCTTGGACTTGAACACACTGTACCTTGACCCCAGCATTGTGATGTTATGGATCCTCTTCAAGTATGAAGGACAAATGATGAGGTTGAAGGACTTTGAAGGAAGGATATTGGGAAAGGGCAGGGGAAAGGAATAGGCATTTGCAAAGAACCTATAATGTGCCAGGCATTGTGCTAAGTGCTTTTAAACAAATATTATTTTGTTTGATCCTCACAATAACTTTGCAAGATAGGTTCTCTCATAATCCTAATATGATAATAAGTTAGAAAGTATTTGAGAGAAGATCTGAATTCAGTTCTTCCTTACTCCAGACCCAGAACTCCATCCACTGTACCATTAGTTGCTTCTTATACACTGAGAAATTTTAACTAGAAAATTTCTAATCTCTAATTCATATAATGTTATAGTAATTATGTTGAAATTATATCTTGTTCTAGTCCCCTGAACCTCATCCCCACCTCTAGGAAGTATAGTATATAAATAGCTAATACAAGGTCATTGGTCCTCTCAAAAACAAACAGCAATAATAGGAAGAATATAAAGGAGAACATTGCAGGCACTTGCATCTCAAATCAACTAAAACCATATCCTGAGACTATGTGTTAAATTAGAGAAAATCAAGCAGACCTCAAGAGACTAACTTCTCTCAGTCTGAAAATTGCAGATAAATTCCAGGCCTGCATAGCAAAAAAACATTATGTAAAATAGGGATCTCTAGAGTGGCATTGATAACTTTGAGATGATATTGATGTTAATGAATGAATCCTAGGGTGAGCTGGATAAGAGATGATCTATCACCATAAAAATTCTATAAAATGGACCCCAAAACCATTGCCCTTAGGCACTCTTCCTCTTGACATAGGACCATGCTGCCCAAGTGCTCCCAATTCCAATATCCAACTATTACCTTTCTCCCTTGAGCTGCCTTCCTCCTCTTCATTGTCTGTCTCTGTTTTCTTTGTGACTATCTCAAATATGATTGATATTTTACTCCTCACTTGCTGCAAGTATAGTCTTTCCTGCTGAGCATTCAAAGAATGGAGTTGGTTCACCTTGACTCAATAGGAACCCCTTTGGTTGTTCCCTTCCTATGGTTCATAAACTAGAGCTCAGATTTATTTTTTCCCATATTGTATCATGTGTGATCTTGAAGCTAGGAATTCATTGGCAGAAAATAAGAACAGATAAACTAGAAGACTGAGCTCACTGCGAGGTCATTAAAGATAAGCAATAATGATTAGGTGATAAGGACAATGAAGTTGGTGGTAATATAATAATGGTGATAAATGGCAAAATGATTACATCAAAGAAAGAGACAAACTCTAGCTTTAGTGTTAAAATAGAAAAATAGTAAGTTCAGTAAAATCCATAATTATTGGTTCAAACATTTCAATGTGTTTCATAATTTATTAGCAACACAGTCTATTAAATTTCTCTCAGATACAAACATGACTTTATCTACTTTTAAGTTTTTTCATTAATTTTTTCTATTAATGAAAATTCAGTTTCTTTTCTTTCTACCTCTCTCCCACTGGAAAAAGACAAGAAAAGCAAAACCCTTGTAACAAATATGAATAGTCAAGTAAAAGAAATTCCTGCATTGACCATAAGGAAAAATCATGTCTCATTTTGAGTCCATCCCTGAGTCCATCATCTGTATGTCAAGAAGTAGGTAGTATGTTTCATCATTGGTCCTCTGGTATTGTGGTTGCTCATTGCATTTGACCTCATCTTTCTTAACAGAAAGTATCACATATTTGTTACCAAAAAATGGGAATAGTAATAATTCCTCCAACAAATATAGTTCAATTAAATGTTTGTGCCCATTTTACATAGCATTTAAAGCTTGTATTCTCAAAAAAAATCTATAAAAATTTAAGAGAAAACAATATATTAGTTGGGGAGCCAAAAATTTCAAGCAGTTTTATGGTTATAAAGAAAAATCCATTATTACTTCAGTATTCTATCACAATCATATGCCATGACTTGTTCAACTATTCTCCAATTAATGTTTCCCCTCAATTTTCAGTTCTTTGCCACCATAAAAGAGCTGCTATAAATATTCATTTATGCACATCTTTTTCTTTTTTATTTAATTTTTTTGGGGTACAAACCTAGTAGAGATATTTGTGGGGTAAAAATTATGTATAGTTTGATAGCCCTTTGGGCCTAGTTCCAAATTATTCTCCAAAATAGTTGGACCAGTTCACTCCACCAACAATTTATTATTGTACTTATTTCTTCTTATTCCCAGCAGCTGGGAATACTGGAAAATTCCCACTTTCCAGTGGATACTGGAAAAACCACTTCAAAGTACCGCAATTTACTATAACATTTACATTACTTTATTGATAACCACAAAACCTTTGACTGAGTTTTACATTCTTGGGTTATTAATATGCTGCAAATGCATAAAATAGATCTATGTATAACAAATGCACTAGACCGTCTTTAAACTCTTAAAGATTGTTGAGGATAAAACATATGAACAGACAGTTTTCAGAAGAAGAAATCAGTAATCTATAATCATATGGGAAAATGCTCCAAATCACTATTAATTAGAGAAATAAAAATTAAAACACTTCTAAATCTCACACTTACCATAAATGGAAAATGCTGCTGGGAATAAGAAGAAATAAGTACAATAATAAATTGTTGGTGGAGTGAACTGGTCCAACTATTTTGGAGATTAATTTAGAACTAGGCCCAAAGGGCTATCAAACTATACATACTTTTAACCCCACAAATATCTCTACTAGGTTTGTACCCCAAAAAAATTAAATAAAAAAGAAAAAGATGTGCATAAATGAATATTTATAGCAGCTCTTTTATGGTGGCAAAGAACTGAAAATTGAGGGGAAACATTAATTGGAGAATAGTTGAACAAGTCATGGCATATGATTGTGATAGAATACTATTGTGCTATAAGAAATGATGAAGGGTGGTTTCAAGAAAAATATAACAGGACCTATATGAACTGATAAGAAATGAAATAAGAAGTACCAGGTGATCATTTTGAACAGTAACTAGCAATGTAGTAATGATGATCAACTGTGAAAGACTTGCATACTGTGATCAATACAATAGTCCAAGACAATTTCAAAGGACACATGATTAAAAAATGTTATCCACATAAGAGATAGAAATGACAAACTCTGAATACAAAATGAAGTATAACTTTTTTACTTTTTGTATTTCTTTTTTTCCTTTTTTTGGTGACATGGCCAATAAGAGAGCATTTTTACATGATTTCACATATATAATTAATGACATTTTGCTTTTCTTCACATTGGTGGAAGAGAGTATCAGAAAGGTAAAGGATTTGGAATTCAAAATTTAAAAAGAAAAGCATGTGGAAAAAAATAAATAAATGAAAGATTTTTAAATTAATATTGAAGACATTCCTCTTTGCAAATAACTTTTCTTTATATAAGTTATATCTATTGATATTTATCATATTCAGAATTAAAATATCTTAGTATTTTGATGGAAATACTTTTAATCTCACAAGTCTCCAGAAAGGATATTAGAGATCCCCAGAGATCTCCCTACCATACTTTGAGAACCACTGTGCCACATCATTTGATACTTACATAGAAAATTATTCCCTATTGAAAATCTACTACCAACACAACAATTAATAAGAACAATTGATATAAAAAGAGTTATCTTCTAAAGAGACAGTTTACCAAACTGCCTGTTTTTCCATAGCCCTTCAACAATCATCATTTTCCTTTGCATTCATTTTTACCAATATGATAGAAGTGAGATGCAATGTCATTTTAATTTTTACTTCTATTATTAAATATTAATTATTCTATCTCTTGCTATTGATGATTTAATAATATTAAAGCATTTTTCATGTTTATTGGTAGATAATTCCTTTGAGAACTGCATGTTCATATCCTTTTGCCATCTATCTATAAAGCAATGCTTGTCATTCTTATATAATTTGATCAGTTCCTTATATATCTTGAACACCATTCCTTTATCAAGGAAACTTACTGCAAAGATATATCCCCAGTTAACTGTTCCCCTTCTAATTTTAACTACATTGATTTTCCTTGTGAAAAAAATTGTCCATTTACCTTTCGTGAGAATCTCTATTTCTGCCCATAGTTATAAAAGGTATTTTTTTTTCTTCCTCTTCTAATTTATTTATGACATGACATTTTATATCTAGTTCATATATTCATGGTGACATGTGGTATGAAATCTTTATCTAAATCTAATTTCTGCCAACCTGCTTTTCAGTTTCTTCAGTTTTTGGTCTAATAATGGGCTCCTTATCTTGGTAGTTGTTGTCTTTGAGTCTGTCAAATACTATGAAACTACAATGATTTGTTTCTATATGTTGGATAGTGAATATTTTCCACTGATTTGATTCTCATCTCAAAACTCTTATTCATTAACACAAAGAAATCACTTAACCCATCTGCACAATAATTCACTACATTTTAAACATAACATTACATTACATATATCTTACAGCAATCTCATTTTTAATTTTGTGCTGTTCCTCACATAAGATGCTCCATTTTCTCTTATAAATTTTTACTGTCTGTCCCTCATGTCTAGAATTCCCTCCCTCCTTTTCTTTACCTCCGGGCTTCCCTAGATTCTTTCAAGTCCCAGCTAATTCCCACCTTTTTCAGAAAGCCACTCCTGATCCCTCACATTATTAATACTTTCCATCTAAATTTATGTACAAATTGCCCTGTGTATCTCTCGTTTGTAAATAGTTTCTTGTACACTGTCTCTTCTATTAGACTGAGCTCCTTGAGATCAGACTTCCATTTGCCATTCTTTATATTCCTAGTGCTTAGCATATTGTAGGTGCAGATACTTAATAGATGCTGGTTGAATGACTGACTAACCCAAGCCTTTTTCATTGTTGCCTTTTCCTAGTCTCCTTATTGTTAGCCAATTTCTCTCTTGCAAGTCAAGTTCCTTCTCCTCTAAGTATTATATACTCTTTCTACCCCATCCCCCTGATCTTCTTTTGAGACTAAGGGTATTGGACAATGCACAGAAGTTGAAGAAAGGACACACAGGTTCAAGTCTTTTTTCTGAAAATTTACCATCTGTGTGATCATGAATTATGTCTAAGTCTTAGTTTTCCCATCTGCAAAATGTAAATAATCATACTAGTACTACTTATATATAGCACCAAGTTGATGTGAATGAATAAAGTACACATGGAAACATAAGTTTATCCTATAATTCTCATAGCAATTTCAAACTCTCAGTAGACATCTGATGATCATTTTCAGCCTTCCTGAATACTAAAGAAAGGAGGTTTTATCCAGATTATTTCCAAAAAGTTATCCCCATAATCGAGATGAAAGGAAGCATCAGTGAAGCCAGATAGATCCCTGCATGTAGCTCAATGTAGTTTATACACCATGACATGAATGCAAAGTAAAATTAATAAAGTTATCAACAATAATTAAGCCAAAATATGATAACTGGAACTGCCACCTAGTGGGTAGCCATTTTTTTTTCTTTTTTTCTTCAAATAATCAAACAACCCAACAAAATATATCATGTCCAGGTAATGCACTTTCCTCACAACACCTCTGAGAGATTCCAACATCCTCATTTATCCAGGTGGTGAAAATGAGGTACAGAGAAGGCAAATGAGTTGCCCATGATCACATAGATAACAAGTGTCCAAGCAGGACTTCAAGCCCAAATCAAATCCAGTTCTTTCGTCACTAAATGTAGGCCATATATTGTCAAATATCTATTCATTCCAGTGATTCTCAAATTTTTTGGTCTCAAGACACCATTATAGCTCTTAAAAATTATTGAGGACCTTTGAAGAATTTTTATTTATGTGGGTTATATCTATCAGTATTTACCATATTAGAAATTTAAGCATATTAATATTATGATAAAATAATTTTGACCACATAGACACCCAGAAAATATCTTGGGGACCCCCAAGGATCTGTAGGCTATACTTTCAGAGCTACTGATCTAGTTCTTATTACATGAAAATGTGAAAAGCTGTCTGATAATATAAAAGTTTTTGTACTTATAACATTAAAAATAATCAAAATGTCTTTTATTCCTAATACACACCTCTTAAAATGTCTTTACTTTTTAAAAAAGCTGCCATTGTGATCAATAGCATCACTTACTCTGTTCAGAGAGCTTATAAGCTCCTTTCATTTCACAAAGGAAGAAATTTTAGCACAAGCAAGTGAGATAATTTAGTGACAAGACCTATAAATAGAAATAATTTTTCTGAATGGAGAAACAATATAAAAATAAAACAATATAAAAACAAATCAGGGTATATTTGGAATAAACACCTTCAGTCCTAAAGACTCTTTCAGCATCCACTTCCCTATCCCTCTCAAACAGTAGGAAAAAAAAAAAAAAGAAGCTCCCCCCTACCATTTAATCCACAAGCTGGTTCTTTTTGTTCTGGAGATGCCCACCTCCTCTTCAGAGAATCTGGGTGTACTTGTCTCTTGTAAATGATATGTGGGTGATGCTTTCCTTCGGCTAATGGATGCATTTTAACAGGTTCAATGAAATAGTCTCCATGTGGCAGGCGGAAAAATCCAGTCTGAAAATACATTCAGTAAGAAGATTGATTTAGATCAACTTCTTGCAAGTGAAAGAAAAACTTAGAGAAAACAAAATTCTGTAGATATTGCTGTTGCTGAAGGTCAGCATTTTTGTAGATCACTGTTCAGCACCAAACATACATTTCCTATTCCAGTTATCCTCCTGCATCTAAAAAGAACTCTCCAGTACTAATATCAATCACCAAATAGGACCTCTCAGTAGTGACTTAATGATTTGCAAGAATAACATGATCTCCTAATGACTTCAATAATTTCCAAATTGCCCCTGAGTACATTATTCATTCAATAGCTTTTCTATATAATCTATTTGAACTCCCTGCCCTCTTATCCTGAGCTGATACTTCATCTGGTTGAACTCAAGCTCAGCTATCTTGAGTAATGAGTGAGACAAAAATCTATCTACTCTACTGTATCTAGCTGACCCCAAATCACCTTCATATGCCCTCCAGCTATTTACTCTGGGTATCTTGCTGTCAGCTCTTTTGACACTCAAATATACCCTCACCTCATCCTACCCCTCTCCTTCTACCTCTCATTCTGGACACTGCAATCAAATCTACTGCTTCAAGAAAGGGCAGGTCAATTAACTGTAAATGGATAGATTCACCATCCCTGAAGTCCCAAGACCAATTCTCTTGGTCACCACTTCCACTATATGTGTTGAATTCCCAACTAAAATTGCCAACACATAGCAAAATTCCTGATACATTGAAAGTCAGAACTTAAATAAATGTTTTTTTTCATTCATTGATTGATTTATTCACTCATTCATTCAGTCATTCCTCTCCTTTGGCTTAGAATGCAAACTGCTCACTACAAGGTTGCTAAGTAGCAAAACTGATATATCACTGACCTACATGATGCAAGAACACGGGAAACTAAGATATAATAACTTTATCTATGAAAAATGAGTTACACACAGCATGATGACAGAATCCTCATTGCTAGACCTGTACCCACCGCATCTTGGAATAGGACCACTTGTTGATTCTCTGCAACTCACTCTTGCACAGTGCCAGTGCATGTGGCCTTAACAATAGCGGGAGAATTTCAAAGTCAGAATGGATGTTTAAGGTTGTTTAGTCTAACCCCATCATTTTATGCTCAAAGAAACTGAGCAGAGAGGTAATGTGAATTGTCCAAGAATTTGAATCCAGTTCTTCTGACCCCAAATTCTTCACTCTGTCCATTATACCATGCTGCTATTTTCTCCCACCAGGAACCTCATTCTCCCATCCAGAAGAGAATATTTGTTGGAAAGAAACATTTTGATTGATTGTACTTATGGGCACTCCTGTTATAAATCTAATACTTACATCACCACGCACCATTAATCTCTTTCTAGAATACTATCATTTGGGTTGAAAATTACAAAACATACAGTTTTTGACTAGGAACTAGGATAGGTTAGACCTGTGGGACCAACTCACAGACCCAGAACCTCAAGAATCTTAGAAAGCCAATCCTAAAACAAATTCCCCAAAAGATAAATCACTTCAAATTAATCTATGGAAAATCCCAAATCTACCTTACTATGGATGCCGAGTATTCTGATATACAGAATTTAGATATAAAGATGATTCAAACAAGCTGTGCATAATTTCAAGTAAGAAATGGTCAAAGAAGAAAGTTCTTGTGGTCACTGATAACTAAATTTGACATCTAACACCAACTTGAGAGAGCGACTTCTGAAATTTTTTATTACTTTTGGGGTGGATCTAAATTTGTATCTGAGGAACTTCCAGCATGAAAACTCCCTACAGCAATGCAATCTAATGCAAAGTTTGTAAAGTTGTCTTAGAGGGTTGCCTGTGACACTAAAAATTAAAGTAATTTGCCAATAACCAAATAGAAAACATATGTCAGATAACTGAGAAATATTATTTAAAGTCCAGGGGAAGTACTATGTCTGAGAAAATTACAAAGGATTTTTTTTAAATCCTGTACTATATTTTAGGAATTTCGTGCTTTTATTTTATCCTCTTTAATTTTAAAAACAAAAAAGTTGTTGTATAAGAAAATACATGTCAAAAAACAGGACTTGAATCCAAATTTTCTTGATTCCAAAATCAACCTTCTATGAAAAATGATATAATTACAAATTGTATAACTAGTTCCATATCTTAGTCACTGATATTCCTCAATTTTTATTGAATTATGTCATACTATTATAAAAGACCAGAGTAAACCCATCTGGTCCAGTGTTCCAGTCATTCTCACATAGAAGTTTGATAAAGAATGATAAAGAATTTTACTGATTATCAAGTCTAGAGGTGTCACAGGCCTCCCAAACCAGATTGAAATGTAATTGGGAAATACAAAATAAATAAAAAAGAATTTAGATAATGTCATTAAAGAGTTTTTCATAGGATTCAGTACCCCTTCTTCTTATCTGAATTTGAAACCACTGATCTAGTCCAACTACATTAGTTTTCCAGATGAAAATAGAGGCTCCAAGAGTTTGTCACAAAAGGAAAAATGACAAAGATGGCATACCAACCATGCTTTAAAAAAAAATCCAAATCCACTTCCTGTTGTTCCTTTGAGGACTGTCATTTTCTCTGTCATTGTTTTTCCTTAAAGACAGAGCCTCTCACAGGGCGAGTCAAGGCATTAAAATAGCTGGAAATAGACTCGTTATAACTCAAGCATTTGTTTCCATTTCTATAATTAAGCATAAGAACAGTGCAGACAGAGAATCTGGGTCTGATATGGGTTGTTAAAAGTACATTTTTGCTCCATAGTAACAAAACAAGTCTCCAAATAGGGTCATGGATTCTGTAAACATTCTATGACTTTTATAGACTATCACTTTTCTAAGGGAAGCAAGTAGAGTAACTGAGGTGCTGTGGCCAGACCTGGAGTTAGGAAAACCTGAGTTCAAATCTGGCTTCAGACACTTACTAACTGTATGACTCTGGACAAGTCACTTTATCCTGTTTGCCTCCGTTTCTTTATCTGTAAGATGAGCTAGAGAAGGAAATGGTAAACTGCTCCAGTATCTTTGCAAAATAAACCCCAAAAGGGATCATGAAGAGTCAAACCTGTAAAGGATCACAGGCAGTGGGAAAACTATGGGTGAGGTATAAGACCCTTCAGCCCAGAGGGCACCTGCTGACAAATGTCTGGTTCTGCTCCTCATCTCCCCTAAGGGCTCTTATCCTTCCTGAGCAATCAGGGGGCGTGACAACCTGGGTTGTTATTGAAGCACAGTGATAGCAGGAGGAAGAAGGATACCAGGTAGCAAACTACATACAATAGCAAGTTGTTTATGTGGTCCCATGTGCACAGTCTTGGTTTTGTTACATTATATAAAGGGGATAGTCCTTGAAATAAATTGAGTTCATTTTTCCACCATCCTCAGGAGTCCCAACTCATCACTTCTCCACTAGGAAAGTATATTTTAATCACCCCAATGTGAGGACTCTAGAAAGCAATAGTACATTTTGTCACCCCAACTTGGGGGCTCTAGAAAGCAGGACACCACACAAAACCACATTTCAACTGAAATGAATGTAAGGTAACAGGAGGTTACATACAATAATGAGGTTTTAATGGTGTTTCCTAATCCCAAACTTTGTGCAGACACCCAAATTGTACAGGCTAGATGAGGCTGATCCAAGACATCATTGTCACTCTTTGTACAGCAGGAGTGGGTTCTCTTGCTGCTGTTTTCCCAAATGTTCAGTTTCCACAAATTATAAGACTAAGTCATGTCATGTCATGTTAGAAACCACCATTCCCATGACAGTTTAGGAGGAGTACTAAAGCCACATTTTCTCCAAATCAGTTCAATCCAATTCAGCAAATTTATTGTGACTCTATAACGGTAGTAAAATAAAAACTATTTTAACTGGCATTATTCATTGTATGTAAATCATCAGTACCTAGCATCTGATAGTCTTTTAATAAATGGTTTGTGAAACTATTGAATTGAAATTGTGAACACTGAAGAATATACAAAGATCATTAATCAAATACTTCAGCCTGCCTTCTCTCTCCTTATTCTGACCTATAGTCTTTAGAATTGTGACTTCACAATTTAGCATTTAATTATACTTACTTCAACATTGTTTGCCAAATGTTTCAGGCACAATAGCCTCATTTGCCCAAGGAGATTATAGTCTTCTTGAAAAGTACCAAAATGCATACTTATTTTCCTCATTATGCTAAGCAATCAAGCATAAATAAACAAATATTTATCAATCACCTGTTATATATTCCTGGCACTGTGCTAGGTTCTGAGAATGCAAAGACAAAAATAAAACAGTCCCTGTCCTCAGTTTGCATTTATTGGAGAAAAGAATATGTACACATAAAAATAAAATGCAGGCTTGACAGGGTATGCCTAATTTGGTATCTTTTGGAAAACATCTGGATTGCCTATCATGGAGGCTTCTTCATCTGCTAATACACGAGTGGAGATAGCCTCATTTCATTGGATGCCTTTAAAACTGGTGAGACTAAGCCAGTATCTCTTTTTCTGCTTCTCTCTCTCCAACAACTCTTATCTACTACCTCCAGAGGGTGAAGATCCTAGTTCCCCCACAGTATGGGAGACATGAACTGAATGGGCAAGCACAGAAACAATATTCCTTCTCCCTCTTGCATCTAGAGAAAGGGACCTTTATATTTGTTTCTGTTCTCTATTGTTTGATATTCTCTCCGGTTCAAGTGCTAGAGGTAATTCAGGACCTGGATGAAATTTGAACCAAAGTGACCCTGGAGCCAGAATTGTAGTGAAGTCAACCTGGCACGGAAGCCCTGAAAAGCCAGGGTGCCTAAAACCTTAGCCCTACTTAAGGTCTGGATTTGGAACTAGGAATGTGCTCCAAAGGAACAGAGCTAAACTATAAATTTAATCATCTTCCCATCCACAGAGACTGGGATTAGATTGGAGAGAAAGATTATGCCTCCCAAATGCTGGGGGAGTAATTTGGTATATTTGTGATTACCTTTTTTTATTTTATATATTTTCTAATTACATATAAAAACAATTTTCAACATTTGTTTTTTAAAATTTTGAGTTCCAAATTTTCTTCCGCCCTCCTTCCCCTTTCCTCTCCTTGAGAAGAAAAGAAATTTTATATAGACTATACATATGTAGTCGTGCAAAACACATTTCCATATTAGCCATTTTGTAAAAAAAAAAAAAAAAAAAAAAAAAGTTTTTTTTAAAAAGAACATTTCAATCTGTATTCAGACTCCATCAGTTCTTTTGAAATTATATTTTGAAGCAAATTTTCCTTTATAAAAGCAAATTGAATTATTTGTGGCTAAATGGAACTAGAATAAAAGGATTCTACACTTCCTATACTGAAGAGAACACCAGTGGTGGGGCCTGGTCCCATTTGCAAAGTACTAGTTCTCTTAAGGATGCTAGAGAATCCTGAGGGAAGAGTAAAATCTTACTTTCCTGGTTTTACACAAAAGGAAGGTTTTACACAAAAAGACATATTAGTCAGTGTCCCATATGTACATGCAAAAATATACTAAAAATAGACATGAGGTAATTTTAAGAGAAGAGGTACTAGCTTTGGCTAGTACAAGGGACTCACACAGATGATAGCATGTGATTTGATCTTTGAAAGGATTCTAAGAGAAGTCATATGTTGCAGGCCTTTTCAATGACCCAGGGGTGGAAAGAGCAAAGAAGGTAATAGATGCTAAATCCACTTTTGTTCACTGACTTCAGACCAATGTGGATGGAAGTCCTTGCTTCCTGATTCTTTACCATCTTGGCTCCACTTCCAGAGTGATATTCTTCAAGCTGGAATAAGACCTAAGGTCCACAATCTAGCCTTCTGTCCCAATTACATATTACTCCTCTTCACAGGCTATATGTTCCTAAAAAAACTGTCCTATTTGCTGTTCTCCATACAGGATATTTCTTTGCAGAAACTATCCTCCATGACTGAAATGTGTGTTACTATTATTCAATCGTGTACTATTTTGTGACCTCAGTTGGGATTTGCCATTTTCTTTCTCCAGCTCATTTTACAGATGAGGAAATTGAGGCAAACAGGTTGAGGTGACTTGCCCAGGGTCACATAGTTAATAAGTATCTGATTTGAACTAGGAAGATAAGACTCCTGACTCCTGACTCTGGCACTTTATCCACCATGCTACTTAGCTGCCTCAAGGTATGTATCAAATGAGCTGAAATCTACCCTTCTAGAAGGAATAACCATATTGATGAAATCCTAGATTCATTGGAGCAACGGTTTCAAATTTAAATAGAAAACAGATTCCTGCTGGCTGCATGTTGACTTAGAAAATCAACACATTATCTATGTTATACTATATTTTTATCTATTTTGTTAAACATTTCCCAATTATATTTTAAGCTGATTGAGCTACATTCAGAAGTTTTGCTAGCCCCTAAGATTTCCTCCTCTTTGACCCAGCAAATTTATAATCCTTCCAAATGTCTCTCTCATTTCCTTCTACCTACTTCATACATGCATTCATTCTACAAAAGCATATATCATTTTCTGCTTAGTCATATCCTGATTTAATGTTCAATTCTACTGGAGGTGTATCTGGTACACATTAAACCATATTATCTCTGTTTCCTAGGATATTTTGATGGAAAGATGAAAAGCATTATTGCTCCTAGAGGCCAGGGTCTTTTGTCACCATAGTAACACTTTCTGTATAGAAATTAGGACAGTATCCCATAAAATTAGGTTAATAGTCAATGCATTTGGGCTGACAACAATGTTTATTACCAAAATTGGGAGAATAAGATAAGAGGAAGAGATGATGAATAGATTGATGAGGAGGTGATTCAATGGAAACAGAGCAGGGGTCAAAGAATAGGGCTAAGTAGAAGGGGAATAGACTGAAGAGAAAGGCCACAGAGAAAATAGGAAGGTGTGATGGAGTGGGAACAGCAGCAGCAAATCATGAATCTCTCAGTTGTTCATTCTGTTAGGCAATTTGAATAGATTACAGCAAAGGAGATTGTTTCAAACAAATCTAAAGTATATATGATAGAACAGTCTTATTGACCCTACTCCAGGGCTTTCTTCCTTCATGCCCACTACCACTGATGCCTCATTTCCAGAGTCTGGGAGGAATTTTATATTGAGGATTACTGACTAGCAGGAGGGGAAAATGAATTGAGAATGTCACAGCTTAATACAGATGATTGTCTTTTAAGAAACAGAAATGTTATATAATTCAACTTAATTTTTTTAAATAAAAAATTAAATTAAACTTTATCTAATAAATAAAGAATATAAAACATTTTATTTGTGTTCTGTATGATAACCAATTCTGGATGAAATAGATATTTGGGGAAAGAAGGAAGAAAGGGAAAAAGGAAAGGGGAAGAAGAGAAAGGAAGTAAAATGTGAGAATGGAAGGACAGGGCATCCCAAACACACTTTAACTTTCCAGGCAAAACTACACAATTGTTCCCACCACATTTCTATCTCCTGCCACCAGACTTTTGAATTGTGTATACTTCATGATTAGAATACTCTTCCTCTTCATCTCTGCCTATTAGAATCCCTATGATTCTTCAAGATTTAGCTTAAGAACCACTTGAAAGAGCTAAACATTTTGGGTTGGGTATCCAGTGATGCCTTTAGTTTCAAAGTCTCCATTCTTATGCTTTTCAATTAAATCAGATATTTTAGATTCAAATGCCTTTTAGCTTTGGTCACTTATGGTTAAATTTTGTTTCTTCCTTAAGGGTTTATATATGAAAACATAGAAATGTTATTGTATAAAATGCCAATCAAAAAGATTTGCTTACTTGGAACACTGGGGGTGCACTGAAGAGCCCACCCCAATCTTCCCCTATCAGTTTATAGGAAACAACTGCTTCAGAGGAGAATATAAAGTGATGAAACAAGAGATTAAGAGAACTAGGGAAAAGAACTGGCTCCTAGAAGCAAAATCTCTCCTTTCCTGGGATGAAAAATAAAAACGTTTTTTGTTACAAGCCACTTCTTTTTTTAAGCCCCAGCAAGTTCTTTAAACTGTCAGAAGTAACACAGCTGGAAGATGGTCATCAAGTCCCATGATGCTGAGCATGTGGCCACTGGTGCTTCTCCATGAATTCAGAGGATACTCCCCTTACAGGGGACTATAGGAAAAGATCCAGAGGGAAGAAGCCACCAGCCAGACTATAGAGCAATATTATTTTGACCAATTGCCTCTTTCCCATGCTACAATTACAATTGTGAATGGAATGGTTTGAAGATGAAAGGGTGTAAGGCAAGACTGAGAAAGAAGAATCCTAAAACAAGGAAATGGCTAATTCCTTGACTTAAAGGTCAGAGAGCTCTAAGGTCCTTTCCATTGCCACATGCATGATTCTAAGAATCACAGGCAGGGAGTCATTACCTTTAAAGTTAAAAGAGCAATGAAGATGGGCATCCCTTAGTTTAGGTCACTGGATATGCACCTTAACTGGATGGGTAGCATCCTTCAGTCCTTCTGGGGGTTGGGTTTTTTGGTTTATTTGTTTTGCAAGTTAATCGGGGTTAAGTAGCTTTCCCAGAGTCACACAGTTAAAAATCAAGTATCTGAGGTCACATTTGAACTCAGTTCTCCTGACTCCAAGGTCAGTACTCTATCCATTGTGTCACCTAGCTGCCTTAGTCCTTTTTGTTTTAACAGCAACTAATGGATAAATTGGGTAGCTAAGTGGTGCAGTAGATAAAGGACTTGGAGTCAAGAAGACTCATCTCCCTGAGTTTAAATCTGACCTCAGGCCCTTATTAATTGTGTGACTTTGAATAAGTCACTCTGTTGGCCTCAGTTTTCTCATCTGTAAAATGAGCTGGAGAAGGAAATGGCAAACCACTCCAGTATCTTTGCCAAGAAAAGCACCAAATGGAGTCACAAAGAGTCAGACATGATTGAAAAATAACTAAATAACAAAATGGATAAATGGTCTTTTTGAGTCACTTTCTAGCTACCTATTTCTCTAAGTAAATGTAAGCAAATTACACTTGAAGGATAAAGAAGCAATATCTACTGTCATAACAAAGACTAGAGCACTTGGGATTGCAAACTGAAAATGGGGATAGTGGAGAAAGCACAAAGCAAAGGAGAGGCAGATCATGCACCTTAAAAAAAATGATGAATGGGTTCCTTAATACACAGCAGCTTCATGTCCTGATGCCTTCATTTATGTAAATAAAAGTATATATATAATTCAATTTCCTCAGGTAAATTGTGAAGAAGTTGATGTCTTCTTGGTTCTATAATATCTAATCATTTCATCTTTCCTGACATCAGGATTCTAGCCTCTGACACATTTTTCCAAGGTATTAGCCAAGTAAATTTCATTAAGGTACTTATAAATTATGATTTGAATTGTTAACCCTGTTAGAACACTTTCATTCTAATAGAAGTCTCTACTTAATTTTTTAAAAAAGACTTCAGGGCCCAAAAGAATAAATCTCTGATGGTGAGTTTTCAAGCCTTATTACAAAAGTGGGATAGAGCTTGGCCACAGAATTGAAAACCTTCTTCCTTTTGTTGCAGGTGAGACAGGCTATGGGTATGAACTATAAAGCAAAGATTTTTAAATCATGGGTCTTGTAACTGAATGTGAGGGTCACAAAATTATGATATATTACCATTAAATGTTTGAGTTAAAAACTTATAAATCTGGGATCATGCAAAAATTTCTTGGGTGATAAGTCATAAACAGAAAAAGTTTACAGACCCCTGCTATAGAATATCATGTCTGACACAATAAATCTAAGGTTTGGTTTAACTGAGCTGCTTCTCTACCCTTCCCCCTTCTTTATTATTCTTTCTTACAATGGCTGACTCACAGATTAATGAAGATAAAAATATTAAGAAATTGTAAAAATAGTAATAAAGGCTTTTAAATATTTTAATCACTGTATTATGCTTGAGAGAATGTTTGCATAAATAATTACCTTTAATGGCCAAAATTAAAGGAAGGGAGAAAGGGAGGGAGGGAGGGAGGGAAGGAGGGAAGAAGGAAAGGAGGAAGAGAAGGAGAAAGGGAGGGAGGGAGGGAAGAGGAAGAAGGGAGGAAGGAAGAGAGGAAGAGAGGGAAGAAGGGAGAGAAGAAAGGAGGGAGGGAAAGAAGAAGGGAGGGAGGAAGGGAGGGAGAAAAGAAAGGAGAGAAAAAGGGAGAGAGGAAGGGAGAGAGGTGGGGAGAGAGGGAGAGGGAAAGGGAGAGAGGAGAACTGACCCTTGATTTTACCTGGTCACATCAGCATGAGTCAAAAATTCTTTTTAAAAAAAAAGCAAATTCTGAGTACAATGCTTTAAAAGGAGAAATTCAATAAAAACTATATGAAAGAAGGTGAGAGGTAGAATAATGTTAAGATTAATTGAAGAGAGAATATATAAAGGATTAAATGTTTATTTACTTTAAATGATATTCTCAAGTGGAAGGGAGAATGGATTTGTCCTGTGTTGCTACAGAGTCAGGACTAAGAGTAAAAGGGGGTGGAAGTTATGAGGAAGTGATCAGGTTGATAATTTTCTGATAATTTATCTGCCAAAATTTCACTGTCTTGTGAAGTAGTAAACTCTCCTCTTGCTAGAAATTTTCTATCATTCAGAGGCAGCAATGATGCAATTTCAATGTGTGGCAGTCATAGTTAGTACCCTGGGGGAGACATTTTTAAAAATTTTTACATATTCATGAATTATATCTTACCTTATTTGGGCACAGGTCAAATAGAGACCTGGAAATATATCCAACATTCTGAGAGAACATTGTCTGAATCTTTGCAATTTCAGCACTGTGAGCTAGTGGAAAAATCACTGGGCAAAAAGTCAAAGAAGTTGCCTTCTAGTCCAAGCTCTATCACTAACTGACTCTATGACCTTGAGCAAACTACTTGATCTCTGTATCAAAGACTAGCTATCTGGAAAAAAAAAAAAGAAATAGCAAGACATCTCTGCCTGCCCAAATGGATATCATGAAAAGAAAAAATTGAAAAATTGATACCAAGCTTGCTTCATTGTTTTAGATCCTCTCTTTTTTATGCTCATGGATACCATTAGAGGGAAAAAAAGGCTCTTGTAACTTCATGTCTGAAAGATTACAAAGGTCACCTGAGGAGCCTGCCCGTATTTTCTGCCCAGCCCATCCTTCTCATCCACCACATCCCATTCTGAAAATCAAAAAGAGCTTAGTCTTCCTAGAAGACCCTTACCATCATGTCATTCCTCTACTCAGATATCTGCACTGATGTGACTTCCCAATGTTCAACATAGCAAGTTCAAATTCCAACATGATAAAGTGAATGTTTAACATGATACAGTGAAAAGAGGATTGAATTTGCTTCAGAACACCTGGAGTTTTCTTCCAGCTCTGCTGCTACATGATCTCAGTCAAGTAAAGGTTTTTACTCTCTAGGCTTTAGTTTCCTTATCTATAAAATAAGAAGATTTGATTGAATGACCTTTGCATTCTCTTCAACTTTTAAATCTTATAATTCTATTCTAGCTCTCTATTCAACATGCCATACATCATTACCCGACACACAATCTCAACTTCAGTCAGAAAAGTCTCCCAGTGAACACTATATATAATGATTTCCACAGGGACCAACTGTCTTTTCAGAAACCTCAACATTTTCTCTTTTTCTCTATATTTCAGGTCTTCTTAAACTTTTTCCACTTGCAAACCCATTTTGCCAAGAAATTATTACATGACTCTGAGTATATAAGTATATAAAATAGGTATACATATCAAATACTTACTAATAATAAATCATAATTTTATGTCTGCCACATTCAGTTATGAGACCCCATGTGGGTAATAACCCACAGTTTAAGAAGCTTTGTTATAGGGTACCTGAGACCCTTTAGGACACAACACCACCAGGGCCGGCTTTCACCTGCCTTGAGGACATATTTTGGATTGGCCAGAGAAAACAGCAATACTGCTTGCTGTTATGGGCCAGAACTCTGAAATAAGGATTCTTAGAAGGTTTTAAGTCAGTGGAATTGATAAAGACAATGGTAGTTCAGTACATGTACTTAGTACTTAATATAGTTCTACAAGATTCACACCATTGATAAGAGAACATAAGAGAACTCAGTCAGAAATAGAACTAGGGAAGACAGAGATCATGGTGGTGGTGGTGGTCGTCCTCCTGCCTCCCCCACAGAAACCAAGATACATTCAGGAGGACCTCAAGAAAACTTGCCCAGGCAAGGAGATAATAAAGGATTTGGACTTTAACACCTGGCCACACTTGTGGTGATTACTGAACTAAAACAAAGGCTGCTCCCAGAGACCCCAAAGAAACAGAACCAAGAAGAACATTAGAACTTGCCGCAAGGATGGGCAGTTGAGAGTGAAGCCAAAAACTGAAGGGACTGGATCTGAGAGAAATCTTGAATTTTTTTAATCACTTAGTAGAATGGCTCCCCCATCCCCTGATACTCTTCCTAGACTCATTCCCCAATGGTTAGCATATTCCCTCTTCTTTTCATCTCCCCACGCCAGTGACACTGAACTTTTAACTGTCAAAATAACTTCCCATACCAATGAAGTAATCTACTCATTTTTTCCCCTCTACCTCAATCTTCTCTTCCTCTCTCCCACTCTTCTCTAGATCTTCCTCTTCATTCTACTGAGCCTTTGGAACGTTCCCTTTTAAAATTAATAAACTTCCTTTCATTTTAGACCTCTTCCTTTCTTATTCCTTTTTACTTCTAGAATTTTACTGAAACCCGCTTCCTCCTAGAAAACACTGCCTTTCTGGCCACTGTTTCACTTTCTTTCAAATGCCCAACTCACTGGTCCTGGTGGGGGAGTAAGAATACTCTTCGGTCCCCATTGCTTCTTCCAGACTCTCCCTCTAACACCATCACTCATCAATGCTTCTTTAGCATTCGCTGTATTCAAATTTATATCCCAAACCAGATACTAGTAGCTGGTTTCCGTGCATCACTCACAATCTTCCTCTTCAGTTCATCTCCTGCCCTCAAACAAGGGATTTCAGCATATTTGCTAGAGTTGCCCTAATCCCTAAACTTCCCAATTCCTAAATCTACTCAATTCACATAACCATCTCCTCCATTCTATGTCATCTACACATAAAGACCATCATCATTTGATTTTGCCATCATCTGCAGCATTCTATCTGCATTTTCAAATACAGTGAACTCATTTTATATCATCATAACCTTTATCATACTATAGTACCTAACATTACACACAAATCTATTCTTTATTTTTATCTGATTGGCATTTCCTCCATATTTTCCCAGATATTCAATCTCCCTTTGGCTACCCTCTCTGCTCTTTCCAATTTAAATCCCTTAGTGTACCTGTTTAACTACTACACAATATTCCACTCTAAAATGTACTGTTCCCACGTGTGATCCCTGATCATGCTTTGCCAGAACTCAGCCTATGCATCCTTCATTCCTACAGCTGTATTGCTAAACAGAGCTGAAGGAAATGAAGAAACTATGCTAAGATCAACTACAAATGTATGCTATTAAATCTCACTTATTGAAAAAAATCAAAATTTCCACTTTTCCCTAATAGATTCTCTAACCCAGTGGAGTCAAACTGTGGTCTTGGCCCACAGACCCAGATTAAATGTAATTGAGAATGTTTAACAAAGTAAATAAAATACAATGGAATATGTTGTTTTGTTGTATCATTTCCCAGTCCTTACCGACTCTTCATTATCTATATTCCAGTACAATACAACATAGATAACACTAATATGTGGTTTTCTATATCAATATGCAGTTCACAGGGAATTTGTTTTTATTTAAATTTGATATCACTGCTCTAAGCCACTCACTCCAATGATTGTTTCAAATCCCCTCAGACTTCTCACAGCATCCCCTTCTTTTCTATCTCAAATGGTGACTTCATATCACTGTGATTGCTTAATTGAAAACAAATGTACATTTGCCACAAACTCTTTCTTGATTGAGGATTTAGGGTTTGAGACCACATAAAGACCATTGAATTCAACTAATTCAGACGTGTTCTGAGGCACAGAGAGATTAAATGATTTGCTTGAGATCATGCAGCTTATAAGCACGTTAACATCAGTTAAGATTTGATCCCATATCTTTTCTACTATAAGACTACTCCCTTGTCCACTTGTTCCTCAGATAGTATGGTCTCCAGTCCCTCTATCATGGTAACCACCTCTTTTCTAGGTATTAAAATGTGGCACCGAGAACAGAATACAGTACCTGACTTGGTTCAGAAGTGGATAAATTTATATAGAAACTATCACTTCCTTCACTCTGAATATTGTTTCTATTGTGCCATTCTATGTTTCTATTAATTATACATTTTGCTATTATTCTACACTTCTATTAATGTTGCCTAAGTTTATATTGTCTCATCTCATTTTTTTTATGAAACTCCCCCTAATAATTCTGGTCAACATAGGTCTCTGCCCTTCCAGATGTCCCATTACATAAATGTCACAATCAAACATATTGGCAATAAATTATGTTCAATTTAGAATCTTATTGCAGCCTTCTATTTTTTCCAAAACTCTAGGTCTTTTGTCCTTCATTATATTTTAACCTCCTTGCAGGGTTATTATAAATCTCTTTTGTATCCTCTGTTACGCATGTAGTAGGTCAAGTGCCAAATACATGGAAGAAAACAATAAAATAATTGTGAAATTCTTGAATTAAACATAACTCCACAATTATGTAAACAAAATACCATCAACTTAGAAATAGTCATACAAAGTCATAGAAACTTGAAGTTGAAAAGAACAGGAAAAAACATTTGGTCTCAGTGCAGGAATCCTGCACACAACATCCCTAACAATTTCGAGGCCATTGGTTCTCATTGAATAATTTAAGGAACATATTGAGTATGTCTAAATTCTTCTTCCAATTGACAGAAAAATAAAAATTGAGTACCTTCTAAATCTTGTCTTTTCCAGGTTAGCATACAAATTCTTCAATTCATTTTCCCTGTGTCATCATTTCTTTTATTTTTTTTCCCAAATCTCAAACAAAAGGGGCATTCATGCAAAGAACAGAAGAGGATTTTTTGGTGAATCTCTTTTATGTACACATTGAACTTATTATACATTTAAAATAAAAAACAATGTATAAATGTCAGTGCTAACTTGCTTGTTTGTGATTCTTTCTGTTCTTTTAACTGTCCCCCTCAAGAAAAAAAAAATCCTTTTAATAAATATGCATAATCAAGAAGAACAAATTCCCACATTGGTTGCATCATAAAATAAATATCTTATTCTACATCTCAAGTCCATTGCCTCTGTCAAAAGATAAATAACATGCTTTATCATCAGTCCTTTGTTATTGTGTGTGGTTATGGAGTTATTCAGAATTCTTAAATTTTTCAAAGCTGTTTTTCTTTAAAATGTCATAATTGTATAAATTATTCTCCTGGTTCTAAAGAAATTGTCCCTTTTGTAATTTCTTATAGTACAAAACTATTATTCATCTATTGCCCAATTTATGACCTGTCCCTTAGTTTTCAGTTCTTTGTTACTGCAAACATAACGTCTACAAATATTGCAGCACATGTAGATGACATCATTTCTAAACATTTCATCATTCTCATCACCTTTCTCTCACTGTATTTTAGCTTATCAATGTTCCACTTATTAAAATAACTATCAGTTTGAACCAGAAATCCCATTACTGGACATAAACTTAAAGTCAAAATTACTGAAAGAAATTTAGGAGAGGGGGAGAGGAGAAGGGAAGGGAGGAAGGTAAGAGGGAGCAAGGGAAAGAAAGAAAGAGAGAAAAGAAGAAAAGGGGGGAGGAAGAAGGAGAGGAAGAGAGAGAGGGACTGGGACAGGAACAGAGAGAGAAGGAGAGTGGAAGGGAAGGGAAGAGAAAGAGATAGAGGAGAGAACGAGGGGGAAAAGGAGAGACAGAGTTAGGGGAAGGAAGGAGAAAGGGAGAGTGGAAGGGAGGGGAAGAGAGATAGAGGAGAGAATGAGGGGGAAAAGGAGAGACAGAGTTGGGGGAAGGAAGGAGAAAAGGAGAGGAGACAGAGACAGAGAGAGAGATTGATTTTGAAATTTGCCAATGAAGGTAATAAAAAATGAAAGATATTCTTAATTCTTAAAAAAAAAAAGCTTCTAAAAATGAAAATGGTATTCCAGTACTATAGCTTCTTTATTCAACATCAATAATCCACAATGTGCTATGATGAATGCCAGGGAAAACAGAGAGGTGGAAAAATAGCCCCTAACTTCAAAGAGTTTCTTCTCTACAAGAACAACAGAAATGTGCATAGAAATAAATAAATCAGAAGATGATTAGTCACTTTGTATATCTATGTCTCAGTTACACTATCTGCAAAGTGAAGACATTAGATTTGAGAATATCTAAGGTACTTTGGGATCCAAAATCTTATTATCCTAATTGCATAAAGTGAGTATAAAGGAAAGAAACTACTTCCTGATTGGGAGAGATGAGGAGGGAGGGGAGGGAAGACCCAGGTCTCTTAGAAATGAAACAAGAGAATAAGGCATCTTTTCTGTAACAAAGTTCTCTTCAGAAAACTGCAGACTTCACAGAAAACAAAATGCCAGCCTTTTAAGTAGGATTTGCATTTTTTTAGCAATGTGTGATAAAATGTCAGTTCTGTCCAGAGTTGTACATATGATCAAGGGAAATGGGCTTCAGAAATGGAAAAAATGCATGATAACCCTGAAAATGCAATTCAGAATTACTTGGAAAGCAAAGTCTATTTCCTATCGAAATTTAGAACCAGCCTCATCCCACCTCATCCCACCGTCTTCTTCTTCTTCCTTTTTCTTCCTATTCCTCCTTCTCTTTTTTTCCTTTTCCTTCTCTCTCTTCTTTCCCAACTACTGCTAGTTTTCATTAAAGTTTGTTGCTATCTTTTGTTTTTCACATCACAGTTATCACTGAAAATTCCCAATGCATCCAATCTTTCCTTGTAACCAAGAGATTTTTCTTCTTATTTCTAATTATTGTTTTTAATAATTAAGCAAAACCAAATGACATAGTGACCACATCATACTATGTGTCAGGCTCTGTGATAAGTGTTTTAACAATAATATTATTCATTTTTCTGGAAATAAAAGGAAAATTTCAGAGAGAAATGAAGAGGAAAATAAGTAGGAGAAAAATGTAGAAAAGAAGGGAAATAAAGGAAAAAAATAGAAGATAAATAATGAAGAGAGAGGAAAAAAGAAGAAATAGTGGGGGAAGGAAATAGGAAAAACAAAAGGAGAATGAGTAGAAAGGAGATAAGATAGAGAGAGAGAGAGAAGAAAAACCAAATACATAAAATTGACATAAAAGAAATCTGAAATTTACATTGATGTGTTATCTATTGAACACTCTGTTTTCAAATTATCATGGATTTCTGGATTCAGTGTGGTACCTTAGAAAATCACAGTTCAAGCCCCAACTCCAGTGTAAAACTGGGATCTCTAAAGTTAACTCAGTGGCTAGAAGCTGGAAAATGAAAGGATGTCCATCAATTGGAGAATGGTTGAGTAAATTGTGGTATATGAAC
Source organism: Antechinus flavipes (assembly GCF_016432865.1). NCBI lineage: Eukaryota > Metazoa > Chordata > Mammalia > Dasyuromorphia > Dasyuridae > Antechinus > Antechinus flavipes. The sequence continues at coordinate 343,561,785 of NC_067398.1, read as the reverse complement.
GTTATGGAATATTATTGTTCTGTAAGGAATGACCAGCAGGATGAATACAGAGAGGATTGGCGAGACTTATATGAACTGATGCTGAGTGAAATGAGCAGAACCAGGAGATCATTATATACCTCAACAACGATACTGTTTGAGGATGTATTCTGATGGAAGTGGACCTCTTTGATAAAGAGAGCCTTAATTGATCAAAGATGGACAGAAGCAGCTACACCCAGAGAAAGAACACTGGAAATGAATATAAACTGCTTGCATTTATGTTTTTCTTCCCGGGTTATTTATACCTTCTGAATTCAATTCTCCCTGTGCAACAAGAAAACTGTTTGGTTCTGCACAGATATATTGTATCTAGGATATACTGCAACCCATTCAACATGTAAAGTACTCTTGCCATCTGGGGGAAGGGATGGAGGGAGGGAGGGGAAAAATCGGAACAGAAGTGAATGCAAGGGATAATGCTATAAAAAATTACCCTGGCATGCGTTCTAGCAATAAAAAATTATTAAAAAATTAAAAATAAATAAATAAAGTTAACTCAGGTGTGGATGTTCTGATTTCACCTTTTATTCAATCAAAAAGTATCTATTTAATATGTGCCTGCTGTGAGCCAGACCTAGTGATACAAGAACAAATAATAAGACAATCCTTACTCTCAAGGAGCTTATGTTCTAAAGAGGATGCCAATAAATACATATAAAATATATGCAGTATAAATAGAAAGTAAATAAATGCACATGCACACAAAGTAATTAAGTGCAATGTTGGGTCTGCCTTGCTAGAAGGCCCTATCAAATGGCAGATCATGAAAGTTTTCATAAAGAAGATGACATCTGAGTTTTGTTATAAATGAAAAGAGGAACTCAAGAGGAGAAGATAAAGATATGCATTCCAAGCATGTGGGATGACCACTTTGAGGGAGAGACAGACATAGGGACTGTGGTATTCGAGAAACAGTGAAAAATTCTATGTCTGGATTGAAAAGGGTCAGAGGGAGAGTAATGTCCAATGAAGCTGGAAAGATGGTCTGGGGCCAGCTTGTGTATAGCTTTAAAAGCTAAGCCAAGGAGTTTATATTATATTTCACAGGCAACAGGAAGCATTGGAACTGATTAAGTAAGGGAGTCACAAGGTCAGATCAGCACTTAAGGAAAATCACTGGCAGCAATGTGTAGGATGAACTAGAATGAAGAAAAATTCGAGGTGGGGAAACTAATTAGGAGGCTATTGCAATAATCTAGGTGACAAATGATGAGACTATGAACTCAATCCTCAGTGAGTGGAGATAAGGGATCACATAGGATAGACGTCATAGAGATATCAAAGACAAAGCAAGCCGCAGCATGGAACGAATTAAAAAACATATTATTGAGCCAGAAAAGAAATAAAGTTAGAAACATTCTCACCAATCGTTCCCAAATTAATATGTTTTCACTATCCTCTTTCCAAACTTAGGTTCAAGAGAAAGCTCCCCACTTCAAACAGAAAAGAACATCCCATCTTGGCAGCAATGAGTCCTGCCTCTCATGCCTCTTGAGCATCATCCTTCCTGAACATCATCATTCCATCCCGGCAGCAGCTAGCAAAGTCTCTCAGCACTATTGTCTTATCCCATTGTCTTTATTGGCCAGTTCAGAAGTCAATAATGTCTTCGCTCTGGTGTATCTCTCCACCATTGGCAATTTCATCAGATAACCTTCCTTTGAATGCTCTCATCTTTTACATTCTCTTCCCAGGATTTCTATCTCTTCCTCAAGAAAGACTTATTCTCTCCAACTAGGCATCAGGTCAAAGAGCTTTGTACGGGCCCATTTACCAAAAAGGGGTAGGTTTAATATAATCCAGACCTCCACCGCAAACAAAATCCTTAAAATCCTTAGAAACCCAGGGACAATACTTATAAAAGTTATAGGTTAACACTTCTGCAAAAGGAATAGAGCAAGGGGTTTTTTGGAAGATACCTTAATATCCTTTTTTTTTTAAGGATAAAAACACTAGAAATAAACAAAGTTACACAATATCTTCAAAGAAAAAATTTTAAATGACCAAAATAATGAGTAAAGCAGAATTATGATGCAATGAAAAATAAAGATTAAAAGAAAAAATGACTGAAATAACATCAATGGAAGTAATAGCTACTAAACTTGATGAGATGTTTTCCCAAAATTATTAAAATGAACAATAAACATGAATATTGAGGAAATTCAAAAGAGAAAATTAACTAGCCTAGAATCACAAGAAGAAATAAAGTAACTACATGCAACTAAGGAATCTTAGGACAAGAAAATGATGAAATTTGGAAGTTTAAGAATATGCATAGAAAATATAAATAATGTAATCAATGAAAAATAGAATTATTTCACTGGAAAATAGAATAGCAGGGAGGAGTATAAACAGAAAGACAAAGCCAGAAAATAAAAGTTGTAGACAAGAACTTTATTAATCAGCAAATATTTGTTGAAGTTTATGACATGCCTAACATTGTATTTAACACTATAGTATACAATAGACGTGTAAGATAGTGGCCCTGACTTAATAAATGTACATTCTCATTAGGGAAATTTGTTAAATAATGATGACAGCATTTATATAGTGTTTTAAAGTTTGCTAAACACTTTACACAGTCTTACCTGATCTGTGAAGGTGGTTCCATATTATCCCCATTTGACAGATGAAGAAAATAAAGCCAAGTGATTAGCTGAGAAATGGCATGGAGAAGATTTGTTCTTCTCAAAATATTCAACCCCAGCAATTCCCTTTACTGTTCTTCTCCTGGACCTTTCTCCAGGACTGTTTCCCTATAGCTAGAACACCTTCTTCACCCTAGGATAGCCTATTCTGCCTTGTCTTGCCAGTGCACATGTTTACTGTTTACTAAGCCCTTACCAATTACTTGACACTAAACTCAAATGCCATCTTCTCTAGGACACCCTCCTTCATTTTTCCTGCTTATGCAGTATTTTTTGAACCAGCCTTACATACTTGTCATGTTTTATTTTGCATTATAGTTATCATATTCATCTTCTGTATTCTTATATGCTATTCTATATATGTTCCCTGAGAGCAAAGACTAAAGTTTGGCTCTCCAACGAAAGCTTAGAATAGTCCTCTGTACTCAGTAAATACTTAATAAAGATTTGTCCATCTTTGTTTACTACTGATAGTTTGCTTGTATGCAAGCATTCTACCTAAAAGAAAGAATTGAAGGATATTTTTGAAAAGTCTTGCCAAAAGCTCAATGGAATTATTTTGAATGCTTCTTCCTGGGAACTTGATCAAAAGAAAAAGGAGATCAATTAAAACTCCTCTGGACAGCTTTTCAAAAAAAAAAAAACTTAGCTATCCAAAATATTTTACACATACAAAAATAAAGGCTTTTTAAATTCTTTAAAGTCAAATGAAACTACAGATCACTGAGGTTATCAAGCCAGTGAGACCGAAGAGTTGAACCAGACTGCTAAGACAGGGTCAGGCATAATAGCTATCTGGAGTCAAGGCAGGGTAGGGAGTGCACTATAAATCAGGCTTCCTAGGAGGCAACACAGGAAGATTGAAAAGCAAGAGAATCAACAAAGAGAAGAGTGCAGGGCTGAATACTGGCCTGAGAGCCAGGATATATGGGTGCTTATTCTAACTTTGCCATTTATCCATATGGGACCATTGACTCTGCTTGATCTTAGTTTCTTCAACTGCATAAAGAAGGATGTACTAGATGATTGTGAGATCCCTTGTGGCTTTTAAGCTGGATGATTCTTAATTAAATGTTTAATACTTTGTTTGTGGGATCAATTTGTTGACCCAGAGATGCATATTTCATGTGTTGTGTGGGTGTTGTACTTTTGAGTTTATGGCCAAATCAATGTGTACAGAGCATTATTCCTATTTCATATGAATAGGAGGATAATTACATTTTGTTAATGATTATAGAGGTTTATAGTTGTATCTCTGCTTTTATTAAATTCTGTTGCTCTTATCTATGATTGATTTCATGCCATGCCCTTGGACAGGAAGGCAACCCCAAATCATAGCGTTTGTTCTCACAGAAAAATGTGATTCATTTTACAATGATGCATTTTGTGATACAGTTTCTAAGAACACTTTGGGACAAAAAACAGAATCCTCTAGTTAAGTGCTGTAATAAAGTGCTAAAATGTATAATATGAAATGAGAGAATAGGACAGAACACACATAGATGTTTACATGTACATATAATAGTATAGATATATATACACACACATATATATAGCTAATTGTCTGACATACACAAAAAAATGCAAAAAGAATTGAAGAAGAGATTGATAAAGGAAAAACACTCCCTTGATTATTAGTAGTATAATCAGAATGAATCTTGGCAACAAAGAAAGGTAGGCAAAGTATTATTAGCTCCATTTTACAAAAGACCAAATCAGAGCTGTAAAAGGCCACATAGCACCTTATGTAAAATAATAATAGCAGCTAGCACTTATATATAGTTTTCAGTTTTACAAAATGCTCTAAATATATTATCTCATTTGCTCCCCACAACAACCCTATAAGGTAGGGGCTATTATTAATTCCATTTTATAGATATGGAAAATAAAACACAGAGAGGTCAAGTAATATGCCTAGGGTCATACAGATATTAAGTTTTTGAGGCAGGATTCAGACTCCAGTCTGCCTGACTCAAAGTTCAATATTCTATCCACTTTGCTACCTAAAGTAAAAGAGGTTGAATTTAATATCTAGGTTACTAGGTATATAGCATTTATAATATAATTTAATACTATAAAAAATAATAAAATAAAAATAGGGGTGTTAAGACCTATTACACTGCTACCTATGTCCAACAGCAAGAAGGATGGGATAGATATTGCTACCCGCAAATTATTTGGTCCAGGCTTGAAAAAGGAATCTATTTTATTCAGGGCAGATTCTAGTGTGATTAAATCAATTGCATTCTCTGCTTCATTGCGGTTCTCTTTGGTCACACATGATTGAGGGAATTAGCTCAGGTTATTGGTGATGTTGGGGGTAGTTCTTTGCTTTCGAAGATAATCAATAATGATTATGAATGAGTAATGTCTTGACTTGCGCATGAATTAATTTAAATGATTCAAAATTGCCCAAATCATCAGCCTCACTCTTTCTCTCAGTCACCAACACTGGCAGAACAAAAGTTAGGATGACTCTTAATGGCTCAAAACGTAGTAGAAGACTGTGGCATCTTCAGTGTCTTACCAAGCTCTAAGGGCTCTATAGTGCCTGCTTCAGTCACCTTCCTGATTGAAACAAATTATTCTTGTTTGCCCATTCCACCAGAGAAGTCTTCAGTCCTTTGGGTAGATACCTCCCTAGCTCACTAATGGGTGGGAATGTATTGTCTACCCTCAACCTGGTGGTCTATCTGTCTGAATGGTTTACCAGGATGTGGCTGCTATACACACCACAGCTTTTTGAAGCCATAGGTGAGAGTTGGGAGATAGATGAACAACAAAGATGGGTGAGCAACCTTCATACTAGTATTCTCCATACTATCCTGTAAACCTCAGAGATATCTGGGAGGCAGAATGAGATATGAGCCTAAAGGTAAGGACTACAGACAGATATTTAAAGAGTCTTCCCTACCTCTGTGCTCTCTATAGCTATTTGCATGGAACAGTTAAGTATATTAAAATTAAGATCTGAATGTCCTTTTCTCTTTCCATATTTCAATCCTTCAAGATCCAACTATATAGTTGAGGACACTCATTTCTGCATATGTTTATTGAAGGCACCACCATCTTTGCAATGCAATCTCAGAGTCATCCTTTCCCATTCATCTTTTTCATTCCACAAATTCAATAAATTGGTAAGTCTTATCAGGTCTTATCTGTACAAGAGAACTCCCATTTTCCATTTATGTCCACTAACAAAATCTCCACCCTAGTTCAAGTTTCATCACCTTAATCAATCAATTACCTTACGTTCTTAATAAATGATAAGTGGAGGAAGGAATTGAAAAGAGGAGAAAGGTTTCTAAATCTCAATTTGTTATCCAAACATCCAGAATCATATCTCCAAGCATCTGCAATAATTCTACCTGGACATCTGCCAGCCTCTGAAATTCAAGACCTCGCAATCTTTGACCTCAAGTCCAGCTGTTTCTCCTCTGCTCCCTGAGTAACTAACTAGCATCATGACTTACTGTGGCCAAAAATGGTATTATCCAGAAACTTTCCCCATGGAAATGAGGCTCTCTACACTTGGCTAGATTGATCCTTAAACAATAGATACTTCATTTCTGTGCCCATATTTGAAGCCTGAATAGGTTGGGAAGATCTGCTAGTTTTAACTCACCCAGGATGGTACAAGAACCCAGGGATATTTCCATGCCACAGGAATGCATCAAAAGACTTAATAGCTCTTCTATCTACTTGGGGTCTGAGGGAGGGTGAGGATAGGTGGAAGGCTGGCTGAATAGGAACTGAATTGGTAACAAATAATTTCATGATGCTCATGGAATGGGACTACTATATCTTTTTTAACTTAATACCAACCATGTCTAAATAGTTAAATCACAAGGAGACTATTCAAGCATCTTACCTTCTTAGAAATCTTTGTATGGCTCTGAAGCTAATTAATTCAGATTTTCTTGCTTCCTGATATCTGTAGTTATAGAATGATGCTAAAGGATCTATGGGTCATAGGCTTCGGGTTAGAATGGGATCATCTCTCTAGCCCCGCATTTTACAAATGAAAGGAAAAAATTTCAAAGAGGTTGAGTGATTTGTACAAGCACACAGCTAGTAAGGATCTGTAGAGGGATTTGAATATAGTTCTCCATGATTCCAAGTCTAGTATCCTATCCACTCTATCATATCATCTCAGTCCTTTTTCTTGTCTTCAGAAGTTCACATCTGAATATCCATTACAGCCTGCAGTATCTATATCTCTCACTAGTGTTACTGGAAATGTGGCCTGTGACTTGGATTTTAGTCATTCTTAACTTAGACTAAGGAAATGGAGGTTTTGTGGGGATTTGCTAAAAAACAGCATATCTTCCTGTTGATTTTTAAAGAACTTATGAAAATGTTGGAATCTCTCCCATAACTCAGTAATCTGGACTATGTAATCTCTCTTAAAGGAAGTATAAAATCTACAAATGCCTGTGATTCAGCTCATTTAGACCAAAGTTCAGAGCTCTTACCAAGTCTCATCACCAGAATTCCACTAACCTCTGCTCTTGCTGACTATCACGGACCATGGCCCCATGTGGGAATGAGAGAGTTGGAATAGATGATTTCTAAAACACCCTTCTTTGAAATTCTAGGGCTTATGACTATTAAGTTTGGGGTGATGTAAGGCTAAAGTAGCAAAAAATAGCTGAGAAAATAAAATTTTCCCATGTTCCCCATTAGCTTTTTGAAAGGATGTGGTCAGATCCACTTGGGGAAGTACAGGAAGAAGACTCTAACAGCAAGGCCAAACTTATACATTAATGGAGTTTCTGCTGAATACAAATTGTCATTTCAGAGGCACTTGGAAAAATTTTTCCCCCAGAAAAATAACTTTCCCACCTAGCTTTGATATGCATTTTCTTTTTTATATAGCATATTATTTTTCCAAATTCATGCAGAGATGGCTTTTAATATTCATCTTTGCAAAACCTCGTGTTCCACAGTTTTCTCCCTTTCTTTCCCTTCCTCAAGCAATCCAATATAGGTTTCACATGTGCAATTTTTTTAAACCATAGAATAGCATTTTCTTGACATAAGCCAAATAGGGAGTCCTCTACATTAATGTATAAATGCCACTAGAATTTATCCTGAGAAGCTCAAACCCACATATGACCCCAAGGTATTACCAATGAATGTAAATGGGTTAATCACATCCTTTCCTTAGAATATAGTTTTGATAGAAAAGAGAACATGAAGATCCCTTGGAAACAAAAGGAACTTTAGAGATATTATCCAATACCCACCCATACATATTCATTCACATTCACACTCACACTCACACTCACACACACCCTCTCTCTCCCTCCCTTCTCCCTCTCTAGCTCTCTGATTCTCTATTTCTCTGGCTCTGTGTCTGTCTGTCTCTCTCTCTGTGTGCCTCTGTCTCTGTCTCTCTGACTCTATCTGTCTCTGTCTGTCTCTGTGTCTGTCTGTCTCCTTCTGCGCCTCTATCTCTGTCTGTCTCTGTCTCTCTGTGTGTCTGTCTCTGTATCTGTCTCTGACTCTCTGTGTGTCTGTGTCTGTCTATCTGTCTGTCTACCTGTCTGTCTGTCTCTTTCTCTCTCCCTCTCTCCTTCTCTCTGTGTGTGTGTCTCTTTGTCTCTCTGTCTCTCTGTCTGGCAAAAATGAGGAAACTAAAGCTTAGAGCAAATAAGCAAAAAACTTGGCTTGCCCAAGTTCACACAACTAGAAAGGAGCAGAGTTCTTAATAAAATGAAGTAGAAATAGAGGCCAAAGATTCTCTTTACTAACTTCACAATTTTGCTTAGGGCTGTTAGCATGGTCTTGTGGAAAGAGCGCTAGAACTGGAATCAAAATACCTGAGTTCAGAACTTAACTCTGTACTTTGCTTCTAGCTGTATGACATCAGGAAAGTCTAGGGCTCAGTTTCCTCATCTCTAAAATCAGGCACTCAGACTAGATGATCCCTCGATGGTCCTTTCCAGGGAGCCCCTACCGAGCCTAGCATACTCTTGTTAATTTTTTCCTAATGCATGTCCCCTCCCTTACACTACAGCCACGCAACAAACACAATAGAAACTAAATAGAGATCACAGTTTCTCCACTCCTGATGTGAGGTGCACAGGTCACACAAAATATCCTTCACACAGACAGCCAGTGGTTTTAGAATATTGGAGCGCTCTGAAGAGGGGGTCAAAACACAGAAAGCAAGAGTAGAATACAGGAAGAAAGTTCTGGGTAAGACACTGACCTCCCAGGAATTCAGCAACAGAGTCGAGCAGAGGCTGGCATCAACATTCACTCTTGCAGGACCTGGGAGCCCAGAGATTTGCACAGAAAGCAGCACAGGAACAGCAAGACAAAGGGGCAAACTAACAAAGGAAACAAATGCATTCTCTACTCATATAATAAACCACGGGTTGGATCTAGTTGGGAATAGTAGCATTTTCAGAATTAGGAGCAGCAAAAGATGTTGCTTGATCTATCTGGAGTGTTCCCAAATAACAACACTGGCACCACTATTAATAGCTCACATTTACATCACTCTATAGGCTTTATTATGTACTTTCTTCCCATGAAACTAGTGAGGTAAAGAGTACAAATATTACTAGCACAGATATAATATCTCCATTTTGAAGATGAAGATCAAGTGATTTGCTTCTTCATAATAAGAATCAGAAGCCAAACTCAAGTCTAGGATTCTTTACACATTTTACAATGTCTATTCCCGCTACACTGAATAAGAATAAAACTAGTCCCAGATAAGATAGAAAGTGAAAATGTTACATCTTCCCTAATATCAGGGATGTCCTAACGAAAAATAAGACTGTAACCAAGATTTGTCTTTAGTGCCATTCAGAGGTGTGCTAATAAAGATTCTGCAAAAACCTTTGCAAAAAAAAAAAAAAAAAAAAAAGGAACAGATGACATACTTTTAAGTTTAATCTGCAAAAATATTTTCTCCCATAGTTTTTTAAGTCTAAACAATCAACAGAGCAATAAATTTGTTGTACAATCAGTGCCTGATGCATAGTGGGCACCTAACAATATTTATTGACTGAAATCAAACATTTTTAGTATTTGCTAACTTTCAAAAATATAAATGTTCACACAAAAAAATTAACAATCAGCTCTCAAGAGCTGATTTAACTTGTCATTTGCTTATTTCTGGTGTTTTGATATCCCCATAACACACACACACACACACACACACATACACATACACATACACACACACACACACACACACACACACACACCCCTAAAAAGTAGTTTAAAGTATTAGTAGCTGATCATGACTCACTGTGTCACCATAATTCCAAGCAATATTGAGTTTCAATAAGGCTTTTCAGTGACAATATAGACATTCTGCTGGGCCAAGCAGGGATTTCAGTTAATGAAGATGAAGAATCATTTGACATTCCTAAGGCCATGCTGTATACTAATGTCAACTGTACCCATATAAAATACAGTTTGTTAATATTTGGAAAGTTAGTTTTAGGGTAGTTCCACATAGAAAGAGGGTACAAAAGTTTTAGAAGGAATTAAAGAGATTATGTGTATTACAGATTTGTATATTTGATGGAGACAAGAAGAAATAGCTCAGTCTTCAAAAACATTTGGGTAAGTTATTTCTCTCCAGGTTTCTCATCAGAAAAAATGAAGAGATTGGGCTATAGGACTTCTAAACTTCCTTCCAGATCCAATAGTAGGGTATGAGTATATATGGTATATGTATGTATGTATATGTGTAAGCATGAATACACATGTGTCCATGTGTGTGTGAATTTAGAAGGAATGAATTATTAACCTTACTTTATATATGAGAAGCTGAGACTTATTTAATTCAGTAGTTCAATTATGCCCAACTTTTCATAATTCCATTTGGGATTTCCTTGGCAAAGATACTAGAGTGCTCTACCATTTCCTTTCCTAGCTCATTTTACAGATGAAGGAAACTGAGAGAAATGGGATTAAGTGACTTGCCCAGACTTAGTCAAAATGAGAGCTAGTAAGTATCTGAGGCCAGATTTGAAATCAGAAAAATGAGTTTTCCTAACTCCAGACAAAGTACTCTACCTATTGTGCCAACTAACTATCACAACTGAAGACTGATTTAGCAGAAATAAAAATATGTCTGGGATCCCAGGTTTTCTATCACATGCTATGATCCTGAATCTCTTCCTTGTCATGCCAACCTAAAATAGACTGAAAAATAAAAGGGATGTGGATTATAAGACAAACATTTACCACCCACCAAGAAAAAATGGGCAAAATCAGCCAGCCAACAATCAAAGAAGGAGGACATTGTCTTTGTCCAAGGGCAAATAGCTAAGTGTCATTTGACCAGAGAAGAGTTTCTATGGATGATTAATGACTTATCATGGAATTTGTTTTTGTCAGACTGCATTACACATATAAGGTGACTGACTTCTAGATACCCTCATTACATAAGTGATGGTGATATTGTGAAAACCTTGAGAAAATGCAATGAGTTTCACTGAGAGCACTGGCTGAGGTTGTTCAACAGCAACAAGAAGAATTGATTGCAGATCCATCTTTTATTCCCTCTTTCCTGTCCTAGAATGTTCAAATGGCCAAAAGAAAATAAGGAGAAAATTCCAAGGAATCAGATGATACATAAAATAAATTACTAGTACTTAAATACTATTTATAAATATTCTAACACCTTATCCTACACAAAATACTCAAATGGAGCCATGATCTCTTAATTTGGGAGTTCCCTCTAATGATGTAGGTCACAACTTACCTATGCCTGCCCATCCTGGGCAGCGTCTGTGTGATTCTGGTCCATGTTCTTCCAAAAGATCAGCGCAAAGTTCTGCCCAATGTGCTAAAGAGCTTCCTCACTTTCTTGTGACACGATGAAGGTACTATTGGAATACTCTGGCTAGCCACCCTCATCAGCTCTCCATCTTGCCACCTGACCAGCCATCTTCTCTTCCAATAATATAATTCCTTGATGATATCCCTTATCTCTGTTCCTTTTTAGAATAACATTCACCATTGGTTACATAATATAGTTTGCTCAATCTACCATGTATCTTTCCATTGCCATATATGTGATACTTAACTTTAACTCTGATTCAGTGCTGATCTACAAGTCACAGACTTATACTAATATTAATAAGATGTTAATATTGAAAAGATGAGCCTTTGTTTTCACAGGAAGCTCTGGAGTCATAAAATAACACTGTCATTTCCTAAGAAAAAAAACCCAGCCTACTCACCTTCTCCTATTCAACTAATTACATAATTTAATGGCTTTATTTCAGTCCTCAACTTTCTTGACCTTAACTCTTATAAAGCCAAACTCCTGCAAACATTTGTTACCTCTTTCTCATTTTCAATCACTTTAAAGTCTTTATGATTCTGCTTCCCACCTCATCACTCTGTTGAAACTGGCAAGCAATGATCTATTCGTTGCCAAATCCAAAGACTATTAGTATTTCAATACCTCTCAATAGCTTTCCATTATTGACCTCTCATTCTGACTGGATGTTTACTCCTAGAACCTTCATTTTAAAGAGAAGGACAAATTCCAATAGATTTGTGATGGAGAGAGCCATCTGGATCCAGAAAGAGGACCATGGGGACTAAACATGGACCATAACATAGTATTTTCACCTTTTTGTGTTGTTTGTTTGGTTTTTTCTTTCTCATTTTTGATCTGATTTTTCTTGTGCAACATGGTAATTGTGGAAATACATTTAGAAGAATTGTATATATTCTTAGATTTGGATTACTTGCTTCTAGGGGAGAGTTTGGGAGGAAGAGAAGGAGAAAAGTTTGAAACACAAAATTTTGCAAAAGTGAATGCTGAAAACTATCTTTGCATATGTTTTGAAAATAAAAAGCTATTATTAATTTTTTTAAAAATAGAGACCAATATCAACCACCTAAATATTTGTCTTATTCTCTGAGCTACACCCCTAAATTATCCCATGCCTTTCTCTAATATGACTTTGTGAAGAGTACCTTCACATCTTCCTCTCCTTTTCAGCTCCCTTTTTGTTTTCTCTTCTCCTATTAGAATGCAGGCTCCTTATGGGTAAAGACTATTTTTCTTAATACTTGTGTTTGTTTCAACCCTTGACATAGATCCTGATACATAATTCATGCTGAATAGATGTTGTTGACTTGATTTGGCCATCCCCTCCCCCCAAACACTCTCTTTTAGTTTTTATAACACTTATCTATCCTGTTTCTCCTCTTGTTTATCTAATTGCTCCTTCCAAGCTTCTTTTGCCTAGTCAACATCCATGAAAAATAAAAAATAAAAAATAAAAAAAAAAAAACATCCATGCCCAATTCTTATTTATAAGTACCATCTTCACTATTCCTTGAGATTTCTTTTATTCTCTCTATCCTCTTTTTTTGAAATATCACCAATACTCTTAAGTTAGATGACATTTCTAAGAATATACAGATGCTAAAAAAAAAAAAAAAAAAGAATATGATTCCTTCAAATTAGATATTCACTTTGAGGATGCACATTACAACCCATCTACTCTGCCTGGATTCAACTCCATGGAATAAGATCTCTCTACTCAAGGTATACTAGTTTCTCCCTTCCTCTATCTTCTGCTTCTTTGGTGTGCTGTTCCTCCCACCATTAGATTATAAGCCCCTTGAGACCAGAAACAGTCATTCTTTCCATTTATTGTATCCCCAGCACTTAATATAGTGCTTGACACATAAGAAGTGTTTAAAAAGTGTTCACTGGATTGAATTGGATCCAGTGAAAATCATCTATGTCTTCCCAAAATGTTATTGGGGAACGGTAAGGCCCTAATATTATAGATGCTTTGCTCACTTTCTTGCAACATCTTATGGGTACCAATGAAGTACCGTGGCTAGCTACCTGTTATCCCTTGCTCTTACTTCATGACCAGTTCATCTCTTTCTGTCATGTAATTCTTTGATATCTTTATTCCTGCTTTTCTCTGGAGTTTATACTTGGTTCTAAGTTAGTCTGCTCACAGTTGCCATCCACCTTTCCAATGCTCTTTCTGTTACCTTTACCTGGATATCCCATAGGTAGCTCAAAACTCATGTTCCTCCCTCCCCCGTTCCTCAAGTATTCTCTGCTTAGTAAGCAGTAAACAGGCTCTTTATCCTTGATTCCTTATTCTTCTACGCCATCTCCATAGCTAATAAATGTCTAAATCTTGTTAATTTTTCTCTGCATAACATCGCTTGAATCTAGCTTCTTCATATTTATACAGCCACTGTTCTCAATTAGACCCATATCATCTCTCACCTGGGTTAATGAGACATTCTTCTAATTGGATACTTGGTTCCAATTTCTTCCTTTCTAATTTGTCTTCCTCACTAATGCCAAAATAATTTTCCTAAATAAAATGTTCTATGTCATTAGCTTGCTCAAAGATTTATGATTACTTCTTCTTGCTTCCAAGATAAATACAAATTTCTCAGTTTGGCATTTCCAACTATAGTCTATATTTCCCAAATTATTTCACATCCATCTCTTCATGTTCATTATGCTTCAGCCATTTCCCAGTCAAAATGATTTATTCATATGCCTTTAGTTTGACATTACATTTCCCCCCTCTTTTAAAAATAGAATGTCTCCTATTTCTGGAATGCACTCCCACTTCTTCCTTTTAGGCTGATTTAGGAACCACTTCCTACCGGAAATGGACACATACTTCCACTACTGTAGGTCCTTGTAAATGTTTGTTGAAAGAATGCTTGATAAAGATCAAAGGAGAGCAATGTGAAGAACAATTAGCAAATGGGAATGTTGTTTACATTTCTATTGTCATTCTCTGTTCAATATTATTAAGGTACAAAATCTTCCTTAAGCTACCCATTCATTAAATTACTCTTTATTAACATAAAAGAGAGCCAAATCTGTCCTTGTGCTCAAATATGTAATCATTTACAAACACTCTTTTTGATCTTTTTAGAATCATATATTTAGAGCTAGAATAGGATTGAAATCCCTGTCCCAAGTCCCATTGGCATGTAACTCTCTCCTTAGTGGATAAGGGATTTGGTGACAGGTCAGAGACTTCCAGCCTTCAACAGTGCCATTTGAGATTTTTCGGAAGTCACTCCTCCCTAGGACTTATCAAGCTTTAAATCAATTCAATTCAGGCACTTCTGGCTTCCAGCTTTAAGAGAGAAAATGGAAGAATCCAACACAACTTCAGATTGCTTGACCCCTTTCCTACCAAATACCTGTTGCAGGATAAACATACACAGTGGATAGCAATTATAGCAAAACAGAAATCAGAGATTTACATAGAATGTATACCTGACAAAACAGAAAGAAGGAGCTCTCCCACTGAGAATGATATAACACACTTGATAAATTCCAAAGGCTCCTGGCAAAAGCTGGGGATTCTTTAGCCATTTTCCAAATCCATTCTGCCCATGAGGCAGGACATTTCACCCAATAAGGAGAGAAATCCATACCAATAGGCCTTCAGATAGGGCTACAGGACTTCAGAAATCCAACACCACAATACTTCAGAAAAGGGAAGTGAGGTTTAGAGAAATCAGAGGACTTGCCCCTCATCGCATATCTAATATAAGGTGAAATTTGAACCCATGTGTTCCCAAAGTTATTACATATCACCTCTAGCTACAATGGAATCAATCATTTATTAGGTTTCCTAATAAATTTACTTCCTGAAATTAAATGTTTTTATCTTCCCAAAGACTAAGTCCATTAAGCCTGCATTCTTTTTTAAAGAAAACCTGATTTTTATTAATTAGTTAAGGCCTGGGATCTAATATATCACAACCCCAATGCTTTCATGATTTCCTTAAGCATCAAGTGTCTTGTGTGATATGGAAAAAATGCTGTAGCTATCTTTAGCTCTCATTGGCTCCCTTAGGGAATCTGAAAGGTGAATGGGTCACTAATGCAGAACTATGTTCTCTACAAATAAAAACAAAATCTTCAGCCAAAAGCTTTAGGGTGTAATTTTTCTTCTATGAAAATGCCTGTGATAGTCACAGTGTATACTCCTTTTTTTGATCAGTTCTCTTCTGAAAGCTTGGGGAGTCAGAGGTAGGAGGAGAATGCAATGGAAGGCATATGATAATAGATTTAGAGTCAAAAGGGATCATAGAGGTCATTTTAAATTTTTTATTTATTTTATTTTTAATTTTTGGAATAAAATAAGCATTTCCATAATATATCATAATTTTTTAAAAGATGATTACACATGAAACTTCAAATCTATTACGCAAAACTTGCTATTCCTTTTAAATGTATATTACGGTTATCATGTATTTCTTTTTTCTGTTTTTTCCTCCCTTCTCTGCTACATATGGCTACCATTAAACACCAATATAATATATGTGGGGGTGGGGTGTAAAATTATTTTATACATGCTTCTAGGTATCAGTTTTTTCTCTGGATGCAAATAGCAATTTCCTTCATGTCCTTTGTAGTTAATTTGGGTATTTATTATAATGAAAATGACTTACTCATTCAAAGCTGTTCTCAAAGCAATATTACTGCTACTGTATACAACATTCCCTTGATTCTGCTCATTTTTCTTTTCATTATTTCATGCAACACTATCCATATTTTTCTAAGACCATTGAGCTCATCATTTCTTATAACACAGTAGTATTCCATCACAATCATAAACTACAACTTATTCAACCATCCCCCACCTGATGGGCATTCCCACAATTTCCAGTTCTTTGCCACCCACAAGGAGAGCTGCTACAAATATTTTAGAAGATACAGATTCTTTTTTCCCTAATCATCTTTAGAAACAGACCTACTAGTGATATTGCTGGGTCAAAGGATATAGAATATTTAATAATTCCTTGCGCATAATTCCAGATAGCTCTCCAAAATGGTTGGATCAGTTCACAATTCCACTATTTCCAATTTTTTTCACACCTACTCCAACATTTGTATGTTTTCAAATATATCATTTGATATCATTTTATATCATTTTAGCCAGGCTGGTAGGCATAAAATGATAACTCAAGATTGTTCTAATATGCATTTCTCTAGTCAATAATGATTTATAGCATTTTAATATGACTATAAATTATTTTGACCTCTTCATTGGAAAACTTCCTGTCCATATCCTTTGAACATTTATCTATTTATCAATACAAAAATGGTTTGTATTCTTATAGATTTGATAAAATTCTTAATACATTTGAGATATGAGACACTTATCTGAGAAATTGTCTATAAATTTTTTCCCAATTTTCTGTTTTCCTTCTGATGTTGGCTACATTTGTTTGATTTGTACAAAACTTTTTAAATGTAATGTAATCAAAATTATGCATTTCACAACTCATTATGATCTATATGTCCTGTTTATTAACAAATTGCTCACCTATCCATAAGTGTGATATGTACTATGTTCTGTGGTCTTCAAATTTATTTCTAGGAGGAATCTGCTGGCTCTGAATATTAATATTACATACTTGCCAATTTGGGGAGGAGATTAAGGTTTTCCAAGATATTACATGAACTTTCCACACCAGTGTCAGACAAGTTCTTAGTAGAAGAGCTGAGTCTGAAATCCATATTTAAAGAGTATAGTTTAAAAAAAAAAAGAGTATAGTTTTTATTCTTTCCACTGACCATCTCTTTCATTAGCCTTAGAAATGATTTTTGCTTTTAGATGTCAAGGGCTATATGTAATTTTAGACAAGTCACTTCAACTCCCCAGCCCTCAATATATTCATTTGCAAAATGAGGGGATTGGACTAGATCAGAGGTTCTTGAACCTTTTTTTGGATGATGGCCCATTTTGGCAGGTGGATGAAATCTATGGACTCCTTCCCAGAATAATGTTTTTAAATGGATAAAGTAAAATAGGTAGGGTTATGAAGGAAACCATTTATACAGTTATAATATGGTTATCAAAACACTAAAAATAGTTTAGAAACACATATTAAGAACCTTTGGTCCAGATGGTCTCTGAGATCCCTTCCAGGCTTAAATTTATAATCTTATCTTCATCATCATCATTATTACCAATACTATCCTGCGTTTATTGAGTGTTGTATCAAGCTAAATATCTATCCTGAGAAAGATGAAGAACTGTCTCCTGCTTTCTCATAGCTTAAAATAAAAGATAATTACTGAGATAGACAGATAAGACTCTAAGCAGCGGAAGAAAATCAAGTGATTTCCATGATTTATCAAATGATTTAAAAAAATTGGTGATGAAAAATTGATCCATAATTCAGAATTATGTATTGCTATTTGTCTTTTGTTTCAAATAGGACCAGCTAGGTGGCACAATGGATACAGCACCAGCCCTGAAGTCTGGAGGACCAGAGTTCAAATTTGACCTCAGATACCTAGCTGTGTGACCCTGGGCAAGTCACTTGACCCCAATTGCCTCAGCAAAAAACAACAACAACAACAACAACAACAACAAATAGGATTAAAGACATCATGGGTGATGAACTTAAATTGGACTTAATTGAGGCAGAATTGCATAAAACTGTGAGCCTCACTCTTTCTTCCTGAATCATAGAAGTGCTAGTTCTGAATACCTGCATTCATTAAAATCTGCATCAAATGCCATCTCAAACAGTTATTAGCTATGTGATCCTAGGCAAGTCACAAACATTTGGGCCTCCAGTTTCCTCATTTGTAAAATTAGAAGATTGAATTAAATGATCTCTATGAAATGATGAATTTTTTTTGTCTTTATCATAAATTTACTTAAATGTTTTTTTTCCTTAGTGTCAGTGATATTTTTTATAATTAAAGTTCTTTATTTTTCAAAATATATGCATGGATAATTCTGCAACATTAACCCTTGCAAAATCTTGTTTCCAATTTTCCTCCCTACACCCATCCCCTCCCCCTAGATAGCAAGTAGTCCAATATATGTTAAACATGATAGAAATATGAAATAGTGAATTCTCATCCCAAAACCTTAAGCCTTTATATTTGTGAGAAATATGGTTACTAACTATATTTGCTTGTGTAAATTGTCTTTTTTGAACCATTGGTCCACCTTTCTATTTCTTAGCCAGTACCAAGTAGTTTTGAGAATTTTACACAAGAGAGCCTTTTTTAAAAATAATTATAACTTTTTATTGACAGAGCCCATGCCTGGGTAATTTTTTACATCATTATCCCTTGCACTCACTTCTGTTCCGATTTTTCCCTTTCCTCCCTCCACCCCCTTCCCCAAATGACAAGCAGTCTTATACATGTTAAATATGTCACAGTATAGCCTAGATACAATATATGTGTGCAGAACCGAATAGTTCACAAGAGAGCCTTAAGAGATAAAAGTGCCTTCGTTCCCATCCCCCACATACATACAAACCCATCCCACCTTTGAAATACAAAAACCTCTCCCCGAGGGCGAATGTGGACCAGTTCTACCTTGGGACAATGCCCTAGTTAACAAAAAATACACATTTGGGATAACTGGGGCACTAGTGACTCTGAAAAGGCAGAAGACTGAAGGTCCAAGCTGTATTAAATGGGGGTACAACCCAAGGTCTAGTGGGACTTAGTCTAACTTAAAAACTATGACACAAAGAAATAAAACCTTGTTTAGCTTGGATTTCCTCCACAGATGTCTGGAGGCTATTCTGAAATCTATCCAGAGCTTCTGTGGTTCTCAAGATATAAGCTTAAACCAACACCACAGATAGCAAAAGTTTCTCTGAATCCAATCTAATTCAAAATTCATTTATCAAACACTTATGTACAAGAGTGCTAGACTATAAAGATAAAAAGACTATGAGGGAGGGAGAAGTCACTTTTCTCAAGAAATTTATATTTTACCGGGTATGAGTAGAGTACAGACCATCATTTCAGAGAAAACTGGAAAGATCTCTGTGAGAGAGCTAGTTTAATATTAATAACTTAATTAATTTAATTTAATTCAAAAATTAATTGATTATCATTAATAAGTTAAAACTGCACTAAGACTTTTGGGACACCTTGTATTTACAAATGTTTCCCTAACATAGCTTTTTTCCTTCACATTCATAACTAAGGAATTAGCTTCCCTTAAAAGTAGACAAAGTCCTGAGTGTTGGCTTCCCAAGGACCAAGAGGCACAAATAGTCCTAGTCACAGACAGTAGAAAAATGACTAGGTGGATTTCTGAGGGCCAAGTACATCATCATTATGTCCTTCACCATATTCTTCCCTGATGACCAGATAGAAGCATTTCCGTATGAAGATGAGGTTCAAAAGAAGCAAAATATCATTATGTTCTTATTACATGGCTATGCTATATTATCAAAGTAAAACCTCCTGTTCAGTGAATTGCAAGTGCCTCATTTTATCCCAACATCAAAGCTGAACTAAGAATCCTGGACTAGAACAGCCACCAGAAATGTATATGAACTGATGAAGAGAGAAGTAAGCAAAAGTAGAACAATGTATACAATTGCAACAAAATTACAGAGAAAAGCAACTTTGAAAGACTTAAAACTCTGACAAGTGCAACACAAGTTGCCACAAGTCCACACCTCTTCAAATGAAACACATCATTTGCCTCCTGTCAGAAAAGTGATAGGCTTCCAATCCAAAATAAACATACACGTCTGGACATGATCAATGCAGGAAAGTGCTTTACTAGACTATGCAAGTTTGTTATGAAGATATTGTTGTGTTGTTGACCTTGTTTTTCAACAGGGAGAAGGCAATGGGAGGAAGAGACAATGGTTACAAAAACAAATTATTTAATTTTTTTTAAAAATAAAATAATTCCCTTCTCCCAAATAGATTGGCAATTCATTTCTAACAAAGACCTAGATGCAGGGCTTCTTAACCTGGGATTCCTAGACCTTTTTTAAATATTTTGTTTTAATTTTTTTAAGTTATAAATATACCTTCATTTTTTACATATTTTCATATGAGTCATGTTGGAGGGGACAATGAGAACAAAAGAAAACAGCCACAAGAAAGAAAAAGAAAAAAGGTAAAAATAGCAGGCATTGATCCACATTCAGTCTCTCTACGTCTCTCTCTAGATGTGGTTGGTGTTTTCCATCCAAAGTTTATTGGGATTGTCTTGGATACTAAATTGCTGAGAAGAACAAAGTCTATCATAGGTAATTATCACACAATCTTGTTGTTGCTATGTGGATCCTAGACTTTAAAAAAATATTTTGATAAACATATTTCACCATAATTGTTTTTCTTTGAAATGTCATTTATTTTATTTAATGCCTTTAAAGATATTATTCCAAGAAGGGATGCTAGTTTCCCAGCTTACCAAAGAGGTCTCTGACCTTTTTGGTTAAGAACTCAAAATGGGAGAATTGACAGGGGGAGGGAAGAGATTCATTTTCATAATCCCATTGCTAGAAGGTGTCAAGGCAGAACCTGAACTCATCTTCCAGATACAGAGAGTAGTCTTCCATTTATTACTCTAGGTTAGTGACTAAAGTAACAATGGCATCTATATGTATAGCTGAAATGCACTGTCACAAAATTAACTCAATTGTGCCTCATTATATTGGAGCGAGGTTCTTAATACAGTATTCCTATATCAATTTTATAGATAATAAACAGGTTTTCAGAGGAAGTGTCACCTGCCTTAGTTTACTCACCTTGCAACCTCATCTTCTGCCCCCAAATCAAGGGCACTCACCCATAAGGTTACACACACACACACACACACACACACACACACACACACACACACACATTCTCTCTCTCTCTCTCTCTCTCTCTCTCTCTCTTCCCTTTTTAGCACAAAAAGTATCTCATAGGGATTCTTCCAATTCCGTTTCACATTTTCACCCAAGAAACTGACATTCCAATTATATTTCTAAACAAGCTAAAACTTCATTTTACTAGGTCAAATTCCTTTGACTGGATCTAAAAACAACTAGATTTCTTTGCTTTTATAGTGCTCTCTTGAGACCAGTCTAATAATTATAAAATTGGTCATTTTGGTCATGCTGTCAATACAATTTTTAAGTTCCACTAGAATTGAAATAAAGATTATTATCTGTATTAACATATATAATTATATCTCACTGATGACATGGGGAAAGCTTTTACTGTAGTACCTACTCCCCCCACCCCCCAAAGCAAAGCAACTTATCCCCAAATGCCATTGCTCCCAGAAACACCATTGCCCTGCTTCATGAAGATAATCTTCTATCTTAGAATCCTATTTCATTCTAGGGACTCATAATACTAATACAATCATGAATAAAGAATATCAGCTATTTCCTGGGCAAGACCACATTTTGGCTATGAATAATCCATATTTATCAGGTGAGAGTAGAATGGATTGGCTATATTACAGCTTCTTAAACCATGGTTCATGACCTCATATGGGGTTTCATAACTAAATGTGGGGATCACAAAATTATGATTTGTTATCAGTAAATGTTCGATTTGTATACCTATATAAGCAGAGTCACATAAAAATTTCTCAGGAAAAATGGGGTCACAAGTGGAAAAAATTTAAGAAGCTCTGGTCTACATCATAATAATAGCTAGCTAGTTAGTGAATGATTCTTCAAGAGAGAGTGATGCTGATGACTGAGCAGTTCTGCCTTACTTAAAATCAATTTGCACAGAAATCAAGACATCACCTTCTTGATGCCATTGGTCCTCTTTGAGAATGAAGGACAAAGAATGAATAACAACATGTAACTAGCATTTATATAGTGCTTTAAGTTTTTGCAAAACTGTTTTGTATTTTATGTTATCTAACTACATTATCTTCTTTGATCCTTCTAGGATGCAGAAACAACCTTATGAAGTAGATGCAATTATTATGCACATTTTACAGATGAGGAAACTGAGGTTAACAGAAGTAGCCCAAGGTCACATAGTAAGTATCTACAGCATGATTCTAATTCAGGTCTTCTTCCCTCCAAGTTCAGCTCTATATCCATATAGCTCTCTACATTTAAAACAATAAGGCATTTATTGAACTCCTCTCTACTAAGCTTTGGCTCAGTCTGCCCTTCTCTAATAGCCCTGAGAGAGATTTCCTTGCTTCCAGCAAGTATGTGTTCCAACCTTTCAATCTAGTCATTAATTAAGGGTTTGGCTAATACAAGCATCTTGGCATCTGTCCTATTGTTGCCTGCTTCGACTGTGGGCACGAAAAGTCAAGAAACTTTGACCCACAATTGCAGGGGAAATAAACACACTTACTTTTGGTACTCCCGTGGGTAAAAAACTGCCTAAATTAAAGAATGAATGAATCAAATCTCACTCTAGCCTCCTATATTTAACTGAGTAGACCATTCTTCATGCAACTCAGCAGGAAAACCAAGGCTGAACTAGTGCCAACATCTTGCCATATGATCATCTGCACGTATCTTAATCATGAGTCTTGCTTAAGAAATAATAAATAAATCAATATAATCATCATGACTGGTAAAAATGCATGACAATCTATTTCCCTATGCCTTTATGCTCTATCCTTGGCTACCTAGACTGAAGACCCCTTCCCTGGACACCGTTTCCCAATATGTGTTACGTTCCCTCTAGTAGAGTTCAAGTTCCTTGAGGGTAAGGACTACCTTCCTTGTATATTTATATCCCTAACACTTGATCTGCACCCCAAGCAAACACTCTTCCTTCCCTATTCTCTGCCCCTTTCCTGGCACTCAAAACTGTGATTTCATTGGTTCAGGTTCTTCAATAAAGAAATATCCCAGATCAAAATAGATGGTACCTGCTCTGCAACTTGAGTCCTCTGAAACACTCAGAAGTTAAGTGAATTGCCCAGGATCAAACAGCCTATCAAAAGTAAAACTCAAAACTTTTTCTTGACTCCCAAGGTCAGTTCTCAAAGTCATTCCATATTGACCCTCTGCTACAGTAGGTGCTTAATAGAAGCTTGGCTGACATATTTCTGTAGCTAGACTTTGAGCAGTTAAAAGTATACACCACTACTTCTTTTGGATGCTCTTTCCCAGAATGCCTCTAACAGAAAGCAGAAAAATACGACTGGCTTAATTAATATGGGCTTTCAGTAATATTCTTGTACTTGCTTTTTTATGTTCCTGGAGGTTTTAGCATTTGTTTGGAAGCTTTTTGTGTTCCTACCGTTTAATTTTTTTATGCTTTTAGAATCTGATCTTGATTATAGCCTTGTTACAGTCCTGAATGTCAAATTCCATAATTTGTCTTTAAACTTCAAGATGCTTTTATCCTGAATAATTCACTGCCAGTAAAAAGATTCATTAGGTTACTCTGTAATAAATTTGTTAAACTTCTCCATAAGTTTCCATCAAGAAACTGGATGATAAGGTAGGCATCCCTGTTTTGGTAAATTACCTAGCAACCTCAATTTTCATTTGAGCACATTACAAACAAGGATCAAGGCAAATACAAATAGTGCTGCTGGGAGAATCTGTGGAGGCTGGACAATCCCAGGAGTCAAACAAATAGTTTAAAAAATAGTCAAACTAAATAATTCATCTCAAGGAGAGTAATGGAATCCACCCACTAGCAATACTAGAGTTTCTGTATCTGGTAGACTGCACAAATATCCTATTAGTCAAGCATTTCGAGGATGATGACACTTTATGAAATATGAACTAATATTGAATTAAGAGAGGCAGAGCTAGGTGATGGTTTTACTGTACTTATCTCTAGTGAGACCACATATCATGTTTAGAAAAGACATTGACAAGTTGTAGAGGGTCTGGAAAGGGACAACCAGAAGAGTGAGTAGCTTTATATCATGTTGTATGAGAATCAGTTGAAAAAGTTAGGGATGTTTATTCTGCAGAAAAAAAGACTTGAGGGTTAGGATGGGGAGAATGTGAACAGGGAGAAGATTATAACAATAATAACTATCTTTAAATATTAGAAGTATAGCCTAATAGAAAATAAATTGATCATGATCTTCTTGGCCTTTGAGAGCAGAACCAAGAAAAACTGTCCTAGAGGCTAATCTAGTCTTGATGTGAGAACAACTCTCCTAACAATGAGAGCTGTCCAAAAGTGGAATGGGCAGTCGTGGTTCCCACTTCCTGGAAATCTTTAAGCAAAGACTGAATGGCTACTTAGGGTATAACAGAGGGGAAGGTAAATCAGCTACAGAGATGTCTTCCAAAGTCCCTCTAGCTCTGAGATCTATGATTCTTCAAATCATCATGGAAAAGTCTTCCACACTATTATGCTTTTGCTTGTTGGAGACTTTGTTCTTCCCTTTCTTCCCTCTAAATGACGTTGGGACAAACAGGAATAAGCTTGGTCCCAAAGAAGATATGTATGATAAAACTCCTCCTGCCCTAACACTCCTCATATGTAATGATCTAAAATAGATAGATAGATATAGATATATACATATATATATATACATACATACACTCTTACATATGTATACATTTGTGTGCATATACTTATATACACATAAATATGGTATATGTGTATGTGTATATGTGAAATATATGTGTATATATTTACACACATGTATGAAAATCTATCCCCATCTCCCACCACCAATACCACTAGTATTTTTAGGCTGCTTCTAGTGCAGGTACACTATAATGGACACAGTATAATGGAATCACTACCATTTGGGGAGTTAGGAGATATAGATTCATATTCTACTTTTGATATTGACTAGGACAAATAATAATCTTTCTGATTCTCAGTCATCCTCATCTCTAAAATGGTAATTAAACATATAAACATTATCATTTGTATATCTGATAGGGTTGCTATGAAGAATGTATTTTGTAAACCTTAAAACACTAATATATATTTTATAATTATAAAATGTATTATTTTAAACTAATTTTCATTCATATATGCATGTATATAATACATATGTATATGATTTATAAGGCAGTTGACTCCAGCCTTTGATCTCTAAGGTGTGCTCTAATCTGGGTAAAGAGCTTTAGTCATTAATTCAAGGCAGACTTTCCATTTTTGCTCCCAAGGAGCAAGATTTCATTGTGGAGCTCACAAACATGAGTGTTGCTTAGGAGAGGAGATCAGCTTAGGACAGGCTCTAGTCTCCTATTAGTGGAGCAAATTGGCACATATGGATGGATTCAGTGAAAAATTATTCAGAAATCGTAAAACAAAACTATTCTAAGATCCCATCAGGCAGAAGAGATAGGGAGAGAGGAGTTACTATTGTTGCTTCTCCTTCTTTCTCAGAGGACCAATGACATCAGGAGGGTGAAAAATTGATTTGCAAATAAATTGGATTTAAGTGAAGTAGGTTGGTGCAAAGTCATCAGCCTCACTCTTCCACAGTCTTCACAGTCCAGTGGCAAGCCAAGAGTCAAGACAATTGGCAGTGGGCCAAAATGGAAGAAGTTAAAGTAAGAAAAGTTTGTATTCCAAGTACTAAGTCTTAGAATCACAGAATCTGAATTGCAAAGGATTTCAAAAACCATCTGCTCTGATATACAACTGAACTGAAATTTTCCACACAAATTTCCCTAATATGTGCTCATCCATTCTCTCCCTAATGACCTCTTGAAATGGTGTCTGAACCAATGAACTCCCCTTCAAAAGTAAAACATTCAATTTTTAAAGGTCTAATTATATCTTTATTGATACAGAGTTGAAATCTGGCCCTGTTATTAGCTCTGCTCTCTGGAGTCAAGCAAGATAAACATACCCTAAGTTGCACAAATACTTGAAGAGTTATCTACATAAGTTTTCCTATAACTATCCCTAATTCCTTCAGTTGATCTACAGATGATTATTGTTTTGTGGTCCTTACCATCCCAGTCAGTTTCTGTTCTCATTACCCTCCCCTTATCTTATCTATTATATTTTTCAGTAATTTTTTATGAAAAACTTGTTAAGATCATTTAGATTTGCCTGTCATTACTTTCTCTTTCCAGAGGACAAACTCTGGAAAAAATTGTATAAGAAAAATTTTTAAAGATGGGGGGAAGAGAAGAGCAAAATTGATTTTAATATTTCAAAAAATCTAACACAAAGGTGAACTCTGACCTTTTCAAACAAGGAGTATCAGGTTAGAAGGAGTCTCATTATATATATGTTCTTTGGGATCAAGCTTATTCCTGTTTGTCTCAACTTCATTTAGAGGGAATAAAGGACAGAACAAGATCTCCAACAAACAAAAATCTCTAAAGTTAAAGAACAAGGGAAGAATTAAATGGGAAATTATGCATGAAGCAAAAGCCAAGAAGCATCCTTTTGGTTTTCCAGAAGAGAGTGGGTTTCCAGGAGTTTGTGGTGTAGTAGAAAAGTCACTGGATATGGCTTTAAAGGACCTGGATCTGAATTCCAATTCTTCTGCTTGTGATCTGTTGAGATGAGGTGAGATTAAGCAATTCTGGAAGCCACTTTTACACTTAGAGATTCAACAATTCTGTGGGATACCCATGTTACTTTTGGTAAATCATATTTCTGACCCTTCATTTCCTTATCTGTAAAATGAGGGGGTTGGGCTAAATTATTTCTGAGGTCAAGTTCCAAATCTACAAAATTCTAAGTAGGAAATCCCTAAGAAGACCCTTACATAAGACTCTGGATCCAAAGATACAAGGATATGGTAGGTACAATGCCTCCTAAAATAGATTGATCTAGGTTTGCAAGCAAGCTAGGCTACTTATTTTTTTCCTTAAAAGCTACCAAAATGATCCTTGAGACTTAACTGGTTCATGAGATTAAGGTCAAACCACTGATGTAGCTTTCTGAGGACCACAGGAGGAATCAAGAGTTTCACCCCAGGCTTCTATATGGCAAATCAGCCTGGTCAATACCCTTATGCTCCAGTGAATAGTGCTATATCCCGGGATGAGCATCCTTTTCATGCTAGGACTAAGTTAAGTTAACCTCCTTTTTCCAGAATTATAGATCTGACCATATCATCACACCCTCCCTATTCAATAAACTCCACTGGCTCCCATTTGATTCCAGGATCAAATATAAAATCCTCTGGTTCGGATTCAAAACTCTTCACAATGGGTCCCTCCACACCTCCCAGCTTTCCAGTCTTCTTATACTTGGCTCCCCACCATGGATTCTCATTCACTGACACCAATCATCTTGCTGTTCTATAAACAAGATATTCTATCTCTCAGTTCTAGGCACTGTCCCCCATACCTGGAATACTTTCCTTCCTCATCTCTGTCTATTGACTCCCCAAGATTTCCTCAAGTTCCAGCTAAAATATCATCTTTATAAAAAGCCTTTCCCAACTCCTCTTAATTCAAGTGTTTTCCCTCTTTTAATGATTCCTTGTACATAGCTTGTTTGTACATAACCATTTGCTTGTTGTCGTCTCCATTAGATTGCGAGGTCCTTGAAGGCAGGAGCTATCTTTTCTCTCTAATATCCCCAATACTTAGCAAAGTGTCATGCACATAGTAAGTAATAAATGTCTTTTGATTGGTTGATTGATTGATGGGTTGGTTGATTTTAACTGTTAGATAATCTACAAGGGCCTCATTTCCTGCCAATTCTAAACCTCACACACCAGACCAACCTGTTATTGGATCCAGCCTGTAGCAGTAGGACTGAGCCAAAAAATCAGAGGCAAAAGGAAATGTCCAGAACAGAAGCAGGGGATTAAGCAGAGGTTTTGCAGCAAATAAGTAGGTACAGCCTGAAAACAAGATCCTGTGCTTCTTACTGACTAGAACAGTAAAGAGGGTCGCCTG
Source organism: Antechinus flavipes (assembly GCF_016432865.1). Classification (NCBI taxonomy): domain Eukaryota; kingdom Metazoa; phylum Chordata; class Mammalia; order Dasyuromorphia; family Dasyuridae; genus Antechinus; species Antechinus flavipes. Next base: position 343,533,523 of record NC_067398.1, on the reverse strand, counting down.
CCTTCTGGACAGAGTTCACACCATCTGCTATTTCTTTACCCTTGAATACATGTTTTCTTTTCTTATATCTGGATATCTTATATCTCTTATATTTTCTTTTATAGGTGGTCAGCTGCAACTGGGTGGCTCCCCATCATGACTAGCTAGTTCTAAGTGGCAGCCACATATAGGTCCTAAATTTCAATGCACAGAACTGAACCCAACATCCCAGATGTGATGTGTCCAGTATAAAGTACAGTGGAACTATTACTGCTCTCATTCTCTGACTTAAATCATGTTAACTTTTTTGGCAACTACATCAAACTTTTGACGCACGTAGTCTGCAGGTCATTAAACCCCCAGGTCCCTTCCACATAAGCTTCTGTCTAGACACAGCTTTTCCCTTCTATACCCAGGGGCTTGATTTTTTTTTTAAACCAAGGAAAGACTTTAAATATTTTTCTTCTATTTTATGCTATCATTGTTCCAGCATATTCAGTTCTTTTTGGATTTGGATTCTATCATGTCATGCGACATTTCCCAGTCTGTTATCTTGTGCAAACTTATATCCATAAGAAGAAGGGTCCTAGAGGAAGGAAGAAATGTCTAACACTGGTTTCTCCTCTAAATATTTAATATGAAATTATGAACCAAATAATTAAGAGAAGGTATTGTTTACATAAAATTAGCTTAGTTTCTTTATCTTAATCCAAAACTTCCCTGAGTACTTTTATTTCCAAAGTATTTTACATTCTCACACCTTTCAATACCAACATTTATGAATTCTTTTATTATGTTTCAAGCCCAAATTCCTTTGGGAAATACAGCTATATAACACACTAGCCATTTCTCCCAACTTTGTGTCATATGCAAATTGAATAAAAAATGTCAAAGAAGCAGACCAAGGATTAAGCTCCAGAAAACTTCCTTCATGACAAGTATCCACAGGATTAAAGTTAGAAGAGATCTTAATGCTATCTATCCCAAATCCTTCATTTTATAGATGAAGAAACTGGGGTCCAAAGAGCTATAGCAACTTGCATGCCATTTCCTTCTCCAGCTCATTTTGAAGATGAAAAAACTAAGGTAAATAGAGTTCAGTGACTTGCCCAGGATTACATAGCTAATAAGTATCTGAGGCCAGATTTGAACTCAGGTTTTCCTGACTCTAAGCCCAACAGGCACTCTATACACTGCAGCACCTAGCTAACATAGTTGGAAATGGATTACTCTTAATCTATGTTGTTTTATAGAGATCATCTATTTCTTTAGTCAGAGGATAACAAACAGAGATAGATGGAAATTTGGAGGTCATTCATTCTAGTTTCCGCTAAAATTAGCAACTTTCTCTTAATTGTCAGTTAGTTGTAATCTTACACAAACTGTTCCTCATGCTTAGAATATATTCTCTCCTCAATTCTATCTATAAGACACAATTTAAGATCCATCTTCTCCAGAAAGTCTTTCCTGAAGACTTCTAACTGATAGTATTCTCTATCCTAAACTATCTTGTATTTAACTGTCTTTTGAGGTTTTTTAATATTTGTTCTATATCTGTGCATTCTATATATATTTATATATTGACAAGATGTAGATCAAGATCACTGGACCCCGATGGCTCTGGAGGGGAAGGGGAGACAAGTGACCTTATACAGCCCTCTCTCACTTCAATCCAAATTACTTGCATGTCATGGCAAAATCTCCCTGATGTCATAGTCTTCTTCCAAAATGAAGGGCAAGTAACAACCTCTGCAAGTAAAGCTGGCCTGGAATTGGTCAATTGGAAAATTCCTTTCTTTCTTCTTTTCTTCCTTCCTCTTTCCCTCCTTCCCTTTCTTTTCCTTTCCTTCTTCCCTTCCTTCCTCTCTTCCTTCCTTCCTTGCTTTTCTTTCCTTCCTTCTTCCCTCTCTCCTTTTCTTCCTTCTTTTCTTTCTTCTTTCCCTCCCTTTCTCCCTTACTCCTTCCTTTCCTCCTTTTCTCCCTCTCTCCACATAAATTATTATACCCTTGCTTACAGATGCTCTTAAAAGCAGTTTTTTCTCATTTGTACCTCTGAACCCTCCCAAGATATCTTGGAGTTTACTAGCTAGATTTCTTTCTGAAGAACCAGGCCTTAAACCAAAAGTAATCTGATTCTAATTGGCCACCAAGAGATCCAGCCAAGCCTATTTCATCATTGTTTGGATCCTGACTGAGTCAGATTGACTTTAATAATAATTGACTGTTTTGTCCAAAAACTCTGAGGGCCTTCCCCCAGATTCATTCATTCATTCATTTAGACTGGAGGGAGGAGAGGGACTAGATGAAAAAAGAGTATTTTTTGCCTCAATTGCTACCTAGCTTTAATCACTGATTGGATGTTGCCTCAGTCAAAATGAGATCTGTTGAAGACTTTAGCTTAAAAAAGCCAGTCTCTTATTGCATCCAGAGCCATCTCCAGTTGTCTTGATCTATAACCTGCCATTACACCCAAAAGACTCTGGAGAGGAAAGCAAGGAAGGGGACCCTTCCTCACTTAAATCCTATTCACTTACATGTCATGGCATCACCTCCCTGATATTATGGTCCTCTTCTAGAATGAAGGACAAATAACAATATATTGACATTTTTTAATATTGACATCTGATAGACTATAAACTCCTTGAGGGAAGGGACTTTTTCACTTATCATACATCACAAATCATACATCATCCATTCTGAATTCTTGAACTCTTCCTAGTACAAAGTAAACATTTAGTAAATGTTTGTTTTTTGCTTCCCCAAAGTGATCCAGGTAAAAACTTTTTAAAGCAATTTTAGTTATTCTGTACTAGATAACACAAATCAACATTTCTGTATGTAAAAAATAGAAAAATATTCTTGTATAGAAAACTATAGGAATAATTATGTATAGATCACTCTTTTAAAGTACAAATCAGTTCTATTATAATGAGACGTTATTCCTAAAAATCGCCACGCTACCTAAATTGAGCAATAAAAGCCATGGGGCTTCTGGGAAAATGAGGTTGAAGTACAACACTCAAAAACTTGATCAATAACATCTAACAACTTTCATTTTTTTCTACTATCTTTACCAATCTGAAGAGTATGAAGTAAACTGTCGTAATTGTTTTAATTTTCATCTATCTTATAATTAGTTATTTGGAGCATTGTTATTACATTGTAATTATTATTAATATCTAATATTTCTTATTTTTAAAATTACATATTAATATTTTTAACTATTTATTTAAAAGTCTTCCCAGTGAAGGCACTGCTATGAGCTCCTTTCCACCCCTACTCCAACCCCAGCGCTCCTCAAATTCCTGACAAAACCCTTTTTCCAATCAATCAATAAACATTTCTTAAATATCTACCATGTTCCAGCTTTGTGATAAGTGTTAGGAATACCCCCAAAAAAAGAGGCAAAAGAATTTCTGCCACAAAAGAGCTTATTTTCCAGTGCTCTCAGCTTCTAGTGTCTTTTTTTGTGCATTCCTGAGCTGGATAAATGAATTTATTGATGTTTTTCTTTAGATTGCTTAATCCTATTCAATCCAATGCCCTTTTTCAATAATTGTGGTAGATATGTGGGACAACTCAAATGTTCTATGACCTTTCACAATGCTATCTTAACCAGAAATCTCTAAGAACTTCTCTAAGTGAAAAAACAACTCAGGAAGAAGGGAATGTTTGAGTCACTCCCCAGATTTGTCCTAGGATTTAAACATGTGCCCAAGGTCAGAAAGACATATGGATCTACTTCATGAAAAAAAAAAAAAACCTAATGAAATGACTTGCTGACTGAATTCATTAATTAAACTGGGCAACTAGCCTAATACCATGTAGATGGGGCCTCTGAGAAACCAATTCCCTCTTGTGCTGTTCCCCTTATGTTGTGCTTTTCTTAAGCATCTGAGTGGAGGTAAAATGTGTTTGACATAAATATATACTTTGGCTCTATTACCATAGCAATTCAGTGAACAGACATCATTTGTTCATAGGAGGAGGAATTCTGGTAACAGATTTACCTCATTTTTGGCCAATTACATTAAAACCTACTTTTAAATTCATATTCAACAGATAAATACTTATGAATTTTAAAAATATATATTGACAGCCTATGAAACATAAGATGACAAAGTTGAAACTACACTTGATTATAAAAGCTGACTGCTGCTTTCTAGCTATGTGAATTTAGATAAATTACTTAACCTTTCTAAAGGCCAAATTTTCCATCTGTAAAATGAGGGACTGAACTAAAACAAATTTTCTTAACTTTTTTGGAGTGACCATTTTTACAACTTGGAGAAACCTAAGGATTCTTTCTCAGAATGTTTTTAAATAATAAAGTGCATAGCAAATAAAACCAATTATAATAATCATAATAAAATAAATTAATGATAATTAACAATCAAATAAAACAATAAAAATACACAGGATTACAAAGGAAACTGATTATATTGAAATAGTTATCAATATTTTTTTAAAGTTCACAGACTCCTAATAGCCTCTAGATCAGATAGAAATTAAAAAGCCTTCTTTGATACTAAGTCATATGCATAAGTCAGTATGTTAGATATTGTGTGGCCACAAAGAGTAAGATATAATCTCTTCTCTTACAGAAATAAAAAGATCAATCAGAAAGTGATACTTTGCTAAGTTTTGCAATGATACTGTTAAGCAGTAAGATTCCTTAGCATGTTTGAAATATGATTCAATTTCTATAAATTGATTCATAGCTGATTTCACAAAAAAAATTTGAGAGCAAATAATATACAATAATGTACCAAAAACTGTATTTGTCAATGGAAATTTTCTAGTTGAGGTCCATTAGACTGTTTGATGAGTGGTTATAAAAGAAAACTGTCCATCCCCAATTATGGAATAGCTCTGAAGTTGCTCTGTCCAAACTTGGCAATGCCAGAGCCAAAGAATGAAAAAGAGCCTTCTCTTGTCTTGTCTTGGTTAAACTTAGTACTTCTGCTAAACACAGTATTTAGCATATACTAGGTCCTAAATAAATACTTATTGATTTGGTTTTGGAAGTACTTAACCAAAGTTAAGACTATACCAAATCCATATAGATTCCCAACCAGTATGGAATTAGTCATAGGCAAAATTATTCTCAAGAACGTTTTAATAACAAAAAAAAAAAAAAATAGCATTCTCTGCCCTTTCTTACTTAATGTCCAAATCTAAGATCTTGGACATTCACATGCTTTTGGGGGAAAGTCTCAATGAAGAAGATTCAGAAAGCAACAAGCAGCTCAAGCCCACCCATTTGTTTAAACCTCACTATTTCAAGTTCCTTCACTGTCCCAAGACAAACAAGGCAAATGATGCTTTTATGACCACCCCAAAGATTACAATAGAATAACATTAGTACAGATACTAATCAGGACAGGAAGAGATCAGGACTGGTTTAAATATCTGTCAAATGGTACATCTCGTGAATCAACCATGAAATTTTTGTACCTGAAGGGCACAGAGATGTCTTCCTTTACTAATTCCCATTAAAAATCTGAGTGAGAACAGGCTGGTTTTGGACAGCTTGGAATGATTTATATGAACTGATGCTGAGTAAAGCAAGCAGAACCAGAAAAAACATTGTACACAGCAACAAGATTGTATAATGATCAACTATGATAGATGTGATAGATATGTGATAGATAGATATGATGATAGCTATGGTTCTTCTCAACAATTCAGTGATCCAAGGCAATCCCAATAAACTTTGGGTGAAAAACAATGCCATCTGCATCCAGAGGGAAAAAAAAGTAATTGAGTAGTCATGGCTGGTCTATTCACATATTTCCCATATCATCAATGCCTTTGGAAGAAGGAAATGTTGGAAATAGAGGAATATAGAGATAGAGGAAAGCAAGATGGCTGAATATAGAGAAGTTACAAATAAACTGGGAAAACTAGGGATGGAGTCAATAAAATGATCCAAGTTTACTTCCAGTATACCTTGTCTGTCTTGAAAGTCCTTCCTCTAGGGAGGCTATTCTGATTAAGCAAACCTGACTTGATTCAGTGCTACCACGTGCATCGCCACTACCCTGATACACGTTTCTGTGCAACATGCACAAGTGTTTACTCCTTAACATGTTAGATATTGTATTTTGCTCAGCTGTGTGATTTATGTTTATGTTCTTGATTGGATTGGGTTTAGAGAGTTTAGATTCTGAGTTTTGGCTTCAGAAACAGAGATCTGTACAGAAGGTATGATCGGATATTGCTATATATATATATATATATATATATATATATATATATATATATATATATATATATATATATATATATATATATATATATATACAGAAATTGAGATTTAACAGCAGTGCTTGGGCAGATTCTTGGGTAGGTGAGCTGAATTTGGTGCCAGGAGAAGAGTAGTACAGTAAGTTTGGAGACAATGAAGCAATGAAGCCAGGTTCAGGACAGGGTAGAAGAGGGGCCAAGAAACTGCCTTTAATCCTCCACAAACCAAGCATGGAAAGAGAAGTTCACAGGCATGAACCAAGGCAAGATGAAAAGAAAATCAGGCAGAAGCTTAGCCAACAGAGTTGTGGAAAAACCAGAGAAGCCAGAGGGATGAGAGGGATTAGTAAGGCTGGGAGCCAGATGAAATCAGAAAAAGCAGCTAAGATTTCTTTGAGGAAGACAAGCTATGTTAACATAGACCCAAAGAACTGCAAGCTTCAAGGGACCTCAGAGACTATTTAATTCATCCCACTTCTATTCAATGCCTGAGGAAACTGAGGTCCATCTTGGTCTCTCTGATCCCAGAAACCCTAGTCTAATGAATGAGAAATCCATTGTGTCTTCAGAGAGGCAATGTTCAGGAACTAGCTACAAAATGAGAGAATAAGAGGAAAGGAAAAATAAAGGGGGTCAGAGAAAGAATTCCCCTATCTTCAACTAAACTAAGCTTCAACTAAGCTCCTGAGTACAGAAATTCAAGGGTTTTTTCCAATAATATTTTATTTTTCCAAATATTTGTAAAGATAGTTTTCAACATTCATTTTTGTAAGATTTTGTGTTCCAAATTTTTCTCTCTTTTTCCCCTTATCTCCCTCCTCCCCAAGATAGCAAGCAATCTAATATATGTTAAATATGTGCAGTCCTTTTAAACATAGTTCATATTTGTTATATTATATAAGAAAAATCAGATCAAAAACCATGAGAAAGAAAAAAAGTTAAAAGGTGAAAATACTACACTTCAATCCACATGCAGTCTCCAAAGAGCTCTCTCTGAATGTGATTGGCATTAGGAATTTAAAATTTTAATTTTTTTAATATACATTCCTAACTACTCTGTACTTGCTAGGTTCTATGGTCTCATGCCCCTTAGAAGCCAGATATGGAATGAGATATAGATAAAATATGAATTAGATATGGAAGTCAGAGTGGGAAGAAATAGGGTAAAAAGTGAATTGAGTACTTAAATAATTTATTAGCTCTCCTCTCCTCAAAATCTTTGAAATAATCATTGCTATAGCATTAATAAAATATTGTGGGTGCTATACCTACTTCAAATATGACCATGGCAATGATTTGGAGGTGAAGGGAGTTAGATTGTTTAGATTATTTAGGTCAGGGACCACGGAGTCACAAAATCACAAAATGTTAGGGTTAAATAGACCTAGAATTCACCCTATTCAAACTCCCTCATTTGACAAATAAGGAAACTGACACCAGAAAGGTGAAGGTCTTATCCAAGGTCATGTGTAATGTAAGTATGGCAGAGGCAGAACTTGAATCCAGGTCTTCTGGCTATAATCTTAAAGTTTCTTTTGGAGGCAATTGATTCCAGGATCAGTGCTCTATCTACTGCACCAACTAATGGCTCCCTAATATTCTTTTTATTACATCAGGTTTCTTTCAACCCTAAACATGTCTAAGTGTCACTCACTTGAAACTAGGAGACAGAACACTAGAAAAGCACATTTCTTATTCTACCTCTAACATTAACTTTTTTTGTAGCCATGGGTAAGTCACTTTAGCAGTTTCAGTTTCCATATCAATAAAATGTGAAGCTTCATACATGTCTCATCTCACAGGATTACCATGAGCTTCAAATACAGATAAAAATGTTTTGTAAATTTTAAAGCATTAGAAATATCATTTATTGTTAACAGGGGTGTCCATGGATAGACAACAATACTTTGGCATTATGTTTTGATGCTGAAATCATGAAACACATATTCTCCAAATGGGAGAGGATCTCAGAGTCCCTATCAAAAAAAGGTCATCTTGGGCAACCCAATTTTGCACATGAATCCCTTTTAAACAATACCTAACAAGTCATTCAGCCTCTTTCTAAACACCTCCATTGTTGTCAAATCATGGATATTTCTTTATATTATTAACAAACCCATTAAGCTTAAACTGAAAAAGAAAGTCCATTCAAACTACAGACTATATAGAATATTTGGGAATTTCCAGCCATAACAAGGGAAAAGATGCTTCAAGGTAGGCAACATTGATTCCATTTCTGAATAGTTCAAATTGTTGGGAGTTTTTTCCTGGCCTCAAACCTAAATATGCTTCTCTACAACTTCTACACATTATTCCTAGTTCTCTCCACTTGGATGAAGTATAACAGGTCCAGGCTTTCATTTGAATTCCCTTCAAATAGTTGAAAAAAGGCTGAACAAGTTGTGATATATGACTGTGATGGATTACTACATGTGTTTCTTAGAAAAACATGGAAAGACTTTCATGAAATAATGAAAAGTGAAATGAGCAAAACCAAGAGAATATTATATACAGTAACATTGTCTTCAGAATGACTTTGAGTGAATAAGTCATTTTGACTATTATAAATACCCATATTAACTACAAAGGACATATGAAGAAAAATGTTTTCTGAATCCAGAGAAAGAAATGGAAGTGTATGTGTGTGTATAAAAATATATGATAACTTCACATATTTATGCTTATTTGCATCTAATGATAGCCTCTACTTCAAAATGGAGGCAAGAGAAGAAAAAAAGAAATTTACAAAATAATTTTATTACTATTTAAAGGGAATAACAAGTTGTATATAATAGATTTGCAGTTTCATATGCATTCATTTTTTTATTATACTGTTATAGAAATGCTTGTTTTATTCCATATGTTAAAAACAAATTAAAATTTAAAAAGTAATTAAAGATAATCTTTCATGTTCTCCTTAAGTCTTTTTTTCTACAGATACATGCTGTTTTTCAAATACATGTAATTTTTTTAATTAATCCATGAAAGATGCTTCATCATCTTAATTGTCCTTGCCTAGACTCACTCTGGCTCATCAAAGTCCTTCCCAAAATGTAATGCCCAGAATCCATGGTGCCATGATAATGATTCCACTAATGCTGGAGCCATAAGAATTTGGTGACTTTCTAGTGAATAACTAACAATTTGCCTTTCTCTGACTCAGCAAAGCCCCGAGCTCTCTTTCTCCAACAACAAAATCATTTATCATAGCTCTGATTTTAAATGAATGTCATAGTATCTCTACCCTTCCTGCGACATTGTACAGACCTCTGTACAATGTTCTCTGATTGGAAGCTTACTTTAGCAATTTTGGAATTGATGGTCTTGTGCTTTTTGAAACTCAGTATAACATTCAGTATAACCTGGTCCCAAGACAAGATCAGAACTCTTCAAAAAAGTTTATCAAGATTCAGGCCAGTCCAATGATCTTATGATGAGGAGAGCCATCTGTACTCAGAGAGAAGGCTGTGGGAACTGAGAGGATCTCAACATAGCATTTTCACTCTTTCTGTTATCATTTATTTGCGTTTTGTTTTACTTCTCATTTTTTTCCTTTTAGATCTGATTTTTCTTGTGCAACATAATAAATCTGGAAATATGTTTAGAAATATTGCACATGTTTAACATATATTAGATTACTTGACAACTAGGGGATGGGATAAGGGGAAGGAAGGGAAAAACTTAAAACAAGATTTTGCAAGGCTTGATGTTGAAAATTATCTATGCATATGTTTTGGAAAAAAAAGCTTTAATAAAAAAAGAAAAAAGTTTATCAAAATTATAAAGCAAAACCTCAAAAGTTTTCATTTTAGTCCAATTGCTAATAAAAGTTGTATAGAATAAACCACAGTTTCCTCCCACTTCTCAGATGTAAGTTATAAACCAGAGGAAATTGATGAAAGTCCAGGAACAGATGTTTTAGGGAATTAAAATCTGGATAGATTGTGCATTGATATAAACATAAAACTATCTGGTCATTAAAAATATTTGAACTTGTGTTTCTTTCAAAATAAGAAACTGTGTTTTGGAGTTTAAAAATATTATTATATAACTTATCTTCTCTGTATAATAACACTACTTTATCTTTGTATGGCAATGAAATAAACAGCATTTGGTTTATCCTTACAATAGTCCAAATGTGTATGGGGTTCAGGAGAGCTCAAATATCACACAACTGTGTGAGGACTTGCTGAATCCCTTTTCAATGGTGCTCATCTACCTTTGGTGTCCACCTGATTCACTCAACTATTATCTGTGACCTTATAAAAGAACCTACTTATATCCTACTTCTTTACAGGTTTCTTAAGAACTACCAGTCCTCTTGCAGCAAATTAAATTTGCCTTCCTTGAAGCATCTTTTCCCTTGTTAGGACTGGAAATTCCCAAATCTTCTACATAGTCTGTACGTTGAATGGACTTTCTTTTTCAGTTTAAGCTTAATGGGTTTGTTAATAATATAAAGAAATGTCCATGATTTTTGTGAGTTTGTTTTATAATCTACTTAATTCAAGTTAACAAATTTTTAAAATTATTTTTGTTGAATTCCTAAAATTCTCTCATTATATCATCAGCAAATAGCAATAATTTTGTTTTCTCTTTGCCTATGTTTTCCCTTGAACTCCTTTGCTTTTCTTATTGATATTAATATTCAATATTGATATATTGAATTTCTAGAACTACATTTAATAATAGTGATGAACAGGTTGGTTGGTTGTTGTACTTCCTTCTTAAAAAAGGACCAATATGAGCTTGGAATGCTCTGCCACATGTCAAACACAAATAGTCCCTATAAACATTTGAGATGGCTTCCCTAACTGCACATCTCATGTTTCTTCTGAGCTAATTCAATTCCATTTTGCTCATAGAGCAAAACACCAAAACATCATCTCTAATGAGGGCACACCATGCTAGGCAGTCTTGTGTGCAGTGTCTTCCATGTCATACAATCAATATTCTTGTTCCCCACCAATAGTATAATCTATAAATTTCTGCCAGGATCTTACTTGAATAGTAATCATTTATCTTTCAAAAACATCAGTCTTCTACTTAATGGTGGCTCATTTCTAATTCCTTATACATACCATCAAGTCCCTCCAGTCTAAAAAAAGTCATCCACTAAGTCTTTTTTTATGGAATAAAACAGGTATTTCTATAACATATAGCATAATAACAACAAAAGATAGCACATGAAACTGCAAATCTATTATGAATTTACTATTCCTTTTAAATATATAATTAAATTATCATATAAATTTCTTTTTTTTTCCTCCCCAAAATAGCTACTCTTACATCTCTTTCCTCTTTCAGTCCTAACCTTATTCAAAAGATAAGCTGCTACTATTACATCTCTTTCCTTTCCTTCATCACTAACCTTCAAAAGATAATCTGTACAAGATATATCCACTTGTCTACTACCCATTTTTTCATCAACTTATTTGCCCACCACTCTAATGAAATTGTCTTAGTTATGGTAACCAAATGGTTAAACCCAATAGCCTTTGGCTATCTCAATGCTCCTTGACCCTTTTTGACCTTTAGCTGCTGTCAACTCTTTCACTCCTATTACATATTCTCTTTTCTCTCCACTTCTGAGCAAAACACTTGTTATTTTCTTTTCTGTCTAAACTTAATCTCTCCCTCTTCACAAATTCCTTGTTCCTATCCCAGACCCTTTAATTGGATGCTCCCTGAAGACCTGTCCATTTTCAGTTCTCTTTTCCCTCTTGGACTTTGTACCTCATGGAGCTCATTCACAGGGATTTGACTCAGGTCTATTATCTAGTGCAACAGTTGGCTCAGTAATTTTTTGGCAGTGTGTCACAGCAAACTTATAAGGTATGTACATAAAAGAAAAACTGTTCATAACATATAAAACTTTGTATTCTTTTAGGTGCAGTAAAGTGCCAGTAGTGTGCTGGCAAATATTTAACAATTGGCTCTCAAAAAATATACGAAATCCTGATTTGTAGTATTAATTAATTTTCATAAATCCTCACACTGTAAAAACTAAGGATTGGCCTGTAGAAACCAGCTCCAGAATTCCCTAGAATCTACTTGTCCCCATTATTAGTTTCTCTCACACAGGTCATACATTTAACCCAATGTTTTGCACCCCTGGAGCAAGAGACAAAGGTTCCAAAAGCAGAAATATTCTTCTATTTATTAGTTCCTTGCCACCCACTCAAATTTTCTTGGCTTGCTGCAGCTGCTGTCTGAACTGACTCATGGCTTGCTGAGATGGCATCAGCTGCTCCAACAGATGTGAACATCTCCTGCTTGAAAGGATAACAAGTAGTTGCTGAGACTGGCTGATGCCCCCGAGGCTTTATCAGGAGGACCAGAGGATAAATTCTTGCTAACCAGGTGTCTCTGTGAGCCATCAGAAAGGAAGTGACCTTACTTCCATCCCCAGGACTAGCCTTCCTATCACATGAACTAACAGTAAGAAATCCAATTTGAGCAAGAATTCCCCTAATACAGGAATGATTGATTCAAAGGCTAATATATCTCCACCCTTTTTCATTAATTGGAGGAGCCTAAATCATAAGAAAAGAGCAAAAGAATGTGACTTCTGAGGCAGCAGATCAAACTGGACTTAGAATGCAGAGTCTAAACACATAACAAATAGAAGACTGGGGCAAATTTGTCTTGTTTGTCAGCTCAAACACCATATTGTCCATGGGCTGAAAAATGCAATAAAGCTAATTACCAAGAATCTGCCTGAGCAATCCAAGATTTGTAAATAGCTTTTCCCTAACAGGAAGCTAAAGAAAATCATTGTCTAGCTAGCACATTGAAAAAATTAGCACTATATGTTATAACACACATATATTAAAACAGAATTTCTCTTTTGTTTTAAAGGATATTCACCTTTGCCCCAAACCAGGCTAGAATATTCATTTCAAGAAAGAAATCAGTTAACTAACTGCCTCATAGAAGTCTTAAATCCCAAACAAGGAGAACTGACAGATCACTGCCTACTTGGTACTATGTTAATAATGTCTTTCATTTATATAATAAAACTTTTTTAAAAGATATTTGAACATACAGTGTCTTATTTGTTATTCTCAACAATAATGTGAGGTACTAAGTCAGATAAAATTGTTCCAGTTTTACAACTGAGGACATGATTTTTTCAGAGAATAAATTACTTTCCCAACATCACCTGGATAACTAATTTTAGAATTAGCACTTTAATTTTGCTCTCCTGATGCCTACTCCAGTGCTTTTCCTTCTCTATCAAGTTGCTTTCTAGAGTGGTTAGGAATGTAGGTCAGAGGACCTGAGTTCAAATCTGATTTAAATTCCAACTCTGCTACTTACTGCCTCTCTGACTTTTAGAAAGTCATTTAATCTCTCTGGACCTCAGTATATTTGGCTGTGCAACTATTAGTTTCTCCCTGACCTCTTCTAAGGTCCCTTCCCACTTTAAATCTATGAACTTATGAACTATTCAATTCAACAATGAATGATTGAGCATCTTCTGTCTTCCAAGCTGTGAGACTACAAAGACAAAAATAAATAAAATAATTTGTGACCTTAAAAAGTTTACATTCTGTTGGGAGAAAACAGCATATGCACAGGTAAATACATGTAAAACAAAGGAATAGGGATTAGACTTGTTATTTCCTTGGGTGCAGAATGTCTAACAGTGCAGGTTATAATCATCTCTGAAATATGTCATCACATGGACTTAGTATTTCCTAATCATTCGGTGATTCAAGGAAATTCCAACAGAGTTGGGATGAAAAATGTCATCCTCATCTAGAGAAAGAACCATGGAGAATGAATATGTATCGAAGCATAATATTTTTACCTTAGGTTGCTGTTGTTGCTGTTGTTTTTCTCTCATGATTTTTCTCTTTTGGTCAGATTTTTCTTGCACAACATGACAAATATAGAAACATGCTTAAAAGAATTGCTCATATTTAACCCATTTCACATTGCTTGCTGTCTTGGGAAGGGGAGGAAGTAAGGGAAGGAGGGAGAAACATTTTTACAAAAGTTTTACAAAAATCAAAGTTGAAAACCATCTTTACATGTATTTGGAAAACAAAATACTATTTTAAAAAATAAAAATATATAGTCACAGAGAAATGTCTGAAATCCCAAGAGTTAAGGCATCTTGCTCAGAATCACAGCTGGTATGTGTCAAGGGCAAGACTCGAATTCAAGACATCTAACTAGTTTGTGGACTCTGGACCATGAGTGTAGACCTCTTTGTGGACCTCTTTGCATGAAAATGCAAAACAAAATTATAATAAATCGTAATTTGTAAGGTATAGTAAATTTCAATTTTGAATTATAATTTACAATAAAATTACAGAGTAATTCAGGATAAGGAAGTTATTAATAACTGGGTTAAAAGGAGAAAGAAAGACTTCTGGGTGGCATCTGAACTGTATGTTGAAGGAAGTTACAGATTCTACAAGGTAGAAGTGAAGATGGAAAGCATTCCAGGCATGGGGAACATTCTGAGCAAAGGGTTGGAAGGGATAGATGCAATGTCATAAATGAGAAGCTAAGGATAGAACAGTGTGACAAGAGTAGAGAGTTCATGAGGGGAAGGAAAGTGAAATTGGTCCATTAATACCTATTGAAGCCAGATTGCAAAACACTTTAAATGTCAAAGTAATTTATATTCAGTCTTCTACAGGAAACTTTCTCCAACCTCTTTTAATTCCAGTGTTTTTCTTCTTTTAATTATTTCCTATTTACCCTGTACACAACTTGCTTTGTATATATTTGTTTGAGTGTTGTTTCCCCCATTAGACAGTAAGCTCTTAGAGGGCAGGGACTATCTTTTAACTAGTTTTGTAGGCACTTAGCACAGTGTCTGGTACATAGAAGGCATTTAATAAATGTTTATTGAATGAATGGTTTCAGAAGCAAGAGGAAGTCATAAGTGCTTCTCATAGTGGGCAGTAACATGATCAGACATGTGGTTTAAAAGTATTAATTTTGCAGCAGGGTGGAGGATGCATTACAGAAAGATGTGAGGCATAGAGATCAATTAAAAAGCTATTGAAGTCATTGAAGTTAGAGGTGATGAGGAGCAGAATAAGTGGTAATCACATGAGTGTGAAGGTGAGGTCATATCTAAAAGGTAGAATCAATAATACCCATCAAATGCTGTAAAAAGGAAAATAAATTCAAATACCTTTTGTCTGCTAAAAGAGTGAATATAATAAGGCAATTCCAATAGTCTTGGAATGGAAAATACTGCTCACATCCAGAGAGAGAACTATGGACACTGAATATGGATTGAAACACAGTATTTTCACTTTTTGTTTGTTTTTCTCTCATTTTTTTTTCTTTTTAGTCTGATTTTTCTTGCATAACATTACAAATATGTAAATATTTTTAAAAGAATTACCCATATTTAATTTATATTGGATTACTTGCTATCTTGGGGAAGATGGAAATAAAGAAAGGAGGGGGAAAATTTGAAACACAAAGTGTTACAAAAACAAATGTTGAAAATTATCTTTACATGTATTTGGGAAATAAAATTCTATTGAAGTTTTTTGGTATATCCTTTGATATAGCATGTATATCCTTTGAACAACACCACTAGATATGAATATCAAAAGAGTCAGAAAAAAACCAGAAATGAAAAAAAAAGAGGAAAATGACCTATATGCACAAAAAAAAAATTTCATAGGTACTCTTTTCTCAGACCAAAACAAAAACAAAAACTGAAATTGAGGGGATGTTCATCAATTAGAAAATGGCTCAATAAATAAACTGTGGTATATGGGAAATGATGAGCAGGATGCTCTCAGGAAAAAAAAAAAACAACCTAGAAAGTCCTCTATGAACAACATGAAATATACTATATACAAAGTAATAGCAATGTTCTGGGATGATCAACTATAAATGACTTTGTTATTGTCAGTAGTACCATCATTCACAACTATTTTAAAGGACTTAGAATAGAAAATCCAATCCATATCCAGAGAAGGAACTGATTGTATCTGAATACAAATAGAAGCATTCTCTATTTCTCTTTTTCTTTTTAACTTAATTTTTTTTGAGAATTTCTTATTTTCATTAGGGTGAAAGATCTATGTTTTCTTTCACAACTTGACTTTTATGGAAATGTTTTGCATAACTTCATGTGCGGTTTTGTAATTGTGAGTGGGGATAAAGGAGAAATCTTAGAACTCAAAAATCTTAAAAGCAAATGTTAAAAAAAATCTTTTTAAAATGTAAAAAATGAATGTAATTAGGAAAATATTAAATAAATAAGTAAACTTTTTAAAAACACAATAATTCACTAAGTGGTTGGTACTCTAAGGACTAAAAGGACTTCATTAACAGCCTGGTTTTGCATGTCCTTCAATTCAAGCATAACCAGAGAAATAAAATATATATATATAGGAAAAAAACTTTCTCTGTCCAACTCTAATACATTTCATTATCCTTATTCATCCTACATAAGGCTTTCTTCTAGGAAGCTGACACAACTTAATCCTAATCCTAACTCCCCAAACAGATAATGGAATAAAACATGGTCCCCAGAAAAAAAAAAACTAACATTCCCTGAAAATTTAATTCACCAATATAGGCACAAAGAATAATGCAGAGGAATCATACATAACTCTGAACTAGTGGTCAAGAGCCTTGAGTTCTTGCTCTGGTTCTGCTATTTACTATCTTCAAATGAAGGTAACTTGTTCTCTCTTCCCCAAATTTAAGATTCTATAACTAAATCCTATATATTTTATATAGGTTTATATACATATATCTATGTATTTATATAATATAAAGTTACATATATAAATATATATTTACATATATGTTACATATATAAATATATTGTTACATATATATGAAAGTTAAAAGTAGCTAGGTAGTGGAGTGGATAGAGTGCTGGGTCTAAAGTTAAGAAGACTTAAGAAGTTGAAATCTAACTTCCTTCACTTAGAAGCTGTAGATGCTAAATGTTTATGTATAGCCTGAGCTCTCAGGATTATAACCGCCAGCTCAAGGACATGAATGAAACCTCTCCAAGTCTTTGGAAAGAGCTGAAGATAAATATAAGCCCAAACTGTGCAGATGGTGGGGCTGCCATTAATTCTGTAAACTACCCCTAAGTGATCCTTGTTCTACTAATTCCGAAACCAAAAGGGAGTTGTTAAGATTGAGAAATTATAAAGGAAGCAACATTAACCTTGCGATGTCAGTGACTAGATTATAGACATAGAATGACCTACTCTCTTTTAAGACAAGACAGTAGATAAGTGCTAATGCGGAGAGATTTTCATATGCCTAAAACAGTTTAGGAACATGAAGAGGGAAATAGAATAAACTGTTTAGTTTACCTCCACAGATGCTTCACCCTTGATTATCTCAGTCTTTAATGTCTATTCTTTAATTTTCAACTATATGTCCTAAACTCTAGTATGCACACATAAGACTAGGGCTATAGCAACCAAAAAAAGTCATTTAGCTCAGTCCCTGAATAAATCATCCCAGACATTTAAGAATCCATCCTATTTGGAAAGACCTTCAAGGGAAAAGATCATATCATCTTCTACAATAACTGATTCCAGACTAACTTCCCATTTATCTTGGGGGAGTGGAGGGGAGGAGGAGGGAAGGGGAAGGGGAGGGTTTCTACATGGTTAGAAATAATTCAATCATTCAATATGTTTTTATTAAGTGTCTACTAGATGTCCTTTTTTTTATTCTTCCCCCAGAGGAGATGAATTATTTCTGTATAATTCAAATCTTAAAATGGCTTAGATTCCCAGTCTTCTCCCTTCCAAGCAAAATACCAACTTTCTCCTTAACCAGAAGCCTCTCTCTTAGTCCTGTCTCAAATTGAGCAAGGGAAGGGACAGAGAGAGAAATGGATTTGAAAGAACAGTGAGATATTATATCAATTTATAATTGAAAGGAGCAGTGATTGAACATACCAGATTATTGGAAGGAACACTAGAGAGCATCTGGTTCATTCTCTTCATTTTACAAATGAGGAAACTGAAATCAAAGTCCAGGTAATAAGTGACAAAACATTTAGATCTAGATCCTGTGATTCCAAATCCAATGCTCTTTCCACTGTAGCACTCTACCTTAGGACTGCCAAAGGTCTTAGAAAAATATCCCAGTAACAGACTTAAGAACTGATACGAATTGAATATGTGGCCATAACTTCTATTAATTCTCTAATTCTATTAATCCCATTAATTGAATATGTGGCCCTTCTATTAATTCTCAAAGACTGCAAATTGCAGAGAAGATATGGGAAGGAGAGGGATGTGATGAGGAAAAGGAGGAGACAGAAAGTCTATAAATTTCAAACAGAAGAGTGTATTTTATTCTAACAGTAATGGAGAGTCATTGAATCTTTTTTAAAGTACAAATGTGACATGGTAAGATCTAGGATATCTATTTGGAAGTTAAATGAGAATGGATAAGAGAGAGTAGAATCCAAATATAAAGAGATAAATTAGGAGACTATCATAATAATAGTCCAGGAAAGAAGTGACAAGGACCGGGAATAGGGTGATTGTGGTATAAGAGCAGGGAAGAGGACATATTTGGGATATTAATCAGCAAGACTTGATAATGGCTTACATATGGGGATTGAGAAAGAATGAAGTCAGGGAACTGGTTAAATGGAAGAACAATGGTGCCTCAGAAAAGAAAAGGAACAATGAGAAGAAAAATAGGTTTAGGGTGAAAGATCAAGACTTCAGTTTGGACCTGTTTATTCAAGATGCCTAAGGGACATCCAGATGGTGAAGTCCAGGTGTTAGAGATATAATAGCTCAAGAGAAAGATGAGTATTAGATATGTAGACTTGGGGGTTATCTGCTTAGGGATGATATCTGAATTCTAGGGGAAATGATGAGATCACTGAGAAAGAATGTAGTAAAGATAATCTATGACAAGACTGAGGATAGCACATTCTTGCATTGGAACCATTGTGATACTACTAAGGAGACTGAGAAGGAGTCGCCAAACAGATAAGAAAAGTTCTGTGAAAAAAAAGCATGTTTTGTGTGTGTGTGTGTGTGTGTGTGTGTGTGTGTGTGTGTGTGCGCGCGCACACACACATTTAAGGTAAAAAATCATGAAGACTAAGAAAAGGTCATAAGATTTGGCAATAAAGAAATCACTGGTAAATGTACCAAAAGGAATTTCAGTTGGATGATAAGGATAGAAGCCAAAAAAAAAATCATTAAGAAATTAGGAAGTTAAAAAAGAGGAGAAAAAAAGTGCCAAGAGCTTTTTTTAGAATTTTGTTGTGAATGAAAAGAGGGATCTGTAAGGGGATGATAGGCTCAGGTATATGCTTGTTTGTTTTTGTTTTTCTTAAGGATGAAGGAGATTTGGGTATGTAAACTGGGGAGAAAGGGAATAATGAGAGATCAAAACTTAGTGAGGAAATAGAACATTTTCTATTAGGATGCTTAGAGGTGTTGGTATTGGCCACAAAGAGTCATCTCCTACTCTAAGATGGGGAAAGGAAGAAAAGAATGGAAGATGATAGTGAACTCAAAAAAGGAGAAAGCATGTGACATAGAGCCTTCAAGGTTTGTTTGGTTTTTTTTCACTTTAGCATGATAGATGATCCTGTGTTAAAAGGAATGTCTAAATTAAAAAGATTTAGACCTTGAAAAGGCCTTAGAGGTCACTGACTCCACCTCCCCCAATTCTCAGGCCCCAGCTATAATCATTATTAGATCAGCACTGTCACTTCTCTAGCTTTCTTGTAGCAGTCTTTTTCCCATGTCTCTGATTGGAGAAATAGGAGGATGGAAGAAATTCCTAAGGAGGAGAGTAGATGGAACATTCTTCTCTGTAAAATGAGGTTTTACTTTAGAAGATCTCTAAAGTCTTTTGCAATTCTAAATTTTAAGATCCCAAGCAAAAAAAAAATTTAAAAAAAGCAAATTTAAGGAGTCTATTTAAATGACATAAAGCATTTTTGATCATTTTACTTCTATATTATCTGGGCTTGGTGGAAGAGTAGGTTGTATCATTTACAAGAGGAGCAGTCGCTCTAGTACAATCTAGAACCCAGATTTTCCTTAGTAGCTTCTCTCTACAAAGATAATCTTCTTATCCTCCCTTACTGTTGAGGTCCTAGGTGTGTTTTACCCAGAGTTCTGTAATCTATTATTCTCCCTAGCTATGTTTTTTATTCCCTGCCATTAACCCTCCTCTTTAAATCCAGATAGTGTGGAAAGATCAAGTTATCATGTGGAAAAATCTGAGAATAACTAATTACTCAATTGCTACAGAAAATTCCACATTAAAGAAGGCTAGAGGAAATGCTTTCCAAGAAACAACCTTTGGAGCCATATATTGTGATGGGTATTATATCTATTTTATAAATTAAAAAACTGAGACTTGAACTAATTGTGATTTGCTCACTCACTCATCACCAACTACCACCAGCATTATCACCACTTGTCTCTCAATCTTTAGATCCTTGTTTCTCTAATTCATCCTTCAAACTACCAAAATAATTTTACTAATCTCTCAGTGAATCTAGGCAATCATATAAGACACTTCACACTTACAGATGTGCAAATCAGTATTAGAGGAGGAAATCCCTTTATTTGGCAATGCTAAACCAGATTAAAATTTAATTAGAATATAGTTAATAAAATTTTTAAAAATGCAACATAGATGTTAACTTGAGGTTTTCTATGTCAATATGCATCTGTAGGGAGCCATTTTTATTTGAGTTTGACTGTGCTATACCAATGAAATAACAGGTCCAGATCTCTCCCAACAAAAAGAAGCAAAAGTTTGACCACATTACTAAGTGCTCAAAAAACATCAGAAGCTTCCTATGTCTTTAAAAAAAGACAGTCAACAATAAAAAATATTTATAAAGTTCTTTTTATGTATCAGGCACTGACTGTTGAAAAATGGAGGATGGGGAGTTGGGTGAGGAAGGGAGGGACAAACAAAGCTAGCCACAATGAAATGATATAGTCCAGAGTCCATCCCATAAAGGAATAAGATATGGCTGGTCTGAGAGGGTCCTCTTCAAATGCAGACTCTTGGAGGAATCATCCAATCTGATAAAGAGGTCACAGTGGCAGAGGATACTTCCAAAGTGTGAAGCACAAGACTGAAGTAAGACTTCAGGATGAAGAAGTGGGGCATGGTAAAGGAAGTATATAGTGCAGCCTGGAGACTTATTACTTCTAAAATTAGATTCTATTATTTTTTAAATGGTACCTTCACTAGCTGCAATCTATCTTTAAAGCCTTATTTCAGTCAAATCATCTCAGTTCCAAATTGTCTCGAGTGCTTACTAACTGTTCCCTGGTCTTGGAATTCCAATTTTCAGCTTTGTCTATCCATAAGGACTGTCCTTTATAATTAAAATACCTCTCACCCCATAGCTTTCAAATCTTTATCTTCTAGGTTCAGCTCTTCCACATATAGCCCCGTCTGCACTCTCTCCTCAAATATTTCCAGAGAATTTTATCTTGATCTCTCCTTTACTCCCTTCTCTCCCTCCTTGGTTTTCTAGGCAACTTCATAGATCTTATATCTACCACTCTCATAGAATGTAAAAACATCTAGGATAAGAGACTCTTTGTTTTATCATTGTATCTCTAGTGTCCAAAACACTGTGGTGTCCATTTTCCTATTGCCTAAACCTCTGAATCTGTACCTAGTAAAGAACCTCATCCACTATGGTAGATTAACAACTAGTCTACCAATTATAGATTTGAAGAAGAGCACTGAGTGGTTAAATAATTTGTTGAGTATGAGTCAGAGAAACATCTTGAACCAAGGTTTCCTAACTATATTAATGATAGCCTACACATTGTAGTTGTTTAATATATCTTTATTGAATACAATTAAAAAGTCATTTTTTTCCAGTGTACTAAGGATGAGAGGAGTGAATCTATCACTATCTCAATCCTTCTTTGGCTTTAGGATGCAAAAGGCAACTGCGAATGTCCTCATATGCCTTCACAATAATCTTATCTTTCTTCTCCCAGAGGGAAGACGGGTCCATTATTTTCTAGCCAAACTCTTCATTTTGTATGATGTTGTCTGTTCTTTCTTCATAACAAACTCCTGTCACTCCCTTATTCATTTGTTCAGTTCTTCTCTTTCCAATATCTACTTCACAATTTTCTTGTACAGCTGTTTCCCTGAGAGGAATGCAAAATTCCCTCTGCATGAGAGAATCACATGCCAAACAATAAAGCTGTTGCAACCCCCTGCCATGAGTGGAACCTTTAAATGAATATTCAGTGATTTCCAAGTGGTCTTTAGCCCACTCTAAAAAACAATAAGAGAGAACATATAATCCCTCCAAGCAAGGTCAGCCTTATGCAGGGTCAGGGTACACATCTGCAAACTGGTGGAACATAAAAAACACTAAAAGGCCCCTTTAACTAAAAATATATCCCTTTATGGCATCTGAAACTTCCACATTACACGCATTCCTTTGGGTTAAGGTGTTGAAGACCTCTGTTCAAATAAATATTTTGTCTAGGTGGGGAAATGTAAATAAATCAAACCTAGTCATTATATGCACCTCAGTTTATTATACTGCCATCAGTTTTAGCTATTAGAAAGCAGGATCCTACGTTATGGAGGTAAGTTTCAACAAGGAGTCCATGCAAAGGTGAAGCAATTTTATGGAGGATTATGGATAGCTAAGAACCAACACAGAAGAGGAAAGCACTGAAAAGTTCATATGAGAGTCTATAAGATGAATTACGTAGGTTTTTCCCTTTTGTTTTGATTCTTCTTTCACAACATGACAATGTGTAAATATGTTAAATATGATTGTACTTATATAATTTATATCAGCTTGCTTTCCATTGGGGGAGGAGGAAGAAGAATGAAGGAGAGAGTAAGAAAAAAAAATAAAATCAAAATCTTATAAAAGTAAATGTTGAAAACTATCTTTAAGGTACTTAGAAAAAATAAAATACTATTAAGTGAAGAAAAAAAAACATTAAATTTAAAAAAGAACCACATAGTTCAGTTTTATCTTTTAACAGCTCTAAATCCAAGGTTCTTAACCTGGGATCCATGAATGATTATTATTTTGATAATTGAGTTGGTTTTCTCTATAATATTATGTCTTTTATTTTATACATTTAAAACATTTTTATGAGAAGGGATTCATGGGCTCTATTAAACTGCCACGGGAGTTTGGCAGAAACACATAAAACAAAACACAAAAAAGCTCAGAACTATTAATCCATAGAACTTCTACCTATTCTACCTATATCCAACCCATCTGACTCCCCAAAAGGGCATTACTCTACATCTCTTAGGCTACCACTGAGCCCTCCTTTCCCATTTTCCCTCAGTAATGAGAGAAGGACAGAGCCATTGCTGCTCAACTCTCCCAGGACTAGGAAGTAAAAAGAAACGTAACTCATTGTTCAGAGGCCCAAATCTTCTATTTCTAAAAGCCATGCTTGCCTTTCCTTTGCTCTCTTCTATCCTGATTTGGAAACTAATAACCATTTTGCTGACTTTGAACAGAGAGGAAGGATGTCATAGAAAGAACTCTGGAATGGGAATCAGAAAATTGGGAATGCTATCTAGGTTCTGTTATTACTAATGCATCATTAGGTAAATCAGTTCATGGCTGTAGACCTCAATTTCCTTATTGGTCAAATGAAAAGTTTATACTACAAAGGTCATTTCCAGATCTAAGATTTTATTTTCCTGATCTCTGAGAATCAAAAATACTTCCTCCACTGTCATATATGCAGAAATGGATGGCTAGGGAATTCAAGCTGAGTTGGGAAGAGCTGAATTACTTTTTACCAAATGGCCAAGTAGACATGTTTGAATTAAGTTTTATTGTCAGCTTCTATTCATAAACATTACCCCTCAAATAGTTTCCTACAACTCTCTTTGGTAATTTCAATGACTATGTGTTCTTAATTTCTGTTCCCAGAGCATCAGGGAAGGAATATTGAAAACCATACATATAGTTACCCAGGCCATTCACCAAAGAGTCTCTGTTAGGCTTGCCTTTGTTTATCAGTTTAATTTGTAATCTAAAAGAAAAAAGAACACGGATGAATTTTGTGTGAGAAGTTTTTCACACCATTAAGGAATAAAAAAAAAACATTTTTTTTTAAAAAGAGAATTGTAGAAAACTATTTGGGGGGTAATGTTTATCATGGCAGGTGTCCATGAGATTTAAATCAAATGGAACCATCAAAATACTATTAGCATTTCTACTGAAAAACAGAAAATGTTGCCTGGTGGACTGAGGGAGGATCCAATGGAGTCATTTTCTCAAAAGTAAGACACAACATCTGCTCTGAGTTTGTGGCCCCAAAGATAGAAAGTAGGAAATGCATGCAAATATACATTTTGAAACTGATAAATTTTCATTCCACTTCTCAGTTTTGGGAAAGATGGTAATGAAACCAGGCCTTGATTACTAGGCAATGCCATTATTCTGGGTGCCCTTCTATGGAATATATTGACAAGAGCTCTGGATATATATAATTCAAAAGGCTTTGGTTTGAGCTCCAATTCTTTTTTGTTTCTTTATTACTTTTTCATTTAAAACTTAAATAGAAAATAGAAAAAAATGAAATAGAAAAAATTACCATGTTCATAGCAGAACACATGAGAGTATTCAAAATATATTATAATAAATTTCTTGGGTTCCAATTCTGCTATGATCTGTGCAACCTCCAGCTAGGAGTTTAACCTCCCTGACTCTCAATTTCCATCTATAAAATGAAAGAGAGGATTGGATTAGATAATATCTAATGTTTATTTAGCTCAGGAACCAAGGAATAATTGTGATAAATAACCCTTCAGTGAGTACAAACTTACCTACATGCTATAACAATGTATCGATTAGAGTACCAGTCAGCAAACCCTTGGTTCAAATATCTCCTCTGACAATGATTGGATCACCGGATGAGACTGTTAATCTCTCTGATCATTAATTTTTTGCATCTATAAAATGGGTACAATAACAACTGGAGAAACCACTCATAGAGTCATTGAATCTCAAATGAGTATTGAATGTTTTGTAAATTTTAAAGATATTATTATAATCTGAGAGTTCTTAATGTTGATTTTTTTATTTAATTTGTTCCATGCTCATTAAACCCCAACAAATACTGACTTCTTCATCTTCAGAGTTTGTAATACAGCCTACATTTATGGTATGATTATACTATAATTCAACTTCTAAAGTCTGATAATTCCAGCTCCAGAAATCACTTTCAACTCACTGGGTAATCTGTCACCTTTAAGTGCCAGTACCATCAGTATTGGCTGTTCCTTCTGATCCCTGGTTTTCTTTGCCATCTTTTCCCTAATGATTTTTTAAACTTTTTATTTATTTTGAACTTATGGAATAAAACAAATATTTCTGTGGTTTAGTATAACAAAAAATTATAATTGTACATGAAATTGCATATCTATTTTGTATAACTTGTTATTCCTTTGAAGTTTATGATAGTTATCCTGTAATTTTTTTCTTCCACCTCTAAGATGGCTATCATTAGATACGTGTGTGTGTGTGTGTGTGTGTGTGTGTGTGTGTGTGTGTGTGTGTGTAAAATCATTCTATATGTATCTACTTGTCTGTTCTTTCTCTGGATGCAAAAAGTAGCTTTCTTCATATGCCTTTGTAATTAATTTGGGTATTTACAATAGTCAAAATGACTTGTTCACTCAAAGTTGCTCTCAAAACAAGATTGCTGTTACTGTATACAATATTCTCTTGGTTCTGATCATTTTGTTCTTCATTATTTAATGCAAGACTTTCCGTGTTTTTCTAAGATCATTGAACTCATCATTTCTTGTAGCACAATAGTTTTCCATCACAATCATGAACTATAACTTGTTTAGCCATTCTCTAATTGATGGGCATCCCGACAATTTCAAGTTCTTTGCTACCACTGAAAGAGCTGCAATAAATGTTTTAAAACATATAGGTTCTTCTCCTCTTTTCCCCAGTCATCTATGGAAACAAATGAAATACCAGAAATCAAAGGATATAGGTAGTTAGTGACCCTTTGTTATAATTCCAGATTGTTCTCCAAAATGAGTGGATCAGCTCACAATTCCACCAACAATGAATGTGTCCCAATTTTTCCACATCTTCTCCAACATTTGTCACTTTTCCCTTCTATTACTTTAGCCTGTCATTAGAGAAATACAAATTAAGTCAACTTTGTGATATCATTTTACAACACTATTGTTTGCATGTGGTCTTCTCCATTAAATTGTGAGAACCTTGCAAGTAGGTCTTCTGACCTTGGTATCTTCAGTGTTTACAAAGATAGGAAATAAGTACTTTGTCTTTAAATTCAATGGGGTTTTTTTCACTGTGCCAACATGCTGTTCTGCATTAGGACCCTTATGCCCTGGGAGATCATCTATGCTGACTTGGAAAACATAAATGAAAAAATACTTAAGAATAAGTGGTGAACAACATTAACTTACCTTGGGGAAATACACCTGCTCTATTTGGCAATCTAGTTGGAACAGCCTAGGCAGCTTGACAAAGTCAAATCACTCACAAGAACATATTGTTTTAGTCCAGTGATTTCAGCCAGTTGGGCTGCAGTCAGCTTTCAAAACTGAGAGCATTGCTTACAACCGTATTCATGCCAACTCTTAAATGAGTCTGTGCATCAGTGTGTGTGTCTGTGTGTCTGTATATATTCAGAAGGGGGTTGCATTTCTTCCTAGGACAAGTGACCTTCCCAAGGGAAAGTACTTTTACAAATTAAATTAATGAAATAGTAAATGATTGAATTAATGCTTTAGGAAAACATTGATTTCTAAAAGGTTTTTTTTTCCCTCAGCCTAAGGTCAGCCACCTCTCCTGAGTGTGGGTGTGGAGAGTGACAATATTTTGATCCATATTCTTCTGACACACTGGGAGTACTGGAATGAAGAAAGATATTCCCAAGATGGCTCTGAGACAGAGGAATTATAAACATGATGATTCTTTCAAAGAGAGAGGAAAAGAAGTTGGGAGAAGAGAGGATGGGTCAGAAAAAACCAAGTATCATTTCTGACTCAGTTATTTACTAGCTGTTCAAAACATTCAATCTCTCTCTCTCAGCCTTAGTTTCCCATATGTAAAATGGGAATAAAAATAGCATCTATGACATAATATATAAAAAGTGTTTTGTAAATCTTAAAGTGTCACATAAATGTTGCTGCTGCTGGTGATGATGGTGATGATGACAGTGATAACGATAATGTCTCTGTCCTTCTACCTGGATATCCTGTCTGCTTATACTCAGAATTTGGAGAAATTTTTGATGCTTTCTGGTTCAGTGGGTACTATATGTTAAAGTCATGTATGTGACAATTTCTATGATGGGTGTGTTCCCACTAGAAGGTAAAAGCAAGCAGGGATCCACCAATCCATATAATATTAAAAATTAGGCAGACAAAAAGACAGAAAGGGAAGCATAATTTAAAAAAAATAAGGATAGCATTAGGTCTATAATCAGACATTGTTGCTGTTCAGTCATTATGTCCATTCTTTGTGGAATTTTCTTGGCCAAGATAAAGGAGTACTTTGCCATTTTCTTCTCTAGCTCAATTTACAGATAAGGAAACTGAGGCACAGTGGGCTAAATGACTTCCCCAGCTATTAAGCTATTGTCCAGAGCTGGATTTAAAGTCTAAGAAAAGAGTCCTGAGGACTCTATTCCTGGATTTAAACTCAGGTCTTCCACACTAGTCTGGTTCTCTATTCACAACATCACATAGCTTCCCCCATGTAATCAGAGCCCTTGAACACAAATCCAACTCTGCCGCTTTCTATCTTTATAACCCTGAGCAAGTTAGTTAATCTTTCTCAGCCTAGGTTTTCTCTATAAAATGAGGAAGTGGACTAAATCTTTAGGACACTTAATTTTTTTTTAGTTCTAAGACCTATAAAATCAAGAGACATTATAGGACATATCCTAAGCAAACTTTGAGTCACTCAGCATCCTCTGACTTTTAAAGTCCTTCATAATCTGACCCATCCTATCCTTCCAGTCTTCTTATATAGTCTCCTCTACCTAGTATATACAATCCAATGTGACTGACTCCCCATCTCCTAATAGTGGGCATTTTCACAGTTTCTCCCCAATCCTGAAAGATTCTCCCTCCTTACTTCTGTCTTTTGGCTTCCTTGAAACTCAGTTAAAATCTCAGATTCTCTGCCCTGATCATACTCACTTTCTAGAAACAATTCCCTGGTACAGCTCTGTTCCTTTGAACTTATGGCCTTGAACTTTTTTCTATACTACTTTCTCTGTTCTTCCCATTCTATTTTTGGCTTTAATGTCAACCAATTTCTCTTCATTCTCTAAGGACTCTTTCCTGAGGAACCATCTTTTCAGTAGTGGGGGACTCATTAGCTTTCTTGGGGGAGAACAAGCAGGTTACATATAGCCCTTGACTAATGTGTCAATACTTCCTTTCTCAACAATTCCTAGGGGAGATGGCATTGTTAAATTATGCTGCTAAGACTTGAAACAATATTGGGACTTGGAAGCAGTTTCTATGAATCACTTAAGAAAAATGGTCCTGAGAGTTGAAAACATAATTAAGTCTGAATTCTAATTTTCAAATTCTGAGGCTATTGGAGGAGATATATCCACTAATCCCAGGATAAGACTTCTGTCCTGAAATTTTTTATTTCCTTTGCTCATATTGACTGATATTACACCATTAGATATAAATTCATTTGAATATTTAAAATATTAACAATTCTGAGAGTATATATTAAACAGCATTTAGCATTGAGCATTTAACTCAAATTCTATATTTGGAAGATATCTTAAAGATTATGTAATGCATCTACACTATGCTTTTCAATGCAAAAATTCTTCCTATGACACAGGTGACAGATAATCATAAATATTTAAACACCCCCAGCAATGTGAAAATCACAACTTGACATAGTGGATTCCTCCGTTGTCAGTTAACTCTAATTGGTGCAATTGTTACACTAACTAAATCTGATATCTTTTTCTAGCATCTAACTGAAATCACGTGAGCACTTAATGAATAGACATTTTGATGATCTGGGTGAGAAGAAAAGGGGCTATTTTGGAACATGGGAATGCCACAAAGGGAAAGCCTGAAAGGAATGCTCCAAAAGAGTATTCAACAGGACCAAAGGGAAGAACGAGAGAAAGGCTTTTGAAAGTCAGATGGACATAGAAAGAAAGGCAGGAGAAAATAAAAGTTATATGCACCTACAACATGATGTCAAGAATCAACTTAGGTTACTTATGTATTCATGTATTCAAACTTATAAGGACCTACTATGTGAAAGATACTGTGTTAAAACTGGACATACAAAGGAGAAAAATGGTAGTCTTTGCTCTTAATGAGTTATAGATTGATTTACAGAGATAACTTGGTATAGAACAAAGAGAGCTGGATATAGAGTTAGTGAACCTTTATGTATCTTCTACTTAAGTAATGTGGGATCTTGAGTAAGTCACTTAAATTCTTTGATTCTTGGTTTCCTCAGTTGGACTAGATTGTATCTGAAATTTCTATGAATTCTACATCTGTTTGACATTTCATTTAACTATACAAACTATGTTTCATGAAGTCAAATAGGCAAACCATTGTAACACTTAAATCATGGAGAATTATTGAAAATGGATAGTGAACTGACCCCAGGATTAAACAGAAGGAAGAGAGAGGACTAAACTGCGAAGGAGAAACTTCAATGCTCTCAATGATCCCAAGTTGTTTCCTAACATCTTTTTTAACACTAGTATTTTTTGAATGATGAATCTTACACCACCACTGTCTCCAAAAAATCAAAATTGGAAGTCACCCAAAGGACACTTTGGGAGAGACATATTATGTACTAATTGGCTGCTGTCAAGGATGTCTTGTGCACAAGAAATACAATATGGACATGTCCCTGGAAAAGAAATTGGATCATTCATGCAGAAAGGATAAGGGATAACAGATGTGATGTCAATATAGTATTAATATTAAAATACCTAGAAGAAAGTCAACAGAAGCCTTGAAGCCTTATAGAAAGTCATGGCCAAGATTAATGCAGAATGAAAAGAGGAATATTGTTTGAAAGATACTCCACTGGAAGGAATTCCCACACATGCATCCATGGAAGTATAGAAAGATATTTTCCATTCAAAAAAAAAGAGACATCAGAAGCTACCAAGATGACCAGAATGATACATATTGGTATAAACTAATAATAATGTCATATTTATAAAATATTGTAAATGTTACAACTGAATTCAACTTAACCAATATTCATTTACCAGAGTGCTCACCTTACAATAACCTTAGAAGTATTGTCTGCACTTCATTCATTTCTCTGTGTGTCTGTCTGTCTGTCTTTTTCTCCCTCTTTTCCTCCCTCCTTAACTCTCTACCTGTTCTTCCTTAGAGAACAAAAACTACTAGTTCACCACAGATGGTGGGGGAACTCTACGTAAGGTGTAAGACCCTTCAGCCCTGAGGAAACTGCTGACAATGTCTGGTTTGCTCTCTTTGGTGTTCTCCCCCTTCCTGAGAAGTGAAGGAAGGTGTGACCACCTGTGTTCTACTTGAAGCAAGGGATACTTACAGTAAAGACAGGCATTTACATATCAAGAGCAGGGTGATTATAGTTAGCCCTTGTGCAATGTGCTGTGGTGATGTAATGGTTCTATAGTGGGCATATGCTCAGTGTGCTGTAGTGATGTAATAATCATACTAAAGTATTTGGGGTCTGAGAGCACTTGAAATAAACAGACTCCATATTTGACCATTCTCATGGGTCTCCTGCCTTCTTCATTCTTCCACTAAGAGCTAGGACTTGGGCTGGTCCTGAGATCCTCCAGAGAGATAGTCCAGATAGTATATTTTGGTTCCCAGCATGGGAGCTCTAGAAAGCATAGTCACATCCTGTAGACACTCTTTTTCCCTATATTTCCTGTATTTGTCTTATATTGTCATATATTTAAATCCCTGTGATTCAGAATTACAGTCTACCTACCTGAAAAATTTCTCCCTGCTCTCTTCTAACTCATTCCCATTCATGTCAACTTCAACTCACCATGTTCTTGTCCCAGCCTAATCTCCCCTTCCATCTGACCAAGTTCTATGGGTAATAAATTGGTGCTAGAACTGTTCTTCTCATACTCCTTCCATCTTTTTACAATAACAGAAAATACTGAATTTCTGACTATTTTATCAAGTATTAAATATTTTATTCAAAATCTCTGCTATAATGATCCCAGGAGAAGAATAGGCCTGCTTCTCTGCTTCTTGCTCTGATATCTTTTCCAGACTTGCCTCCTAGGACCTTAATTCAACATTTTCTGCTTTTTTACAAACTTGTGCTGCCTTGGCCAATGATTGATTTCTATTATGAAATCACAGCTAGACCCTCAATGCTGTATTCCTATTCTCTTACTTTTCTTTGATTGACTCTCAGTCCTACTCCCTTTAGTACCTGTTTCAAACCTCTACTTTCCTCAAATTACTTGTAGTAGTACCTCCTGACTTCTCTCTACCAGCAAAAAGCCTTGTAAAATACTTCACGACCACCCCCAAAAAATTAATCTATCCTGCCCTTCTTTTTCCCAATTCTCATCTCAAATCATATCATTATGTACAATTCTTTTCTCATTTTCCCTAATCTTGGAGAATGAAGCAGTCCTCTTTGCCAATTCCAAAACCTCCATTTTTTCATTCAATTCCATTTCATCCTATTTCCTTCTAAAGCTTGTCCCCTTCAATGATTCACCTCTTTTTATTAGAGATTTTTAATCTCTCCTACCTATCATCCTCTTCCCTACTGCTTGCAAATGTAGTGGAGGTTGGATTAGAGCCAACCTTTATATAGTATGCTTGTTTCTCTTCTAAACTCCAGTCTGCAGCAATTGTAGTAGGGCAGAGAGTGACTCTGGAGTCAGGGGCTATACTCAAATTCCTCCTTTAATTCATGTGTGACTTTGTGTAGGGGACTTAATCTCCCTAGACCTCAATTTCCTTATCTGCAAAATAAGCAGACTGAAAAATATCTCTGCAGCCTTTTCCAGTTCTAGCACTATAGACTTATACATGGCTTTCTAGATATCTCCAACTGAATGTCCCAAAAGTATCTCAAATGTAACATATACAAAACAGAATTTATTCTCTTTTCTCCTTAAACCCTTTTTCTCTCCTTAACTGTCCTATATTTTGAGGGCACGGGAATCCAGGTCCACAACCTCAGTATCATCCTGATCTCTCCCCTCTTTCTCTCGTCCTTCACATTCAGTTGTCATGTCTTGTCATTTCCATAATTGGGATTGTTCCTGTCCATCACACTGCCACCACTCTAGGCCAGCCTCTCACATCATTTACAGGACAGTTGCCATGACCTCCTCACTGAGCCTCATGTCCTCTCTTATCCATCCTCTGCACAGATGCCAAATGGATATTCCCATAGCATGTCTTTGATCCTGTCACTTCCGAACTTAAGTAGCTCAGCTGGGATTTTGGAAAAATTTAGAAAGATTTACATGAACTGATGCTGAATGAAGCAAGCAGCACCAAGAAAATATTGTACATAACAACAAGATTGAATTACTGAGAAAAACTAAGTTGATCATGATCAACTATGATGGACTTAGTTTTTCTCAGTAATTCAGTGATTCAAGAAAATTCCAATAAACTTGTAATGGAAAACTTTGGATGTCATCTGCAGCCAGAAAGAGACCTATGGAGACTGAATATGGATCAATGCACACTATTTTCACCTTTTTTCTCTTTTTATTTCCTCTCACAGTTTTTCTCTTTTGTTCTATTTTTTCTCCCAATATGACATATAGAAATGTATAAAAAATGAATGTATATGTATAACCTAAAAAATTAATAATAATAAAAGAAAAGGAGCAGCTCAGCTAGGATTTTCAGGAGAAGGCACAGTTAAATTTTCAATTAAGTTTTCAGAGCCCTAACAACTTAACTCTTGCCAATTTTTCTAGGTTTGGTGCATATCACTCTCCTTCACACACCCAAACTGGCTTGCTTGTCATTCCTTGTATATTCCATTCTATGTCTTCTCTCTGTATCTTTGTACAAATAGTCCCCAGTGTCTCCAAGTACTGCTTTCCCCTCTCCTACCTCTGCTCCCTTCAAAGTTAAGTTTGAATGTAACTTCCTCTAGAACATTACTAGAGTCTTTACCCCAGAAATTGTTTTGTACATTGAGTTTATGTTTAATTTCCTGTGTAAATATTTTCCTAAATGGAATGTTAGGATCCTTGAGGATATAGACTTTGAGGGCTGGTGCTTCGTTGGGAGAGGGAAGTAAAAATTTAATTTCAATGGCGTAGGGAATGTGTATTATAAACCTCATAGTCCTGGAGAGCTTCCTGGGACATTGAGAAATTAAAACTTGCTCAAGTCCATATAGTCAATGTATACCAGAGGTGAGACTTGAATCTACATCTTCTTGATTCTAATCTGGCCCTTTTTCCACTAAAATACACTACAATGATTCTCACATGATGTGTGAAATATAGTGAATGTTTAATAAATGTTTGTCAAAGAAGTGAACATCAAAGTGAACGTCAGATTGTAAAACTGAGCTTCAATGAAACTAATTAATCCCTATGGTCTATAAAGTTCCTTCCTATTCTAATTCTATGATTTCATGATTTATCCACGTTTATAAATGTCAGACCTTCTCCCTCTCTTACCTTATCCCTGTCTAATTCTTTTTCTTTCTTTCTCCTTCCCCCCTTTTCTCTCTCTCCTCCCTACTCCAACTATACCACTTTGTATTTCTAGAATAAGGTTCCTGGTGAGAACAAGGTCTTTTCAAGGTGACTTTTCTTTTTAAATAAAATGTTGATAGTTTTTGTTTTTACATAGCCCAGATTTTCTTTTATATTGCTTCTCTTTTCCCTTTTCCAAAGAGCCACTCCATATAACAAAAACTTTATTTTAAAAAGATGAAGAGGAAAATAATTAGCAAATACAATCAACACACTGAAAAAAATCTGAAAATATATGCAATATCTTACACCTGTGGATCTCCCACCTTGACAAAGGAACAAGAAGAAACGTCTCCTCCTATGTGTTCTCAGAAGGCAACTTTCTCTAATTTTGTAGCATTCACTTCCAATTGTTTGGTGGTAGTTGTTCTTTTTGTCTACATTATAACAATCTTGTAGGTATGTATATGTGTGTTTATGTCCCCAAGTACTGCTTTCCCCTCTCCTACCTCTGCTCCCTTCAAAGCTATACTTTGTTTATGTGTGTATATATATGAGAATTGCATGTGTATATATACATATATATATATACACACACATATACACATGTGTGTTTTCTTGTCTCTCTTTACTTCACTGTGTCCCACTTTAAGTTTTTCTTACTTCTCTGTAGTCATCAAAATCAGTATTTCTTGCAAAACAATATTATATTACATTCATATACCCCAACATATTAACCATTTTCTAATTAATGGGCATCTCAGGATAAAGGTAAAAGGTTGGAGCAAAATCTACTATGCTTCAGGTGAAGTCAAAAAAGCAGGGGTAGCCATCCTGATCTCAGATCAAGCTAAAGCAAAAATTGATCTAATTAAAAGAGATAAGGAAGGGCACTATATCTTGCTAAAGGGTAGAATGGATAATGAAGCAGTATCTATAATATATGCACCAAGTGGTGTAGCATCTAAATTCTTAAAAGAGAAATTAAGAGAGCTGCAAGAAGAAATAGACAGCAAAACTATAATAGTGGGAGATCTCAACCTTGCACTCTCAGAATTAGATAAATCAAACCACAAAATAAATAAGAAAGAAGTCAAAGAGGTAAATAGAATACTAGAAAAATTAGATATGATAGATCTCTGGAGAAAATGTAATGGGGACAGAAAGGAGTACACCTTCTTTTCAGCAGTTCATGGAACTTATACAAAAATTGACCATATATTAGGACATAAAAACCTCAAACTCAAATGCAGTAAGGCAGAAATAGTGAATGCATCCTTTTCAGACCACGATGCAATGAAAATTACATTCAACAAAAAGCCAGGGGAAAGTAGACCAAAAAATAATTGGAAACTAAATAAATCTCATACTAAAGAATGATTGGGTGAAACAGCAAATTATAGACATAATTAATAACTTCACCCAAGAAAACGATAATAATGAGACATCATACCAAAATGTATGGGATGCAGTCAAAGTGGTAA
Source organism: Antechinus flavipes (assembly GCF_016432865.1). Classification (NCBI taxonomy): domain Eukaryota; kingdom Metazoa; phylum Chordata; class Mammalia; order Dasyuromorphia; family Dasyuridae; genus Antechinus; species Antechinus flavipes. The sequence continues at coordinate 343,498,116 of NC_067398.1, read as the reverse complement.
TAAGGGGAAATCTCATATCTCTAGAGGCCTATTTGTATAAAATAGAGAAAGAGAAGGTCAATGAATTGGGCTTGCAACTAAAAATGCTAGAAAAGGAACAAATTAAAAACCCCCAGTCAAACACTAAACTTGAAATTCTAAAATTAAAAGGAGAGATCAATAAAATTAAAAGTAAAAAACTATTGAATTAATTAATGGGCATCTGCTCTATTTTCAGTTTTTTGTTACCATCAAAATAAAGTGCTGCTATAAATATTTTAGTGTAGATGGGACCTTTCTTTTTATCAATTACTTTAATGTTGCTTGTTAAAAAGTTTCACCTAGAAGCCTGAATATCTGGAAGTAGTGTCAGCTGTTGGCTTGGTACAGCTGGGTTCCTGATTCAATTCTATTGTCAGAACTTTTCTCATTATGACTGTGGGAGGCAAAAAACATCAAGACTTCCTAAAAAAAGAGCTCCATATGGTGAACTAAAATAAAATAAGTAAAAATAATATAAACAAAAATGAAATAAATAAAACTAAAATTAAAAACTCAGGCACTGCTCCCTGACTATATTGAGCAAAATGATCACTATTTATTTACCTGCTACAGTTAAACAAAATCGGAAGCAGTCTTGACAGCTTTAAGTCAGCTTTATAATGGTAGGCATTTCACAGTTGCCTAAACAGAACAGGCCTTTTTTTTTTTTTTTGACAGACTGCATTTATAGAAACTGGTGGTAATTGATGTTTTACTGTTTCTAATCAAAGAATCATATTTCCAACTCTTAGCTGCTTCCCATTCTGGATGATTTCTTTACTGCCTGGTACAACCCAGCCCTCCTGCCTCTAGCACACACATCTGGGTAGCAGCAGTCAATCCCAGTCTAGGAACTTGCCTATATAATGAATGACATTATCAACACCTCATATGCATGAAGCCAAAGCCAGTTTCTTTATTATCTCTATATAAAGCATTCTTTATCATTGTTGTTGCCTATTTTAGAAAGGATATCTTTTCATCTTTCTATGTTAAGAATTCTGAGTGGCAAAATCTGGTTGACAAAAGCTGCCTCCATCTCTCCCACATGACAACATGTCCCTTCCTCCATGGAGAGAACTCTAGCCCACACCCAGAGAGCTGCTGCCTTGGTTACTACCAGTAAGAGAATTAAGCAGAAAATCAGACTCTTTGACTTTCAGGTTTCAGACGATTTATAAATGAGCATGATTTAATTGATGCCTTAAGTTCAACTTCAAACTCTAATCAATGAGCAATGCTTCTCTCAGTCTCTGTTTCTGGCTTTTTCCTTCCCATTTTCTTTCCTTCTCTCTCCCTCACTTTTCTCTATCCACTTCCATTCCTTCCTCTCGGAATAGAAAAAAGCTTTGATTGCAGCACATGTAGGAAACTAAAGAGGAAAAAAATCAACTACCCAGCTTAATTCCAATCTAGTTTAGTATACATTAGGTATCTACTTAGTGTCCAAAAAAATGTACAAGGTTCTATACTAAGGGGTTTTTGTTCTTTTTGGAGGGTGGAGCAAACCTGGATGATTTCAATGGTTATAAATATGAAGGGTTTGAAAAAGCAGAAGACTTGCAAAAAGTGTTACAGAATGAATTAATCATATTTTTCATCCTTTTTTTTTCCCAAAGACCAATGATGTCACAAGTGATGAATGCACATAAATTGGATTTAAGTGAAGCAATCACACAGTCATTGTTCTCATTCTCTCTTCCAGAATAATCAAAATCCAATGGCAAGACAACAGTCATGATGACTGGCAATGGTCTAGATTGCAGTGGATGACCCTGGCATCTTTGATGCTCTAAGCACTCCAGAACACTGTTGCAAAAAGTTGTTGGCCTTTAGAACGAATTGTCCTCATCCGCTCATTCTACTGGGGGATACCTTTCCAAGGTTGGGGTAGATAATCCATTGGTTATCCTCAACTTAGTTTAGCCCATCTGCAGAGACAGTTTATCAGGATATGACTGCTCCACATGTTACAGCTTCTTGGAGCTGCAGGTGAATTGAGTGATAGGGGGATACTAGAAGTGGTTAAGCCCCTCTGAAAAAGCATAGCAAAAGTTCCCACCAAAAGTGCCAGTGCTCCATGAATACCACAATTGCTTCACTTTGCAAATGAAACAATATTAAGTGGCAGAAAAACACTAGATGAAATGTTTACTATTTTCCTAATAGAGGAAACTCCCACTACCAGCTACTCTGCAATTTCTAAAGTCTTAGAAAAGTTGCGTGGGAACTTGGAAATTAAGTCATTTGTCCAACGTCTATCTTAGCAGCTAGAATATATCAGAGGGCTGGGTTGGAATCTACACTTTCCTGATGCCCATACCAGCTTTCGATCTCCTATATCATGTTTCTGAAGATACAAAGGCACAAAACAGTCCCTGCTCTCAGGGAGCTTACATCCTACTGATTTTCTCCAAAATCCAACAGTAAATCCCATGGCTCCACAAACAGAACCAGAGGTGAAGGTAGGAATAAAGGAAGTGTTAAAATGCCTGGATTCTACTCTTGGCCCTTTACCACTCAATGTGAAATTCATGTACTTTAGCAGTAATCATCTAAGTGGAAGCCCCTCCTCTTTCACCCAATTGGGTAAGCTAAGTCTAATCTTTCTTTTACCAGTCTTCAATTACTTTATCATTTCTAGACACAACAGTTTGGGCAAGACTGGAGCAGAGGCCTGAGTCAATCATTCTAGTTTTCCCTAATTTAAGGAATTCCTTGCCCAGAGGGCAATTAGTGAACACAGAATGGTAAATGATTTGTTTCTGAATGGGGGCTCCCATTCAGTTTTGAGACAAGATTCCTGCAGTGATTTTGCCAGGTGTTTCCTAGAAGACCTTGGAGTCTAAGGACAATGCCCATTTTTTACCACAGAAGAAAAAAACAAAGATCTATTTTCCTCAGTGTTTCCAAACACCCCTCAGGCTGACACCAAATCTATCATTTGACAAATAAATACTTAATGCATTTGAAAATAAATTAAATTCGCTGCCTCTACAATCTAATTCATTCTAGTTTTAAAGCAGTTTGCCTATTTCTAGACCTTATTTCCAAGTGCAAATTGTGCAAGTATGCACAAGTATCCAAGAATACAAGTAAATGTTTAACACCCAGCTCTCCAAAAAGTAAGACAGCTTTTAAATTTAATCTAAATTATTAATACTTTCTCCATCACTTTCTTACATCTAGAAAATCAACAAAATAACAACTCAAGCAATGATTTATTGATTTCTAAGGTATAAATACTCCAAATGAAAATTTAATAGTCGTCTTGAAGCTAGTTTGAGTATGTCCCTGCTTACAAAGCACCAAAATAACCACAGTTCATACTTAAAGTTTACAAAATGCTTTTCTCACGAGCCTTTGATGTAAGCTTTATAAGTCTTACTACTCCTTTCATCTTACAGATGAAGAAATTGAGACCTAAAAATATTTAATAATGATCCAAGTATCTCACAGCTAATAGGTATTCAGTCTGGTGACTAAACCTGGGGTTTGATTCTAAATTTTTTAAAATGGCTGTTTGTCTTTCATGGAAGAATTATCTAAAAGAACTTTGCTCAAGCTCTTTTTGAAAAGAAAAAGTAAAGATGCCCATCAGAGGGGGAATAGCTGGCTAAGTTATGCTAAATGAAGGTGATAGAAATAACATTCTTGAGACTGAAAATCAGATAAAGGAAAATTTATTAAAGAAGAATCTTAAGGAATTGTTTTTAACAATTCTGGCCAGTAGTGGGTCCCACTCCTCTTCAGGAAGAGGGAGCACTAAGTACAGAAATGGGGGAACCTTTATATTTGTTTGTGTGAGGCAGCTCTTTTCAGAGAACGGATTGGTCTATTTTATCCAGGTTACAGTATTTCTGATACACCCACTACTTGTTTCCCCTTAATATGTATAAAACAAGCCCCCCCCATCATATATCCCATGTTCAAAAGTGATAGAAAACTTCTCTTCTGGGGTGTGTTGTTTAATATTCAATTAGTCTATTAAGGCAGTTAGTGATTTGGTCAAGTCAGGTCATTGACCCCAACTAGTTTGGCCTAGATGGGCTATATCTTAAGTTTGTGGTTTTCTTAAAACCACAAGAGTGTTTCTGATTGATTGAATCCACCTGTGCCTTCCTAGCCCCCCACCCCCAATTTCTTATTTGCTCAAGGCTTCTATTGATCATTAAATGTTCTGTGAATTTTAATTTTCCTTAACCTCTCACATTCTGAAAACCTCTTGATCAGTGGTACCCACTGTCCCAATTCCATACTACCTCAAAGCTTGCAACACTGTGGAAACCCACCTTTTCAGCATTTCTCACAAAGGTAATTGAATATTATTGTTCCATAAGTAATGATCAGTAGGATGATTTCAGAAAAGCCTGGAAAGACTTACATGAAGTGATGCTGAGTGAAGTGAGTAGAACCAAGAGAACATCATGCACAGTATCAACAAGATTATGTGATAATTAACTGTGAAAGACTTGGCTTTTCTCAACAATGTGGTGATCCAAAATAATTCCAATAGACTTGGGTTGGAAAATGCCACTCACATAGAGAGAGAACTATGGAAACTGAGTGTGGATGGAAACATATTATTTCCACCTTTTTTGTTCGTTTGTCTTTTTCTTTCTCATGTTTTTTTTTTCTTTTGGATCTGATTTTGCTTGCACAGTATGACAAATATGAACATATATTTAAAAGGATTATACATATTTAACATAGATCAGATTGCCTTGCTGTCTTTGGGAGGTAAGGAAGGAAGAAAGAAAATTTTAGTACACAAAGTTTTACAAAAGTCAATGTTGAAAACTATCTTTACATGTATTTGGAAAAATAAAATACCATTAAAAAATAGAACTTTGCTCAGATTAGTAAAACAGTTTCCTTAGATATTGAAAAACAAGTAAAATTCATTTTTCCAATTGTTTTCTGAACTATTTATAAAGAATCTGGATTTTTGACATCTCCAAAGCATGACTAAAACATTTGGAATGGTTCAAAAGAGAGGAGAAAATGTTTGTATTCCTTTGCCAAAAGCAAAATTCTAGACTTTGTGGGAGGCAATACTGGCTAGTGGTTAGAGTTATTAAATGGGAAACAGAAGTCTTTAAATTCAATGTGCCACCGACACATTGTAGAGAATTGAACAAAGTCTCAGAAAGTCTCAGTTTCTTCATCTGTTCACTAGGATTGCTATTACCTGCCTTACTCTTAGCAACTCAAGATAAACAGGTCAATTTCATGACTGTGTCCCTGGCCCTGCATAATGACTCAAAAATGTACAGTGTGAGAACTGAAAATTCTCAATGTTATTGAACTTTTCTCAAATACTTAATTTGATTTCCTTTTCTGAATTTAGCTTCAAATTGTTTTCAGCTGTCAAAGGCATGGACTGTTTTCTAGAACAGATATATAGCCAAGTGTGTTCAGCATTGGGGGCTCCTCCATTTCACACACACACACACACACACACACACACACACACAGCTCCCACCTTAAATTGCTGCTGTATCTGACAGAACATTTCCATTCAGGAGTGCAAGGCAGGTTAAGATTTTTAACTTGTCCCACATCCAAGTATTTTGATTTTTTTTAAGACATAATTGTTGCAGGTTTGAAAAATAAACTGTGTTTGACATATATCCCCTCCCACACACACTTTTTTTTTTTTTTTTTTTTGCTGAGGCAATTGGGGTTAAGTGACTTGCCCAGGGTCACACAGCTAGTGTGCTGAGACCAGATTTGAACTCAGGTCCTCCTGACTTCAGGGCTGGTGCTCTATCCACTGGGCCACCTAGCTGCACACACACACACACACACACACATACACACATACACACACACTTTTCAAATGGAACATGTAACATGTTATTTATCTATTTATGAAAATCATAACACTTTGCTTTCTCTTGGCATTAAGGACAACTGCAGGACTCAGGGATCAGATTAGATAAAGAATTCCAGTCTCATATCAGAATGTGGAGAAAACAAGCTTCTTCATTTTCTCCTTTGGTTAATCTTCTGAATTTCCCTGCCTCAGCCAACTTGGTCCCTCTCATTACTATTGATGACAGAACATCTTGTTTCTGTCTAATAATTGTTCTTCCCAGAGCACAGTGTCTCAATTGTCACCATGACACAATGGCAGAGAAAGGGATCTCATCTCCCCAATTTAGGAAGGAAAATTGGAAAAGACAGTTACTGTTTCAAGCACAATACAAGAAGTGAGTCAAAGATGCGACCATTTCTTCAAGATGCTTCCAATTAGTCTCAGCAATTCCTCAGGCTGCTCAGAGCAGCACCATCTTTCCAAAGCCATCATTCTTTCTAAGAGCTGGTTCTATTTCCAAAGGATTAAAGGAAAAAAGAGACTTTAAAAAATTTACATTACACCAATATCTCTTATTGAGCAATAACATTACAGTGAGGATGTGGGAAAAGACAAAGTCCTAAAAATAATAATATGCAACATCAGAGCTTCTCTTCAGAAGAGTTCAGAGTAATTCTTACAGCATATACCATCTCATTAACTATATATGAGGATTTAACTGCCACCTTCAAATTTCAGCTCAAATAAGGTAGCAGCACTTATAAGATAGAGGGAGTCTATGTAGCATACTAGAAATCACTAGGGGGGATAACTTTTTGAGGGGGATGTGGAATAAGATTTCGTAGGGTAGAAGAAAAGGATGGGAGCACTCTTAGAGGGATGGGTGAAGTAAGAAGTATAAGAATTGGGGAAGAAAATAAGGTAATAGGGATAGGGTAAAAAGAGGTTGAAAAAGAAAATAGTGAGTAAAAATAAAATTGAGGGAAATTCACAAATAGTAAATCATAACCTTGAATGTGAATGCAATGTTTAAAACATCTTTTTGTGGGGGACAAAGAACTACATTGCAGGGATCCCCATCAATTGAGGAATGCCTAAACAAATTGTGGTATATGGTTGTGATAGAATTAAGTACTATGCTATAAGAAAGGATAAGATCAGTGATGTTAGAAAGGCATGGAGAGACTTGTACAAAATGATAAAAAAAAAAAAAACCTAAGTGAGCAGAATCAAAGAACATTGTGTATAGTAAGAGCAACATTGTTTTAAAAATGACTTTGTGTGACTAAGTCATTTCAACTATTATAAATATACAAATTAAAAATTAAAAACATATGAAGAGTTGATATCTATATCCAAAGAAAGAACTATGTACAATAACTTCACATTTATATGTGTGTGTGTGTCTAGTGGTAGCCATTTCTAGGATGGGAGGGGAGAAAAAATGGGGGAAAAAGGAACTTACATGATAACTTTGTTGTATATTTAGAAGGAATAGCAAGTTGTACATGGTAGATTTCCAGTTTCATGTGAAGGAAAGGGATAAAGCACAAAAGAGTAACTATAGAACAATGTCATTAGTGGAAATTTATTTTTAAATGGTAAATAAAATCATATCAAACTAAAACAATTTAGCTAAGAAAATATTCATCATGGCCAAATTGCATTTATACCAGAAATGTAAATATCATTCAAAATTGTGAAAATATTCAACATAAATAATTACATTAAAAACAATAGCATCCAAATACATTAGATGAATAAAAGGCCCTTATTATACTTTGACAAAGTGTAATAATCATTGATGCTAAAAAAAAAAAATGTTTGCAAACTACAGAGGGCCTTTTTAACATTATAAAAGCATGTATCTAAAACCAAAAACATGCATCCTATACAATAGGAATACAAAGAACCTTTCCCAATAAATAGAGGATATCCATTCTCTGCACTATCATTTGATATAATTTTGCAAATGCTAACAATAGCATTAAAACAAGAGAAATAAATTACACTCGTAAAGATAAGAAAGAAAGGAAGAAAATATCATAGTAACTTTTTCATAAACCATTCCTCAAAATGTAGAGAACTTAATCAAATTTATAAAAATAAAAACCATTCTTTAATTGCTAAATGGTTGAAGAATATGAACAGGTAACTTTCAGAAGAAATAAAAGCTATCTATATTCATAAGAAAAAACATTCTATATCAATAATAATTACAGAAATACATATGAAAGCAACTCTGGTACCATCTTACACCTGTTAGACTGGATAATACGAAAGAAAAGAAAAATGACAAATGCTAGAGGTGATGTGAAAAAACAAGTATACTAATGCATTGTTGGTAGAGTTGTTGTAATGGGCTGAGGCTCGAGCTGATGCACTGAGGTCCCAAGCACGTGAGGCTAAATAGTAATTGGACTATACTCTATTAATATATATGCTTAGAGAAAGAATGCCCCCCCCACTCTTTGTGCAAGTCCTGATGTATAGTATAGGAAATGACGTTTTTGGTGGGTGGAGGCAGGGGAGTGGAAAAGGAAGCTGTAAGAGAGACTGCTGACTGGCGTCTTGACACAGCTGCTCACATTGCTATCATGACGGCCCTTCACCTCCGATCCCCCTCTGCTAGCTGGCTTCCTGTAGCAGCTGCCCATATTGCTATCGCAATCCTTCTTTACCTCTACTGAGAATACAGATTGAAGATTTTTCCCTTAACCTGAATTCCTGACTCCAGCTGATTTTAAATACAAGCTCATCACAGTTGTGATCTAATCCAACCATTCTGGAGAGCAAGTTGGGATCACAAAGTATAGAATACTTCTTGACCTAGCAATATCACTACTAGGTTTGTAAAATCCCAAAGAGATCAATGAAATAGGGGAAAAAAGATTCATGTCTACAAAAATATCTATACATGTTCTTTTTATAGTGGCAAAGAAAGTGAGGGAATGTCTATCAATTGGGGGAATGACTAAATAAATTATACTATAAGGTTGTGATGAAATATTACTGTACTATAAGAAATTAAGAAAAGCATGACTTCACAAAAGGCTGGGAAGACATATATGGATTAGTACAGAGTAAAGTAAGCAGAATCAGGAAAGCAATGTACATAGTAACAGCGGTATTATAATGATAATAACCTATGAAAGACTTGGCTACTCTGATTATACAATGATCCTTGACAATTACAAAGTATTCATGATGAAAAATATCATATAGAGAACTGATAAAGCCTAAATGGCAGTTGAATTGCATAATTTTTTTCTTTCTTTTTCTTGCTTTTTTGGCAACAAGAAATTTTTTTAAGAAGTCATCAGATAGTGAGACTATCTCACTTTTATATTCTTAATGACTGAGAAGGATAGCTGATCCTCAATCAGGTTCTATCTGATCAATAACTTCCAAGAAATGATCCAAACCTCCAAATCTTATCAGTTTAATTCAGAAACTGCTGAATTTGATCAGGGTCTAACATTGGTCCTCACCAAGTTCTGTGATCTCAACAAATGTGTTTGATGAGGGATAGCACATCAAATTCCTCAGATTCCCCTGACTGAGCTTCATTATATAGATTATCAACTTTATTCAAAGCAAGAAATATTTGTTAAGGTCCTACTCTTTACTTGGCTCTGTGGATAAGATGAAATAGACAGTTTTCAAGGAGCTCCCCAAGCTGCCATTCTCCTTTCCTCCTAGATTCCTCAGCCCCTGGCATAGTGCCTTGCAAATAATAGGCACTTGTTGATTTTGAGAATTTTATACTATCATTCCTCCTTATTCCCTATAGCCATATGTAATTGAATCAATACTGACATTTTTTCTCAAAACATAGCAAGGATTTCCTTCAAAGCAACATTCCGAGCAGAGAGCCAAGTGCCAGGTATGTATCAGAGAATGAATAATTCTTCAGATTGAGAAGACTGGGTTTCCAAAATGTTTTCTTGTAAATCTTTGGCAGGCTTTATGAATACCTTCCATCCTGTCCATCAGCCTAGGTCTCTGCTGGCAGAAGTAGTAAGGTAAAGCCAGAAGGAAGAGAGCATCAAGACTTCACACAAGAATCTCATGCATATGTGAACTAGAAAGAGTTGTCACTGATTCCCTAAAGAATTAGATCACTACATTCAAATTATGTGAGTCATCAAAGAACACACTGACCTATGCCAAAAATGTTATTTATAAAAGTCTGTTTGAAAAATACATATATACTTTTGCCACAAAAAAGTCACACTTTTTTTTTAACATTGCTGATAATTTTAGAAGCTTGAACTAAATTTATGGACCCAATCTCATGCTATTAAAAATAATCAAGCTCATTGTGGTACACTGAAGAAGTAACATTCACAGGAATGGTTTAGAGAAAGGGTGGAACCAACATTCTGTAGGTAAATCAAAGAAAAAAAGCCAAAAATGATGGGGAAAGCAATTAGGAAATAAGCCAAGAAAAAGGAGCCAGACAATTGAAATGTGTATGGAGAACCCAAAGAAGGAAGCATTAAGATGAAAAAAAGAAAATGTTCAGGTAGAACGAGAGGAAGAATTTTATTTTATTCCTTCAGCAAGATATAAAGAGTTTTGCATGCAATTCATAATCATTTTATAGTATATGTGGCCTGGAATGGGAAGGAACTTCCCAGCCTATCTAGCCCATCCCATTTATTTTATATATGATGAAATGGAGGCCCAGAGCACCCTGCCCAAAATGACAGAGAGCCAGAAGCAGAAGCAGAGGGAGGAAGGGAGAGGGAGGGAGGGAGAGAGAAAAGAAGGAAAGGAGAGGGTAGGAGGGAGGGAGAGGGTAGGAGGGAGGGAGAGGGTAGGAGGGAGAGAGGGAGAGAGAAGAAAGGAAAAGGAAAAGAGGTGGAGGGACAGAGAGAGGGAGATATGGAGGGAGGGAGGGAGATAGAGAGGGAGAGTGAAAGGGAGATAGAGGAGGAGGAGGAGGAGAGAGAAAGGGAGAAAGAGAGAGAGGGAGAAAAGGAGAAAGAGAAAGGGAAGAAGAAAGGGAAAGAGAGAGGGGGGAAGGGAGAGATGGAGGTAGGAAAATATAGAAAGAGGGAAGGAAGAAGAGACAGAAACAGACAGACAGAAAAAAAGAAGAGAAAGAGAAACAGAGAGAGAGAGAGAGAGAGAGAGAGAGAGAGACAGAGACAGAGACAGAGACAGAGACAGAGACAGAGTCAGGCATACAGAGAGATAGACAGGGAGAGAAATTTGGAGCTAACTTACAACTAATTATGTACCAACAAGCTAGATACAGATTAAACTAGAAATAATCAACAGAAGAGAGGTACAGAATTAAGAGAGATCAAGAAAGCTTCTTATAAAAGATAGTTTTATTTGGAACTTAAAGGATTGAACCTGAATAACACTGAGGAGTCTGATCAAATAACCTCTCCTATTCCCAACAAGACCAAACTTAGTGGATCTTGGAGCTTTTGCTTCTAGAGCCTTAACTAGGAATTCTGGTACAGAGAGAAAAATCAAGTAGAAGGGAAGAGAGACTTAATATATGAGCTTTCCTATTCAGGAGACTATAAATGGATATCTTGGGAACTGAGGAAGATGAGGAATCAGAAAGACAGAGGTCCAAGGTGATGGGAATTAGGATGAAGAAGAATAGTGAATCAAATGCAGAAACCATTTGGAAAGAGGGAAAGTAGCAAGGGTTCCACAGAGAATGATGGCAACAAGAATCTGTCCAGGATTATGGGAATTTTGAAGAAGTGGTGGTCTATAAAGAATAAGAACAGGGCAGAGATGGAGCCAAGATAGTGGAGAGTACACACACTTCTTTTTGAGCTCTCCTACTACCTTCACACTAATTACAAAATTCAGTTCTGAAATAGTGCTGGACTGGCAGAATCCACGAATATTGGGAGTACAGCAAATTACCAGCAGAAGATAATTTCGAAGATCACTAGAAAAGATCTGTTTTGATCAGGTTTGGGCATGGGAGGAGGCCAGGCCCAGGCAGGGAGGCAGAGCTTGGAGGCCAGCCCATGCTGAGCAGATGGGGGTAGGAGGGTGGAGAATCTACAGGGAGGCTCTACCACAGTGTTGGCTTCTCTGCTCTGGTTGCAAGCCAGTGGGTCAACAGAGAAGTTAGTAAACATCCAGCACAAACACAAAAGGTAAAGAGTGTACCCCAAAGCACCAGAGTCTCACAGGACCTGTCCACAACCACCCAGTAACGGGAATGACTCTGTGCAATCCCAGCACAGCTGTTGCTGCTTCCAGGTATCTGTAGAGGAAGCTTGGAACATCCTTGCCTTAAAAAAGCAGACCCCAACTTTTTATTAAAAAAAAAAAAAAAGTAAAAAGGCAAAGAAAAAAAAAGCCTGAAGCTCTAACTATAGATCTCTGTATCTTGGCTTCTATAGTGAAAGAGAAGAACAGATTTCAAACCCTGAGGAGACTAAAAGCAGATTGTCTCCAGATGAAGCCCCAAAGGGTGATATAATATGATCCCCACCACACAAGGCTCTCCTAGAAGGAATTAAAAAGGATGTTAAAAGATAGCTAGAAGAAAAATGGGGAAAGGAAAGGAAAACTTTGCATATAACTCATTAAAAGATAGATTTGATAAAATGGAAAAAGAAAACAACTCCCAGAAAAACAGAATATGTGAAACAGAAAAAGAAAATAATTCCTTAAAAAAAGGACTTGTGAAAGGAAAAAGAAAATAAGATATTTGGAAAAGGCATATAACTCATTAAAAGATAGATTGGAAAAAGAAAACAACTCCCTGAAAAACAAATTATGTGAATTGGAAAAGATAAAGAACTCCTAGGAAAACAGAATTAGTGAATTGAAAAAAGAAAATAATTCCTTAAAAAAAAATTGTGAACTGGGAAATGAATGTGAACTATTTGCATTTTTTATTTTCTTCCCGAGTTATTTTTACCTTCTGAATCCAATTCTCCCTGTGCAACAAGAGAACTGTTCGGTTCTGCAAATATGTATTGTATCTAGAATATACTGCAACATGTTTAGCATATATAGGACTGCTTGCCATCCTGGGGGGGGGGGGAGGAGGGAGGGAGGGGAAAAAACGAAACATGAGTGATTGCAAGGGATAATGTCATGTAGAAATTATCCTGGCATGGATTCTGTCAATGCGAAGTTATAATAAAATAAAATTTATAAAAAAAAAAATTATACAAGTAGTAAATGGAGAAGCTAGAATATCAGCCCAGGTTCTCTGACTCCTAATACAGCTTTTTCCATGACATCATCATCTCCTTCATACTCATATGAATACAAGCTCTTTTGAAGGTCAAGTATTTTATTTTTGTCTCTATATTCCTAGAACCCAGTGCAGTGCCTGGTGCATTGTATATTCTTAATAAATGCTTGTTAAAAAAAAAAAAAAAAAGAATGAGTTAAAAAGGGAATTATATATCTCTGTGTAGTTACATATACATACACACATATATATTATATCTATATGTCTACACCTAGGAGGGTATAGCACTCTCCAAAATTTATAAAGAAATAAGAGGAATAGGGAAAAATATAAGGTGGGATATAGAAAAGTGTGTTAGGGGGAGAGGATACAGGAGGGATTCTTGGTCAGAGGAGAAGTTAAGTAACAGTAAGGCAAGTTAGCAGGAAGAAGCAAAGTAAAAAAGTTAGCAGGAATGGATAATAAAGGATAATGCATATATATGTGTGTGTGTGTGTGTGTGTGTGTGTATGTGTGTAAAAATAAGGAGGGGGGGAATAATAAAGAGTGCATAGAAGACAATAAAAGAAAACTTACAAGGAAGCAAAGAAAAGGACATCTGAATTCAATGTGTTCTTTTATTACATACACTTTCTTGAAATGGAAATTTAATTTTTATATATTTTGCCTCGTTCTGTTATGAATGACAATAGTTTTTTCTGCTTTTTTCTTTTTATATTTCATTTTTTCTATTTTCTATTTAAGTTTTAAATAAAAAAAATAAATGAGAAAGAGAAAATTCCTTTGGCTTTTGAAAAAAAAATAAAGTGTTTCCTTAAAAAAAAAAATTGTGAAATGGAAAAAATTCAAAACAAACAAACAACTCATTTAAAAGCTCTATTGGACAAGTGCAAAAAGAAGTAAAAAAAAAAAAAAAAAGTAAATGGGGAAAATAATCCATTACAGTAAAATAGTTTCTTGGGAGTTTGGTATAGTGCTAAATAAATAAATTAATACTATTTTTAGTCTAGGTAGTTTAGGTAGTGTTGTCATCTTTATTATATTCACTTGACCTATTCAAGAGCAGTTGATATTTTCCCAATTGTCTAGATCTGACTTTATTTGTGTGGATAGCGTTTTGTAGTTTTGCTTATATAGTTTCTGACTTTCCCTTGGCAGATAGATTCCCAAATCTTTTATACTATCAACAGTTATTTTAAATGGAATTTCTCTTTGTATCTCTTGCTGTTGGATTTTGTCAGTAATGTATAAAAATGTTTAATGATTTATGTGGATTTATTTTGTATCCTGCAACTTTGCTAAAGTTGTGGATTATTTCTAATAGCTTTTTAGAATATTCTCTAAGGTTCTCTAAGTATACCATCATATCATCTGCAAACAGTGATAATTTGGTTTCCTCATTACCTACTTTAATTCCTTTGATCTCTTTTTCATCCCTTATTGCCAAATCTAGCATTTCTAATACAATATCGAATAGTAATGGTGATAGTGGACAACCTTGTTTCACTCCTGATCTTGTTGGGAATGGTTGCAGTTTATCCCCATTACATATGATGCTTAATGATGGTTTTAAATAGATGCTACTGATTATTTTAAGGAAAAGGAAAATTCCTTTTATGACACAGACATGGTACTGATATCTAAACCAGGTAGGACAAAAACAGAGAAACAAAATTATAGACCAATCTCCCTAATGAATATTGATGCAAAAATCTTAAATAAAATATTAGCAAAGAGATTACAGGAAATCATCCCCAGAATAATACACCATGACCAAGCAGAATTTATACCAGGAATGCAGGACAGATTCAATATAAGGAAAACTTTTAGCATAATTGACTATATCAATAACTAAATTAACAAAAACCATATAATCATCTCAATAGATGCAGAAAAAACGTTTGATAAAATCCAACACCCATTTCTATTAAAAAACACTAGAGAATATAGCAATAAATGAACTTTTCCTTAAAATAATCAGTAGCATCTATTTAAAACCATCATTAAGCATCATATGTAATGGGGATAAACTGCAACCATTCCCAACAAGATCAGGAGTGAAACAAGGTTGTCCACTATCACCATTACTATTCGATATTGTATTAGAAATGCTAGATTTGGCAATAAGGGATGAAAAAGAGATCAAAGGAATTAAAGTAGGTAATGAGGAAACCAAATTATCACTGTTTGCAGATGATATGATGGTATACTTAGAGAACCTTAGAGAATCTTCTAAAAAGCTATTAGAAATAATCCACAACTTTAGCAAAGTTGCAGGATACAAAATAAATCCACATAAATCATTAAACATTTTTATACATTACTGACAAAATCCAACAGCAAGAGATACAAAGAGAAATTCCATTTAAAATAACTGTTGATAGTATAAAAGATTTGGGAATCTATCTGCCAAGGGAAAGTCAGAAACTATATAAGCAAAACTACAAAACGCTATCCACACAAATAAAGTCAGATCTAGACAATTGGGAAAATATCAACTGCTCTTGAATAGGTCAAGTGAATATAATAAAGATGACAACACTACCTAAACTACCTAGACTAAAAATAGTATTAATTTATTTATTTAGCACTATACCAAACTCCCAAGAAACTATTTTACTGACCTACAAAAAATAACAACAAAATTCATCTGGAAGAACAAAAGGTCAAGACTTTCAAGGGAACTAATGAAAAAAAAAATCAAATGAAGATGCCCTAACTGTACCAGATTTAAAACTATATTATAAAGCAGCAGTCATCAAAATCATTTGGTACTGGCTAAGAAATAGACTAGTTGATCAGTGGACTAGGTTAGGTTCATATGACAAAATAGTCAATAACTATAGCAATCTAGTGTTTGACAAACCCAAAGACCTCAACTTTTGGGATAAGAATTCACAAAAACTGCTGGGAAAATTGGAAACTAGTATGGCAGTACTAGGCATTGACCCACACTTAACACCATACAACAAGATAAGGTCAAAGTGATTTAGACATAAAAAAATGAGATTATAAATAAATTAGAAGAACATAGAATAGTTTACTTTTCAGACCTGTGAAGGAGAAAGGAATTTGTGACTAAAGAAAACTAGAGATCATTATTGATCATAAAATAGAAAATTTTTATTATATTTAGTTAAAAAGTTTTTGTACAAACAAAACTAATGCAGACAAGATTAGAAGGGAAATAATAAACTGGAAAAATATTTTTACAGCCAAAGGTTCTGATAAAGGCCTCATTTCCAAAATATATAGAGAATTAACTCAATGTATAAGAAATCAAGCCATTCTCCAATTGATAAATGGATAAAAGGATATGAACAGACAATTTTCAAATGAAGAAATTGAAACTATTTCTAGTCATAAAAAGGTGCTCCAAATCATTATTGATTAGAGAAAGGCAAATTAATTAAGCCAACTCTGATATATCACCACACACCTCTCAGATTGGCTAAGATGACAGGAAAAGATAATGGTGAATTTTGGAGGGGATGTGGAAAAACTGGGACACTGATACATTGTTGGTGGAACTGTGAACGAATCCAACCATTCTGGAGAACAATTTGGAACTATGCTCAAAAAGTTATCAAACTGTGCATATCCTTTGATCCATCAGTGTTACTACTGGGCTTATATCCCAAAGAGATCTTAAAGAAAGGAAAGGGACCCACATGTGCAAAAATGTTTGTGGAAGCCCTTTTTATAGTGGCTAGAAACTGGAAATTGAATGGATACTCATCAATTGGGGAATGGCTAAATAAATTGTGGTATATGAATGTTATGAAATATTATTGTTCTGTAAGAAATGACCAACAAGATGAATACAGAGAGGCTTGAAGAAATTCACATTGATGCTAAGTGAAATGAGCAGAACCAGGAGATCATTATACATGGCAACAACAAGATTATAGGATGATCAACTCTGATGGATATGACCCTCTTCAACAATGAGATGATTCAAACCAATTCCAATTGTTCAGTAATGAAAAGAATCAGCTACACCCAGAGAGAGAACTATGGGAAATAGGTATGGACCACAACATAGCATTTCCACTCTGTTATTGTTTGCTTGCATTTTTGTTTTCCTTCTCAGGTTGTTTTCTTTTTTTCTAGATCCAAGTTTTCTTGTGCAGCAAGATAACTGTATAAATACGTATACATATATTGGATTTAACATATACTTTAATATATTTAACATGTATTGGACTACCTTCCATCTAGGGGAGGAGATGGGCAGAAGGAGGGGGAAAAGTTGGAACAGAAAGTTTTTACCCATGCATATGTCTTATAAATAAAAATATATAAATAAAGGATAAGGACAGAAAAAGAAAGTCTAAGTGATCATGGAAAACATGAATAAGCTTATCCCTCCTTCTGACTCTCAGTGTTACAGAGTAAGAAAGAAGTATTCATGCCTGAGAGGTTCCAAGAGAAAGAATATCTTCAGGAAGAAAGTAGGCATCAGAGAGCACCGGAAGAGGGAAGGAATGTGAGAAGAGGAGATTTAGGATGAAAAGGACTCTGTTAACAACAGGAAGAGAGAGCTGGGGCTAACCAAGCTCAATAGGGTTGAGAGAGTGGGGGAGAGTTGGCTGGTTATCAAGGGTAAAGGGTTTTCATCAAAAGAGGAGATGAATCTGAATCATTAGAATTAGAAGAATAAGAGATTAAAAAGTTACTAGCCAAAAATCATAAGGAAAAACAAGTAGAAAAAAGCTAAATCAATTCCAAATTTCTAAGACAAATAATTTGGAACCAGAGCCAACACTCTGAGCCAATCCTGACTCAGAGATGGAGCCCCTTCACTTGATCACAGCAGGGGAAAAGAGTTAGAAATAATAATTATTTCTTTGACAGGAAATACAGTTGTTCACCCTTGTTCAACTCTGCATGACCTCATGGACTATATATATATAGTACACTAGTACCTTCTGTCCTCCACTATCTCTTAAAGTCTGTCCAAGTTGATGTTCATTGTTTCCATAACACTACAAACTCACCTCATCCTCTTTGGTCCCCTTTTCTTTTTGCCTTAAACCTTTCCTTACATCAGGATCTTTTCCAAAGAGTTCTGTTTATTTTTTTCATTGTATAGCAAAGGTATTTAAGCTTCAGCTTCAGTTTTTGAAATTCCAATGAATAGTCTAAATTAATTTTTTAAATATTGGCTAATTTGAACTCCTTGGTGTCCAAGAAACTCTGAAAGGTCTTCTCCAATGGCACAATTCGAGAGTCAATTCTTCAGCACACAGCTTTCCTTATAGTCAAATTCTATATAAACCACATTATAATCAGCCACTAAAATTTATTCATTGTTTTCTCTGTATAGGCTACCAGTAGAGAAGATAAAGACTATTATGAAGACCAAGAGAAAGGGTTAAGATAAGTCCTCACCCTCAAAGAATTTACTGTGTAATAGAATAGGTATAGCAGCCCTTTCTCTACCTTCTTCCACTGATGGTCCTTACTGACTTCACATTGAAGAATGAATGACAAAGTATTAATTAAAACTTAACACAAATTTCAGTTGTGTATCTCTTTCCATGAATCCTCAGACTAGGCAATTCAACAATAAGGGTCCTATCCATTGGGAAATTGGCCCTATCTATGAGAGAGACTCAATCATGATAGAACCTCTGAAAATATAATCCAGACTTAGAATTGAACAGGGAAAAATGTATACAATTAACTATATATTAATATGCTAAGTATAAAGAGAAAAATAACCAAAATGCTGCAGAATTTAAGAAGAAAGAAAGATCATAGAATTACAGATTTCGAGAAGTTAAAAGGAATATAAAGGTCCATTCCAATGCACTCATTTTACAGATGAGGAAATAAGGCCCACAGCATTCAAATAATCTGTTAGAACCAGAGAATCACAGACATTCAGAGTTGAGGAGTATCAGTGACTATCTAGTACAAATAACCACAAAAATTCTGATGCACAATAAATACTGATTTCTCGAAGACCTCAGAGAAGTGGAAGAAGTCTATTTTCTCCCAAGACAGTTGATTCTATTCTGGAATAGTACTAACCTAATTAATCTTTATCTGGTAAGATGGCAAAGGGCCTCTTGCAGGAGGTGGAACAGAAGCTGTGTTGAAGATTGGACAGGATTTAAATAGATGGAAGGTTAGGTAGCATAAGCAAAGAAAGTGACATTGAAGAAGATTAAGTGCAGTCAGACCAGAGAAAGAGGTCAGATTTAATTGGAATGTAGAATGTGTGATACTTATCCTGAAATGTGTTTGAAAAATGTAGGACTTACAGTGATCTCAAGATGTTCACTCTAACATAAAAAAACTTTTTTTCTAACAGTATTTTTCCCAATGATGTTACAGGACTGTCATGAATTCCCAAAATCTCCAAAGAACTGAAATTGCAGGTGACTCAAAGAGAATGGGAAGATCCATGATGGGTGTAAGTAGGCTGCAATATGTTACCAATGATAATTCGCTCATGAAGCATAGTGAAAAGAGATGTTCTCCAAGAAGCATGTGATCAGAGCAGGAGGCAAGCTCATCATGTAGTGATATCAAGAGATGACTGATGGGAAAAAAAAGTTTAATCACTGCTCCTCTGACATTTAAAAGGCCTCCAGAATGTAAGTAGACTGTCAGGGAAGGATTTAAAGTGTTGGTGAAACAAGAACTACATAGGAGGAGAAGGTTTTGTATGATTGACACCACTGGATGCAGTCCCTGCAGAGATGAGACCACAGAGCCATTGAAATCTGAGCACTGAAGTATATTGAAGTATATAGCAGTATATTGGGGTGAACAGAAATTTATGTAGATGAGTAATGAGAGAAGACTAGAAAGGTGAATAGAGGCCAGATTCCAAAAGACTTTGAATGCCAGATTAAAAAAAAAATAGCCTTTATTTGAATCATCATAAAGCAGTCATGTTTTCACAAAAAGAGAAAACTCCAAATTTGGTTTCAGAGGCTCTGCATCCAAATTCTAGAATTACCAGATAATAAGTTGTATAATCAAGTAAATTAAATCCTGTGGGCTTAATTGGGAAATATTGGAGTTGGGCTAGATGCTAACTCTTCCTTCCCATACTAAATTTATGATCCTATTTATTAATAATAATTATATTTTATATGAATATAGTGTCATAGACTTCCACAAAATGCCTAACTTTTGATCCTCCCAACAATCCTGTGAGGTAAGCAATACAAGCATTATTTTCCTCATTTGACAAATGAGGAAAGTTTCAGAGAGATGAAGTGTGAAACTTATGATCACACATAAAGAATTATTACAGGCCAGATTCAAACCTAGGTACCACAATTACAAATGCTTTCCATTATTCCATACCACCATGAAAACCAAGTAATTAAGATTCAGGCTAAATCAGCCAAATCACAATTTTCCTCACTGCTAGTCTTTGAAAGATTTAGAGAAAGGATTTTCAAATTCCTGTGCTGACAAACAATTCCTCTAGGAAAAGTTTCCCTTGTGTTATGAAGCAAGAAAACAAAATAATTAATAAAAATCCATCTGTCCTTTTACTCTCTTGACACATAGCTATCTTTTCCAAGTCAAAAAGTTGACAAGGAAGCCAAGACCTAAGGCTATTATGAAAAGTATGACTAGCACCTGGAAGTATTTTGCTGCTTGAGGCAAATAAGTGGGGTGGACTGATTAAGTATTTATTAATTACATTAAAAGTCAAATGGGGAACCAGATAAACTAGATAGTTCCTACCTAGTGTGATTTGAGGATTTCACTGCATGCCCCCCGAAAAAATCCCCATATATCCCTAAAACTTACCATTAGTGATTTATGTATTATTCTAATCATTCAATCAACGTTCACTCATTCAATAAAATCTATACAACCTACAATTTGCAAGGAAGAGATTGGCAATCTAGAATTGTAGATGACTGACCTGGGTTCAGAGTCCAACTCTGGACCGGTGTAAGTCTGGACCTAGGCAAGTCACTGAACTTTGGGGTGTTCCAAGCAATTCTCTAAAGCTACAGGCTGCAGAAAGAGTGCCAATCTATATTGGCATGAAATAGAAAAACAACAAAACATTACTTCTGAATTTAGAAAGGAGTAACATCAGGTCCCTAGAAGAATTTATATTTCTTCCCCTTTACTATTTCAAGGCAATCATTGAGTAAATGCAAATATTTGTCAGACAGAAGACTCATTAAATCTCACCTTAGTATTAATTCATTTATCAGACCTCTCATCTTCAGGAAAGCCTGAAGATTTGACATCATAATGCAATGGACTCTGAGATTTAGAGAGGCATTGAAAAAGGGGCATGAAGTTAGATCAAGTAGAAGTTAGGGACCCTTAATATAACTTTTTTAGATTTTAATATTTTGTTTAATACCAGACCCAGAGAAGAGTATTGATTTTAAAGCCCACAACAAACTCCACACTAACCCCCTTTTTTGGTGATTAATCACTTGGCTCTAAACAGTGCTAAGATTTTATGAAACCAGAAAATTCTTGAAACTCATCCATTCCTTTTAAGGAATCTACCGTAGGCCCTGCAGGGAATGCCTTTGAGCTCAGCTGGGTGAGATTCCAAGGCAGAGGTAAATCCACATTCCATTAATTTTCCCTTGAACTGCAAAGCCTTCCCAGAAGATACAGTTAAAACTGCTGGGGGCATTTAAAAGAATGAACCAAATAGACAAATACCAAATGACATGACCAGGAAGGCAGGCCAAGGCATGTGAATTTTCTAGGGTTCAATAAGTTAGACAATGGGTAAACTATTCCTGCAAGTGCAATGCCCAGAATTCATTATCTAAAAGAATGTTTAACTCTATGTCCCTTTCTAAATACTTTGACATTCTATATAACTTCAAGTACCCTCTCCCCATCACTATTTTCTGGAAATTAAATTAACACTTCTAGACAATGGAGAATACAATAGAGCCATTATTATTTAATCTGAAAATGTGTCACATTTAAATTAAATTAGAGTTCAATAGCTTTCAAACTCTAGAAAAAGTAACCATCTTGAGATTTGTGACTAAAAAAATCATTTTCCAATTTTACTTTTCTACAACTCTCCCAAAAATGCTTGAATACAAATATCTCTAAACATCCATTTTAAAGAGTGGGTCTTTAAAAAATAGTTATCTCGGGTTCAAGGCACACTGTTAGTTCACATCCCAAAAAAAATCATAACTTATGAGCCTTATCAATATGTTTCACTTAAATTGCAGTCAGAGGGTGCAATTAGTTCCAAACAAAAGCATTTAATAAAATGACAGTTGTATTCTCCCCTGCATCATGCTCTACTAAATGCTGCTGCCAGACCCTACTCTACAACCTTGTCTGAAATACTTCTTGCCTCTTTGTTCCTTAAGGAAAGCACAGATACTGTCAAGTTTTCTTTCACTTAGAATCCATAGATTGTTTTTTTGCCCCTTATAGCTCTTTTGGAGAAGGCAGGAAAACATTGCCTGGGACCAGCAAAATGCTAGTTATCCTTTGGGTTGACTAGATTACAAAGCTTCTTATTTCTCAAGCAGTAAATTATCAGCCTAAAACATCAAGCTCGTCAGTACAACCAGTAGGATCTCAACATATAGCCAATATCTCTATTTTTATTTGGATTCAACTTTCTGGTAGTTGGGCTTAAGATATCCATAGTTAACCCCACTTTTGGTTATGGTAAGTAATACCTCTCAATTTTAATCACTGAGGACTAGAATATAAAGCATATAATGGTTATTTGTTTAAGAACTACCAACCACCTTTGAGGATCAATAGTTCCCAGTTTGCCAACCACAAGTCTTTTCCTTTCTCTCACATAGGTGGACAAGGAACAAGTAAGAGAAACCTTTAAAATTAAACTCCAAAGATAAGTCATTATTATTTCCAAAAACATATCCTTAAACCTCAAATAACTCCTCTCCTCCCAAAAAAAAAGCATACATGAATAACTAGTTTTCCATGATGAATCATTATTGAAAAAGTCTGGAAAATATGAAGCAATTGAATCCTTTTTCATATATCCACACTAAAGAATTTCAGCTACAAGAACAATGCATCAGAATTGCATGGAGAATTATTATCTTTCTTCCTGAGCTGAACCTGACTAGTGACATTTTCCAGTGACAAAATTTACCCACTGTGATTAAGCTCTATCACAAAGCTGAACTCCCATGTGATTCAATTTCATAATACAATGTACAAATAGATCTCACTGCCCACTTCAGGAAAAGAAAGAAAGGAAAGATAAAAGAAAGACTCATCCAGAGAGAGAAGTCTGAGAGGCAAAGATTTGGAGGGGGGAATAACAAGAACTGGGGAATAGTTGAAAGAGAAAAGAAAGGAAGGAAGGAAAACAGAAACAAGAGAAAGAGAAAAAGGAGGCTGGTAGAATAAAGTACTACATGTTCTCAAGCACAGTATTTATTTACCTTTTACTCTATGTTTCTTCTCCATTTTAAAGAAGCAGACAAAATATTGATTTATCACTCTCTTAATGCTACATTAATATTGGGAAATATAAGAAAGTCTCTCCATCAACATTTATTTTACCATTTATGAAGTAATTTTCCCATGTAGGAAATATAGTATTCTCTGTCCTAACAGGACATGTACTACATAATTCATGTACTACATAAATAAGTTAAATTTCTGATGTCTAAATATGCAAATGACCCCAGAAAAATCAGAAGAAAATCTGACTCCAAGCCTACTATATCAATATTTATTTTTAACATAATTTTAGTACCTTATTTTTTGCCCTCTATAGTCAACTCCTTTAGATTCAAATGCAAATCTTGAGAATATCAGTAATTTTCATCAGTAATTTTAGACATGTTGTATTTGAATGCCTATGGAAAATCCATTTTGGGGTGTACAAAAGGCAGTTGGTAATGAGAAACTGGACCTCCAAAAAGAGGTTAGGTGTGGATGTATATATCTTGGAATCATTTGCACAGAAAGGATAATACCAGTAAGAGCTGATGAAAACACCAAGTGAACTAATGTAGAGGTAGTAGATAAGAGAGTTTGGAGTAGAGCCTTGGGGTTATCATCATCATCTCTAGAATTTATATAGCGCTTTAAAGTTTGCAAAGTTAAATTATATTTGAGCCTCACAATAACCCTATGAGATGTTATTATTATTATATTATTATCTCCATTTTACAGAGCGAGAGAACAGATTGAGAAGGGTTAAGTGACTTGCTCAGGGTCATAGAACTAGTAAATATTTGAAGCAGGATTCACATTCAGTTCTTCTGACTTCAAGACCAATACTCTATTCTTTTCACCATCTAGCTACCTCTTTTTAGACATATTCTTGTTGTAAAGTGACTCAGAATTCACTTCTGATGAATCTAACATTTAGCTAGGTCATACACACTCTTTCATTCATTTAACAATTATTTACTGAGCTCCTTGAAAAGAACTATGCTAGGCCTGTGAAGAATACAAACATATATTCTATAAGAATATATAAAATTCAAATTTTATTCTCAAGATTTGCATTTGAATCTAAAGGAGTTGACTATAGAGGGCAAAAAATAAGGTACTAAAATTATGTTAAAAATAAATATTGATATAGTAGGCTTGGAGTCAGATTTTCTTCTGATTTTTCTGGGGTCATTTGCATATTTAGACATCAGAAATTTAACTTATTTATGTAGTACATGAATTATGTAGTACATGTCCTGTTAGGACAGAGAATACTATATTTCCTACATGGGAAAATTACTTCATAAATGGTAAAATAAATGTTGATGGAGAGACTTTCTTACATTTCCCAATATTAATGTAGCATTAAGAGAGTGATAAATCAATATTTTGTCTGCTTCTTTAAAATGGAGAAGAAACATAGAGTAAAAGGTAAATAAATACTGTGCTTGAGAACATGTAGTACTTTATTCTACCAGCCTCCTTTTTCTCTTTCTCTTGTTTCTGTTTTCCTTCCTTCCTTTCTTTTCTCTTTCAACTGATACCGCACTCAACATTTTAGGCACAAATCTGCAAGAAACAATTTTTATAAGGTAATATTATTTAATTCAACCATCTTTAGCTTAGAGACAGAAATGTCCAAATGGAGAGAGAAATAGTCCCTCCCCCATATCCTAACACATCTCTTTCCCATAAGATAATGGGAATAACATTTATAGGGATTTTGAACTAGAAAAAAGATCACAATATGTTAAAATACAATTTAAGGTTCACATTCTACTCTCTCTAATAGAACAATTATTACATTATATAAAACTACTCAATTCCTTCCCCAACCATTCCCCTCAAGGATTAAGAGACTTTCTCTCTGTTATATTATACTAATCCAAGGATTCTTAACCAAGGGATTATAAACTTGTGGGGGGGGGTAATATTTTGATAATTGTATTTCAAAGTAATTGGGTTCATTTGCAATCTCATACATTTTGATATAATTAATAAAAACAAAACTTATCTCCTCCCCATCTTCTCCTCTTCACAACTTTGCTATTAAGGGTACTACCATGCTCCCAGTTGCTCAAACTCACAAAGTCAGTGTCAAACTTTATTGTTCGCTCCTGTCATCCCACGTATATAATATGTTACTAAGTCCTATCATTTGTATATTCTCCTCATGTATTTTATACATTCTTTATGCCCTCTCACAGTCAGCCCCTGATATATGCCTAATTGTTGTTCCCCAGTCATTTAGTCTTGTCTCATTCTTTATGAGTCTATGGACCACAGCAGGTCAAACCTTTCTGTCCTCCACTATCTTCCGAAGTCTGTCCAAGCTCATGTTCATTAGTTCTATGACATTATATATCCCTTTCATCTTCTACCATCCCCTTCTCCTTTTACCTTTAATTTTTCCCACATTTCAATGAATCCTATCTCCTCATTATGTGGTCCAAGTATTTAAACTTCAGCTTCAGTATAAGTATTGACTGATTCAATCTCCTTGCTGTCCAGAGAACTCTCAAAAGTCTTTTCCAGCACCTTAATTAAAAAGCAGAGCCTTATAGTCCAGCTTTCCTTATAGTCCAACTTTCATAGCCTAGACTATTGCAAAAGCTCACTGGAGGCTCTCTGTCCTAAATCTCTCCCTGTTGCAGTCTATTCTTCACTCAGCTGCCAAAGCAATCTTCCTAAAGCACACACAGTGTCATCCCTCCCAAAAAGCAATAAATTCCAGTGACTCCAAATCAAATATAAAATCCTGGTTGACATTAAAGGCCATCAAAATCTGTTCACTTGTTACCTTTCCAGTTTTCTTACATTTTATTCCTTTCTCTGTACTATACAGTTTCAAAGATACCAGCCTCCTTGCTCTTCTTGCAAACTTCATCTCCAACTCTGTACCTTCTCACTGAACGACCCCCATGTATGGAATGTCCTCCCTTCTCTCACCTCTGACTTTAAATCTTACCTTTTACAGAAGATCTTTCCTGCTCCTTTTCATTGTTAATGCCTTTCCATGAAGATTATTTATAAGACTACATCCATTTATATGCTTTCTCTCTCTCTCTCTTTCTCTTTATATATGTGTGTACATATATGTATGTATTGTGTATTTGTATGTATATATACACACATGTATGTTATATAAAATATAGTCTGCTATGTGTAGGATCTCTTCTACATAAACTCCGTGTGTGTACACATGTACACAATGCAGACACATATAGAGTTCATGTAGAAGAGATCCTACATCTAACAAATTATACATAATTATTTAGGTAATCCTAGCAAAGTATATTATGTGTATATAATTTATATAGTTCATCTTAGTGGAATTTCATTAGCAATAGAGAGGATCAAGAAAAATTCAATGCAGAAGGTGAAATTTAAGCTAGGAAGTAGAAGGGAGATTAGATGGATGGATGGATAGAGAGATAAATAAAGGATGGATGGATAGATATAGACAGACAGACAGACATGCATTATAAATGGTTATTTGTATACACAAGAATAATAGTCATAAATATATTCCTATTTATACCTACACATATACATTTTTATGTATATACTGTGTATAGATATAAATATATTAATCTTGAATGTACTTTGCAGGAGGGGAGGGGAGTCTCCATTACAATATGGATTCCTCAAAGTCAGGGAACACATTTTTGCCTTTCTTTGAATCTACAGCACCTTGCACAGTGTTTAACATGCACTCAGCTTGTTGACTATCAACTAGTCTATCTCTAAAGGCTTGTGCTATATTCTAAAACTCAATAAATAAAGACAATCTGAAAGATATCCTAAGCATACCCGGTACATTCCAATGACTGATTTTTCACACTGCCTCCTTTCCTTCTACTTCCCCTTCTCTTTACTCCCCCACCTCTTACTCTGACTAGTCAATGACTTAGCCATTCTGGGTTCACAATATAGCTAATTGGGCAAATGGGAGAGCCACCACCTGTCTTCCCTATAGAGAGAGATCAAAGACAAGCTGTATTTCCCTTGTTTATTCTATCTCTCCCAACACACAGCCCAATTAATTTCACTTCAGACTATCTTTTTCACAAGTACATATATCTTCTTTAACCTTCTTCCACCTTTTTTCTTGCTTATACATTTTGTCTCAGGAAATTGTCTCTCTCTCTTCATCTTACTTCTATTCATGGACTAAACAAGAATCTTTAATCATGTCTAAAAGTTTGTGTATTATCAGTGTTACACCTGCAACAGAAAATAGGAAAGTTTTTAATTCTGAAAGAAAAATCAAACATAATAAAGGATCATCAATCTCCAAAAGTCCTTGAAAGTTTCCAGAAGTAACTTTTAGAATCCCCAAAAAACACTCCATTTAAATATACAATTTCTAATTAAACCTGTTTTCCCTTATTACCAAAATTCCAGATAAAAAATAATTTCTATTCAATGTTATTATTTATGAATCTTGTTTAATAACTAGTATTTCATGGGGCAGGTAGGTGGCACAGAGGCACAGCCCTGAAGTCAGGAGGATGTGAATTCTAATCTGTTCTCAGACACATAACACTTCCTGGCTGTGTGACCCTGGGCAAGTCACTTAATTCCAATTGCCTCAGAGGGAGAAAAAAATTAGTATTTCAACAATGTTGTTTCTGACTATATTTTTCATTAAAAACATAATTTTGGTCATATTGTAAACTACTAGGGCTTCTGTGGATTAGCATAAAAACTTGATCACCATAATTTATTTTCTTAAAGCACAAATATGTTCTGATTTTCAAACAAAGTTACAAATAAATTTTTATAATTTGAGGACTATCTCAGTGTAACAAAAATAACAATAATAACTATCATTTTTATAATGCTTTAAGATTTGTAAAGCAAATGTTATTAAATATTTAAGAATATTATTTACATAGATTTTCAAGTATTATCTCATTTTTCCCTCTTACAACCCTGGAAGGTAGTTACTATTTTGTCCTCCATTTTACAGATGAGGAATATGAGGCAGACAGAGCTTAAGCAACTCACCCAGTTTGTAAATCTCTGAGACTGGATTTGAATTCAGGTTTTTTTGACTTCAAGTCCAGCACTCTCTATGCAGTGTGTCACCTAGCTGCTATTTGCTAAATGAAGAAACACTAGACTGGAAGCCAAGAGTCTTAAGTTCTAGAAGTAGCCGTGTCATTGTTTCTTCATCTGTAAAAATCACAGACTAGGCCACATCATCTCTAAATCTTTCCAATTAAAACCTACCATAATTACATAAAATACTACATTACCTATTTTAAAAATAAATTCTTCTGTTCTGAGGTTATCCCAGCAATGCATCTCCACATGTTCTAATAATTAATAGGGCCAGAAATCTGACCTTAGAGGTAGAAAAACCTAGGAGTCATCACTCATCTATAAATCAATGAATGAACATTTATTAAACAACTATCATGGATCAGGCACTGTACTAGGCACTAGAGACATAGAAGCATAAATGAAAGAGTCCCTTCCCTCAAAGAATCTAAGCACATACAAGCACATACAAAATCCATAGTCCTAGTGTAGTTTTAAACTATTAAGGCTTAAAACTGAACTAAGACTTTTGGGATACCCTCCCCCACTTCCACATGCTTCCCCTCCCAATATACTGCATAAATACATTGTCACATAGCTGAGTTAAATTTATTTCTTATATTTTTCTGTCTACCTCAGAAATGATCTCTAGAAAAAATTTTATTCCCCCTCTCATTACCCTCATCGAAAAGCATTTAAGAAGCAGATAACCACAATATAGCCCACTGGGAATCACAATGCAAAGAAAATTGCAGAGTGCTGCTCCCTGCCCCTGTGCACTCACTATAAATGCCTTCTTTAGCATTCTATTCCCCCATTTCCTGAAGTGGACAAAAGAAAGCTCTCTTGTACCATCATATGGAGGAATAAAACAATCAAATTACCAGTTGAGAAAAATGTTATTTTAGAGAAACATAGCTTCAGGACTTAATGCATTCAATGAATTTCTCCCCTTTTATTTTTTGACAGAATAAACTATTGCTGGGCAATGCCAATATTAATGCCATAGCAACAAACTTTCAAAAGGAAAGAGCTTTTCAAATGTTATACTAATTCCAAACTTGAACAACTCCAGGTCTGGGAGCTTCGATTACTTGCATATACTATCAGACTTCACTGATGTGATGATCACAAATTTTGGTTAAACATTTTCTTTCTCTTTCTTTTTTGCTTTATTTGTTGTTATAAGGAATGGCTCTCTGGTTGGAGGAGGGGGAAGGATTTGTTGAGAAATGAAGATAATGTACAAAAAATATTTTTTGAATTACCCTGAACATCAAGAATGCCATATCCTCTTACAGAACATAATTAATTGAGGTGGGGGATTGTTTTTGTTCTTTTTTATATCCCCAGAACTTTGTACATTATAGGCACTCAAAAAATACTTGTTGAATTGAACTTGATTTAATTATCCATGTAATTCATCCTTGGATTAATTCATTCTTGAAATTCATTCCTCCTTTGATTTCCATGACACTAAATCGTTTTGGTTTTTTTCTACATCTCTGGCTTTTCTCTCTCCTTCACTGACTTTTCTTCTTCTCAAAGATTTATTTAGTGTTGATTATGTGCTAGTTATACATAGTACCAGATACTAGGTATACAAAATCAAAGAACAAAAAATCTACTCACAAGGAGCTTACATTTGAGCAATGCAAAAATATATATACTAATGTACATAGAACAAAAATATACAGAGTAAACACAAAATAAATACAAATTAGAGAATCAGAAAAGACTTCATGTAGAAGGTAATATTTCAACCATATCTTAAAGAAAGAGAGGGGCCTTCTATGGCAAATGTAAGAAAAAGGAATCCAGACTTGAAAAATGGCAAGTCCAAAGGCATGCACAGAGAAAGAAGATAGCATTCCATGGGAAAAATAAAGAGAAAGCCATTTTGGTCAGATCACAGAGTATAAAAGAAATAATATCCACCAGGGTTGGAAAAATAGCTTAGAGACAGATTGTAAAGAACTTTTACAGTTAAACAGAGGAGCTTATATTTTGTTTTATAGGAAACAAGAAACCAATAAAGTTGGTTAAGTAGGAAAATAGCAGTCTGATCTATGTGAAAAGAAAACTATTTTGGCAGGAGTATGTAGAATGTATGTAAATGGTGAGAAAGAGAGGCTAATTAGGAGATTTTTGCAATAATTTCAGTGAGAAGGAATTCACTTTTAATTATTTCATGTATTTTCCCATTCTTCCCTGTGTTTCTTATATTCTTTGTTTCTTACAAACTTCTAAGTTCAGATGATAATTATGTGATGGGGGAGAAAGAATTAAATGTGAGTGATGATGTGGCAATGGAAATGGCAAGATTTGCCAACTGAGCAATGAGAGAGAATGAGGAATTAAGGATATGCCAAAATTATAAACCTGGGAGACTGGAAGGATATTGATATCTTTGACAGAAATGGAAAATATTTGAAGATAGGAGGTTTTGAGAGAAACATAGCAAGTTCAGTTTTGGACAAGTTGAGTTTGAGATATCTCTGGGACATCCTGTTTGAAATGTATGTCTAACAGGAGAATAATTATGCAGGACTGAAGGTCAGGGAGAGACTAGAACTGGACTGTCTATGTGTGTATACACACAAATAAACACATATATGAACCATCTATATAGAAATGATAATTAAACTCATTGAAATCGATGAGGTTATAGAGAAATACCTCTTTGTGTGTTCCTTTGGCAGTTTGACATCAACAAACCACTACTTAGAATAATGTTTTCCAACATAAAATAACATGCATAAGATTACAAAAAAAATTTTTAAATAGTTATCAAAATATTAAAAATAAATTTCAAAGACTCCAGGAAAAGGGAAATGAGAAGCGAGGGAATATTCATCATCAGGATGCTTAATAAGGAAGATGATCCTGCAAAAGCAAATGAAGAATAAAAACAGTCAAACATATAAGAGTCAACAAAGAAAGAATCATGCTGGGAAAACCCAGAAGAGAATATTAAGTGAGGGTACTCAGTAATGTCAAATGCAACAGAAAAATATTTTTAAATATGTAAGTAAAATTAACTGAAAGGCTTTTTGTATGGATATTTTGCTTAGCAAATCCACTATCACCACCACTCTTTACTGAAAGAAAGGAAAGTATTCTTTTAGCATTTTTTTATTTATTATCTTTTTTGAGCTTTACAATAAGCACATAAAATATGTGTACCAGGCAAGACCTTCCCCATTTTACAGATAAGGTAATTAGGGCTGAGCAAGTTGGAATAATCTACCCAAAGACACACAGTAAGAATAAGACAAAGACAAATTAGCATTCAAACCATGACTTCTTGACTTCAAGATATGAATTTTACCTGCTACACCCTGTCTTCCTACAGAAATTCTTGCTATCCCATCACTCTGATCTAATGCAGTTCTCAAGTTGAAAGTTACAGAAGTCAATTTCCAATAAAAACTAGAGGGAAAATGCCCTCAGGCAGGGGCCCTACCAAAGATATAAACGTTTTCAAATAGTCTTTATTTTTTTCTTTTCTCATTTTTGTGAGGCAATTAGAGTTAAGTGACTTGTCCAGGATCACACAGCTAGTAAATCTATCCTGTCTGAGGCCAAATTTGAACTCAGGTCCTCCTGATCCTAGGATCAGTACTCCATCCATTGTACCATTATCTGCCCCAAAATTGTCTTAATAAATTGGAAGTCATTTCCCATAGCTCTCTGTGACCAAAACCAACTCGAAAACTCTGACCTCTGCCTCGGAGGGTAGGGAAGAGATGGGATCAGGGGAGCAAAGTTTTGACAACATATCCAGTGCATTTAATGTCCCCATTGTAATTCCCATTTTAAATGATGCCTTGGAATGCCTAATACAGCCATTAAGTTCTGCTCCTTCTTTACTACCTTGGAATAATATAATTTTCAAGAGCTTAGAACTATTTCATCCCCATCATAATCATCTTTGATTTGTGGTTCAGAAATAAAATGCATAGAGTGGATCAAGAGCTAGATTTGCAATCAAGCATATTCTGCCTCAGCTACTTAAACTTTCTTAATCTCAATTTCCTCTTCTGTAAATTGAGGGTAATAATAGCACCTTCCTTACATGTATATTGTGAGGAGCAAATGGGATAACATAAGTATTTTGTAAAACTTAAAGCACTATATAAATGCTAATCATTAATGTAATCATTATGTAAGTTCCTTGAAAACAAAAACAATTTCATTTTGCCTAGCACATAGTTGGCACTTAATATTTGTTGTTTTGGTAATTGACTTTTTCTTTCACCAA
Source organism: Antechinus flavipes (assembly GCF_016432865.1). NCBI lineage: Eukaryota > Metazoa > Chordata > Mammalia > Dasyuromorphia > Dasyuridae > Antechinus > Antechinus flavipes. Next base: position 343,465,353 of record NC_067398.1, on the reverse strand, counting down.
CAAACACCAAACCCTAAGAAGCTAACTCAACCTAACTTCAGTGATTCATAGACTAACCAAATATACTCTTCAGGATCATGTACACAGCCTGAGCAGAAATAACAAGTGCTTTTCTTCTGTAAGACTCAATGTGATCTCAAGAGGTTAAATTAGAAATACTAGCCCTTCCAAATCATTATTGATTAGAGAAATGCAAATTAAGACAACTCTGAGATACCATTACACACCTCTCAGATTGGCTAAGATGACAGGAAAAGATAATGATGAATGTTGGAGGGGCTGAAGGAAAACTGAGACACTGATACATTGTTGGTGGAATTGTGAATGGATCCAACCATTCTGGAGAGCAGTTTAGAACTATGCTCAAAAAGTTATCAAACTGCGCATACTCTTTGATCCAGCAATGTTTCTACTGGGCTTATATCCCAAAGAAATCTCAAAGAAAGGAAAGGGACCCACATGTGAAAAAATGTTTGTGGCAGCCCTTTTTATAGTGGCCAGAAACTGGAAACTGAGTGGATGCCCATCAATTGGAAAATGGCTAAATAAATTGTGGTATATAAATGTTATGGAATATTATTGTTCTGTACAAAACGACCAGCAGGATGATTCCAGAGAGACCTGGAGAGACTTACATGAACTGATGTTAAGTGAAATGAGCAGAACCAGGAGATCATTATACATGGCAACAACAAGATTATACAATGATCAACTCTGATGGGTGTGACTCTCTTCAACAATGAGATGATTCAAACCAGTTTCAATTGTTCAGTAATGAAAAGAATCAACTACACCCAGAGAGAGAACTATGGGAAATGAGTGTAGACCACAACATAGCATTTCTACTCTTTCTATTATTATTTGCTTATTTTTGTTTTCCCTCTCAGATTTTTTTTTACTTTCTTTCTAGATCTGATTTTTCTTATACAGCAAGATAACTGTATAAATATGTATATATTGGATTTAAAATATACTTTAACATATTTAACATGTATTGGATTACCTGCCATCTATGAAAGGGAGTGGAGGGAAGGGGGGGAAAAAGTTGGAACAAAAGGTTTTGCAAGGGTCAATGTTGAAAAATTATCCATACATATGTTTTGTAAATAAAAATCTATAATAAAGAAAAAACTTCCTTGTAAAAAAGAGAGAAAGAAAGAAAGAAATACTAGCCCTCATTACTTGGTAGAAGTATTTTTAACAGGACTCAAAGAATTAGAGGGTTAAGACTTTAAAATAATCAACTTGAGGATAAAAAGGATGAATATTGTCATTTCCAAATTGCATGAAAATAGATAGTATTTACTGATAAAAAGAAAATTACAATATGTACCAAAATAATTATAGCAGCACTTTGGGAGGTTACAAAGAATTGAGAACAAAGTAGATGTTCATCAATTGTGCACTTGGATGTAATGGAATGTTATTGCGCTGTAAAGCATGTGATGAATAGAGAATCGTGGATAAATCTATGTGAATTATATATTGTATAAACAAAAAAATTGTAAACAGAGCCAAAACAACAATAGTATATATAATTATTACATAAATGTAAATGGAAAGAACAACCACAAATAAAAAAATCAAAAGTGAATAAATATAGCAAAAAAAAAAATGACTCAAATTAAGAAAGAGATCAATATTTATTAAGCACCTATTTTGTTCCAGAGACTACAAAACAAGTTAGGAGAGAATACTCCTTACCCACCCTTTCATGTAGATGGCAGGACCACAGGTGTTGTACATCATACATGTTTTCCGACTTTTTCCAAAGTATTGGTCAGTTGTACTAATGTTTTCCTCTTTTTTGCATTCAAAAAATATTATCTGTTATACATCACAGCATCATAGTGACCTCACAGATAAATTACAAAGCTGATGATTCACTAAAAACAAACTGAGAGATGACAAGAAAAGTGGGATAAGGACCAATTTCATGGCTGGAGAAAGCATTGTCATTGCCCTTCTCTTTTCCTCCTGCCTCCCTTTCCCTATGACTTAGGAGAAGCCATCAGTATCTCCAGCTGCTGTTCAAATTGCCAACACTGATTATGGATCCATATAGGCCATCACTCTCAAGCCCACTCTTCTTCAGGGTTCCTGGGCTGCTGGGGAAAAGAGCTGTCCTCTCTCCTCCTTTTTCATGAGATTTCCTTGGAGTCTTGTCTCAATCCCAAACCATGTGATATTCCCTTGCCTCTGGAAATAGGCAAAATCTACCAATCCCAGAAGTCTATGAGGTACAGACCATTTTTACCCTGGAGAGAAGGCATTATCTATGCACTTACAAAACCCATTTTGGCCAGTAGCTCAACTACCTCCCCAATTAATCTTTTTTTCCAGTCACTCCCAGTAGCCAAATGAATACAACATCAATATTAGCCCTATTGCCTCAATCTTTATCTAACTCCAAGCAAAAGTATTCATCATTAGTGTCCTAAAAGAACAAGCAAAGAGATAAATAAAAGCAAGAAAAAAAGCTCCAGAAAAAAGCCCACAAGCCTGAAAATGAGCCCATCAAGAATCACAAGTTATCTTTAACCTGATCCTAGAGATGTACTGAGACATTGATTAGGTTGGGGAAGCATGATGACACAGTGGATAGAATACCAGGTCTGAAGTCAAGAAGACTCATTTTCCTGAATTCAAAAATGGTCTCAGACACTAAGTAACTATGTGATCCTGAACAGATCACTTAACCCTACTTACCTCAGTTTCCTCATCTGTAAAATGAGCTGGGGGGAGGGGGAGGAGAATGGTAAACCATTCAATGGTTTTCCCAAGAAAATTCCAAATGAGGTTTTGAAGAGTCAGATATGATTGAAAATGACTAATTAATAATGATAAGGATAAGAGCAGTTGATTTGTAAAGAAAGAATACTAAGGCCCACTGTGTTTCTAGAAACTGTGAACAAGTAGGAAAATTGTTTATTACTGAAAGCTGAAATAGAAAATGAATGAGGAAACAAGAATTCCCAATTGGCAAAATCTTCCATCTATAAATGCCAGGGGAATGGGTGGGGAGAGGAGAGAAATAATCAAACATTTGATGAGTCCCTTGGCTACAAAGTTTTATGAGACTGGGAGAGCTATGTCTCTTAAGTGTTGATATTTCACTGAATTCCCATCCAGTCCCACCGTGGGACTATGGATAAGCATTTCCGGCAGGGATTACACATACTACAGAATTTCTATTTTTTGGTCTGTCGTGAGGCACTTTCATGTAGGACTTAGATTTATGTAAGAGAAGACATTCTGACAGAAAGTTGTAGAGGATACGTAGTAGAGATGGTTGGTAAATAGCTCGGTAGCTATAGGACCATAGATCTAGAGCTGGAATGGATCCTGTCAATTAGTCAGCCAATAAATATTTACTATGCACATATGCCAACTGCCTTACTATGGGTTAGACCTCAGAAAGGATTTTATGAAGTCACCCCATCAACAAACATTTGCTTGTTATGTTCCAGGCACTGTATTAAGTGCTGAGAACCCTGCCCTCAAGGAGAATTCTAAAGAAGGAAACATAAATAACTATGTTCACAACAAAATATAACCAATATAAATGAAAATTAATGTCAGAGGGAGGCACTAACTGTGGAAGGAACTGGGAGAAAACCTTCTGAAGGAAGGATTTCAATTAAGTCTTGAAAGAACATAAGAAAGTCAGAAAACAAAGGACAGAAAAATATCCTGGGCATGAAAAAAAAGCTAGTGAAAAATCTGATATTTACTATGAGGTCTAATCCCCCCAAAAAAGGCCAAAGAAAAATCTGTAACTACAAAAACATCATAGCTTTTTCTTATGGTAGGAAAGAACTGAAATCTCAGAGGGTTTCCCATTAATTGGGGAATGACTGAGCAAATCAATACACAGGGTTATAATGAAATATTACTGTGCCATAAAAAATGATAAAATGAACTGTTTCAGAAAAAATGAGGGAAACTATATAAATTGATACAGAATGAAGTGAACAGAACTAGGAAAATAATTTATATATAACAATTTTGTAAAAACAACATTTTTCAGAACTCAGATCAATGCCACGACAAACCATGGCTCCAGAACATTAATAATAAAACATGCTATCCACTTCCTGACAAAGACTGATTATAGATTTGAAAAAGACTTCAAAAATCATATAATTCAAGCCCCTCATTTTACTAATGAGAAAACTGAGGCTTGGAGAAGTAGTTAGCTTGATGAAGTTTACACAATTAGTAGATTTGTTCTGTTTTTGGTCAGTCCTATGGTTTTATTGATATATGGAACTCCCAGTGAGAAAATACCCTCTACAAATGCACAAAAGCTTCTATTCTGCAAATTATAGTTTTACAGAGCTATCTGGGCACCAGTCTGTTAAGTGATTTGCCCAGTTTGTGTCAAAGGGAGTATCTGAATCTTGTTCCAAGGCTGAGTGTGCACTTTGCCACACTGCCTCTTAGAAAGAAAATTCCTTGTTAGGTGCACAAAAAGTTCCTTATCTCACAATTAGCTTGCCAAAGAAGTTCAAAGGAAAGATTCAAATACTCTAAATTTGCCATGCAAATAGTAATATATTTCCTAGTAAAACCTAGAAAGAATACTTAAACAAACCTTCATAGGGTCTATTCCGCATTTGTCTTTAACTCAGTAACACTTATAGTCAAAGGGTTATTCTTTATATTTTCTACAAAAAAGCAGTCTCTAACAATCAAATCTTGGAGATGATCTCTAAATTAAGAAAGAAAGATGAAGCTCTTCATTTCCCAAAATGGGAGTGTTAATGAAGCACAAAAAGACTAAAAAGAAACTGAAAAGTAAACAATTCAAGTCTCCAAGCATCTATTAAGTACCTTCTGTATACAAGATGGCAGCTAGGTAGTGCAGTAGATGGAGTGCCAAGTCTGACATCAAGAAGATTCATCTTCCTGAGTTCAAATCTGGCCTCAGATACTTCCCACCTGTGTGACTAAGCAAGTCACTTTGCTCTGTTTTTCTCAGTTTCTTTATCTGTAAAATGAACTGGAGATGACAAATCACTCCAGTATCTTTGCCAAGAAAATCTCAGAGTCATGACTGAAATGATTAAACAACAATAATAATGTGCAAGATATTCTAGGAGGTTACAAAATGTAACCAGATCCTGCTCTCAAGGAATTTACTTTCCACTAAGAGGATATATTTACACAGATAATAAAGTAAGCACACCATAGTTTGCGGGGGGGGAGTGAGGGGGGAAGCCTTAACAACTAAGGGTATCAGAAAAGAAATAGGAAGTAGCACCCAAGCTGAGCCTTGAAAAAAAGAAAAGGATCCTTTAAGGTAGAGGTGATTTCTATGTATATAGGACAATCTGTGCAAATATATAGAGATAGGAAATGAATTTAAAATTTTGGGAAACAACAAGAAGAACCATTTGGCTGGGACATACGAAGAAGAATAGATCCTCAACAAGGAAGTATTTAATCAGGAAACCCCCAAAGTTCCACAAGTCACATTTCTTAGCCTGGAGATATCAGGGAATGAACAGTCCCTTTATTCCCTTCCCTATTTCTCTCCCTTACTCATTTATCCTCATTCCCAACACCAGTGTAGCCAGACCTCCAATGAGGGAGAGTAATTTCTCAAACACGCGCATCGTTAAACTAAAATGAATGCTTTCTACAAATGAGAAGTGAAGTTCCAGATCGGAAAATAGAGCGAAATGTAGCCCAGAGAAAGTTTTCCCACAAAGCTCTGCCAAGGAACTTCATTCCTCAGCTACATCACCCCATTCTTCAGCCAGAGTTCATGAGCAAAAGGGCAAAAGCTATTAAAGTCTTTGATATTATGGAAAAGGGACCACCAGGATTTTCCAACTGGGACTGAAGCCAGTATCTTAAGTAAGGCCTTTCAGAGTAAAATGTAAATTCTTCAACCTATCGTTATATTACCATATGTATTTTGTTGTTTAGTCATCTCAGTCATGTCTGACTATTCATGGCCCTACTTGGGGTTTTCTTGGCAAAGATACAGTAGTGGTTTGCCATTTCCTTCTCCAGTTCATTTCATAGATGAGGAAATTGAGGCAAACAGGGTTAAATGACCTTCCCAGGGTCACACAGCTAGTAAGTGTCTAAGACCAGAATTGAACCCAGGAAAATGAGTCTTCCTGCCTCCAGATCCAGCGCTCCATTCACATAGCATTCACTATGCTACCTATCTGCACATCATTGCATATATTGTGAAAAATACATAATTGAGAGAAATGCATTAAAAAATTACACATGCATCAAGGAAAAAGAATAAGGCCTAAATGGAGATGGTATGTTACAGAATAGCATGTTTAATATGAGAAATTTCATAAGAGAAGGCAAGACTTGAGTTGTGATTTGGAGTAGAACAATGAATTAATAGTGAAAAACCACCAAAAGCAATTCTGTGATAAAAGATTCACTAGGGGATTCTAATGTCTCTGGTAGCTACAACTTTATTTGGGGCCACTCATTCCGTCTCCAGAGCAGATCAGATTAATTCGTCAATCCATCAAAAATAATTTATCAAATACCAATGTACTTAGTTCTGTATTAGATCCTAGGGATGTTAAAAACAAAAATGAGAAGAATTACATTATTGTGTCTAACAATAATAATATATAGAATTTGTTATAGTATTGTCCATTTCTCATGTAAACCATTTATTTACTGAAGATGGGCAGAATAAAGCTATTGGTGTGAGAAATGCAGAGAAAAGTAGTTTGAAGAAAAACACTGACAATTCTGAGACAATCTGAATGAAAGCCCTTAGTGGCAAAAAAATATTGATGGAAAAGAGTACTACTATGCATTGTTTCTGGAACTTAATTTATATACATTTATTTTTGGGGTTTTGAAGTTCATTGTTGAGAAATTCTAAATTTTAAAAAAAATGCTTAGGACAATTGTGTTAACTGTCATATCTGTCAGGAATATAGACTTCTCAACCTAAGATATAAGGGGATAACTCCATATGAGACCTTGATTTAAGACAAGAGAGTTAATGTCAAATTAGGCTAAAGCTAACAAAAGCAGAGCATTAGAAGACAAAATTTGACAGAGCTGAGAAGCTGACAGAAGCAGAAAGGCAGAAGGGAGATAAAAGATAAAGACACTACTTTGAGTTGAGATGGAATGATTAAAGACAGATGGTCTCTGCAGTTGATGCAGGGAATTGATCTGATTGATGGGAACTGATTAGAGAAAGCCAACAACTCTGTGGTTTGAAGAACCGTTTTTGCTATATAGCTTTCTATATTCAGCTTGAGAAAATAGAAACATCTCAGAGATTGCCTACATTTTCCTAAATGTCCCATATGGCTCAAAGGGAGAAAACTCTCAAGAGCTTTGGAAATTCTGGGCTGAAAGGAACTGTTTTTCGCTGAAAGACTGTAAGTCAGTCTTAGTGCCCAACCATTAGGAAGACCCAGAAAGTTTTGTAAATCCCAAGCTTAAGTTTGCTGAAATAGCTCTACATGGCTCTTCAGAATAACAGAGAAGAGGCTTCATCCAACAGGAGAATGGAGCCATCATCACCCAGCAAACAATACAAGCTTTGCTGAGGAGACCAAGACGATCAAGGCCTCCAGTCCAGAGTAGTGAGTTGGACCAGCATATGAGTTTCCATATGGAATGACTCACTGCTAAGTTACTACAAATAGTCCTCACTTTCTCCTACAGATATTATGTGCCTTAATAGAAGAGTGTGTATACTGCTACATTATGTTGTGACTATTACCACTTTTGTCTCCTGATAAAAAAATGTTCCATAATTAAGAATTAGTCATCTTGGATAATTTTTAAATCAAAAATACACTTTCTTAGGTACTATAATTGTAAGAGATATATGTTCACCCCTGCATTTCAGTTACCCATAGGACCCCAAATATGAATAATAGAATGTCTGCCCTTTTGAGGATCTACTCCAGTCTTCCAGTGTGGGTGAAAATGGGGTGAAAGAACCAGCATCAACCCAGAGTGAGAGAAATGTCAGGTTCCACATATACACATAGATAGAAATATAGATATAGAATTTTTGCTCTTCACATGAGATAGATACTATCATTATCCCCATTTTTACAGCTGAAAAAATAGAAGAATTATGTCCTAAAATAATGGAGAAACTGAACCTTGTATCTCTGAAAGGGTATGGGCTCTAAGAAAGATGCTAAAGGACTACAAAAAAAAAGCAGATATTGTCCCATTTAAAAAAAAAAAAAGCAGCGTTAATATGGCAGACTAAAAGCAATGAGCTTCAATTCCTAGAAAAATTCTAGAGTATACTGGGATGTCTAGTGAATATCTAGAAAGTGAATCTGTCAAGAACAAGTAATGTTAGACTCATTCCATTTTCTTTTTTTTGAGAGACTACTAGTCTGGTACAGATAGAGATTACCTATATTTCAGCAAAATATCAGATTTGTTCATGCTGTTCTTATAGAAAAGAGAGTAATGCAGACTTCACATCAACAGTTAAGTGGATTCAGAATTGATTTATATGAACCCAAAGATTAGTTCTTCATGGTTTGATGCCAACTTGCAAAGATGCCTCAGGGAATCTGTGATTGGTTTTTGGAGGTCTAGAATTTTTTCTATTTCTAGTCATTCAAAATAGGGCATGCTTACATTTTTGCAAATGATACTACTTAACATGCTAGATGACAGAAGCAGGATCAAAAAAGATCTCAGCAGGCTGAAATCTTGGGCCAAATCTAATAAAATTTAATTGAATTGAGTTAAATGTAAATTTAATCAGGTTCAAAAAATCGGCTTCACAAGATGAGGGAGAAATAGCTAGACATTTAAGAAATATCTAGTGCTTTTAGAGTACAAATTTGATACAAGTCAAAACACACTAATGTGGTCTTACACTTCACTGAGAGGCAAAATGTCAAGGAAACGGGGAAATAAAAATTCTGTTGTCATCTTTGCTGGTCAGACCACAGCCAGAGTATTATGCTCAGTTCTAGGTCATATATTTAGGGAGGAACTTGAAAATTTAGAAAGCATTCTGAGGAAGGTAAACATAATGGTGAATAATCTCAAAAAGTTACATATCAGAATCAATTGAAGGAGTTAGGATGTTTACCTATAGAGAATAAGACTTGGGTAGAAGGAATAGAATCACTATCTTCCACTACATGTAGGATGGAAACACAGAGACTTTTTAACTCTGGCCTCAGTGGGCAAAATCAAGAGCATTAGGAAATACTTGAGAAGAGGCAGAATTTGATTTGATACAAGATAAAATGTCCTAACAATTAGAGTTATTAAGAAACAACATACTTGGATGCCTCAAAAGATACTGGTTCTCTCTCCATTTCCCAAATTCTACCCAGTGATGGACTTCAAATAAAACCTGGTTAACTACACATCAGACATGTTGTAGTAGTATTTTTTATATGAGTTGAATTAAATAATTTCTGAGTTCCAATCCCAGAATTCTATGATTCCCTAAGCAGAGAAATGGAAGAATCTAAAATGTAAATTCTTTTGTCTCTGTATCACTAGTACCTATATAAGTAATAATTAACAATAAGCGAATGTCAATTGTTTGAAGAGAGAATGTATCTGAGAAATGCTCCAATACCAAGACCTCAAATTTTTAGGTTTTCCAGCTAAAAAGTACTATCACATACATTATTTCCTAAGATCTCAAAGCAAGAGCATCAACTAAATTTGTACAAATGTTATTCATATTATCCATATGTTACATTCATACATTCACTATCTGTTTGAATGAAGTATTAGTCACTATATTATTAGTCATTTTTTCTTCTTACAGATGAGGGTGATGAAGTTCAAAGACTTGGACTGGGTTAGTGACAGAACTAAGACTCTGGTTCTGAAGCCAATACTCTTTTCATTATGCCTTGATCAGAGTTCATGGCAATTTAGCAAACATTCCTTAAGCACATACTATTTATAAGGTGCTATGTTAGTTAAGACAAAATACCAAATCAGTGCCTGTCTTCCAAGAATTTACATTCTACTAGGAGAGGTAAGATAGGTGATACAGATTAATGAACCCAATCCCTACAAATAATATTAATAATTAATATTTATATATCATAAATCTTATTCGCAGCAAAATTGGCTCAAAGAGGAAATAACATACACACTCTATCTTACTCAGCAGGAAAGTAGGAGGGAAAGGAGATAAGAGGAGGTGGAGGATGATAGAAGAGAATGTACATTTAGGGGAGGGGCTGTTCAGAAGCAAGACACTTTTGAGAGTGACAGAGTAAATGGAAAGAGATAATAGAACAAATGGGGAAAATACAGTTAGCAATAGTAATTATGAAAGGAATCGTGAAGCAATTTTCTCTGATGAAGACCATTTCTCTAATGTTTAGGGAACTGAGTCAAATTTATTTTTTTTAAAAAGGCCATTCCCTGATTGATAAATAATCAAAAGATATGATCTATGCCCAAAGAGTTATAAAATCATGTATATTTTTGACCTAACAACACCACTATTAGACATTAATATATTTATGTTAAATATCTATATTAAAATATATATTTATATGTCACTTTCAGATTTGCAAAGTGCTTTATACATATTATCTCAATAAGTGTCATTTGCAATTTAGAGGGTTTGTACAAAATGAGTGTTAAAGGGCTGTGCTGCTGATATCAAATCTCAAAAGAAAATAATTATATTCTAATTATATTCTCTCTTTATAACCCTTAATTAATTGCCCACTTGAAAACTCCAAAAGAGATTCCAATAAATTGTTCCTAATGGCAAAATTAGGCAATATTCTGATTTTCAAAATTTCTTCCATCTAAGCCAAGAGTTTGCATATTTATTGGCATTTGCTCTATTACTTATCACACCAAGCCCATAGTTCATAATCAGGAAATATACAAGCATACTTTTCTAGAAATCCCATCTTTTACGTTCAATTTTTAGTTCTGTTGTTGTTGTTGAGTAAATTATTTATGGCCATTTGGGGTTTTGTAGGCAAAGATACTGTAATACTTTAGCCCTTTCCTTTTCCAGCTTATTTGATAGATGGGGAAACTAAAGCAAAGAGTGTTAGGTGATTTGAACAGATCACACAGCTACTAAATGTCTGAGATTGCATTTGAACTCAAGTCCTCTTGACTCCAGAGTTAGAACTCTATTCACTGCATTATCTAGACATCCTTTTAGGTCTGACATATTTCTAAATATTTAATTTTTCTTATAAACCAAAGTTTGAGAGAGGAGAGAACTCAAGAATCTAATTCCATATATGAAGTATGGGATGTTCCTGTATACGTTCTAAAGAGCCAAGTGAGTCTTAGAGAGATTAGTAAAAAAAAAATCAGTGTCCAGAGAGCCACTAAGAGTCACAGTGAGCCAAGTCTTCCCGATTCCAGGCAGTCTTGTACTAGCACTGAGTCTCTCTTTCTTCCTCTTCTACAGGTGCCCTCTCTCACTGTCATTTTCCCTCTGTTTCCATCAAACAGGCACAGGGGCAAAACTTTGGTCAGAGAGATGTCTATTGTACAACAATGATGGTTGATCCTTCTAATGAATATTCTCACATTGTTCTATTCTTGATACATTCTGATGTCTGCAGGAAGGTCTACCTTTGCCTAACAATGTATACTTCTAGAGTACAGGCACATTTGTGTGTATTTTGGTGGTTTGGAACCATATGCTGTTCAATTCTTTTGTCAGTGCTTAAGTCAGCATTTTAGCATTATCTTAACGTTTCAATTACCTTACTGACAGTGACTATTTCTTTTTTCTGCTTAGAAGAAGAGCAACATCAGCTACTATTAAAGACAGTATTTGCTGCCCTGGCTACTACTGTTAGAGAATGGTGATAATGACTTGACAAATATCACATAAACAATTAGATCTGTACCATGGTGTGAAATAACCTCATTTCCCAACTATATACATTTCTGTGGACTTACCAGACTTCATCATGCTCTCAGGAACTTCATCACTGGGAAACCTCATCATCCAACAAGATCCAATCAGCCTTGAGAACCACACCTTGTTATTACTCTGACTTCTGATTTAAAAAGCTCCAAAACCTTTATTTAAAGTTTAAGATGTTCAGAAAAGTCATTTCCTCTTTTAAAAAATAGTAATTTACTTTTCTAAATACATGCAAAGATAGTTTTCAACATTTAACTTTGCAAAACCTTTTGTTCCAAATTCTCCCTCTCTCTTTCCTCCTCCTCCCTCCCCAAGAGAGCAAGTAATCTGATATAGGTTAAACATGTGCAATTCTTCTAAATATATTTCCATATTCAACCCACTGCATAAGAAAAATCTGACCAAAGGGAAAAAACACAAGAAAGAAAAAAAAAACAAGCAAACAACAACAACAAATATGAAAATATTATAAGAAAGGTCATTTCTTGACCAGCAGGATGAATACAGAGAGGCTTGGAGAGACTTACATGAACTGATGCTAAGTGAAATGAGCAGAACCAGGAGACCATTATACACTTCAACAACGATATTGTATGAGGATGTATTCTGATGGAAGTGGATTTCTTTGACAAAGAAACCTAACTAAGTTTCAATTGATAAATGATGGACAGAAGCAGCTACACCCAAAGAAAGAACACTGGGAAACGAATGTGAACTATTTGTATTTTTGTTTTTCTGCTCGGGTTATTTTTACCTTCTGAATCCAATTCTACCTGTGCAACAAGAGAACTGTTCGGTTCTGCACACATATATTGTATTTAGGATATACTGCGACATATCTAACATATATAGGACTGCTTGACATCTAGGGGAGGGGGTGGAGGGAGGAGGGGAAAAATCGGAACGGAAGCAAGTGCAAGGGATAATGTTGTAAAAAAAAATTACCCTGGCATGGATTCTGTCAATATAAAGTTATTATTAAATAAAATTTTAAAAATAAATAAATAAAAGACAAGAAAGAAAGAAAGAAAGAAAGAAAGAAAGAAAGAAAGAAAGAAAGAAAGAAAGAAAGAAAGATCATTTCTTTATTCCCCATCTGGTGATACCCATTTGGGACTTGACTTTATCATGCCCCTGTAAAAGCTTTCTTTGTTCTTCCCTTCCCTTTATTTCTCCCCCCGCTTTTCAGCTTGTTTTGTGTGTTATCTCTCCCCATTAGTTCGTAAACTTCTTGAGGGAAGAGATTATTTTGTTTTGTTTTTTGTATACCCATGGCTTAGTACATCTCTATGTACATGGCATGTGTTTTTATTCAGTTGGCATCCCCTATATCCAACTCTCTGTGACTCCATTTGAGATTTTCTTAGCAAAGATACTAGAATGAGGCAGCTCAGTGGAGCAGTGGATAGAATACTAGCTCTGGAGTCAGGAGGATCTGACTTCAACAGCAAACTCGGACACTTCGTGTCTGAGGACTTGAGGTCTGACCTCAGATGCAAAACACTTAACATATGTATGACTGAGCAAGTCATTTCACCCTATTGCTTCCAAAAGAAAAAAAATATATTGGAATAGTTTTCTATTTTCTTCTCCAGTTCATTTTACAAATGAGGAGACTGAGGCTAACAGGTGACACAGCTAATAAATGTCCCAAGCTGAATTTGAACTCATTTCCAAACTCCAGAGCCAACACTCTGTACCACCTAGCTGCCTTTGTGTGTCTGGTCCATAATAGGTGCTTAATAAATGTTTATTGACTGATTTTCCATATAGGAACTGGGATACAAAAGGAAACCAGAGGAGAGATGAAAGATAAAAAGCAAATTCAGCCTAAAAGACAAAGATTATATAATCCAAAGAGGTAATCTATCAAGCAACAGAGTAAGGAATTTTATTAGAACTCTTGAAGAGCTATATAGGAAGCAAGAAAAAAGCTCCTATCTTTGAGTAGGATAGCCAAAGACCAGGACCAGAGATAAGATAAATATATACAAGAATACACACAAACTCAAGTCCACTCTGAATGTGAAAATTCAGATTTTTCAGAATAAGAAAATATAAGAACAAATCTAATTGCTGATTTTCATTGACATTGTGAGTCATGAGGACCATGAATGTCTAAAGGAAAAAGAAGTTCATTTAGAGCTAAAATGAATGTCAAAGACCATCCAGTCCAATCCCTTCATTTTATGGATGAAGAAACTGAGGCACAAAGAAGTTAAGTGATTTGTTCAACATCACGCACTCACACAGTAGTCATCAGGAACCAAGGTCTTCTGATTCCAATCCAGCATTCACTTAATATTTTTATACTCATTTTAGAGACAGACAAATAACAGAGAAGTTTCATTATTTGCCTAATCTCACACTGGCAGTCAGTGACAGAGTTGAAATTAGAACCCATGCCTTTTAACTCCCAATCCTATATTCTATTCCACACTGTTTTGTTCATTTCTTATAATTTCTAACTTTTCTTTTAATAAAAATTATTGATATCTTGTTCTAAAATCACCAAGATTTTCCCCAGTATCCCTCTCCTATTGCCTCCCTAGAGGACCACCCCATGGAATAAGGAATATTTTTAAAGAAAAAAAAGAAAACATATATATATGTGACAATTTGAGCACAATTGCCCTCATATCTACTTCTTCAAAATCTCCTCATATTTGCACTGTACCAGGCAATGGTCTAGCAGTATTCGTAACTACACACGCACACACACTCAAAAGAAGTGAAACCTACTGATCCATAATAGAGAGCTCATAAATAAAAGATGAGAAGTCACACTAGATGGCTGCTCTAATCAGAATTATTGGACCCTAGCTCTCGGCTCCTCCACCCACTCTGATTTCCTTCCCAGTGACTGAGTTTATCTTGGACCTCAAGCCAGTTTTTGGCATCCCTCTTATGAATCCTGGTTCTAGATTCCATATTATTTGGTTTGTCCACACGCTAAAATATTCTCCACTTCTTGACTCTGTCTCACAGCTTCTCTGTAGGAAACTCTTTCACAAAGCCATCATCTCTTCAACTCAGAGGACCCTGAACTGGTGGCCATCTCATCCTGGTGACCATAAAAATGAGGTACTCAATACATTTGCTGAGTGAATGATCACAGAAACAAGTAGCATATAACAAATTATGTAAGATAAAGATTGAGGGCACAAGAGAAAAGTGGAGATGGAATTAACTGCCCCCTTACCAGTCCCTTGCAGGCACTAAGAGCTGCAGTGCCATCTCCAACTCCTGATTGTAGTACTGTGCCCTGGAAGTGGCAGGAAGAGCCTGAATGGGATTCCATCTTGGCACCTGTGAGGTTTCCATATCGTCTCTCCAAGATGTAGTTATTAAAAAGAAATCCTCGATTAACTGTCAGATTAAAAAACAGGTTCTTGTCTTCATGAGTAATTTTATAATATACTCGGTCATCTTGGTGCTCCAGATCTCTTCTTCTCCTAGCATTCCCTCTACTGGGGGCATGATGATGCAAAGCATGGGATACAAAATGTCCAGTTGCATTTACTTTTACAGGACCCACCACATGATATTCTGACAAAGTCTTGATAAAGTGTTCTGGAAGAAAAAAAAGGAAGAACACAAAATAAAATTAGTTGGAATTGGTAGAGATACAAATTAATACTGATTCTGTAGATGGGATAGGAACTGGCCCTGGGATTTAATTGGTATAGGCAAATCTTATGTGGACTCCTCAATCAACTTCAACTCCCCAGACTCAGAGTTGCTTGGAGGCATTGAATGATCAATTAACTTCTCAGAGTAACACAGACTACATGTGTCAAAGAAGAAATTTGAAGCAGATCTTCCTGGTTTTAAGGCTACCTTGTGATATCTACTGTGACATTTTCATGGCATGGAAAACTGAGTGAATTAACCAAAAAAGTTATTATTTATTAGGTGCAAAAGCCCTCTGCTAAACACAAGATATGCAAAAAGAAAAGCAAGGCAGTCCTTCTCTAGTAGCTCACATTCTAATGGAGAAGATAATAATTTCAGAGGTTTCATCTACAAGTCAGATGGAAAGGTCCCATGGAATTTAGAATATAGATGGTAATGGCTCTTCTTTATGTCATTTTCTGGATGATCCACAACCATTCCCGATACCAGACCACTTGACAATTCCAACAACTTTGGTGGCGAGAACTTCTTTGCTAAATCTTGAATACCTGTGACTACTTCCATTGAAAGCTTTGAATCTCACAATCTCTCCCACTTTAGAAGATTAAGCTCCTTTCCAACCTATTGGATATTTTTGCCACGTAAAGACTACCAACTTTTATCATCTTCTTATGTCAAGCAAAACTGGCTTTCAGTCCCTGGTTAAAATGCAGGGTTACTGACATCAGTAACCAGGGAGCAGAGTTAATAGGATTTTAAAAGGAAAATTAATAAGCAGTGCCAGAGTAAAGGGATTGGGATCTGCCATTCCTCAGGCAAACATCATCATGAACAGAACAGTTCTCATCTGGAGGGCTTCATTTAAAAAAAAACCACAAGGCCATTTGAGAGCCTCCCCTTAAGACAGACTTGGCCGAAGTACAAGAGTGTTGTACCTCACTCCCTGGAAGGTATGAAGCAATAACTGAGATCCAAGATTTTACAAATCATGCCCTTTTCTCTTTCCCCGCTATTCCCAAGAGACCTTCTCTATCCCTGTATTAACCTACTTCAAAAGCCTTTTGGCAGTGTTTCCAGTCTTCTTCCCCTACTCCATCTGCCAGGTAGATATTCTGGCCCAGATGTGATCATGTCACACTTTAGTGTAAGTATTTTTGCTGCTATGTGAAGCTCTAACTCACTTACCTGGCATTCCCCAGACAAGAACTCCATCCAAACATGACTATTTTCTGTTCCCCTAACACTTTCTGGGCTCTCTAGTCTCAATGTCTTTGCATAAAATAACCTCTATGACTAGAATGTCCCTTCCATATATACACCTATTACATTTAATACATAAATTCTCCACAAACCTTCCCTTTGTTTCCCCCCAATCAATAATGACCTTCACCCAACCCTCATGCAGCATTCCTTTTGGACCTTTCAAATGCTCTTTTCATTGCATATTGTTGTTATTTCTCTGTGTGAAACACATTCCCCTAAACTTTAAATTTCCTCAAAGCTAGAACTTATTCTCCTTTACTTTTTATCAGGAGGGAAGGGCAAATGGAACATTGGAACTAAAGTAAAGAAAACAGAGATTCGGACATTCATTATCTTTGTGATCTTGGACAAGTAACTTCATCCCTCTGACTCTCATTTATTATTTTTAAAGACTATAAGACTGAATTTGTCTGAGTTAATATTTTCCAGGAACACTGGACCTAGAGTATGCTGGAGGTCCTGAATGTATTGAAGTTGAAGCCCTCAACTGAGCTGACATAGTTTGTTATTTGCATCCCAAGCTGGATTCCCTCTGTGTATTTGGGAATCAAGACAGTCACCAGTTAGTCTGTCAAGACTGAGAAACTGCTTGCTCAGCTGAGGCCATTATGGATAAGCAGACCATTTAATCTTAATAGTCTAGTAGTTCCCAAGGAAAAGAATGAGACTTTTGCCTTAGCTTTGCTCTTCCCCTTCGGAAAGGGTTTTTGTCCTTTTCCCATCTTTACTATACCTTTCACCTTCCCATTCTATAGATCTTTAGGTGGAGATTTCTGGTATTTCCTCCTTCCTTTGTCTTTCTGTTATAAAAATACAAACTTTTATATGGATTATGAACTCTTTAGGTTTCACTTGTATGGTCTCAAAGTCATAAACCTAATTTTCATGTAAGTTTCATGAAATTGTGATTGCTTGTTGATGTAGTAGTTCAAATGAAACAATGCAAATAAATGCTTTAAAACACATTAAAATATAAAGTATTATTAGTATTCATATTTTTTGAATTCCTTTAAGTATCCTTCCTAAGTTGGCTATGCTATAGGGCAGGAAAAAAAAGATGATGAGATTTGTACACTCCTTTGAAGGAATTATTCAGTCTAACTGGGACAACAGGATATATACCTAGAGTTAATAGTTAAGATGATTAAGAATATTTTTAAAAGATAATATAGAGTTAAGTTAAAATCAGTGATTCACTCAGCAAATACTAGGTATAACATACGGGATGCAAAACTTCCTATATATTAGGCAGCAGGGAAGATGAAAAGTTAAAGATATGATGTTTAATCTTTAGAATTCACAGTGTAGTAGAGAAGGGAAATTGACACAAGCACAAACTAACTACAGCACAGCATTCCCACATAATTTTATATGGTATTACTATGTATTAGAGTATATTAAAGCAAAGTGTTAAGTGAGATCAAAAGTGGCAATCATTACAGACTAGGGAAAGCTAAAGAGGCTTCCTGGAGAAACCAAGAATCAATGCTACAGGATTTCAAAGAAAGAAGACTGGAGCAGTTTCAATATAGGTGAGATTTGAGAGGCTCTTAAATAACATGATAGAGGTTATTTTCCATTGAACTATAGCAAAAACCTAATTCAACTGAGGGAAGCATTGAAGAGTAGACGGGAATGTGGTGCTTTGCAGAAAGTTTGCCTATCATTTGCATAAAACCTCAGAGACCAAACAGTCTTTTCTCAGATGAGATTAGGTCCTGCATCTGAACTCTCTCCAGGTTCTATCACAAACACATTACCCTAGACCAGGGGTGTCAAATCCAGCCACCTTGAGGTTGCAACACTCTCAAATATTGATTGAACCAAATTCAAATATAATTGGGAAACATGTTTCATAATAAATAAAAATATAATAAAACATAAATTACATTACATTTTAAAACTAAGTCAATATGATGACACCAACAGGGATCCTTAGGTGTGGCCACTGTGGATAGAGCAAAAACCCTGAAGTCAGAAAGTTGTTGTTATTCAGTTGTGTTTTTAATCATGTCCAACTCTTCATGCCCTCATGTGGGATTTTCTTGAAAAGATCCTGGAGTGTTTTGTCATTTCTATCTGCAGCTTATTTTATAAATGAGGAAACTGAGATAAATAGTTACCTGTCCAGAGTCACACAGCTAGTGTCTGAGGCCCTTTGAACTCAGATCTTCCTGAATCTTGTCCTGCTTCAAAGGTAGCAGGGATATACTAGAGAATTTGGAATTACAGGTGTCCAAATCCTGACTTTGCTATCTCTTTTCTATCCAGGTTTAGGCGTATCACTTAAAAATTCAGTTGTCTTATCTATAATAACATTAATAATAACTTCCATTTATATGGTGATTTAAGTTTTGCAAAGCTTTGACATATTCTATCCCTTTGGAAGCTTACAAACCTGTAGTTAGTAATGATATTATTATTACCAGTTGAGAAAGGAGGAAAAGGAAGACTATATAAACTAAATGAATTTACCCAAGTAAATCTAAAAAGCAGAATTTGAACTCAAATGGTTCTAAGTATAGCCCTCAGCCCACCATGGCATATACCAGTTTAGCTCAAATCAGAGGAATCTGATAAAATAGCACTTTCTCTCTTTTTTCTCATAAAAGAGCAACAGGATGGAGTAGGTGGTTTTTAAGTTCCTTCCACTACTAAATCCTGCATTTGTAACTTGTATCACTACCCTAAATTCTTCCTATCTGGCATCTAGTGCTATAATATAAAGATAGGCTTTGAGTAATTGTTTGGTAAAATGAAATAAAATTTAAGTTGAGGATACATTGTCAAGGTTATAGAATGCCAGAATAAACAGCCTGTACTTGATGCCACAGTTAACAGGGAGTTCTTAAAGGCATTAAACCAAGAAAATGGCATGATGAAAATTCCCTCTATCTCCCCACAGTTGATGGCAATGCTATCAAAGCAGTTCATAATTTCTCAAAATCAAATTCTCTCAGATTTGCCATGAGGAAGACAGGAGGATCCATTAGCATTCATGGAATTTTCATCTGGTTGGTACATATAGAATGAATCAGAGAAGAGAGATTGGAGGTGAGATACAGATTAGGAAATTATTATATTAATCAGTGTCTCAGAGGATAATACTCAATGTCTTTGCTAAATCAAAATATATTTAGCTTGGGACTCCCTTAAAAGACATCTAAGATGGAATGAAAACTGATTTTTGTCTATGAAAAGTCATTCACTGTCTAACTCTCTGGTCTCACCTGTTGCTTAAAAGTTAAATTAGAAATCAAATTATTTCCAGGTATTATCCAGAAGCTGATTTTGACTATGTAACAATTTGAATAAGATATTTGATTTAATCAAACAAATCAACCAATAAGTATTTTAGTTATTAAGCACTATGCTAGGTATGAGAGATGCAAATACAAAAGGAGATAGTCCTTGTCTTCAAAAAGATTACATTCTATGAGGCTAAACAACATGTACACAAAAATGTTTGAATTTACTATATATACATTATATATATGTAAGTATATACATAATATGTAAAGTAATATATTGCTAATATACATAACTATGTGTTATATACTATATATTGGCATATATTACAACAGTATACAGATACATTATATATATATATGCTACTAGTACAATAATAGTATACATAAAATATTATGTTATTCATACTATTATATACTATGTGTAGTATTATCTACTATGTATACATATTAGACTATTACATATAACATATTATATAGCATATATATGCTATATAATTATAGTATCATACTAATATATATGTATAGTATGTAATATATATTCTATGTGTATATATACCAGTAGTATGCTATAATTATATTTTATATATTATATATTACATATATACATACATAATATTATATGTGTATGTGCTGTATATTATATGTATGCATGTATAATGTGCATGTGCATTGTGCATGTATACACATGCACATACAATATTATATGTGCAATATAATACTTTATATATTATATATGTATGTGATGTTCTCAATAGAAATACGAATGTTCAGAAGTGGGCTGAGTGTAGGAGGAAAAAATAAATATTCTGATTTGGATGTGGTTAGTGTAAGATTCCTGGGTCAATCAGATTGAAAAGTTTAATGGGCAATTGGAAATGATGAATCACAGTTTAAAAGAGACACCAGAACTGAAATGCTAGAATTAGGACTCATTTGCATAGCAATTATAACCCAGGGGAGCTTTGAGGTCACCAAGAAGGAGAATGTAGAAAAAAAGACACCTAGGAAAAGGCTTTGTCTGTCCATAGCCTGGACTAGACTGACTTTATGCATACTGCTTAACTTCATTAGAATTTAGCTATTTGGGGGGGCAGCTAGGTGAAAGTGGTTAGAGCATCAGCCCTGAAGTCATGGGAACTTGAGTTCAAATCTGCCTTAGACACTTAATACTTCCTAGCTGTGTGACCCTGAGCAAATCACTTACCCCCAACTGCCTGGAAGGGGGGAGAATTTAGCTATTGTCACTTATAAAAAGGGAGGTGATGATATGAGGTATCTGAATTGTATGAAATGAGATTATTTTCTCCTGCTTTGCATAAAAGGAAGAACATAAGAGAATAATGAATGGAAGACAGTTACTCTATATTATCGCTATCCATTCATAATAATGAATGAAATGAAAGTTATTACATATAAGAGTTACCTATTTATAAGTTATATTCTCTTACTAGACTGTAAGTTCTGTGAATGTAAGAACTATATATTATTTAAATTTTGTATGTCATGTGTGTTGGAGACATTTAAGGTAGGAAGCATTGAATTTGGGGGGAAATGACCCACATTTTTTATCTTAGAAGTATGAACTCCCAAGGAAGAAACACCATCCACCAATGCAATTTAGAACCAGCTGTACAACTTAAGAGAGCACTGAGAAAGCAAATAACTTGCTCTGGGTCACACAGCCTATATGTCTCAGAGGCAGGACTTGAACCTAGGTATTTCTTCCTTCCTTGAAGCCAATTTTCTCTCCAACATCCCCATATGCCTCAGAACTGCAGGCATCAGTATTTAGTGAATGTTTGTTGATCTACATTAGATTTTGACCCATTTCATATAATAAAAATCTAGAACTGGTAGGGAGGCATAAATGACCTACTCCAAATCCTATACTTTATTTACACACAAGGAAGCAAAGAACTCAAAGTCTAAATGACCAGTTTAAGAGGAAATATGGCAAGATTCCTGTATGTGGAGTCGGAGGCTCTGGATTCAAATTCCAGCTTTTCCTCCTATGCCTCTGTGATACTGGGCAAGTCTGTTAACTACTCTAGATTTCAGTTTATAAAATGAGAGGGGCCAAGTAGATAAATTCTAAAGTCTCTTACATCTGTAAATCTATATTCCTAATGATTACATTGATAAGCTGGAGAATATTCAGAGACGGGAAATCAGAATGGTGAAGGAGCTTGTCTGTACTACTTGAGAATGAGCTAGAAAAAGTAGGGAATAAAAAACTCAGTAGAAGAATAGAAGAGTCTTTCTTAACTGTGTTGAAATATTTCAAGGACTGTCATGTGGAAATGCAATGGGATTTGTTCTATTGGTCCCCAGACAACAGAACTAGGAGTAACAGATGGAAGTTGCCAGGAAACAAATTTAGTGTCATCATTAGGGAAGAAAAAAAATCTTCCGTACGAAATTGGAATGGGGTACCTCAGGAAATAGTGAATTTCAAGCAGAGGATGAATTACCACTCATAATATATTTTGTAATAGAGGTCCCTTCTAAAGCAAAACTCCTATGATTCTGTGACTTGTCCAAGATTGCTCAACAATTTATTGGCAGAACCTGGGCTAGAACCTACATCTCCTGACTTTTCATCTAACAGTTTTCCCACAACACATTAGTTTGTCATATCTTTAGTTCATACTAACGAGCAACTTCACCATAATTGATGCTACTTATAAGTAGATAGACTAGGTAACCACTAATCTGTGCCTTAAGGAGGCACAAAAAACACTTTTCCTACATGGTCTTCCAGAGCATCTCCCTCATCTCCCTCCTCTCCCATGTGGACTGAAATAGCCACCACTGAAGTCATTTCCTTGAGGCAAAAAAAAAAAGGCAAAAATACATTTTGTCCTTATTTTTTCTTGTTTCAGCAATGATCAGAGACCAGAAACATGGGATTAAATTCTGGTCCCCAAGGGTGGGGAGTCACTGCATATTGGAAAAATCTACCAAGAATTGAGCAACCACTGCACCCCCTACATTAGCCCCAGACATAACAATACCTGAACTCAGGAGATGGGGGCATTCAGAGCAGCAGGCACGTATATAATTCATGGATTCTTAAGTGCCAGGACCTACCCTTAAAGAGATATATTGTCTTTGCTCATATTCTCAATTTACACAATCTTATAAAAACGGGACCATGTGGCCAAGCAGTGGCAATCCACAATCCCCGTTCTAGAGAAGAGTTCCTAAGCAGCACCAGAATCTTAATTATTTAACAACCCCAAGTCTAAGAGTTCTGAAGCTCATTCTGCAATTGAGAAATGGAAGAGTTCCTTTTCTCTAGCAACCTCAACTACAAGTATTTAGACTTCAAAAGAAAGGAAGAAGAACTTGGGTAGAACTTAACTAATAGAGACAGAAGAAAACCTGAACAGAAGCAGCTACACCCAAAGAAAGAACACTGGGAAATGAATGTGAACTATTTGCATTTTTGTTTTTCTTCCTGAGTTATTTTTACCTTCTGAATCCAATTCTCCCTGTGCAACAAGAGAACTGTTCGGTTCTGCACACACATATTGTATCTAGGATATACTGTGACATATTTAACATATTTAGGACTGCTTGCCATCTGGGGGAGGGGGTGGAGGGAGGGAAGGGAAAAATTGGAACAGAAGAGAGTACAAGGGATAATGTTATAAAAAATTACCCTGGCATGGGTTCTATCAATAAAAAGTTATTTTAAAAAAAGAAGAAGAAGAAGAAAACCTGAAATCCAGATTTCTGAACATCAGAAAATCATCCTCTGTGTCTCTCCATTATTGCATCTTATTTGGCCAGAGCAAGACTGATGAAAAGGAAACTGATATTCTAGTTTACTGCCCCCCCCCTCCTCTGGTAGTTTCCCTTCCAAGAGGAGTACAACTTCTCAGAACAATAAGTGCTAAAAGGTCTAAGTAGGTCTCTGAGTTAAAAGTGGGACCTACCAGATCAAAAGTAAGATTACAATCACTCCTATTAACTCCAAGTTTGTTTTCTTTATGATGGAAATACAAACCACAGCATGAGGCAATAAATCTGGTATACTACATAGGGCCCTAAAAGACAGGAGTATTTGCTGAAGAAGGAAGAAAATTGTAATTGATTATTAATGGATTATTATGAATCCTTTATGTCATTTTTGTATTTTCTGTGATGAGATATAAAAATTTTTCTGCATTCCACTCTCCTCCCCATCCCCCCAAAAAGTCCCAAAATCAAGTTACAGAAATAGAGACTATTTAATCTGCAGAAGGCCACTCTTGAAATAAATATATATTAATTGTGGAGGAAGGGGAAATTCTATGTATCTAATCTCCTAGATTTGCTAGTTTTTGTAATATAAAACAGAGAGCAGTGCTCTGAGAATAAATAAAGTTGACTATATCAATATCTCCAGTAGGGAGGGGAGAGTCAAAAAGGAGTTGGATGTTAAAAGGAAAAACAAACTTCTACTTCACAGTCACATCCCTATACAACTACTGCACAATTAAAAAGAGAATGATAGAATTGTGCTAATGGTATTAGATTTAATCCATCTACATATGCCTGAGGCTTGGAAACTCTACTTTTTCACTAAAAATAAAATGCAATTAATTCATTAAATTGATTTTTAAAAACCTGTGTGTGAAATTAATGGCACAAATGAGTACAAAGTAGTCACCTTTTCTTTCTCCAACAGGATCAAAACAGTTCAAAAATATTTTCCAAAATTGAATTCTCTCTGCCTTGCTTCAAGGAAGACTGGAGAACCATTTATTATTTTTAGTCCCACTTTACAGAGAGAATAAGAAGAAGTATCATATCCAGTTTACATAAAAGTAGTCAGTAGTACTATTATTGGCAGTAACTATACCTGTTTAGACATTGTTTTAAGATTAGGAAAATGGATGTGAGATAGAGCTGGAATCTAACAGGAGAGGGATGTTTCTTTGAAGCAAATTATATGCAAATGTCATGGGAAACACTTTCTGAATTTCTTTATGATGCTGCAGTACAAAAACTGTTCAAAGAATAGCTAATACTGCTATTTTAAACCTAGGGTAGGAGATGGATATCTGGACCATTTTTAAGGCTAGTGACTCCTTGACCCACATCTCTGTTCCTGCAACAGGGCATGCCGATTCCTAGTGAATTATGGAGTTTTGCGGCTAATCCCTCTTAAAACCAAAGCAGATGAGTCCTCCAGCTGTGTTTGAACTTTCCGAGGTAGGCCAGGGCAATCTTTCCGGAAATTCTAAATGAAGACAGACGAGCCAGCACTTCATCAAAGTGCCCTACCCCGGGTGCCTCCAGAATCGGAGGACATCTGGAAGTTGGAGAGAATACTTCAGCAGAGATGAAGTTCCTTCTGTATGACCTTTTACTCATCACTAAGCAAAGCAACAACACCCTCTGGACTTCTGAGGCAAGTTACAAGCACAGGGAAATGCAGAAGGAAGAGCTCCACATCAACTGATAAATGACCCTTTACACATTTTGTCCACACCTAATACGTCGGACTGACAGGGCATATCACCTAGGGCAAAAAGTTTCTGAAAGGGACCAGCTGTGATGGGGAGGAAGGCAAAAATGGGAGAGCTGGATCAAGGAATTTCTCCAAAAGGAGGGGAGAGGAGCAGGGTGTGTGTGTACTTTTAAGCACACTCGCACACACATACGAGACCAATTCTTTCCAGGAAAGCAAAACACAGCCAAGCTTGCTCAGCAGGGGTGGGATTATATTTGGACTACGCTGATATGGAGTTTGCAACAACAAAAAATGTAGCTGAGAGCTGCCCGTTGGCAGGATTCTCCAAGAAATCTGATGATTTTACATATTCGGGATCTGAAGAATTTGGATTTTGAAATAGTGCTGCATTCAAAGGAGCGATAATTAAATAGAGGGCCAGGTTCCCATTCCATCGATTTCTCAAGGATTACTTTATCACGGGTATGCGTGGAGTCGGGATGTTAACTGTTTCCCTTCCAGCCTTGGATGGGTATTAATGATCTCTCACTGGGACAACTCTGAAACAACCTTGATTATAACCTCTCTTCCACCCTTACCCCGAAATAAGTGCCTTCCACCTCTGGGGACGGCGTTTCCCCCTTCTCCTCCCTCATTTTTTATGTGTATCTCTTGTGTGTGTGCCGTTAGATTGGATTGGGGCTGGGGAGGTGAGGGAGCAGGGAATCGCCTGGAAGGGGGAAAAAAGTACAAGCTTCCCAGCTTTCGTATTTCTAAGCACCATTGTTTGCAGAGAAGAAGGAGAAAAGTCACTAACCTTGCCTCTTGTCCGGAAAGGAAAACGCGCCTGGCTGAGGCTGTCTGTCATTGCACAGCGCCTGAAAGTCAAGGAACTGGACTACAAGGAAAATGTTTCCGACCCAGTTCCTCGGGACCCATGGCATGATTCAGTTGTTGGGAAGAGTGAAAGGGAAAGAAAAAAGAAAAAAGAAAGAAAAGGCAAAACTACTAAGTTTTGCACTTAGCTTAAGTAATAAAGTCCGTGCATGTGGCTAGGCAGAATGAGACTGAGGGACATAGCCCTGGGGTGATCAAGAAGCTGGTGCGAGCAGCAAAGAATGACTTTTTTGCATCGAGAGGGGCCAGTTACCTTTCTAGCCCCTACTTTCCCTCCTCCCCCCTCCTCATTTTCCCTCCCTGAAAGGGGAGTGATCAAGCCAACAGTGTCTGCTTTCTTGGGAGTGTGGGTTGGGTCAAAGCAAAAGGGAGCCGCCCAGGGCCACCCCGCTCCCCCCGCACCCCCCCCCTCTTTCTACACACACACACCCGACCCGCGCAGCCATTTGCAGGACCCAAAGCTTTGCTTGGGCATTTCTCCCCGGGGCTCCCCTCCCCAACTCTTTCAGTCCCGCCCAGAGGCTCTGGAGAAGCCTACTGATCCAAACCAAATAGGGGAGGCTTAGAAGCGTTATCCTGGGCTGGAGGAGGAGGCAGTTTGGGGGGAGGTTAGGGTTCTGCTGGGCAGAAAAGGATAGGAAAAAGAGGAAGCCCTCAAACCTAGGATCTCGGGGCAACCCCGCAGGTAGGGATAGAAAGGGACACTTTTCCCGCCTACTCTGTTGTCTTTTCTCTTAGAGGTCCGGAAAGCGTCATTCACAACCTCATCCTTCTCGCCGATTTTATTTCTCCTGTCTCTATCCCGGGTGAGCTCGAATTCGTTTTATGACAGAGGACTGGGCAGCTTTCTTTCTTGATCAAGAGATCAAGCACAATAGACATTAAACTAGAAGACTACAGCTATGAATAATAATTTTTTAAAAGTTGTCTTCGAGACTAGTTTGAACTAGGTTTGAGTTATACCAGAAAGTATTAGCTGTTTATTGACTTCACTTGTGGCGCACTCTTGACTCACCTGCTGATGAGTCCTGCCTTTTAGTAGTTCTAACCGGCAGCCCAAGAGCCTGAGAAGTTATCCCCCACCCCCCGGCCAAAGCAAGGTAGTTCAACTCCAAAAGAGAAAGGTCTTTACGATCTTGAGCTGGCTGGCCCCTGAAAAGTTGACTCACTCTGAAAAAGACCAGTCTGACCTAAGCCACATCGAGACCAACAATTCACTTCTGTGTAGTGTAGCGTGTGCCCCTAACCTCCCATCCAAGGCAAAGAGAATAAGGTAATAAACTCACGTTTATAAGTGCTTAAATTTAGAGCTGGAAGACGTTAGAGAGATGAATGGGAAAATAGAGGTCCAGATGAATTCCAAGATTGCACTGGTATTAAGTGACTGTCCTTTACCCCCAAATCCTCAATATTTTCCATTGTTTCTCCTAGAATGTGACTTAAGAGCAAGTAGTTGTCATAAGTCCTGTGACAAGAGAGAAAAGATAACACAGAGCTTTTTGCTAATAAACTTAGCATTAATGATACTGAAGGTGTGTCATATTTCACAGAACTGTTAGCTTCAGTTTCCTATCTGTAAAATGGGGGTAGTTTGTGTATGTGCATATTATGTATATTCATGCATATGTGTAGGTGTGTATAGTATATATATGCATATCCATTCATATTTGTGTGTGTGTGCACACCCTCATAGTTAGGCAACATAGTAGATAAAATATAGAACCTGAAGTCAGAAAGACTCAGCTTCATGAGTTCAAATATGTACTCAGACACTATCTGTGTGACTCCGTGTAAGTCACTTAACTCTGTTTGCCTCAGTTTCCTCATCTGTAAGATGTTCCAGAGAAGGAAATGACAAAACAATCCAGTATCTTTGCCAAGAAAACCCCAAGTGGGGTCACAGAGAGTCAGACACAACTTTAAAATGACTAAACACTAAATATGTGTATATTAGATTCCTCATAGAAATCTATAAAAAGAGAGGCTTTATCCCACTATAATATTAAACTTGACCACAAAAATAAACATTAGGAAGACTACTGGAGGAATTCGGTACAAATTAATACTTAATACTACCTTTGTAATTATGGGCGGGAAATCACATAATTTCATTGGGTCTTTGTTTCCTCACCTGTAAAATGAGAAAATTATATTACATGGCTTCTAAGGTCCCATCCAGCTCTAAATTTACCAACTACAGTATGAACTATGATCTAAGGATGCCAACATCTTTAGATGTTGAAAATTGCCATCTAGAGTAAGTCTAGAAGAGGCCAAAAGTGGGGCTATAGCATTTGTTGTCACGACAACATGTCCTCAGCTAATCTATTTCAGTGTATATCAGAGGGGGGTCCAAAGCATCCACTCTGGCAAAACCCTGGGAAAACAAGCACAGCTGTAGATTATTAACTGGAAGGATTAAGTGGGTTTGGGTTAACTTGGAATTAGCCAACTTTTCCCTGGAGATTATACAAATTGAACTAGATCCTATGACATGAACACAGAAGCTGGAAGTGACCTTAGAGATCTGACTATACTGGTTTATGTGCAGTCCTGAGGGAGGATGGAAAGAGGTTTGAGAAATGGAGGTTCTAAATTGAAGAACCAGCTGAGAAATTTATTAGCCATGTGACCTTAGTTTCCTAAGAGTGAGGCTTAGTTTCCTAAAAGAGGAAAATAATACTTAACATATGTCACAAAGTTTTTATAATGAAAGTATTTTCTAAGCTTTAACATACTATGGAAATGTGAGCTGTGTAAAACTGGTAGATAATAACATCAACTGAAATTCCTATTATTGTCTTTAGATTTAAAGAGAACTTTACTCTTCACCACCCCCTCATTCCCTGAAATGCACACTATGAGGAACAAATTATCCAATTTTTTTTTATCTTATAGATGAAGAAAGTCAATCTGAGAGGATTTAAGTATCTTACTCAGGGTCATATAGTTAATAAATTTTAGTGCCAGGATTTAAACCCATTTTCCTTGGTTCCAAACGCCATATAAATTGACTTTGTACGGTCTTTCTGAGTATTCTTTATTTCAAATGGAGAGAAGATTTGGGTCCCATGCCTAGTGAACTGAATCATCATTTTCAATTTAAGAATCCTAATTCCTCTCTTACCTTGTATCTTTCCTAACTTCAAAGATCTAAAGCTTTGAAGTATCAGTGTTTTCACTATCCCTTGGCTATGGTCTCACCATTGGCTCATTACTGACTGGAAGAAAAACAGCTATTGTCCAAGTAATCTTGAGAATTCGTGAAATCCCACCAAAAGTAAACTGATAAATGTTTAACAACCATTTTTTTTTGTCAGCAATAGGATATGGCATGATAGCATGTCGTACTTTTAAGTTTAATCTGCTTTAATATTTTTCCATCACTTTCACAAATCTAGACAATCACCAAAACAATAAATCAAGCTCTGATTTATACTACCCATTTCTGAGGTAAATGATCACACTGAAAAAGTAATAATTGGGAGCTTATTTGAACTGACTGCAGCACAACCCTGGCCTTAAGGGTATTTCTGAGAATAGCATGCTGGAGTATGGTCAAGAGAGTTAGAGAAAATAAGAATGGCTTTACTTATAGGCCTAGAATTTAGGGTTATTCTACTACATTCAGTATTTGGTAATCTGTCATGCTAGAGTCCAATAGACTCTCAGAGAGCAATAATAACATTGTTGAGGACAATATCATCTCCCAGTTTCAGAGGCTAATAACTGAGGTAGCATCTTCTACTCTTCATTTTATCTCACTCTATAACCAGTGTGTTGCCAAATTTTGTCAATTTTGCCTTCTGGTTGATTATTTTTATCAACATTTTGTTTGATTTGATAGTGGTAAGGTTTTCTTTTTTTCTCTGATTTCATTTTTTGCTCAAGTTTTGTTCCATTTTCACTTTACATCTATGCACATGATTTGATTGTTCATGAACAACTTCACAAGTCTTATGTCCTACAAAATGGAACAGCATTAATGGCATGGCTTACTTTCATACTCTGATATAAGGATATAAATTAAAATCCTTAAGAAAACTAATAAATAAAATGACAGAATAATTGTTTTATTTATTAAAGCTATTTTCTAAATTTAGCATGATGCCATCAATTTGCTTAAATTACAAAAAAGCTTTCTCCTCCCCACAAAAAAAAAATTAGTATCTCAATCTATTACCAGGCAAATAGTTAATAAGTTAATGGCATGGCTTACTTTCATTACTTAATTTTCCAATATCCTCTTCTTGTCTAAATATTATCTTTGATTTCCACAATAGTAGATAATTACTCATCTTTACCTACTCATTTAATACCTCACCTACCACAATAAACAAAAAGTTGGAAATAATTGAAATGACTAAACAACAGCAGACCTATCTATATCCCCTCTAACTCTAGAATGTTTAATAACGACTCCTTCTCCATTCATAGTTATACTTGACATTTGTGAAATGTTTTAAGCTTGCCAAGTACCTTAGATACATTCTCATTTATTCCTCACAATTTACAAGTTAGGTATTGTTATCACCCCCATTTTATAGGTGAGTCTTTCTAGAAAGATTGACTGACTTGTCCAGGTTCACAAAGCTCATTAGTGCCTGAAGCAGAATTTGAACTTCTTAATTTGCCAGTTATTTATAGAGGATAACTTGTTAATGAAAAGGAGCTAATGCCCAAATCTGACTTCTCTCTTAGGTAACATACATGTACTTTAACAGTGACCTTCAAGAGATAAACCCTCTGCTTTTTTCAAGCCTCAAATAATGAGTAATGCTAAGAATTTATAGGACACGTAGAGGGAAAGAAGATGTAATAAACTGGTATACCTCCACACTCACTCTTAATTGGTTCCAGAAGGCAATGAATGGCAAAAATGAGTACCATATGAAATTTTCCCATAAGGGGTACATCTCCAGTCTGTAACCTAGCTATTACTCTCCACTAGCCTCTTCCCTTCTTGACCCAACTCACTTTCTAAAAAGAACCATTATATGGGTACTACTCTACCCCACACCATCCAAGCAAGGCAGGGGAAGGAGGAAAGGCTAACTGGATGTGCGGATGAAAGCTATGGTTCCAGCACCTGCTGCCCAGAGCTCTGACCACCTTGGGGCTTAGGGCTGCCAGGAGTCCTGGGTCCTCCTCTGCCTCTCCAGCCACTGCTGCTTGGACCATTACCTCTGCTCCTATCCCAGCTGCTTGCTTCTCTTCCTACTGAGTATGCTAGCTACTTAATGTCGCTTTCAGTATTACTGTTTTGAGAATCTGGAGACTATATGCTACATTATCATAGAAGATTGAGGAAGACCTCAGATCTGTGACTTCAACACCAAGAACTTCAACCTACAGTCTTCACGCCAAGCCTTCTCTGGAGAAGAGATTCCCAAGCCAAGGGCAATAGCAATGGCAGCAGGATCTGGACATTAGCCTTGTACAACCTCACTTTCCTACTGGTCAATGAAGATAACAATTAAGACAACAAATATGAAACAAGTGTCAAGTGCTGAAGCATTTTTCTAGTCAAAATGCTTCCAATCCCAAATTGTTTCAAAGCAGATGAGTGCCAATGTACATCAGTATTTGGGGTAGATAAACCTTTCTATACCCCTTCCAGTTCTAGAATGTTAAATTATTATTTACCCTTTCCCCATTCATAGTGGGAAGGTAACTGTCAAAGTGGACAAAACAACTGATCTGGAGTTAGGAAGTACTGAGCTTAAATCTAGTTTCAGACACCTACTAGCTGTGTGACCCGGGGAAAGTCACTCAATGCTATTTGCCTCCATTTCCTCATCTGTAAAATGAGCTGGAGAAGGAAATGGCAAAACATCCTAATGTCTTTGCCAAGAAAACTCCAAATGTGATCACAAAAAGTTGGAAATAATTGAAATGACTAAACAACAGCAGACCTATCTATATCCCCTCTAACTCTAGAATGTTTAATAACGACTCCTTCTCCATTCATAGTTATACTTGACATTTGTGAAATGTTTTAAGCTTGCCAAGTACCTTAGATACATTCTCATTTATTCCTCACAATTTACAAGTTAGGTATTGTTATCACCCCCATTTTATAGGTGAGTCTTTCTAGAAAGATTGACTGACTTGTCCAGAAAGATTGACTGACTTGTCCAGGTTCACAAAGCTCATTAGTGCCTGAAGCAGAATTTGAACTCAGGACTTTCAAAAACTCTTCTTCAGAGTTTTCTTCTTTATTCCATGAGGATCTCATTAGGAAAATCTTTTTTTTTTTTAATCCTAGGCATTTTATTTTTTTAATTTATTTATTTTTAATACACATTGTTTTATGAATCATGTTGGAGAGCTAAAGGGAAAAGCCATGGGAAAGGAAAAAAAGAACAGAAAAAAGAAGTGAACATAGCATGTGCTGATTTACATTCAATCTCCATAGTTCTTTTTCTGGATGCAGATGGCATTTTTGTCCAAAATCTACTGGGATTGCTTTGGATCACTGAACCACTAAGAAGAATCAAGTCTTTCATAGTTGATAATAGCACACTTTTGTTGTTAGTGTGTACAACATATTCCTTTATCTGCCTATTTTGCTCAACATCAGTTCATGTAATCTTTCCAGGCCTCTCTAAAATCAGCTTGTTCATCAATTTTTATAGAACAATAATATTCCATTACCTTCATGTACCACTGTTTGTTCAGCTATTCCCCAAATGATGGGCATCTACTCATTTTCCAATTCTGTTACCACAAAAAGAGTTGTTACAAACATTTTTGCACATGTGAGTCTTTTTCTTCCTTTATGATTTCCTTGGGAAACAGACCTTCCTGGGAAAATCTTACTTCCCCAAAATCTTTGCTTGCTTTAAGGTAGGTCATAAGCTCTAATATCAAAATGTTTGCTGAATCCCTCAAAATACTTTACTTCTTGAGAACACACATGGAATAAGTGAATTTAGAATCTTTACCTACTCATTTAACACCTCAACCACCACAATAAACACGTATTAAATCAGGGCTTCTTAAATCTTTTCTACTCTTAATCCCTTTTCACCTGATAATTTTTCACATGAGTCTGGGTATATAGGTATAACAAGTCAGTGTGCAAATCAAACATTAATTGAAAATAAACAATAATTCACAACTTTCACATTTCAGTTACAAGACCCCTTGTGGGGATGCAAACCACATTTTAAGAAGCTGGGTATTAAATGACTCCTAAATTCAAGTCACTATGCCAGGTACTGAAATGTAGCAGTATTCAGTCTGAAATGATTGAGAAGATCCTCTTGGAATTCAGTTCAGTTCATCAAATATTTAGGTAACCAGTGAAAGATCTAAAGGTTGGATTAGATATGTTTCCTGCTTCAAAAATATTAAAGTTTAATTGAAGAAATAAAGTATCAATATATAAACTATAAATAACACTTTGTTATATTAAAAATATTACAAAGTCACACTTGATTAAGCACTACATGAGTCCATGATAGGATTCCATCCCCCATTTCAATTAATGTCTATAACAGAATGCCCAGAAGTCAATCACAAGACTAATCTTAATGGTAGCCACTTTTAATGATAGTCTAGACCTAATCCTTTTATTAGCAGTGAACTCCTCTCTAATTGGTAAAAGAAGAAACTAGGTGTTTGGCTGATATGGTTTCACTCCTTTGGGGCTATCAGTAAAAATTGCAAGCAAGTCTCAAAGTTGAAGATTTGGGGTCTCACAGGAAAACTTTCACCTATATCCCAAAGAGAGCATCAATGGCAAAAAGAGGGAATTTCTTTCTTCTTCCTTTTCTCTACTGGCCTTGAGCCAAAATATCTGAGTTATTAAACCAGTAAGAAAAAATTAATTCCATATAGCCAAGAGCTGTTTTGGAGAAGCAGTCATTTGTGGGAGGAGGCAACTTCTGAGAGCATAAGTCATTGTGGCAGAGAGAAGTGCTGTAAACTGAAGAAAGGAGTAAACCCTGGGAACTTAGCTGAGCAGTTTTCCCAGCACAGAACTATAGCCAAAGAGAAACAAGTAAGAATTCTACAAAACAGAAAGTACTTTTAGTACCACGAATTTAATTACCTTTTATTATTACATTTGTATTTTACATGTGTATCTCACTACCATTGTCATTTAATCCCACTCTTTACTGGACATATTTATATTTTTGTGGAAGAGAGCACCTCAGATTTACAGGAAAATTATTTTTGTACCAGTTTTTCTTACTTTTCTACCTTAACAAATACCTCTGCTAAAGGTTAATTATTTCCACTGGCTGTTTGTTAAAGGAAGCACACTAATAGGGGCTTGTGAATTGGTACAGCAGGGATAGCCACTTACAGAATTACCCCTCTAAAAGAACTTAAAAGTAGATAGTCACTCCTCACTCCTCAGAGAATCTGATATAAGTTCCATTATAAATTGGCCAATTAGGTGATGCTGTAAATAAAGCACAAAACTTGGAGTGAAAAGAACTGAATTTGGACTCTGCTTTGGACACTAGCTATGGAACTCTGGACAAGTCATTTAACTTCCCTATGCTTCAGTTTTCACATCTGTAAAATGGGAGTAATAACCCCACAGGGTTGTTATAAGAATCAAAACATTTGTAGACCATTTTGAAGACTTAAAAGTGCCATATAAATGTTAACTATTATAACTGTTATTAAGCACTTCTATATTAAGCACTTCAGAGGAAACATTAGGAATATAAATATGATTTAAATAATGGATGAGTTTAGATAAGGAAGAAATTATCTTACTTATAGCAGTTAAAGTTGGGAGAATTCTTGCTTCATTGAGCTAGGCCTTGAGGGAAAGAGGGAAATTCAGTTAGACAAAGGGAAGTGGGGGCTAGTAGTGGAGAGACTCCAGACAGGAACATTGCATTACAGCAAAACCACAAAAGTAGTAAGAAGATATAATGTGTATTTGTAAGCCAGTAATTGAAATTTTTTTGGCTTAAACAAAATAATTTATGTAAGGGAATAGTGGAAGACAATTACTGTTCACACTTACACAACACTTTAAAAATTGTTCTCATAGCAATTCTGTAAAGGATGTAGTACAAGTATTATCTCCACTTTACAGATGGGAAAACTG
Organism: Antechinus flavipes; assembly: GCF_016432865.1. Lineage (NCBI taxonomy): Eukaryota > Metazoa > Chordata > Mammalia > Dasyuromorphia > Dasyuridae > Antechinus > Antechinus flavipes. Next base: position 343,429,903 of record NC_067398.1, on the reverse strand, counting down.
AAGCATAGAGAGCTTAAGTGATTTATCTGTGGCCATAGACCTATTAACAGGACCAGGCATAACTCAAATTTCTGAATTCTGAATGAGAATTTCTAATTCCAAAACTTTCATTTCTTCTACCACACCACACCATAAAAGATTGATAAGGCCTTGAAGGTCAGCCAGACTTCTCTATCCTAGCAAAAGATAGTAGAAATCTATGCAGAGTCATTTCTGACACTGATGCTTCAGGAGGACAAATGCTTCGAGTCTTTTTTTCATTAGCAGAGAGAGAAATTTACTCAGTCTGGGAGACTATTGCTGTTTTGTCAATCACAACAATAATAATAGCTAGCATTTATTTGTATGGTGCTTTAAAGTTTGCAATATATTTTACATATATTATTTGATCCTTAAAAAGAATTGATTCTATTATAACCAAATTCTGGAACTCCCAGGTCAAGGAGAAAATATTGCAAGCATCCAAGAGAAAAAAAATTTCAAGTCTGATGGAGCCACAGTCAGGATAACACAAGATTTAGCAGCTTCTACATTAAAGGACTAGAGGCTTGGAATATGATATTCTGGAGAGCAATGGAACTAAGATTACAACCAAGAATCACCTACCCATCAAAAGTGAGTATAATCCTTCAGACTAAAAGGTGGTCATTTAATGAAACAGAGGATTTTCAAGCATTCATGATGAAAAGACCAGAACTGAATGGAAAATTTGATTTTTAAATAAAGGACTCTGGAGAAGCATAAAGAGGTAATCAGGGAGGTGATATCATTAGGGATTTAATAAGATTTATCTGTTTGTAGAGGTACATGGAAGGATTGTCTTGTAACTCAGAATGTTCTCATTATTATGGCAGTTAAAAGGAGTATATATAAACAGGGACATGGGTGTGAGTTGAATATGAAGGGATAATATATATTTTTTAAGATAATGAAATTGAGGAATGAGAGTGGAATGTATAGGAAGAAAGGGAAAGGGAGAAGTGGAATAGTGCAAACTATCTGCCATAAAAAAGAGACAAGAAAAAGCTTTTACAGTGGAGGGGGAAAAGAGGAGGAGAGAGTGAGTGAACCTTACTCTCTTCAGAATTGACTCAAATAGGAAATAACATACTTATTAGGGGTATAGAAATCTATCTTATCCTACATAAAAATAAGAAGGGAATGGGATATGGGAAGAGGGTGAGGATGATAAAAAAAGAGGGAATATTGGGGAAGGAAGTGGCCAATAACAATGTAATAGCAATATTCTGGGTTGATAAGCTATGAATGAGTTTGCTATTCTCATTAGTACAATGATCTACGACTAGTCTGAAGGACTAATGATGAAAAATCCTATCCATACCCGGAGATTTAATTCTGTCTGAATACAGATTGAAGTATTCTCTTTCTCTCTCTGGAGAATGTTCTTCTGGAAATTGATTTGAATAACTTCACATATGCTTTATTAATAGAGGTTGGGAGTTGGTATGAGAGAGAGAATTTAGAACTCAAAAGTTTAAAAAAAACAAATATAAAAATTATTGTAAATGTAATTGGGGAAAATATTAAGTAAATTTAAAAAAAAAAGAATTGATTCTTGAATCAGAGTTGGTATTCAGCACTGGTTCTGAACTCTGAGAATCTGAATCCAAATCCTACCTCTGAAAGTGGGTCTCATTCTCTTCTATAAATTGAGGAGGCTGCAGCAGACAGCCCCTGATGTTTCATATAGTTTTCAGACTGATCATTCCAGCCCTGAGAAGTGAAGACAACACTCACTATTTCTTTCCTTTTTTAACTTTTAATAGTATTTTATTTTTTCCAAATATGTGCAAAAATAGTTTTCAACATTCACCTTTCCAAAATCTTGTGTTCCAAATTTTTCTCCCTTTTTCTCCTCCCTCTCACTCTCCAACACGACAAGTAATCCAATATAGGTTAAACATGTGCAGTTCATCTAAACATATTTCTATATTCATCATGCTTTGAAAGAAAAATTAGATTAAAGGGGGGAAAAAGAATGAGAAAAGAAAAAAACCAAGCAAACAACCACAAAGAAAAAAAGGTGGGACTACTATGCTTTGAGTCTCTATAGTTCTCTCTCTGGATTCAGATAACACTTTCTATCCCAACTCCATTGAAATTGCCTTGAATCATCTCATTATTGAAAAGAGTCAAGTCCATCACAGTTGATCAACACATAATCTTGTTCTTGCTGTATATAATGTTCTCTTGGTTCTCCTCACTTCACTTGGCAACAATAGTTCACTTAGGCCTTTCCAGGCTTTTCTGAAATCAGCCTGCTCATCTTTTCTTAAAGAACAAAAACATCATATACAATAACTTATTCAACTATTCCCCAACCGATGGGCATCCACTCAATTTCCAGTTCCTTGCCACCACAAAGAGAGCTACTATAAATATTTTTGCACACATGGGTCCTTTTCCCTCTTTTATGATCACTTTGAGATACTCACAATTTCTTGAGTGTTTAGTCGGGGAATAAATTAATTGTAGGAAGGGAAAAAAGACTCCTGTTCACTTCTTAAAACAAACAGACAGATGATACTAATGAGTTTAATTAGGATAGGTAACGTGTATGTATAGACCCTCTAAGCATTTAATAACTACATTTCAATAAGTGAAGCTGTGATTCTGCTTGGCATAAAGCTACTTTAAAATATATGTATTTAAATCATCAAAACAAGGCTTTGAAGTACAGTCTTGAAGGGTCTTTTATTGGTATTATTGAGTTTGGCTCTACAAGCAGCCCTGAGCTTTGAGAAAGAGATGCAGGGGTTATTTTCACCACCAAAAAGATGTATGGCTTCTTTTCTTTTGTTCTCCACAAGCATGAACAGCTAAAACATCTTTGTACTCCAGGATCCATCTCCATCACCGTATTTTATAAGTCTTTAAGAGTATCATCCCCTCTTTGGATAGTGAGAAAGCAGTCTTTGTTATTTTGCAATCCTACTTGAGGGATGCAAATAACACAGTGACTCATGGTTGTTAGTCATTCAATTTGCTGTCATACTAGACACACTCAAAGCTTGCAGAGAGTCATGAGAGAGCAGTGGGATTTGCCTGTATTCAGTTGCTGTTGTTCAGGATGACAAACACACTATTGTTCAAGGAAGAGTCAAAAGAGTGATCAGCTCTGCTCTCATCACAGTGAAGAGCAGAGCAATAGTTCTCCATTTCCAATGAGAATAGAACATTGGAAACAGAATCCTGGGATGAGAATGTGGACTACAGCCACAGTGGGAAAACTGTTTGACATAAGAAATATGTTTCTTGAATTGCACATGTTTAACCTATATCAGATTGCTTGCTGTCTTGTGGAAGAGGGAGGAGAGAAAAGAGAGAAAAATTTGAAATAAAGTTTTTCCATGGTGAATGTTGAAAATTATCTTTCTTTGCATGTATTTGGAAAAATAAAATATTTTTTTCCTAGAAAAGACAATCACAAGTCATCTGCCTGTAGGAGCAGAATGGGACTGTGCCTAAAGGCTGGGGATTGAGATTAATTTTTAGGAGCCCAGAAAATACTGGGATTCTATAGCTTCACCATTGCTTGAATGTCTAAGGGGTAAGGCATGAAAGAGATAGATAATTAGTTTTGAGAAAAAGAATGACAGTGTCATGTATGGTTCTGGAGAGTGACCAAAAGTGATCGATTGTACTTTATTCCATTTGAGAAATATCAGAATATTTAAACATCTACACCATTATCAGAGATGGCATCTGTTCCTTCACAGTTCTTTATGCCATTAGAAGAAGGCTATTAGGTTAAACATTCCTGAACTATGTGTCTGAATCCTGGGAAACACATGCAGTCTAAACACCTGGAATCCCCAAAATAGCAAATGCTAACAAGCCCATCTAAATAACCCCTGCCTGAACTTATGGTGTGTCATTGATGATGAGTCTGGCAGTGAGAGTATGGAAATATGCTCTCACAGTACTGAGATCATTGTTCACTGGGCACCAAAAATTAATGAGCTATACTTTATGTGCAGAGATGCTGCTTGTGCCAATGCCTTCAGTAGAATAAATGCTTTATACTCTTTTTCCCTCAGCAGTGAGAGAAAGCTATACCCCATCACGGAGTGTGGTCTACTATTATTAATGTCAGCAACAACAATAATAATAGCCTGGGACACACAGCTAGAAGTATCAAAAGTGGTTTTGAATTCATTTTTTCTAACTCCAAATCTAGCCCTCTATTACTCTAGCAGACTATTTAGACAACCAACTCTCAAAAAATATATATTCATGACACACTTTTAAAGTTTAATCTGCATTATTGTTCTCCATCACTTTCTCATTTCTAAACAACCAACAAAACAATAAATCAAGCTCTAATTTGTAGTATTAGTCATTATCCCAAAATATAAATGCTCACTTTGGAAATTTAGTCTATGGAGAACCAATGTGAGCTGGTTCTAGTGCACCTCAAGGTTCAAGTCATTCCTTTCATGCTCTATGGTAATGAGTAAGATGTATAATGACCCAGATTCCAAGGCAACTTGCTAAGATCATAAGTGACCTAGAATTTCCATACTGAGAGTTGCTTACATTAAGGAAATTGCAAGTCTAGGGTATGGGTATCTGTGTGTGTGTGTGTGTGTGTGTGTGTGTGTGTGTGTGTATGTTCATGTGTCTGTGTGTCTGTGAGAGAGACAGAAAGAGAGAGAATAGGGAAATGAGAACTTTTCTAGTTATGACCCCAAAGAGGGGGTCATAACAGAACCTTGGTTTTTATTTGCTTAAACCAAACATTTCTTAAAAGGAGAACTGAAATTTGGAACTATGCCCAAAAGACTGTAAAATTGTGCATACCTTTTGATCCAACAATACCACTTCTAGCTCTACATCCCAAAGACATCAAAAAAGAGAGAGGAAAAGAACATATTTGTACAAAAATATTTATAGCAGCTCTTTCTGTGGTGGTTAAGAATTGGAAATCAAAGTGATGCCCATCAGCTGGAGAAATGGCTGAATAAGATGTGGTATATGATTGTAATGGGAGATCATTGTGCTAGAAGAAATGACAAGCAGGATGATTTCAGAAAAGCTAGAAAGACTTCACATTAACTGATGCAAAGTGAAGTGAAAAGAACCAGAACATTGCACATAGTAATAGGAATGTTGACAATGAAGAATTGTAAATGACTTAGTTTTTTCTCAGCAATGTAATGATTCAAGACAATCACAAAGGACTAATAATGAAGCATATAATCTGCCTCCAGAGAAAGAACTGACTGTCTAAATATAGTGAAACATGCTATTTTCATTTTCTGTCTTTCTTGTATTCTTTTTCTTTTATCCATATCCTCATATACAAAATGATTAATATGGGGATATTTTACATGATTAAATATGGATAATGGATGAATGATTGCTTGCTATTGCAGGAAAGAAGGGGGAGGAGTAGAATTTGGAACTCAAAACTTAAAAGAAATGTTCAAAATTGCTTTAATATGCAATTGGGGAGGAGTAAAAATATTAAATTTGATGGTTAAATAATGCAAAAAAGAGAGCTGACTAAAATTAGAAACGTTCTTGAAAGTGTCATGTACAGTTTGGGGCTGAGAACTGAGGGAAAAGGATTGGGGCACCCCTTCAAATCTGTCCAGACTAGGAAAATGGTTACTAAGTGAAGGCTCAGAGAGCTGGAGCTGTGAAATTATGCATCCCCTAAAATGGGGATCAGCAGTTTATTTGCCAAATCAGATACTTAACAATTTGTCAGTATGACAAAAAACTGCTTCACTGTAAAGTATTTTGATCACTCTCTACCCTTTATTAACAATGGAGTCCCAAGAGATTTTGAGTTTTAACTACAAAGATTTTGAGATACCTGATCCTAAAATCCCCAGAATACAGATCAACTTCTAAAAAAAATCAATTAGTAAAAAGCACATAAATTTGCGACTTCAAAAGAACAAACAGCACCATTTAAAAAAAAAAAAAAGCTAAAGAAATAACCACTCTTAGATCAGCTTTAGAACAGAAGATCTTTGTTAATTTTTTCTAAAAACCTTCACTTGCAGTAAAAGGCGATGGAATAAATAAGCTGCCTCCTGGGATGATTATGTGATTTTTGCTTCAACAGGATTTGACAAACCAATCTTTTGGAATCACAGGGAGCTCTTTAAGTACAGATGGATGACCTTTTTTTAATCAACATTCAGGCATGAGCATGTATGTTGACTCATCAAAGTAACATATTAGCCTCTGTTGCATACAAAGAATAATGAATTTTTAAAACTTAGAAGTGAGGAAAAGTTAGGTCTGATTCAGCAAGTTTTCTCCTACCTAGAGCTCTAACCACAGGTTTTTGTCCCTATATACAGCTAGGACAAGCAGCAGGAAAGCCTCTCAGTTGTTGGAGGATAAGGAAGGTTGAGGAGACAGACACTTCAGTATAACATAAATTCACTACTGATGAGACCAGAGGATGTGGATTGAATTAGATAGCGTCTTATTTAAAATACCTTAGTACCTAATTAATGAGAATAATTAGCTATTTCTTTATCTTTGGAATCTAGGAAGCCTGATTGCTCTGGGAATGAGCTAAAATGGTAAAATAAATAAATAATAAATGAGTGAATGAATAGATAAATAAATAAATAGATGGATGGTTAAATAAATAAATGGATGAATACTTTGAAAGAGAGAGAATGAAAGAGAACTTGAAGCTAACCTTGCTCATCTCCCACACAAACTCCATCCCAAAAAAGAAAAGAAACCAACCCTGAAAGTATTTAGATTATTAGAATTGACACTAAGGGCCAGCTACCCCCAGTTCTTCAATTTTATAAAAGTAGACATAGAGGTGCCAAGTAGATGTAACTTGTCCTTAGTCAGAGAGGAAAGTTCCTCCAATATAGTGAGAATGAGACTGAGCTAAGGCATAATCCAACGGAGATCAAATTTCGCAAATATATAGACTGTTAAAGTTAGAAAGTAATGAAGAGACCATTTCATTCAATTTCCTAATAGCTTAATGTGATGACTGCATATTTAAAATCAGCCGGAGTCAGGAATTCAGGTTAAGGGAAAAATCTTCAATTTTTATTCTCAGTAGAGGTGAAGAAGGATTGTGATAGCAATATGGGCAGCTGCGACAGGAAGCCAGCTAGCAGAGGGGGATAGGAGGTGAAGGGCTGTTGCGATAGCAATGCAAGCAGCTGTGTCAAGACGCCAGCCAGCAAGAGACTGCTGGCTTCCACTTCCCTTTCTACTCCCTTGCCTCCACCCACCAAAGACGTCATTTCCTATACAACACATCAGGACTTGCACAAAGAGTGGGTGGGAGCCATTCTTTTTCCAAGCATATATATTAATAGAGTATGGTCCAATTACTATTTAGCCTCATGTGCTTGGGATCTCAGTGCATCAACTCAAGCCTCAGCCCATTACATCTCCCACTTTCTTTTGTTTTAGAACACAGGTGGTCATGCCATCCCTGACTCCTCAGGAAAGGAGGTGAAAGCACTAAAAAGGAGGTGATCACAACCCCCCCGGACATCTCAGGAAGGGAGATGAAAAGCACCAAAGGGAAGTATGAGTTGCTAGTGGGTTTTTGGGCTGAAGGGTCTTATTTTGCACAAACCCATCAGCTTGGGAGGTATTACACAAGCACATAGCAATAACGCAGAGGCTATTAGTGATGACTCTCCCCACAGTCAGTGCAGGCTTGATGTGGTGTAACAAACATGAATTGTACACACAAATAATGGTATAACAAACAATATAAATCAACATGGTGTTGTAAAAGATTACCAGAAGTCCTAGAAGGAGAGTATGTAAACAGCAGTCACACATACACCTTCTTCAGCAGCCAAGAGATAGTCCCAAACCAATCTATTGTCCATTGCTTCACATATCAGGGAATCCAATGATCCCCCCAAGTTTTTGAAGTCCTGCAAAAGTCTTTTTATGTGTTAGGGAATCCAATGATTCCAGCAGATTTTGAAGTCCTGTAACAGTCTTACCATTTCTCAGAAAATCCAATGATTCCTCAGGGATTTCAAGTCTTATGTCCCAGAGAATCCAATGATTCCTGAGTGTTTTCAAGTCCTACAACAATCTTATGTCTCAGAAAATCCAATGATTCCTGAGGGTTTTCAAATCCTACAACAATCTTATCATGTCTCAGAGAATCCAATGATTCCAGAGGGTTTTCAAGTCCTACAACAATCTTCTCATGTCTCAGAGAATCCAGTGATTCCTGAGGGTTTTCAAGTCCTACAACAATCTTCTCATGTCTCAGAGAATCCAATGATTCCTGAGGGTTTTCAAATCCTACAACAATCTTATATCTCAGAGAATCTAATGATTCCTGAGGGTTTTCAAGTCCTACAACAATCTTCTCATGTCTCAGAGAATCCAATGATTCCTGCAGGTTTTCAAGTCCTACAACAATCTTATGTCTCAGAGAATCCAATGATTCCTGAGAGTTTTGAAGTCCAACAATTTTCTATGTCCCTGAGTCAAACGCCATAGCTGCCACGCTTTTTCAATGGTGAGCACAATCAGCAACAGAACCACCCAATATTTCTTGGATCTTCTCCTTCATCTCAAGGGTCTGCTCCGTCTTTCTGTGATGGACAAGGCGAATATGGCTCATTGGCACCCATATGATTCCTTCTTCTCCTGTAAAAATACAAGCAAACCCTCTTCCCCAAGCAGGTGACCTATCTAATTCCTTTCTATTTACCACTTTCTGGATCTCTTCGCATCACCTGGCAATTATCTAAAGATAGTGTAGCTGTTTGCACTGGACACTGCCCTGTTGTGTTAAAAGGCCTGTAACCTTCCCAACTGTAATCCTGATTGCTTTTCTGTTGGTTGATATCCTGGATTTCTAAAGACTCTCTGGGTATAATCTCAGCTGCTATCATGCCCCACCTATCTTTTGATTGATACCTTGGAGGCCCTGCCTCTCATTTCTCTGGGTCAATCTACATTCAGAGGCCCAGTGAAAGTCTTGGTTACATTTTGGACATGGGGTTTGGGATTTTATTCTCTCACCATGTCTTCTCATTCTATCTCCATATCTACAGTGAACTCTCAAATGTCCAACTTTTCCACACTGAAAGCATCTACGAGTTTCTCTAGAATTCCTTTGCCAAGAAGGACCCTGTCTTTCCATATTCAACATAGTTTGGGTATAATAAGCATTTGTGCCCATTGTGGCACAGCGCCTTATGATCTCCTCTAAAGGAGCATCCTTGTGCAGTCCTAGTATAATTCTTCTGCAAAACTCATTAGCATTTTCCTTAGCAAGTTGCCTTATCAAAATGTCTGTTACTCCATTTTCCCCATTTGTTCTTGTGATAGCTGTCTGCAAACGTCCCACAAAGTCAACAAAGGGTTCATTTGGCCCTTGTATTATTTTTGTGTCATCTTTATTATGGAGAGAAGGCCACGCTTTGATAGCATTAGCAACAATTTGCTCATATGCTGCTCGCCACATGATGTGAAGAGATCCAGAAAGTGGTAAATAGAAGGGAATTAGATAGGTTAACTGCTTGGGGAAGAGGGTTTGCTTGTATTTTTACAGGAGGAGAAGGAATGGGTGCCAATGAGCCGTATTCGCCTTGTCCATCACAGAAAGACAGACCAGACTCTTGAGACGAAGGAGAAGACCCAAGAAATATCAGGTGGTTCTGTTGCTGATTGTGCTCACCATTGAAAGAGCATGGAAGCTATGGCGTTTGACTCATGGACGTAGAAAATTGTTGGACTTCAAAACCCTCAGGAATCATTGGATTCTCTGAAACATAAGATTGTTGTAGGACTTGAAAATTCTCAGGAATCACTGGATTCTCTGAGACATGATAAGATTGTTGTAGGACTTGAAAGCCCTCAGGAATCATTGGATTCTCTGAGACATGAGAAGATTGTTGTAGAACTTGAAAACCCTCAGGAATCATTGGATTCTCTGAGATATAAGATTGTTGTAGGATTTGAAAATCCTCAGGAATCACTGGATTCTCTGGGACATAAGATTGTTGTAGGACTTGAAAACACTCAGGAATCATTGGATTCTCTGAGACATAAGACTTGAAATCCCTGAGGAATCATTGGATTTTCTGAGAAATGGTAAAACTGTTACAGGACTTCAAAATCTGCTGGAATCATTGGATTCCCTAACACATAAAAAGACTTTTGCTGGACTTTAAAAACTTGGGGGGGATCTTTGGATTCCCTGATATGTGAAGCAATGGACAATTGATTGGTTTGGGACTATCTCTTGGCTGCTGAAGAAGGCGTATGTGTGACTGCCATTTACATACTCTCCTTCTAGGACTTCTGGCAATCTTTTACAACACCATGTTGATTTATATTGTTTGTTATACCATTACTTGTGTGTACAATTCATGTTTGTTACACCACATCAAGCCTGCACTGACTGTGGGGAGAGTCATCACTAATAGCCTCTGCATTATTGCTATGTGCTTGTGTAATACCTCCCAAGCTGATGGGTTTGTGCAAAATAAGACCCTTCAGCCCAGAAACCCACTAGCAACTCATACTTCCCTTTGGTGCTTTTCATCTCCCTTCCTGAGATATCAGGGAGGGCGTGATTATCTCTTTTTTAGTGCTTTCACCTCCCTTCCTGAGAAGTCAGGGGGGTCGTGATCACCTCCTTTTCGGTGCTTTCACCTCCTTTCCTGAGAAGTCAAGGATGGCATGACCACCTGTGTTCTAAAACAAAAGAAAGCGGGAGATGTAATAGGCTGAGGCTTGAGTTGATGCACTGAGGTCCCAAGCACATGAGGCTAAATAGTAATTGGACCATACTCTATTAATATATATGCTTGGAGAAAGAATGGCCCCCGCCCACTCTTTGTGCAAGTCCTGATGAGTTGTATAGGAAATGACGTTTTTGGTGAGTGGAGGCAAGGGAGTAGAAAGGGAAGTGGAAGGAGAGACTGCTGGCTGGCATCTTGACACAGCTGCTTGCATTGCTATCACGACAGCCCTTCATCTTCAATCCCCCTCTGCTAGCTGGCTTCCTGTCGCAGCTGCCCATATTGCTATTGCAATCCTTCTTCACCTCTACTGAGAATTCTCTCTACTGAGAATAAAGATTGAAGATTTTTCCCTTAACCTGAATTCCTGACTCTGACTGATTTTAAATACGTGGTCATCACAGCCTAAGTTTCTTCTTTTGAGAACTGACTATTCATATCCTTTGGCCATTTATCAATTGGAAAATGGCTCTTATTCTTATATATTTTTTCAGAGATGCATGTGGCATTTCCCCCCAACTGTTTCCCTTTTAATCTTTAGGTTTCTTGGATGCCCATGCAACATGTTTTTAATTTTGTGTAATCAAGATTATTCATCTTCTTTTTTGTGTTTCTCTCTATGCCTGCTTTGGTTATGAGCCTTTCTTCTGGCCAAAAATCTAATGGATTTTTTAAAATGTTTCTCTAATTTGTTTATGATGTGGATTTTTATATCTTAAGTCACATATCCCAGTTAGAGCAACATCTCAAATTCTATACTAAAATATGCTCTAATTCTAATTTTGCCCATACTCCTTTCCAATTTTCCTAGAAATTCTCATTAAAATGTGACTCTAGTAACTGAGGATTTACTCTGAAGGTTTTGGACAATTATGTCCTTTTTGTTCCATAGACCACATACACAATCTGTTCCAATGAGTGATCTCTCTTTCTCTCTCTTTTTTAATGAGGAACAAATTGTTTTGAGAATTATTGCCTTTTCATATTTAACATATATTGAATTATTTGCTGTCATAGGGAGGGGATGAAAGGGAAGGGAGGAGAAAAATTTGGTGAATGTTGAAAACCATCTTTGCATATATTTTGAAAATAAAAAGGATTATTTTAAAGACACAGAGACAGAAAAATTGCTTTGTAGTACAGATTGAGATACAATACTGCTCTGCCTTCATTTACACTTTTAACAATTATGTCTTCTAAGATTCTTGACCTGTTTCATTTCTATATGACTTGTATTATTTTTCTAGTTCTATAAAGTAATCCTTTAGTACTTTAATTGATATAGTATTGAATAAGTAAATTAATTTAGGTTGAATTATCATTTTTATTATATTTATTTATCCCACCCATGAGCAATTTGTCTTTTTCCAATGACATGAGTGCTCTTTCTCTATAATTATTTTAAATGGAATTTCTCTTTCAATCTCTTTTTGCTGGGTTTTATCAGTATTATTTAGAAATGCTGATGATTTGTGTGAAATTTATTTTATATTCTGCAATTTTGCTGGTTAAAAAATTTTAATTAATTTTAGTTCTTTAAGTATACATCCAATTATCTGCAAAAAGATGATAATTTTATCTCTAATTCTCTCATTTTACTTTCTGTGATATTTTTCTCATCATTACAACCAACATTTTTAATATTATGTGAAATATAAGTGGTGTCAAGGGACATACTTGTTTCACCTCAATTTTATTGGGACAGATTCTATGCCTGTTACATATGTTAACCTTTGTATATATAATTATATGTGTATAACACATGCATAAATATATTCATATAATTTATCATTTTAAAGAAAAATAATTTAAAAGCAAGCATTTATAAAACATTTTGAAGTTTGCAAGCTATTCCTATGTTATCTCATTTGATCCTAATAACAATTATAGTAGTTAGGTACTATTATCCCCATTTTACAGTTAAGAAAATTGAGGGTAAGATCATATAGCTGTAGGTATCTTAGCATTTGAACTCAGGTTTTCCTGACCCAAAGTCTAACACTCCATCCACTGTACCATATAGCTGGAAAAACTGCTGATCCATTCTCTTTTTTGTTCACAAAAGAGATTTTTAAAAATTTCTGTAAAGACTGTTTTGGTTGCATCCTTAAAATTTGGCATTTTATCTCATTGTTATTATTTTTAACATAATGAAAGGAATTATCTATTATTTAATGTTTTATCCTTTTATTCACTAAATCTTTTAGGAGATTTAGTCATCAGATAATTTTTAATGCTTTTCTCAATAGTACTTTATTTAATGAATTTTATTGCATAGTGGTTAATAAATTACTTGTATCATGGTTTTACTTTTCTATATTTATCAAATTTTTTAAAAATATTGTTAACTGATAGACTTGGCTGTTTTCAACAATGAGATGATTCAAGGCAATTCCAAAAGACTTGTGATAGAAAATGTCATCTGCATCTAGAAAGAGAACTATGGAAACTGAATATGGATCAAAGCACAATATTTTTTACCTTTTTTGTTATTGTTGTCTGTTTTTCTTTCTTGTGTTTTTTCCCTTTTGATCTGAATTTTCTTGCACAGCATAATGAATGTGGAGATATGTTTAGAAGAATTACACAAGTTTAACCTATACCTTAAAGGGTGTCTTAAAGGGAGAAAGGGAGAAAAATTTGGAACACTAGGTTTTGCAGAGGTGAATACTGAAAATTATCTTATAGTATACAAAGATACTATTAGTTAAAAATAAAAATAATACTATTTTTAAAAATAAAATACTATTAGATAAAAATTATAAATATAAAAAAAATTCACATACTATTATATTTTAAATTCTGAAGCATCACTATCCCTATCCAGCACTAAAGAAAGCCACTATTTGACATATAGATATAGATATATTATATATATATATATACACATACACATATGTGTCTATAAATGTATATCTTACATATACATGATAATAAATGTTTTCAATTAAAATGAACTTATATGTACCCAGATATTTTATCACCATAATGCCAGAAAAAGAGTTGGGATGCCAGGACTAAGAACTAGTTATGAGTAGTTGAAGGGTAGACCAAAGCAGAAAGACCATCTGGTCAGAAGAGGTATATAATTTAATTTTACTGCATTGAATGGAATAGAATGATCAAGAATAGCTAACAAGGCATGTTGAAAATAGAATGGATAAACAGGTTAGAAGGACAGCTACAAGAGTCAGCGATATTGGCAAGATGAGATAGAGAACAAGAACCAACTCCAAATCAAGAAACAAATCAAATATATGTGATGCTGAGAGAAGGGAGAGGAAGGTAGACTGCCATGCCATGATTTATGCCCCTTCAAGAGACTTTCTTTTCTTTTACTGGTGAATTGGAATAAGCCAGCAGCAAACCTCTTAGAAAGATGGACTTTCCAGGAATAAGAAATTGGACACTACTGCAAACAAATAGTAAAGCCAGAAATGTAAGACTTTCCCAAATGAGATTAAAAAGAGAGATTTTATCTCAGGGAAAAAGAGAAACAGTGACAGAAACATAGAGGAAGATAGCCAAAGATGGAGAGCCACGAGCTAAAGAGAGACAAAGAAAAAAGAAAAGGGAAAGCAGGAATGGAAAGGAGATGATGAATTGAAAATGAAGTTCAAGTCAATGATAGATGCCTAAGAGAGCTAATTCAGTTTCAGTTGATCAAAGATGGCCAGAAGCAGCTACACCCAAAGAAAGAACACTGGGAAATGAATATAAACTGCTTACATTTTTGTTTTTCTTCCCAGGTTATTTATACCTTCTGAATTCAATTCTCCCTGTGCAACAAGAAAACTGTTCGGTTCTGCACACATATATTGTATCTAGGATATACTGTAACCTATTCAACATGTAAAGGACTGCTTGCCATCTGGGTGAGGGGATAGAGGGAGGGAGGGGAAAAATCGGAACAGAAGTGAATGCAAGGGATAATGCTGTAAAAAAATTACCCTGGCATGCGTTCTATCAATAAAAAGTTACTTAAAAAATGATAGATGCCTACTACTTTATCATCCCTAACACTTGTAGAGGTAAAATCAGATTAAAAATAAATAATAATGAGAAAACGGTGGCAAAACATGAGATTAGAATGAAGGAGGAAATTATTGCATAGTGGGAAGGAGTGAGTAGAAAAGAAAAGGGACATTGCACCTGGCTTTATTTTTGAGTTGGGAAGGTTATAAATTGATTGTGTATCTTGTGTTTTAAGGCCTATTGTTTAAAAAAAAAAAAAAAAAAAAAAAGCTTCTTTGCCCAACTTGCCTGATACAGATTGTGATCCTCCCTAAAGCAAAAGGCACAGGACAGTGTTTAGGATTCACTCTGCCGGGGAGAGAATTGTAGGTAACAGGGATTATCCAGCCCTCCCAGAATGTATTTGGTTGCTATGGCTCTGCACAGCAGCTCCAGGCTCTGGAGACTTCTAAAAGTTAAAGTCAGTAGCTTGTGAAATGATCTAATAAATAACCAACACCAATAAATAGTTATGAACAGAATCATTTCAAGTTTGCTTGAAGATTAATACCTTGGAAAGAAAAGGAGAGTAAATCAAGTAGAAAGAAAAGTGGCCTCTTCTCCTTCACCCCTTTCTCCCTGACCCAATCCTCTTCATTCTTCTAATCACCTTCAGTACTACGTGCCTGTGAAGTTTTTCTTAACTAATCTCAAAGTAAGCTCTTTTCTTTCTCTGACTCCATAAATACTTATTATGTGAACAACTAATTTGGCATTAAATAATATCTTGTAATATCATACAATCTCCAGATTGGAAAGGACTTCAGAAGCCATATGGTTCCAATCCTACTGAATCAAGGATTCTCTTCCTAGTATCCTAACATATGTTCATCCAGCTTTTGGAGAAGCCTTCCATAGAGGTGGAACTCACTATCTTCCAAGGAAGTACCAGAACTTTGCCACCTCCATTGCCAGAAATTTTTCCCTAACACTGAGCTGAAATGTAGCTCTCTACAACTTTCACCCCTGGTTCCTAATTAATAGATTTCAACTAAACAAGCATTTATTAAGTGCCCATCACTAAAGTATGGTACTAGTCTTGGTCATGAAAAGAAAAAAATGAAATAGTCCCTGCCTTCAAAAAGCTTACAATCTACTAGGGAAACAAAAAATGTGCATAAATATATACAAAATAATACAAAGTTATTTTTAAAAGACAAGAACAAGAGAACTAGGAGGGAAACAAAAAAGCTTCATTGGCAAGTGAACTTTGAAGGAAGCTAAGGATCCAAAGAGGCAGAGTTGAGGAGGAGACCACATTGTGTGCAAAGGCATGGAAACAGGAGATAGAATTTGATGTTCAGGGAAAAGCTAGCTGTCCAATTTGACGTGGCAAAATAGGAGACTACATTCATGGCAGATGCAAAATTGTTTTCATCTCAATGAAATTCTTTTTAAACTGACCAAGTCCAAAGACTGAATTCATGAAGGTGAAATTGCCTCTTTTCAATGAAACCAGAGCATATTATTGGTAGAAGTATTCTTAGATAATGATCTCACACTATCATTTCATAACTCAACAATTCTTTAATATTTGTTCTATTTCACCCTGCTAATTTATTAGCATATCCTCTCCTGGTTGTTGATAGAAATGTCAAGAGCTTATTGTCAGGTGATTTCCTCTATATACACACAGAAAGAAAGGAAATTTCGTAGCCCCTCCCTAAGCATATAGTAAATATTCACTAAGTACTTGATGAATTGAGTTAAAGTATTCTATTTTTTCTGTAGTTTTTCTACATTTACTTCCCTCCAACAAACCCCAATAAACATGTTCAATGCATCAGTTTCCAGTTGACCTGAAGTTATTAAAGGTTTCTAACTTCTCCTCTATTATTAATACAATGATTATTTTTATTGTTTTGTTAATAAGAGAGTGATACCAATTATGAGAGGCAGTGCAGCATAATTAATAGAGAGCTCAACTCTGAACCAGGAAGACCTGGGGAAGGTCCTTCTTGGGACTAAATGGGCTATTTGACCTGTTTAATCCTTCAGTTCCCTGAGCTCTTGAAGAGTTTAAGATTTTATATTACCAATCTGCACTTGCAGGAAAGGTTCCTTACTAGCTCTTATGTTAAAATATAGGAAACATACATACCTATACACAAAAGTACAGAAAAACATTTGAAACAGCCCAGAAAAGTTGTGAAAAGCTGGGCATCTACAAATATATTATAGATGGTAAGCTAAAATTGATTTGGAAAATAAGGAGGGTTGTCTAGTTTGACAAGTTTAGAAATGTAAAAAATGGGCTTTCTATATCAGCCCCCATCAATGCCTTCTTGCTCTTCCTTCCTGTCTTTCTTCCTTCCTTTTCTGTTTTTTGAGGTAATGGGGTTAAGTGTCTTGCCCAGAGTCACACTGCTAATAAGTGTTAAGTATCTGAGGTCAAAGTTGAACTCAGATACTCCTGTCTCCAAGACCAGCACTCTTTCTACAGGACCACTTGGCTTCCCTTCTCCCCACACCACCAATACCTAAATCAGTCCTCAGTTCAAGATCAAGATGTGACATACGTTTAAAATCAAGTCTACTTCCATGATTTGTCACATAGTTAGCCAGTTTGACACATTTAATCAATGTATGTATCATGCAACAGAAAGACCCCTGGAGTTCAACTAAGAGGACCTGAGCTCTAGCCCCAACTATGTTATTTACTCTCTGCATAATCTTGGGTACTTATTTTCATATCTTTTCTTTTCTTTTTTTTTTGGGGGGGGGAGAGGAAGGAGGAAGGCAATTAGAATTAAGTAACTTATCCAGGGTCACACAGATGAGAGCCCTTCCTATCTTTTAGATTTAACTTTCTCCTTTTGGAAAGGAAGGAGTTGAACCTGAACTTCATGGTTTCTCTTGACTCTAAATCTGTGATCTTATGAGTTTATCTTGACTTCCTCAGTTCTGAAGGTACTTTGAAACCAAACATTTAAAACATCAAAATTATTTAATTTGATTTGTTAGGTTTCTAAAATATAGTTTTATAAATTTATTTATAAAATGTCAATATATATCTATTTAATTTATTTGATTATTTAAAGAACATACATATATGATCTTTTTGAGGGATAGGAGCATAAGAATGACTGTAGGTGATAATGATTGTTATTAATAAAACTATAATTATACCCTGTAAGATCACTAACAGACAGATCCCTGTGCTACAAATAAAAACCCTAAAACATATTTATAATTGTAATTCATGTATAATTTATACATGAGGGATAGAGTTGTGCTTTTTCTCTTCTATTTTTCTTTTTTGTTTAAAAAAAATACTATTTTCATATGGGATTGTTCTTTGGGAGAAAAAATAAAAGGGATACTGAGGACAACTATGATGAAATGAAAGAAGATCATCAATAACATCTATTTTAAAGATTTTTTTTTAAATACTCCCTTCCCTATTTTTATATGTGGAACTACTGCCTAGCCTATAATTTTCTTCACAAATGCCAAGTCTTCCAGGAACCCTTCCCTGAGTCTTTCCTTTCCACTCTTAAGTTTCCACTAGACTTCATATTGAATTTTAATTTGTACCTTTCTGCTGCATTTATGATGTAAAGCTATGCAATATTTGTTGGTATCTTTACATCATAGGGTTACACCATTAGACCTAGAATGCAACTCAAAATCCAATCTCTTCATTTTAGAGATGAGGAACCTGAGCCGTGAAGGAAAGCAATTTATCCAAATCACAGAACAAATAAATAACAGAGCTTTGATTGGAACCCAGGTTCTCATGCTTCTAATCCAGTGCTTCTTTCACAATACTTTGTAGCATTATCCCCTTGTAGGTTGGTGCCTGAGAGTTCTTTTGTAAACTTTAGATCTCCTCCAGTGCCTAACAGAAATCATTAATGTCTGTAATGTTTTGTTTTATTTTGTGATATCCCCAATATGGAATCAGTTGGCTCTATAAAAATGCAGTAACTTTTTGGGGGTCATTTTTGCTGCTAGATGGTGAACTTGACTTTGTTATTTATGATTGGGCAACCTCTCTTCTTCTCAGAAGGGACTTCAAAGAGAATTCCGAAAGATTTGAGCCTCCTGTCCAGTAGGAATATGACTAACTTTGTAGAAAGTTCTTAAGCAAAGTGTGAAAGCATATTTTCCCCCAAATAAACATATCCCCTACTACTCAGTAGGAAATCTATCAGACCCTCTTTGAACTAATTCTTTGATGCTCTTTAGTAGAACTTATCAGGTCAGGTTTCTGCAATTCAGAACTTTCAGAGAATACCTTGGTCTTGACCTCTCTGAGAGAGGTCTTATGACTGCTAACTTTCATGAAACATTTCTAATCTTAGGTGGGAGCCCAGTACATTCAGCTAATGGTAATTATTTATGCATCCTCAATTTCATGAATTTCATGATTCTCACTTACTTCCTAATTAGGTAAATTCCTTTCTGCCGCTTTATATATCCCTTCCGCCCAATCTGAGCCTCCCCCTACCACAATTTGAAGTAAACCTAAATTTACCATCATATATAATTATTTCCTTGCTCTTCCTTTTTCCACTTGACTCTTTGACTCAACCAGATAATCTGTAAGTAAAAATAAGATCTGGATCCAAATACAAAATGACTTGGCATCTTCTTAGGTTAACTTGGAAGAGGATGGAATCACAAAACTTCTCCTTCATCACCACCTCTCCCCTGCATAAACCCCATCACTACATCACCACTACCAGGTTGACAGCAAGAACTGTTTCACTTTTTATTTTGTATCCCCAGATTCTAGAATATACCTGACTCATAATAAAGCTTAAGAAATATTTGTTAAATGAGATAATGAATTAATATGACAATGAGATGATATAATATCATTCCCCTTGTATTTTCTTTTGAGACTTAACTTTTCTATGATGAAAACACACACTGGAAAAACAATTTGAGTACAAATGGCAGAATAAATGATACCTAAGCAACATTATCAACAGGGTACTGATAACCAATGCCTACCAAAGTCCCATGAACTCTGGCACAACCAGAGAGAGTAGAAGGACAAAAAAATTCAGAAACTGTTGATGATTCAATCAATAAATATTTCTCAAGCACTATGTGGAAGGCAAGGACATATCTGCCACTGATCTCATGACATGGAGTCATTACTTCCTTATTCTTAGTTGTATTCTATGCCTAAGATCTCAAGTAGCTTGTTTGCTTCATGATCCAAAGAGCAAGATTTTTTCCTTGTGGATTAATAAAGAGAAACAGAAAAATTCCCAGGAAACATGTCTTCAAATTCTGCCTCTGATGCTACTTCTGTATGATCTTAGTCAAGTCACTTCACTTTTATGGGCTGCCATTTTGTCAACTATAAATGAGGGCATTGTACAGACTGGCTTTTGATATCCTTCTCATTGCCAGGACTATGCTAGCAGTAAAAGACTTCAGAGGTCATTTCATCTAATTCCCTCATCTTAGTAGATGATAAAATTGAGACCCAAAAAGTTCAAGGTCACACAGGTCCTAAATGATAGAGGTAGGATGGCAGCCAGATGATATAGTGAATAACTGGGTCTGGATTCAGGAAAAGTCACTTGCTAACTGATCCTGGGCAAGTCACTTACCCCTATTTGCCTCAGTTTCTTCATATATAAAATTATCTGGAGAAGGAAATGGCAAACTGTTCTAGTATCTTTGCCAAGAAAGTCCAAAACAAAATAAAGAGTTGAATATGATTAAAAATGACTGAACAACAACAAAACATTCCAACCCAGAATCCCTGACTCCAAAACCGGCAGGCTTTCTACTATATACATTGCTTCTTCATGGCACATCAAAAAGCAAATGTTCCAGAGCCATGTTGTTCAGTCACAATAAATGAATGAATGAATGTATATAGTTATATAGACATATGATGAATAAACAAATAAAAACATAATACAAATTAGAAGTATACATATATAAATTAATAAGTAAATGAACAGATAAATTCATGAATTAATTAATTCTGATTTTCTTACCCTCTATCCTTTTATCAAAAAAATTTCTAGGGACAAGGGAACCTCCACTTTTACATATTGCTGACTAGCATCCTCAGCTCTCATTAAGACTATGACCATCAATGGCATGACTCCATATATTTTTTAAATTGATCACAATAGCATGAACTTACACAGTGCCTTTTTTAAAAATCTCCTTCAAAAAGTCCAATAGCATTGAGTGCAGGAGCGCAAATTATCCCCATAGATTATTTATACTATTGTTGTGTTTTCATTCCATGGTAACCAGTCAATCCTACAACAAAACAATATCAAGTCAGTTGTATGGTGCCTTTGTTACAGATTCAAAGAATATACAAGCTAGAAGGCATCTCATGTGTATCTCATTCAATGATTATTCAAACTTCCATCAATTTATAGCCTTTAATTTCATTGGAGTGATGACTCCTTCCACTGGCTCTAATCACACCCTACCCTCCATGCCTTAGTAGAGAATTTTCATGATTTTCCATGCTGAAGTAAAATGTAATTACCTGGTAGTCAACCTCAGATGATGAAGTTATCTGAATCTAACTAGGTTTGTCCACAGTTGAAAAAACATGGAATATGTCATTATGACACACTTGCCAATCTGTAGTAATAATCAAATATGCCACTGATACTCAAATATTTAAGAGATCCTGTGAATTTATTGACTTAGACATCAACTTCAATAATGTAGGTCACAACCCATCTGGGCCAGCCCATCATATGTAACTCTTGTCTATATTCATTCATATCTTAACCAAAGTGAGTGGGAAGGGAAAAGGAAGCCTCACAGAACACTGGAGGCACATTTCTTTTTCAATTCAGATCAAATAAAAAGGAGTTTCCTTGTTCTTCCACTTATTGGAGACTCCCATAATTGTGTAATTATTTTGTATAGAATACCAATTTTACTTACTAGTGAATATGTTGTTTCTGCCAAATAGGATACAAGTTCATTGAAAGCAGGGTCTGCCTCACATCTGCATTTCTATTCTCACCTGGCATAATATCTGGCACAAAATAAGAACTTTATAAATTCTTGTTGATCAATTGATTGATAAACCAGTGTTGCCTTTGAACACTATCTCTCTCTCTTTGACAAGTAAGTCAAGAAATTACTTATTAAAGTATTGGGGCTCTTTAAGTTTATAAGGCTCCTCCTTATGGCACATTATTTATGTTCATGCTTCTGAATAAAATTAAAACACTGCAACTAAGATTAGAAGGCAAAGTCAAATGGAAAATAAATCTTTGTGACCAATTTCTCTAAAGAGAGTCTCATTTCCAACATACATACGGAATTGATTCAAAATTTTTATGACTGGGGGCAGCTAGGTGGCGCAGTGGATAGAGGACCAGCCCTGAAGTCAGGAGGACCTGAGTTCAAATCTGACCTCAGACACTTAAGACTTTCTAGCTGTGTGACCCTGGGCAAGTCACTTAACCCCAATTGCCTCAGCAAAAACAAAAAAAAACAAACAAACAAACAAAATTTTTATGACTAAAGAGATTTCCCAATTGTTATACTCGATAAGAAGTGATGTTTTCCAAGAGAAAAACTCCAGGCTGTCAATAACCATATGAAAACAAAATGCTCCAAATTATTAACGATTAGAGAAAAATAAATTAAAGCAATTTTGAAGTTTTACCTCAATGCTATGATAGGAAAAATAGATATTAAAAGAAAATGGCCAGTGTTAAAAAGGGCTCCACTGTTGCTGGAGCTATGAATTGATCCAACCATTTAAGAAAATAAATTGGAACTAGATCCCAAAATTAATTTAATAGAGTATATCATTTTATTCAGTCATATCACTACTAGACCTAAAATCCAAAGAGATCAAAGAAAGAGGTAAATGATGTATATACAAAATATACATGTTTGCAAAAATAATTACAATGATTTTTCTTGTGGTGACAAAGAACAATTAGAAAATAACTAAACAAATTATAGTATGTGAAGGCAATAGAAATGATAAAAAGGAAAGTTTCAGGCAAACATGGAAAATTTACATGAACTAAGATAGAGTAAATGAGCAGAACTAGGAGAATAATTATATAATAACAAGATTATTTAAAAATAATTAAAATTTTTAAAATATTAAAAAAACAATTTTGAAAGACTTAGGAAATCTGAACAATGCAATAAAATCTATGATTTTTTATTATAGCTTTTTATTTATAAAACCTATGCATGGGTAGTTTTTCAACATTGATCCTTGCAAAACATTCTGTTCCAACTTTTCCCCTCCTTCCCCCCATTCCCTCCCCTAGATGGCAGGTAGTCCCATACATGTTAGATATGTTAAAGCATATGTTAAATACAATATATGTATACATATTTATATAGTTATCTTGCTGCTCAAGAAAGATCAGATGTAGAAAGAAGGTTAAAAAAAAAAAACCCTAAGAAGGAAAACAAAAATGTAAGCAAACAATAACAGAATGAGTGGAAATGCTAGGTTGTGGTCCACACTCATTTCCCATAGAAACCTATGATTTTAAAACCTATTATTTTCTAAGCATCTACCCATCTCTTAACACAGGAGTTATGGACTCAAGATGCAGAAAAGATATCTATTTCTGGAAATGGAGTACATGGGAATTTCTTTGGTTTGTTTTATTTTGTTTTTTAGTGAATAGAATGCTAGGTTTAGAGTCAGAAAGACCTGAGTTCAAATCTAACTTCATGAAATACTTATTATCTGTATGATCTTGGCCATGTCCAAACATTTGTTGTTATTCAGTTGTTTCCATCGTAGCTGTTTTCATAATCCTATCTGGATATTTCTTAGCAAAAATAAAGTAGTTTACTGTTTCCTTCTCCAGCTCATTTTACAAATGAGAAACCAAGGCAAATATGATTAAGTGACTTGTCCAGGGTAACACAGCTAGGAATTATCTGAGGCCAGATTTGAATTCAGGAAGATGAGACTTCTTAACGTTAGACCTGAAACACTCTCCATTGGGCCAACTCTAGCACATAATAGGCACTATAAAATGTTAGCTATAATTGTTGTTACAAGAGTTTTCTTTTTCTTTCTTTTTTAAATTCTTGGAGAGATAGAAGGAATAAAAAGTAAACATTTCTTAGTAGAATTTTTTTTTTTTTTAGGTAATTGAGGTTAATTGACTTGCCCAGTCACATAGCTAGGAAGTGTTAAGTGTCTGAGGTCAAATTTGAACTCAGGTCCTCCTGACTTTAGGGCTGGTTTGAAAAAAATAATTTTAAAAAATAAATTATATGAGGGGCAAAGGGTTCATGTTAGAGAAAAGTGTAGAACTGAACTGCTTTGCCATAAGTTTAAACCTGTGAAGAAAGAAAATTACATCAGAGAAGTACTATGAGAAGAGGGAATGATAGTAGGACTGAAAGTTGTAGGCACAGTGAAAAATAGGCTATGAAAAGTGAGACAGAGAAAACAGATTGAAGGATAAGAGAGTATAATAAGAAAGAGAAATTTCAAAGTTATATATCATGAAGATAACATTTATAAATGAAAGAGATCTTAAATCCCATTTCTTACATCTTCACTCAGCCTTAGCCACTTGGGTGGTGACATTAAATTTGCCATGGATAGTTAAGGAGGAATGAAAGTGTAGGGCATGGAACTTGAGGTAGTTTAGAGACCAGAGAATTTGAGGAAATATTGCAATACATATTGAGGTCTCCAAGTATTATATCCAGGTGTTAATTTGGAAGAGAAGACTAAACTAATTCCTGAAATCTTGAGAAAAAGAGAAACTTAACTTCAATACAGGAGATTATAGAAACAAGCTATCAACTGGAGGATATAGACAAGTAAAGCAAACTCCAAAGGAAAGGACATTCTAGAATGTTAGCAGTTGAGATAGGGGTGGCAGCAAGAAACTAAGAATATGATTGTTTCCTCCATTGGGCTAGTCCCATGTTTGGGGAAGAAATGTGGAGCTTGTCCTAGATATTAACCTTGCCAGAGATGAAGAATTCTCCAAAGTGAATAAAGTTTTTGTGAACTCAAGAATAACAACAACAACAAAAAAAAAAAAATGGCAGGGATTGGGGATGGGATGGGGAAAGGAAAGGAAATCCTAGGAAGAAGGAAAATGTGTCAATGGTAGTTCAAATGTTCCAGAAAGTACAAAGGAAGGTTAGAGAAGAAGGGAATAAGAATTGAGAAGTAGTGGGCTGAACTGTATGAAGATGAAAGTGTGGTGAGACTGCTAGAGAGAGAGAGAAAGAAAGCAAAAAAAAAAAAAAAGATTGCATCAAATATAGACTATTAGCACTGTGTTTTCTCAGCACTGCTATCTCTGTGCTAAAGACGAGTAAGGAAGAGAAAAAAAAAAAAAACTATGAGAGGACAGGATGATGAGAAGCATACAATCATAATCATGAATTTGAATGGGATGATGAACTCATTCATTAAATGGAAAAGGTTAGTAGAATGGATTAGAAAGTAGAAACTCACAATAAATTATTTATAAAGGCATACCCTGGAAATATACTCAGACAGAGATAAAGTAAGAGGCTGGAATATGATCTATTAATTTTTTTGACAATAAACTTTTGCTAATCTCTGTCTTTCTGTCTCTGTATCTCTGTCTCTGTCTGATTCTGTCTCTCCTTCTGTCTCTGTCTCTGTCTCTGTGTGTGTCCCTTTGCCTCAGTCTCTCTCTCTGTGTCTGTCTCTCTATATATATCTATTCCCTCCTGTCTTCCCACTCCTCCTCTTCCTTCTCTTACTATCCTAGGCTTAAATACTAGATATGTAATTTACCAGTAGTGTAAAAAGCAAACAAGCATGTGAGTAATTATTTTAAATGCGTCTTCTATGAGAAAAAGTCTCTTCATAATGCTTCCTTATAAGATGAGTTATATTTGCCTTCTTAAAGTTCTCTTAGTCCTTTGTATTTCATTCAGACTCTCTCTAACAATGACAGGTACTTCTCCGGAATAACAATTAGACTCTCAGTCTTCTCATTGCTCCTCAAAGACAATAGCTAAATTTTAATTCCCTAAGATTTTACCTCCACTTAAAAATATTGCATATAGCAACAGTCTCCATAATCTATTTGGGAGGAACTATTGAACTGTGATTATACAAAGAACAAGAAAGATTGTATAAGAGACTATGAAGTTTTGTTAAGTACAGTTTATTAAACATATTTTAAATTTAACAACATAGTAAGAAAATTGATACGTATTTTGTTCTGTACTTTTTTTTCTTGTGCATTTTAAATGCTTTACTCAATGCTTTTTTTTTCTTTTTTTTTTTTTGTCATTATTTATTCACTCATCTCTTCCCAAATGAAGTCCTCTCTTATAACAAATGCACATACACTAAGAAATACAAATCAGGGCAGTGGCCATGTCTGAAATTAGATATGTCAGTCTGCACTTTTAATCTTTTACCTTTTCTGCCAAAAAGTAAGTAATTACTCCATCTTCAGTTCTCTGAAATTACAATTAGTCATGTACTATTCAGACTTCATTATTTTAAGTGTTTGGAGGAATCCCTTTTCAACATTAATAATTGTCCCTATTTAGTTGTTTCTTTTAGTTTTATGTAAATTGAATGGGAGAAGGTATCAGTGGTATACATATGGTTAAGTGAGATAGTACAGAATTATCTAGTTGTCTCAAACTAAAGTTTGTCTAACACCCAATGTGACAAATCAGGCATTGGCACCAATTCTGTCTCTAAAGGAATGCAAAAAAAAAAAAAAAAACCAGAAAGAACATCATGCTCTTTTTCAGCTCTTTAGCATTTTCTGATGAATTTGTTTTTGGATGTTCTCAGCTTGTTTGTCAGACAATGGTCAGATATTGAAGGAGGTATTTAAATCTTAAAATCTGATTATATATTACTGACCAATTTTGTTAAATCCTTTGCATTAACTTGTGTTTTATTTTGGAATTCCCTGGGTCTTGATTAAAGAAAAAAGAAATCACCTTTCAGAGTAAATTATTTAAGATATTCACTTGTCACAATGAAAAATAATTTTTGAAAGATTTCTTCTCTCTCCATTCTCTCTTCCACACACAAATAATAGCAATAATTTCAGTGAATGGTCTAAAGTTCAATTTCAGAGAACAGATTCAGAAATTAAAGGCAGAAATTGTCAAATCACAAATCTTCCAAAGTGTTATCTTCTCAGAGAGGCACTTAGGAGTAGCCTTTTCCTAGAACTCAGTAATGTGGACTCAGTTGCTTAGTGGATGAAAGACAGGCTAAGAATAATTCTAGGGGCAAATGGGATATTGTATTCAGAAATGGAATCTGTTATTTTTATATTAGTTCATGTTTCTATGTTGGTAGAATGGCTTGCTACCCAAAGGCAAATCCTTCATTCACACTGATACTTCATTCAGAAGATAGTCCTTTTATTCCAAGGAAACCTAACAGATTTATGCTTACCCTGGGTCATGAGTTTAAGCTATTGAACAAGCAAGAAAAACTTTGAGAAATAATGAATCATTTCCATATTATTTTCAGGCTTACAAATACATTTTACAATTATTCTATAATTGTATATAATATAATATAATATATAATGATATTCTACAAATAGTGAAAATATTATTTTCTCACAAGAGGTAAAAAGTAATTCTGCTTGCATGAAATTTAAAGGGTTTTACACAATCAAAAACAATGCAGCCAAAATTAGAAGAAAAACAGGAAACTTGGGGGGGAAACTGTTAACAGCACTTCTTTGTGACAAAGCCTTAATTTCTCATAAATGTATGTGTAGACCACACATTTATATGTAGAAGTGAGGCAAATTAATGAGAAAGAGAAAGAAAAACAGACAGACATAGAGACAAAAACAGAGAGAGCCATTCTCCAACTGATAATCAAAAGATATGAACAGGCAGTTTTCAGAAAAAGAAATTAAAGCTATCATATCACATGAAAAAATATTCTAAATCACTGTTGAAAAAATGAAAATAAAAACAACTCTGAAATACCACCTTATATCTATCAAACTAACATGACAGAAAAGGAAAATTAAAAATGTTGGAGAAGGCATGGGGAAAAAATGGGAAACTGATATACTAGTGGTTTAGCTGTAAACTAATCCAACCGTTCTGGAGAACCATTTGGAACTATGCCTTTTTTACCCAGCAATACCACTATTAGATCCAAATTCCAAAGAAATAAAAGGAGAAAGGGAAAGATCCATTTGTACAAAAATGTTTATGGAAACTCTTTTTATCATGGCAAAGAAGTGGATGCCTATCAATAGCTGATAGCTATAGCTACAGATCAATAGAGAATAGCTGAACAAATTGTGATATATTATTGGGATTGAATACTATGATGCTCTAAGAAATATGAGCATGATGGTTTTGGAAAAACCTGGGAAAACTTATATGAACTGATTTAAAGTGAAGGGAGCATAACCAGGGGAACCTTATTAATAGTAACAGCATTACTAGGATTATCAACTATGAAACTCTTAAACTTTGATCAAGACAATTCTCCAAGACAATTCCAAAAAACTTTTAAAAATGCAATCTACATCCAGAAAGAGAATTAATGAACTCTGAATACAGATTGAAAATACTTTTTGAAATTTTTCTTTCTTTTTTATTATTCTTTTACTAGTATTCTCTTTTGCACCATGGCTAATATGGAAATATGTTTTGTATGACTTTTTATGTATAATCGAGATCAAAATGCTTGCCTTTTGAAGGAGGGAAAGGGATGGGAAGGAGGAAAATAACTTTCTCCTGCCAGACCTTTGTCCCAAATGTCCTCCCAGCAAGACAATGCAAAATCCCAATTGTCTCCCACTCTTTGAAGAAATGTGTTCATTCAGTCACCTAAGAAAAATTTTGCAGCAGCTGCTTAACTTTATTAGCTATTCTGTAGAAGGATAGATTATGATAAGGCTTACACTTTCTTGTCAAAATCTTGAATTGCACTCATGCCCCAAGGTGCTTAAATCAGATCATGAAGTGAGAGCAAGTAAGTGAAATGATGTGCTACTTTCAGGTACCTTACTAACCAAGGTGGGTTTTCACTATTGGTGAAGGGCTTTGCATGGATCAATGCACACTTACTTGCCCTGCCCTTCTTAATGCAAGGAATCTTTATTCAGGAGATAGTTGCTAAGGTGATGACTCAACTTGGCAATAATATGTAGCTACCAAATAGAGGAAAGGCAGTTGACCCACATAGGGATCAGACCCTACCCTCAACTTTGTTAATTCAGTGCTCTAACTAGCCTAACTAGCTATAATTTGGTTTAAGTACACAGTTTTATAGATAGTAGCCTAAGAATCTGAGTTCTGGAATTTCACATATTTATCCTGGATTACTTGCTATCTGGGGGAGAGGGTTGGGGGGAAGAGAGGAAGAAAAATTTGGAGTGCAAGGTTTGCAAAGGTGAATGTTGAAAACTAGCTTTGCATGTATTTTGAAAATAAAAACTATTATTAAAAATTTTTAAAGAAAGAAAAAAGAAAGTAAAGAATTAGGGAAATGGTGTATCATGTGTGATGAAAAAAAACACCAGTTTGGTCAGTTTGAGAGTAGAACTGAAAAAGAAGGACTGGGATCAGCTTTTGAAGGGCTTTAAAAACCATTTAGTTATAAATAAATAACATTTAAAAAAAAGAATGGATGTTAGAGATTCTCTAGAAGAATGATATTATGTGATATGACTAGAAAAGAAGGCTGGCTAGTCAGAGTGGAAGCAAGCAATAATATTAGAATGTAAGTACATTATAAGTAGACAATGTCTCATTCTTTGTTCTTGTACCTTGAACATTTAGTAAAGAGCCTGGAACATAATTGGTACTTAACAAATATTTTCAATTGATGACAAAAAAAAAAAAAAAAGAATCTGACTTCTGTCTTCAACTATTTATCTCCTTCATCACTAGAAATGTCCCCTAACACATATTAGGCTGAAAAATTATATAGATATAAGACTTTGGGCAAATCTTCTGCTCTTTCTATGAGACTAACATTTTTCAGCTGTAAAATATAAAAAGTGAATTAAATTAACTCTAAGATTTCTTCTAATTATACAATCTTATGAATATTCTCATCTCTCCTCCATTCTTAAGATACATAGCATTTATTTTCTCCCTTCATCCCACCCCCATCACAGACAATATAAGTCTAAAAGTCTTCTTAGATTTTTGAGAGCTCCCGTGATGGAACTATGTGAAGTTAAAAATCCATTGTTCGCAAATTACATGAATAATATAAACTCTATTTGTGTGTACATTTTCTGGTCCCTTTCTGCTTAGTTTATTAACAAAGCATTCTTGATGAGAAATAAAAGAAAGCAGTTAGTGATTGTATATTTGTCATAGAATGACTATTAAGCTGATTAGGGTGTTTATGAAACAGAAAGAGAAGGAAAAAATGCAGTTTCCTCATTCTATCAAAACAATGGAATAATCAAGTATGGACCAAAGATTTAGGGACAAATGAAACTGAAAGGAAGAAAAAAATAGGGCGTAAAGTTTAGCTGAAAGCTTAATAAACCTGAAGTTTAAAATGAGGGGGGTAAGGGATTTTTTTCCAGGAAAACCCTGTTTCCAAACCTTTGCAAGTTCCATTTTCTAGGCAAATAAAGAATCATTAACCAGAGGATCCCTTAGGACTCCTGACTCAAAAAATCAGGTAAGAGTTAATTTTTAAAGTGAAAAATGGTGTTTATTTTCCTAGGGCCAATTCTACTGGTTGGAATTCAATCATGCTCTTGTCAAATTTAGAATTATCACTTTTTTCCCCTGAAACATTAGAGCCCTCTAGTGGTCAATGTATTCTCCAACTGGTAAATTCACTCAGTTTACAACAAAATTTTTCAAGTTTTTTGTTTTGCAATCCTATTTTTCCCTACTTTATGTTTCATGTGCCAAGTATAAAGTTTCTTGTTTTTTTAATTGTTTTTTAGCATTCACCCAATTTTTTATGTTCAAAAATAATGCTTTCTACCTCATCCCTATTCACTTCATGAAAGCTAAATGAAGTCTGAAATGTGTAATCACTACATTAACATCAAGAGTAAGGGAGGGAAAGCAATGTGTGAAAATAATTTTCTTATTGCTTATTTCCAGTGGATATGGTAGATCTGGGTATAAGGATGGAGTGGGAGTAGTGTTGACAAAAAGGTGCAATTTACACTAAACTATGAATTGTAAAGGCATCAGTGAAAGAGCATGAAATGTGAACCCTCAGAGGACCTGAGTTTGGGTGAGCTTCTATCTCTGTGACCTTGAATAGATTTTTAGCTCTAGAATGAGATGAGAGGCCATCCTGTCCAACTTTGTCATTTTACCAATAAGGTTATATGGCTTACTTAAGATCACACTAGTTAGTAGTAAGAGAAATTAGATTTGTACCCAAGTGTTCTGATTTCAAAGTCAGAATTCTTTCCACTGTAAGTGTGCTTCTCTTTACTAAGTTTCAGTGCCCTCATCTCTAACAAGGGCCACTTACATTTGCACTATCTGTCTCATTGGGCTATTATGGTAATCAGATAAAATAATGCATGTAAAGTGTTTTGTAAATTATAAATATTATATAAATGTGGGTTATTAGTCAATACATGTTTGAGACAATTTTCAATAATAATAAAGCATCTTACTTGCTTAAGAGAAATATAGTGATTTAAATAGCAATTTTAAATAGAAATGAGGATGATATTTTACTTTGCAAAGGAGGGGAAGAAAGAAAGAAAGGAAAGAAGGAAAGAAAGTATAAGGGAAGGAATAATTTTGTAAAAATTCCTTTAATACCTGTCTCCCCTCCTGGAGATGTTCTTGCTAATGAAGCAGTTTGAATTTTTCCCCATTGATTCCAAAGTTTTGTCCTCCACGGTCATGGCAAAAAAAAAAAAAAAGGAGGAGAGGAGAGGGACTAGAATATCCATAAAAATTTGTTCTGGTTGGAAAACCTTCAATGACAGGGGCCTTAGAAAAGGCAATAATGGAATAATTGGAAAGCTCCACGTATACAAACTCCCTTTGGACTAATTGCAAAGTTTCATCTTTCAAAATCCAGGAACGATGTAGTAGAAATGTACCTCTGAAAAGCATCTAATGTTGAACTCTATGAAGAGATGTGTTCAGAGTTCTTCTTTACATCTTGCAATAACCAAATAATTGTAGTTTGTCAGGTGAAATGACCATGTAATGAAAAAGAGATAAAGTTAATTTCTAAACCTCAGACAATTGTTATACTGAAGATAAGAGCTTAACATAGCCATTAGGATTTGGGTTCGAAACTAGATTGCCACGCGGGAAAAGCATTCTTATTGCTTTAGTGGAGAAAAAAAAAAATTAGATTTGCAATGATTTCCAGGGTGAAGTATGGAGAAGTTGGGTTGAAAAGAAAGGAAAATACCATTTTGATGAAACCAACTAGAAAGCCGAAAAGATCAAAAGTCAAAATTTAATTCCTTTAACAAAGAAAATCAAGGATTAAAGAGCTGGAACTATAACTCCCTTTTATCCCCCAATTTACCCGCAAGTACTTTGGGTGTGGAAGCTTCTGATTCAGAACCTCGGAAAGCTCCCCCTCCTGGGCTCATGGTGAGTGCGCATGCTCTTCTGAGCCTGTAGCTGAGGCTGCAGTGGGTGCAAATATAACTCCGGAGAGAGCTGCTTACAACTTACTGGCAATTAAGTACAGTAGGGCGAGAGAGTGATTGAGAGAAGTGATCTTTCCGCGCCGAATTCTCTTCTTTGGAGAACAATCCACGGGAAAACTTGGGCGAGTAGAGAAATAAGCAAGAAAAAGGTTGTATGAGGTCTTTGTTTTATGTTTTATTTTGTTTTGTCTTGAGAGTAAACAAACTGGAAATTACAAGAGCACGCGAGCGGCAATCTGAAATCTCTTAACCCTTTCGCGACAGCTGATCTTCGAATGGGAAGGGAAGAGGACAGATGGACATCTCAGTTTGAAAGTTCCTCGCCAAGCAGCCATCCAGACCCACACCTCTCCGCAGCTATCTCCCAGCTCCAGCGTCAGAGTTCTTTATTTTTTCCGCTCCTTGACTCAGGGCTCAGCAGTTGCGGGCAAGTCTATATTGAGAAGCCCTCAGGGACCAGTCTTGTCGCTTGACCAATCACTTTGTGATACTTAGTGGCTGCTGCTCTGAGAAAGTTCCGGTTGGGAGGGTAGCCCCGAAGACAGCTCAAGGATTACTTAGGACTTGCTCCAGTCCTGGTCTTTAGGTCATGGCCCGAACTGGATAGACACCACTGTCAACATGAAGGAGGCTGTCTCTTGGGGATCTGCTCTTCTGGGTCTGTTCCCGGACCTGCTGGAACTGGGAAACGCAAGTGGCAACGCTACGCTAATGATGAGGGACCAGCTTCAGGGCCTGGAGTTGGAGAGACCAGACGGCATGATAGGGCAGTTCCCGAGCTCGGGCATCCGTGGGAATACTGGCACTGACGGGACAGCTGGAGCGGTCGTGCGGATCCTCCTCAGTGTGATATATTCAGTGGTGTGTGCCTTGGGGCTCGTGGGCAACCTACTGGTCTTGTACCTGATGAAAAGCAAGCAGGGCTGGCGTAAGTCCTCCATAAACCTCTTTGTCACCAGCTTGGCCTTGACCGATTTACAATTCGTGCTCACCCTGCCCTTCTGGGCAGTGGAGAACGCACTGGACTTCACCTGGCCCTTCGGCAAGGCCATGTGCAAGATCATCTCCACGGTGACAGCCATGAATATGTATGCTAGTGTCTTCTTCCTCACGGCCATGAGCGTGGCTCGCTACCACTCGGTGGCCTCTGCTCTCAAAAACTACCGGCCCCGAGGACGGGGTCGGGGCGGTGGCTGGAGAAGAATCCTCCTATTGGGCAGCGACGGTGACTGTTGCTTTTCAGCCAAGGGGCTTTGCGTATTGATCTGGGTCTTAGCAGTACTGGCCTCTTTGCCCCATGCCATTTTCTCCACCACTGGCACGGTGATGGATGAGGAACTCTGCTTAGTACGCTTCCCGGACAAGCCGCGGGTCGGGGATTCTCAGTTCTGGCTGGGTTTGTACCACACACAGAAGGTGCTGCTGGGCTTCGTGCTGCCGCTGGGAGTAATCAGCCTCTGCTACCTGCTGCTGGTGCGCTACATCTCCGAACGTCCCGTCGCGGGAGGTGGAGGCGCGGGCGTTGCACCTGGCATGGCTAGTACTTCTGGAAAAGGATCCAGCAGCGCGGCTGGAGCCAGCGCCAGAAGGCGTTCTAAGGTCACCAAGTCTGTAACTATAGTCGTCCTGTCGTTCTTCTTGTGTTGGCTGCCCAACCAGGCTCTGACTACTTGGGGTATCCTAATCAAGTTGAATGTCTTGCATTTTAGTCACGAGTACTTCCTAAGCCAGGTGTATGTGTTCCCAGTGAGCGTGTGCCTGGCCCATTCTAACAGTTGCCTCAACCCTATCCTCTACTGTCTCATGCGCCGGGAGTTTCGCAAGGCTCTTAAAAACTTGCTCTGGCGCATCGCCTCGCCTTCCCTCACTAGCATGCGCCCCTTCACCGCCACTACTAAACCTGAGCCAGAGGAGCAGGCCCTGCAGACCTTGGCCCCGCTGCCTGCTTCAGTAGAGCCTGATATCCTCTACTGCCCACCCGGAGTCGTCGTCTACAGCGGAGGTCGCTATGACCTACTACCTACTAGCTCAGGGGAGCAACGCTACTGAAGGAGAAGGGAGGGGGGAGGGTCCGTTGTGTAAATAAGAGTAGATGATTTCCTCTGAGGAGGGAGGGAGGTTGAAAGAGACAAAAACAGAACCCTAAAGATAGAGACACAGAGAAAGAACGGGTGTAGAACAAATTGGAGAGTACCAGTAAAAGTAGGCTTTGGGTGTAGGCTGCCAAGTGAACCAAACTGGTAAAGTGGCTCTGAGGAGCCCGCAGGGGATAACGAGAGAGATACTGAGGAGTTAGGCTTGCACCAAGGTAAAGCAACAGCAGCAGCAGCAGCAGCAGTAACAACCGCTGAAAGAGACCTAAAGTTAAACTAAGCGGTAAACCGTGGTGCTCTATGCCTTCTTGCTCACTTTGTTTGAGACAGGATCATTTCAGACCTTAGACAAGTCCATTCTTATTGAGATTAGATTGTGAGCAGAGGGGATAAGAATCTAGTCTCTAGAGAAGAAAACAAAAACTTTCCGGAGAACGGGAATTGGCCAGAGTGGGGATGAAGAGGTGAAATCTATAGACCCATGTAAGCCTTAAGGCTTTCACTTTTGCTTCTTGGTTCCAAGGCTACCCCTGCTCCCGGAAGGAACTACATAAAGGGCTGCCCTGCTGAGCTGGGGGCTGCAGTCTATTGTCCTTTCTTCCCAGAAAGAGCAGGCACCCTGAGAGGAGAGTAAGAACTCAATGATTTCTCCTGTAGTAGAGGAACATCGCTTTCAGACTGACCGGAAAAATTTCACTGTCTCTTTTTGTAAAACTGGGAATTCACGACGATAAAGAGCTAACCTGGATTATTCAGGTCCTTAAAAGGTCTAGCCCGGGTTGAGACATCTCCAGAAATTCCTCTCACCGTCTTCTTGTTGGATAGACACTCCTTCTGATAGATTCTGAAGACCCAGACTTCTGTAATCTGAGAAGTAAGACCGGCTCCTATTATAAAGCTTGTGGGAATTGGGAGAGTATCGAGGGGCCAGAACCTCCATTCTGCTTTAGGATCCAATAGGGAGCCCCAATCTGATTCTTACTAAGATCTCCAGAGACACCTGCTTCTCAGCCGTGAAGGCCCTCTTTAAAGACAAAAAAATATATAGTAAATGACATCAGTTTTGTTGTTTGGTGGAAGAGGTGGTTTGTATGTGTTTCTAAATAAAGAGGTAGCTAAATTATTTCCTGGCGGGGCAGCAACATCTCTTAGCGAAATTGGACCTGAAGAGGAAAGGCAAATGTGCTTTTATTTTATGAAAATAAAAAAAAAGCGAAAAGTTCCATCTGAAGGAATTCTGGCTGGGAATCCGGGGGAAGGGGAGGCGGGGAAGGGTTGAGGGTTGGAGCGTAGCTGGGAGGGTAGAGAAGACAGGAGGGAGAAGAATGCAGTAGCTAATGGGAAGAGCCGCATCAAACACCAACCTAGGAATAGTATGCTTGGAGCTCCGACACACGGTGAAAGGCTAAACTGCAGGTGAGCACTCCCCAATTCCCGCTAAAGCCCGAGAAAACGCTGCAGCTTTGGGCTCTCCTCCCCACATCTCAGAGATATTCGAGCCTTGTCTTTTAAATACCTTGAGTTGCAACTGAGGCTACAATCTCAAAAGAGAATTCCCAGTCTTTAAGCTCAGTCTAGAGAGCCTTCTCTAGAAATTACGCTTCCCATAATACCCAAGAAAATGGGTTTCCCAAAGGAAAATTTTAGCTCATTTTTTAAAAAATTCATTTCTGATTTAAAAAACAAAAAAATGGCCCCCAAGATGAAGCACAGCTCTTTCCCTATACAACTAGAGGACAGAGCAGAGAGTTTATTGATACTAATTAATAGACTTCTCTTAACTGTTCAGATTTACAAATCTGTACAAATCTGAACAAAAAATTACATAAATGCCATATCAGAGAAGTGCTGCTAATAGGACCCTTAAAGATGTGAACTCTAAGACCAAGTTATGTTCAAGTAGTTTGACTGGGCTTGTCTAGCAAGTAAGTAAAGGCCAGGATTCAAACCCAAACAGGATATCCAAAGGCCAGCCTCTTTCCCTGAAAAAATAGATTGCTTCTCTCAGACTAGTATTGAAGATAATTGTAATGATAAAATTGTTAAATATTGTGCTATCTTGTGTTCCCTTTCAACTTCAAGCCACTTTAAACACATCCTATTTATTTTTACCTAGCCTTGCAATAATGGTATTGCACATATGTAAAAGTCCATGTAAAGCAATAGTTATTTAAGGAATTAGAGACCATCCACTTACTAAACAATCTCAGAACACCAGTCTACATCCCAAATTTTAGGAAAAACTGCTGCGGACCATTTAATTCCAAATCTTGTCTTGCCTAAGTTCTAGTCAAATTATACCAGAGTCAAATAGTCTTCATTTTTACTGCTTCCAGAATCCTTCCGTTGATTAATAAGTTGAAACAAGACATTGAGCAGATGCAACCTCCTGTCTGGCAGCTATTTCAATATAATTCGCCCAACCTATTATTTCATCTCTGCAGGAAACTTTCCAGAAAGGAAATTCCTCTACCAATGTAGATAATCATCTATCTGCTCTGCCCCTTAAATTATCTTGGAGAGTAACTGGGTACAAGTTACTCACTGAGAAGTGAAATGACCTTCTGGAATGGGAGAGGGGAATCCTACAGACAATCTGTGGAGTTGAGGAAGGGTACTTAAACTCAGATGTTCCTGAAAATAGCTCTCTATTCAATTTTCCAGAAACTGGTATATGACTATCCTGAAATGAAAGAGATCATTGAATTCAGTGGCTGGTTCTGATAGTATCTGCCTTGTTGTTATGACTTGGGTGGTAAAGACTGAAAACTATACCATTCAAGGTTCAGTTAAAGAAATGTATATGTTCAAGTCACATAAAAGAAGCTTTAGTGAGGTTATGAGAACTGTCTTCAAATATCTGCATGGGAAAGAAATCTCAAGAAAAGCATGTCAATTCAAAAAAAGGAACAGACCCCTAATAAAATCCCCACTTAGCAAGGGGTTAAAACAAAATGCTGACTATTTCTTTTATTTTTTTCTTGATAATTCTTAGAATGAATATTGCAGATAGGTAAATTATCCACTTTTGAAAATCTGTTCATTGCTCCTGTGAGCCATTGTTTTAAGAATGCTAAATTAAACCAAATGGTATTGGGGAATGAGGGGAAGGAAAAGAGGTAGTTTGCTTTCATCACAAACCTAATATAATGAGAAATGTGGGATACCAATTTATCCTCCACTTCTAACCCTCTATATAGGGTAAAAATATTGGGGGGGAAGCTGCAGTTAATATTATTTTTATTAGAGTAATAACATCCTTCTGCTTACCTTGTGATCACAGGAGAAGTAGAAAAAGACTTACCTTATTCTCTAAGGATCTTGTACATCTGACTTTGATATTCTTGCCCTCCCCCCCTACTTACTCTTCTTTTTATAAAATGTTAGGGCTAGAGAGAATTAATTTCAGTAGTGGTTAGTCCAATATGTTCATTTTACACACAAGGAAACTGAAGCCATTTGTACTCATAGTAGTTTGTGACAGCTGGGACTAGAATCCACATCTCTTGAGTCCCAGTGCAGGGTCCTCTATTTAACTATGTATTCTGCTTTTCTCCCAACCCATTCAATCCTCCTTTGGCCTTGCTCTTTTCCTTGATTGTCTCATATTTTCAATCTTTTCCCTCTTAGAGAATGGGAACTTTACTGGGGACAATGCATACATAATTTTATATTTATTCATTCAGTTATTTTTTGAGTACCTGTTATATATGTAAGTCACTCAGTTTGGCACAGGTAGGGAACCAAAGTTATAGACAAACATAATGTTCTCAGACTTGAACCTGTACCATTAAGGGAAATAAATAAGAGGTGTGGGAATAATCACATTTGGAACTAGCGTTTTGTCTGCAGAATTATTTCCTTCACAACAATTCTTCAAGAGAGACATATGATGTAGGTATTATCACTAACATGTAATGATGGTAGGTTATACTGCAGAAGAATGAGGCAAATTCAAATAGAAACAAAGGTCATTAAACCATACATAAAGATCCCTGCAGGATGAATATTAGATTAGAAAACCACAAGTTAACATTATCCATTTTCAATTATATTTTTATTTATTTTGTTATAAATTTTCCAATTTCAACTTAATCTTGTTCAGGTCTGGATTTCACAGGTGCTGTTTGACACTTCAGATGGAACTAAATCTCACCCAGTTTTCACCTGTCTCTATGTTCCTCCTCTCCCCCTTTTTTCTCCTGAAGGAAGTTAACTAAAGGTTCTTAACTCTGGGTCAAGATCCCATATGGGATCAAGTAATTGAATGTGAGGATCACAAAATAATGATTTATTATCAGTAAATATTTGATTTGTATACCTATTTCATGTACCTATATACCCAGGGTTTTATAAAAATGTCTTGGTTGAAAAGGGGTCTTGAGTGGAAAAAGTTTGAGGCCCTGCTATTAACAATAGTTAGCTCACTTTCAACCTAAAGGCAAAATTATATAATCCTCAAGCCAGCACTTTCTTCTCTACTTTGTAGAATTTTTTTCAGGTAAAGTGATAGCCCTTCTTTCCTCTTTATCCCTTAGGGTACCATTCACAAATTTTCTATATCAACAGTACCCATAATAAATATAGAGCAATATAGAGCATCATTTGGCAGACCTGCTTCAGTGACTGTCTAAATTATATTCAGGATATATTACACAAATATGATATTAGTAAATGTATATCTGTATAATATAAATATGCATGCTATTATTTTGTTGCTCTGTTGTTTCAGTCATGTCCAATTCTTTGTGACCCCTTTTGGTGTTTTCTTAGCAAAGATATGATTTGCCATTTCCTTCTCTAAAGCAGAGTTAGGTGACTTACCTAGGGTTACATAACTATTAACTATTCGAGTCAGGATTTGAACTCAAGCTTTCTTGACTCCAGGCCCCAACATCTAGCTACCCCACATAAATATCATATCAAATAAAATCAAAGTTCTAATAACATTAGTAAGTCAACATGATATGTAAAATATTCATATTATGTGCATGTAGCTAACAAAAACTAAGAGTAGTTAACAAATAAATGTAATTATAATACATGTATGATATTGAAAGATGTATGTATTATGTATATATGCATGCATGTGTGTATATGTGTGTGTGTACATACACACATATGAATTGAAAACTCTCAAAGTAACACATCTTTGGGGTTAATCTAAACCTATACTCCTAATGATAGAGAGCTGAGCTACTACTTCAACTTCTCAGATTATAGAAGTAGTTATCCTGAGGAGCTAGATTTCATTGTTCATGAGCTTCAACCAATGTGCTTCCCACTAATAATCATTCAGACCTAATCAGATTTTAACCAAAAGGATTTGCTACGATACAATAAACATTTATTAAGTTTACCTACTATGCCACATACTTTGTCAAGTGCTGGGGATATAAATAAGAAAAAGACAGTCCCTGCCCTCAAGCAGATTACAATCTAATGGGAGAAGAAAATGCACAAAAAAGGAAGTTGAAAGGAGTATAGAAAGGGGAGGGTACCCAATATTGAAGCATAAAAATGGTACAGTTGAAACAAGCAGTGCAGCTGGAGGGAAATGAGCAGGTGACTGAGGAGTTTTACTGAGATAGCATAACAAGAATAGTCATTACAAAAACATTATTCTGTGGGGAGATTGGGCACAAATTGAAAATATAAAATGGTTAAGTCACATGTGTAGAGAACACATCTGACAAAGGAATTACTCCTGCATACTGAAAGTCCTTTCATTTCTTCACATCATTCTTATGAAGTTTTCCTTAGGTGTAAGTCTCTGATGGGCTCCTGTGGTTGGTGCCTTTTTGAAGTCCATAGACTGCACTTATCTCCATCATTCCCTGAAGCTGCCTTTCCTAGGTGACTATCCATCCTGCCATGTTATATTGTCTTCTACTGAACTGATCTATCTAGTCCCACTGGATACATTGTTGTGGGTTTAGTCTCTCCAAGTGACAAGATTAGATGATCAATGAGAGGGAAAATAAAGGAGGAAGGAAAAAAAGAAAGAGAAAATAGAACCAAATCTATCTCCTTTTTTCTCAAGACTAATACCCACTCAGGGATTGGGTTCCAAACATCAAATTAGAATCCTTTAAACTGAAATTATTCCTCTACTATGCTGGCTCACTCTGGAATAGCTTGCTGTTTTTATATGTGGCTCAAAAGATGTGCTCTATTCTCAATCAGTCACAAGATGCTTCCTATGTGGTATCATCTGCCTTTCATTACATGGCTAGAATCCTAGCCTCTCAGATTGATTAAAGAGTTATTCATATTTCATTTATACTTTTGACTGGTATGATAAGGTATTTGACCCTCCTGTAATGACATTCATTAGAGTGAGGATGAAAAGGTACTCCTACAATGAAATCTATCTTAGCATAAATGCTTTGATTTTTTTTTAAATAAAACTATCCTCTACTTGTCCTGAATCAAAGAAATACATATCCTAATTTTAATTCCTTGCTTCATTAA
The DNA here is from genome assembly GCF_016432865.1 of Antechinus flavipes. Classification (NCBI taxonomy): domain Eukaryota; kingdom Metazoa; phylum Chordata; class Mammalia; order Dasyuromorphia; family Dasyuridae; genus Antechinus; species Antechinus flavipes. The sequence goes on along the minus strand of NC_067398.1, from coordinate 343,388,998 downwards.
TGACAAATTTATTTCCTTTCTGCTGTGACCCCATGTTGTCCCCCTTTTCTGTATTCAGGAAAGTGTAATACATAAACATCCTGCTCCCTACTCATAATGTTCCTTTTCTCTTGCTGTATAAACATTTAGAATCTTGACCACACATTGAGACACCCCTAAGAGTAATTAAAACAAGTTGAAATTTCAAAGCAAACAATTTTTCTTTAGTCCATTTAAAATGAAGGAAGGCTTTTCTTTGAGGAAAGAGAAGAGGTGAGAAAACCTGCTAATCAGATTACAGTGCAGAAGTAAATGGGGAAATCTCAAAATCTGGTATAGAAGAGAAAGAGAATTATTTTCCATATGAATTAATTTGAGAGAAAAACCTATGTGTTTGTTATGATCAGTTTAGTAATCGCTTTTGATTTTGATAATTTTGAAATATGTGTTTTGTTATTCACTTTTTATTGGTTTGTGAAGCAAAAAAATATGTTCCTATTGATTTGTTGCCAGAACTAGAATCTATGAAGTTAATCTTTTCCTTCTGAAAGATATATATGGAAGAAGGGGGTTTGTATGTTGTTGTTTAAAGCTTTTCTAAGTGTGTAAAAATATAAACTGTACATATGGCTTTGGGGGGAAATGTTGAATATGTTTGAGTTGCTAAAATTGTAATTTTAAATTGAAAAGCTAGCAGTCTTGAATCAGTGCTGCCTTCAAGTGAACAGTGGCTGTTTAAGTTTCAAGTGGAAAAAATACAAAAATCCATTCTAGCCTTGACCTAGGATCCAGCTGAAGTCAAGGATTTGTGATGAGTTTCTTATAATTTTAGCTATAGAAGTTCCTACTTTGTTTATCTCATAATTTGATTGGTAGTCTATTAATAAACTACTGACAAAGTCATTTATATTTCTAATGGTGGTCTGTTCTATCAAAGGATCCATATATACTTATCGATTATTTATGAACACACATATGTTGTTTATTATAACATCATCCCACTCAAATGCTTACCTTATCAATGAAAGATAATCTATTGAGACTTCAAATGAAGTCAATTATGCTAAATTGACAAATTTATTCCTACTGTTTTATTAAGATTTTAAAACATATTCTCATTATATAGTTACAAACTGCAATCTGCTATCTCAATATGTGAATAACACTATAGAAACTTCCTGGCCAGCTCTAAGCTATCTTGCCTACCTTCCAAGTTCTTTCTTTGCCTTCTTCCCCTGGAAATCAAACTCTTGCCTGAAATTTGTATGGGAATGAGAATTGAATAATGCTGCCTCTCTAGGTTAGTGGTTCTCAAACTTTTGTTCTCAGTATCCTTTATTCTATTAAAAATTATTGAGGATCTACCCAAAAAGTTTTTGTTTATGTGGGTTATGTTTATAAATATTTTCTGTATTAAAAATGAAAACCAATTTTGAATTTGTAGATTCTCTAAAAAGCTTTTAGAGCATCTATAGGATTCGCTGGACTACACTCTGAGAACCACTGCTCTATGTTATCAAAGAATAAGAGAGAGTGAAAAGGAGTCAGTCAGGAACTTGATGCTTCTGTGACTACTTAGCAACCACCCCCTTATTTACTCACATACATTGTTAAATGAAACATATGACAAGGAAGAGAGTTGAGTAGAATTTGTGCATCTTTGGATAATAACTGATTAATGGATTCTTGGTTGTTGTTTTTAAAAATTATTCTCTTTGTCCTACATATTGTAGGCTGATCATCATATTCAGAAGGCTCTTATTTCCCTCATTTACTAGCTACATAATTTTTGAAAATAGGGGAAAAATAATGGGGCAGCAGATCACTTTTATACTTTCATGCATAATAACTTTTTCAGTTAGTATAAGATATTAATATTGTGTGTTAAAAGATTACAATCTCTATCCCAGTCCTTCATAGAGGAAGGCTCCCTAAAAGTTTTCTGAGAAAGCCTAGAATATGAGTATTAGGATCTTCAACTTCAAATCCATAGATCCCATCCAAAAGATTTTTATCTCCAGAGATTAATATTATAACTGGGTGGCTGGATGTTTGTACTAATAACAAAAATAATGGAATCATTAAAATCCCAACAGTATTGAGCTACTTTGCTGCCTGTTATTATTCGTTAATATACAACTCTTCATAAACAACTTGGTTTCTTGGAAAATACAATGGAATGGTTTACTATTTCCTTTTCCAGCTCAGTTTACAGATGAAAAAACTGAGGCAAGCAGGGTTAAGTGATTTGCCCAAGGTCACACAGCTAGTGAATATCTGAGGCCAAATTTGAACTCAGGAAGATGAGTCTTTCTATCTTCAGGCCCAGTTCTCTATCCCCTGTGCTACCTAACTGCTCTTCTTACTCAGTATTTTTCTGGTTTTGAGTGAACCTTATTATTTCTGTATGAAAACTCTAAATTGCATTAAAATATTTTTGTGACAATTAATTTTCAAAACCAATTTTTACTCTGAAATGCATTTGTCCTGTCCGGCAGGACATCAACAGTGGGTCATCGAGTGGAGCCGGGGCCGAGGGGGAGCAAAGGCTCTGTAAGACAACCAGTCTGTAAAGCACCACGTGCTTGGGAATGGAATTGGAGAGACAGAGAGGCAACTCAAGATTTAAGATGGTGAATGTCTCTGTTTAATGAATGAAGAGAGTTTAATTAAATAGGATTTCAGAGTGGGGGGTTACAATGAGAAGAATGTCGGACCATAGGTGTGGCGGAAATCCTAGAGTATACTGTTATCTAGATCTTGGGCGGAGATGACCGATTTCTTGGGACACACATTATCTAATCTTTAGGAATTTAGGGTGTTTGCTAATCTTCTTAGCTCTTTGTTTTCTGCGTCCAAGGACATGGTCTCTGGCAGTCTTCAAGGACATGGTCTCTGGCATGCATTGTGAACGGAATGTTGTATGTGATCTAAGTTTAGAAAAATACCAGCAGCAGTAATGAAAGAGAAGTTAAATGTGTTTGCATTATGCTTTATGAGCTCAGGAAATACATGAGGTGTTTTGTTGTGATAAGGTCATGTATTATGTTATAACTGCAAAACAGTATCAAAACCTTGTGTTCTTCATGCTAAACAACTACCCTCCCTCTCTGAATCACTAGTAGTGAATTGAGTGTGGAGTTGGAATCTTTGAGGAAAATTTGGCCTCTACATTCACTTTGATCAAGTTAAAAGTGTTTTGCTCACATATTAGTATTCCATAATGCAAAAGGAAATGCTAACTGCACCTACAGGGCATGAAGCTTAACTTTACCCAAGAATAAAATTAATTCCATGTCGCTGCATATTGCTGGCATGATTAAAGTTATAGCCATGAAAATAATGGCAATACCAGATCAAGTTATTCCCCTACCGCTTTACTTTTACCCTTTGAACTAGGAAAGCCTCCCATCTATGAGATTATGAATCTTCCTTTTAGATCCCTTGAGTAACAAAGAATTTTTGAACTATAAATTGTCTTTCTCAAGTGGTGTGCTGAAGCTAGCCTGAAATGTCTTGAAAGTCAATTGTAAAATTTTCAGTATGAACATTCACACCTCAGAATTCTGTAAATACTAACAAATCAGGGCTTGATTTATTGTTTTGTAAATTGTCTAGACTTAACACATATAGAGTAAACTTTAAAGTGTGTCCTGTGAATTTTTTTTTTCACAAAAGGCCGATTCTGTAATTTTCAGACCCAGTTCTGACCAACTGTCAGAGTTCTGTGCCTAATGACTATCATATGCAGTTTTAGTTTTTCTATATATATTCCTAAATTGTAAATGATGGCTAGATAGGGCTGGCAATTTTCTTGTAAAATATAGTCATTTTCCCATGTGTTATATATACATACCAAAATTTAAGTGATCCCTTACGCACAAGGATATCTATGTGAAGAAACATCAGGTGAGCCATGAATTAGCTCAAAGAACTTGAGTTAGTCTCCTGTATTTTAGCCCTTTATACAATCCTTTACTCATATACACCACAAGTTGCAGGGTGGGAGAAAAGATTGGGACAGAGAAAGTACTGTTTTGAATTATTGCTATATACTCATGAGCTATGTTCCAGTTCCAGACTATTTTTCTAAATAGCCCAACCAAACCATGTCAGAAGACCTAGTCTCCATGATTCCCCAGTGAAAAAGCTCATTAGTCCCCCAGTAGAAAGGACTCTATACAAAGAACAACATAATTACAATTTAAAATGTAATTCCATTTACAATATTGATGAGATTGAACTTCAGAACATCAAATGATGATATTGATATAAGCACCAAATGATGAAATTCCAGATAGTAATTGGCACTAAATGTCGCTGTTTGACATGAAATGATGAAATTGGTGTAGGTACACCAAATGTTGGAGTTCAGTAGCAATTTACATGTGAATAATTCACAATGACCTTTCTTTTTGCCAAAAGGAATATTTATTTATGAAAAGAGGTTACAGACAAAATGAAGAGGTAAAATAGATACCAGAAGTTGTAAATATGAAATAGATTTGGGAGTCCATGTAGTTAGCAAGGAAAGGGGTTTTAACAATTAACAAAGTAAAAAACAAGTTCACGATTGAATAGGAAAAAGGGAATACACCATAAGGTGGGAATACGTCACTAACTGGCAGGCTATAGCAGTTAGTTAGTTAGCTATAGTTAGTTAGCTATAGCAAGGGGAAAGACACTATGAGGCTTGGAAGAGGAGGGATGGAAAGAAAAACACCAAGAGGAAGGTGGAGGGATAGAGTAAGGAGGCATGGGGAAAGGGAAATAGGAAGAAAGACACCATGGAGCAGAAAGCCAATGGTAGGCTACCCCAAAAGAGATTCAACAAAGATGGCACAGGGACATATTTATCAGGGAAATTTAACCTGGGGGCTTGACATCATAACTTGGCTTTCTGATCTGATACAGTAAGATGGGGTTTCCAAAGACCTCTAAAGGGGTGGGACTGTAAGGTTAAACTGAAATCCATCAGTGCCCTTCCATACTTGCCACAGAAAGTAATCTTATCAGTACTTCAGGCTTTCTCAGCCAACCTCATCTAGTTACACAGAACTTCATCAATGTAATACAATTTATTATCTCCATGTCACAAATGAACAGACTAAAACTTAGAATCAGTGACCTAAGACCACAGTCACTAAGGAACAGAGCTAAATCTAAAACCCCAACTCCTAACTCCTAATCCAATACCATTTCTGCTCCAAAAAAAACAACCCAAATGCTTCAGGAATCAGAGGAGAAACAGGTCATTCCTACCTACCTTCTGTATAAGAGTTCTAGGAGGGGTTCATGGGAGTTTAATAATATTACCTAGCTGACTAAATAAGAAATCAGTCTCAGAATGCTGGGCATTTCTATTCTATGACAATGGAAGCATGAATACAACTCTTATGTCACATTGTAGAGGACATGGACCCTAATCCTGGGCCCTAAAATAATTTATGCAAATTACTAAAGTAATTATTTTCTAAAATCACTAACATAATTATGTTTAAACTTGATAGGACTACAAAAAGAACACTTGCCCAGCAAACCGTTTCTTAAACCCAGGCAACTAAGTTGCTGGGGGGGGGGGGGGGTTAACTCAGTTTTGAACATGCCCTGTAGCTAAGCTACTAGCTGAAAAAGATTCTGTTTTTAGTAATTTGAGCATTCCTAATTCCTAACAATTGCCCATTAGTTATCCATGCTATTTGGCCTAACACCTTTAGCAAAATAAAGCTTTGACTTAAAGAAGATCTTGTGGGAGTGTTCTCCCTCTGACTCCCAGCCCAAGTGCTCTCTTGCAGTATCATGACATAGATGACCTGAAAGACCCCAGTAGACTTTCTTCTGGTGAAAATTCCTCCTCCTAAATAAGTAGAAGCAAAGATATTCAAAATGTAGATTAAATTCCATTGCCTATGATCTAGCAAGGAGGTTAAAAAAAAAAAAGAAAGAAAGAAACAAGAATCTGAAAGTCTTTGGTTCTGAGAATGTAACAGCAAAAAAAAAAATAAAATAAAATAATCAAACCTAACAGCTGTTTGTTTAGAGATTTTGCAAATCTTTAAAATCTTTCCTTGGGAAATGTTAGGTCCTGTCTTGTTTATACTCCAGTTGCCTTTTAGAGTTTGTTTTTTCTGCTTGTAGAAGCAATTCTACCCTGGCCTGCAACATTTCATAGGTCAATAGTAAATAAGAAATATTTCCCCTTCCTATTATTCTTGAGAATATATAAAAGCTATCAAATCACATCTTCTACTCAGCCCTCTCTGATTACACATTAAGGTCTGAACCAGTCTGCCCATCAGAGGCAGTTCTTTCCATGCCAATACTTGATTTATATAATAAGACACAGGGAGAAGATTTTCTTTTTCCATACAAGAAATCCAGGAAAGAAAATCTACAGTAGATATTATCCAGTATAATGGGACCAACTTCCCACTTATGAACACACAGTATTACAAGAAGTTGTATTAAAAAGCAGAGAAAAACATATTAAAAGTCTCAAAGCAGCAACCATCTCCCATAAGGTCAAGTAAAATTCTTAGTAATTTATATGAACGCTTCTAATTCTCTACAATTCTCAAATAGTACCAGTCCAGACCTTAATGTCCTCTCCCCAATAGTATTTTATTTTTCCAAATACATGTAAAGATAGTTTTTAACATTCATTTCTGCAAATCTTTGTGTCTCAAATTTTTCTCCCTTCTTCCCTTACCTCCCCCTCCCCAAGACAGCAAGAAAGCCGATATAGGTTAAATATGTGCAATCCTTTTAACATATTTCCATATGTGCAAGAAAAATCAGAGCAGATGAGAAAAAAAATCATGAAAAAGAAAAAAAAAAGACTGAAAATACTACTCTTTGTTCCATATTCATTCTCCATTGTTCTCTCTCTGGCTACAGATGGCATTTTCCATCCCAATTATATTAGAATTGCCTTGAATAATCTCATTGTTGAAAAGAATGAAGTTTATCACAGTTGATCATCACATAATCTTGTTACTGTGTACAATGATGTCCTGGTTCTGATGTCCTGGTTCTGTTCACTTCATTTCACTTCTTCCTTATTCTCTTCTCTGATGGACTCTGGAGTCCTTCTCCCTTGGTCGCTGTAGTTCCTGATTGTTTCCAATAGATGGCTCAACTTCATTTCATTTGCTTTATGGTTTTTGTCTTGATGAGACTAAAAATATTGTCCTACTCTGTCAAGGTAAATCTCTGTTTTTGGTTGTTCTTGGTTAAAGTCTTAACAATCAAATGAAAATAATATTTATTTTGTCTACATTTTGTATTTATAGATGTGATAAGGGAGTCCTTGGTGAATGCTTATCTCAGTGCTAAAAAGAACATTTTGCATTGAAGTCCTAATAAGTCTACTATGTTTCTTTATGGTCAGAACTGATCTGCATGATTTTGTTCAACTCTGAATTAGAAAATGGAGAAACTACTATGAATGCAGTAGAGGACAATCAGAATTTTGAAATGACAGGAGAATGTGCCATATAATATTTTATTGATGGATTGGGGATGTTTAGCTCTGGAGAAACTTGTGGTGCTTGAGATGGGGTATGAATCATAACATCCTCCCAAAAGGTAAGATATTGCTATGAATAAGGTTTATATTTGTTTTAATGGGACTTAAAACTAGGAGCAATGGGTAGAAATTTCAGAGAGGTAGATTGTATTAGAAAATAGAAACAAAATGGAAACCCTAAATATTAGAACTCTCCCCAAATATAAAAGGCTGACTCAAGAAGTAAAATCCCAATCAACTTCCAGTGATTAGAAAGATTAGGTAACTACTTGTGAGAATATTATAAAAGCAATGTATGTTCAGGTAGGGACTGGACTAGTCAATTTATGAGATTACTTCTGATTCTGAAAATATTTGATTCAGAGTGAACTGCTCTTGGAACAATAATTCAATCCCTTTCATTTTTATGATAAGTCAAACAAAATAGCTCACCTAATAATTCTACCATTCAATGTATTCATCAACAGTATTTGATGGCACACTACCATAAATATATCCTATATGCAGTTGCCTAGAAAACTCACAATATTTTCTCTGGAAAGGCTCTGTGTATATGTGTATAGGTATTATGCCTAAGTGTTTCTGGATAATGCCAACATCTCTGTGCCTATCTTATATTCAGTTCAAAAGAGTTTACCACTAGTTTCTGAAAGATCCATTTTGCTGATTAAAAGAGGTATAATTTATAAAGCAATAGTGTGAGTTTTAACAGTCCTTTTGCATACATTTAACCTTTAAAATCTCTATGAAGTATGGAAGTGAAGAATTGGATATACTTCTCAAATTGAAATATCTCTTTAAAAAAAACTAGAGATAGTTAATTCACATCATTTTCTTGCTTTTTCCCCTGAAAAAAATAATGAGAGACAGTTTTTATAGAGGGTAGAACACTAGCTTCACAGGAAAACTTGAGTCCTGATTCTGACACATATTGACTTTGTCACAATTTTCTTACAAGGAATTTCCTGTACTAATTAAATCACAAATACATTCCCTCCAAAAAGTCTCCCAAATTAATGACATCACTTTTTTCCTACCAAACCCTTTATATTCAATGTTGCTAAGAAGATGCAAAAAAAGAAATAAATTTCTTCTTCTGCCATAGAAAAAATATTGTTAAAAATATATATATTGTTTCTCATTTCATGCATCATTGTAAACTCATTATCCTCTAGTTCAACTTCCTCACCTAACGCTGAAAATTTTTTCAATGTCCTGAGACCTGATCAGCACAGTTTCAGACACCATCTTGTAGTAGAAAGAAAATAGTACTGAATCACATGACCTAAAACCTCATCTTGGCTCTGTAAGAAAAAAATGATTTCACAGAAGTCAATTAACTTTTCTTAATCAATATATGCAATGATTGTTTAAGATAATGTGTAAATTCTCTTTGTGTGATAGAAAGTATACTGAATTTGGAATCAAAAGGTCTAGGTTTGAGTCAGCCAATAAACAAGAGTTTATTTGGTGCTTTCTGTTTTATAGGCAATGAATCCTGATTCTGACACAAGCTATGTATCTGCAAACAAGTGACAACTTCTGAGCCTTAGTTTCTTAACATATAAAATAGGGATAGCATTTTCTATACAGAGTCAAAGAACTGAGGTAATGAATATACTTTGTAAATATAATTTTAAGTTATTCTTTTAAAAAATACATTTTACACTATCTGCAACTACCCCTAGTTTCTCCTTTGCTTTCTACTATTGGAGAGATTGTAAGATTATTATATAATTACTTCTTGAGCTCAAGATTACCCAAATCCAGAAAGAGGACTGTGGGGACTAAATATGTATATTTTCACTTTTTTCTTGTTGTTGTTTGCTTGTTTTTTGTTTCTCATTTTTTTCCCTTTTTGATCCGATTTTTCTTGTGCAACATGATAATTATGGAAACATGTATAGAAGAATTACACATGTTTAATATAAGAGAGAGAGGAAAAATTTGGACCACAAAGTTTTGCAAGGGTGAATGTTGAAAATTATCTTTGCAGATATTTTGAAAATAAAAAGCTATTTTTTTTTATTTTAAAAGATTACTTAGCCTACTTAGCAGGGTGCAACATACTGTTTGGTCTCCAGATGATACTCTAGCTACCTGTAAATATTATTCCTATTCTTCACTGCTCTAGTGCTCTTTGTAATGCCGGAGAAACTAAGGCAGGAGAAAAGATTAGAGAGTTTTTAATATTTTATTAATTGGAGAGCATAATTGACTGGACAGGACTCTCGTCTCAAAATATCCAGTGATGAATGGGAGAATCCCAACTCCTTAAATATCTTTTACAAACAAAGAAAAGGGGAAAGAAGCGGGAAAACTTCTTCACAGAGCCATTTAGTTCTGTCAGGATGGAAGGAGGCCATAAATTCTTACTAAAAGCCAGAGTCAGGATGTCTGAATAAACAGAAGTAAAGATGTCAGTGAGGTATCCAGTATAGTCTTATCTCTTGGAATATTTTAGAGGGATAGCGTCACAAATTCCTGAGAACAAAAGGAGCCAGGAAGTCTAATCTCCCCTTATCTTGAGTCTTACATTGATAATTTATAACCTTAGAGCAGATGGTCCTCAGTTTTAATGGGCCAGAGTGGGATTTTACAACTAAGGGGAACAGTTAAGAAAACTGAAATAAAGGAAACTAGTACAGAGAAACTGAGGCAGAACAGTTCAAAAGAGACTGTGGCATAACACTCTTGACCAGGCTTTGATCAAGTTGCCTCCCAGTTCAAAAGAAATCTAGAAGATATTGTCAAAATGACTAAAAATAGAAATATCTCCTTAACTCATTGGGTCTTACTTCCTTAGACTATTCTGTCAGCTACTATGCCTTTCCCTTGCCCCCCCCAAAAAAAGCTCACAGGATTCTATAATTCTCTATTAATGCTATTTGATTTGTTAATACGATGAATTAGCAAAAAAAAAAAAAAAAAAAGCTAAAATAAAGAATAAATCAAAACTTTAAACCTCAACCTTCAGTATTTATCCAAAGTGCAAAAAAGCAGTATCTCCTGTGCAAAGATGTCCCAAGGGAATGGGCCATTTTTCTCAGTCAACAGATTCTATCTCATTTCTTTAAGTGTCTAGGGAGTACCATGTTAGAAGGAACACCACCTCATTTCTAGACATCTGGTCACAGCTAGACAGTTTCCTCTTCATTCACTCTACCCTCTTAGGGTTATTGTGAAGATGAAATGAGATAATATTTGTAGAATACCTAGCACATAGTATAGCACTCTACAAATGTTTATTCATTTCCCCTTCCACCCATAAACTGCAATCCGGTGAGATCCTTGCAACCATCCCTAGTATAACCTTTCCATCAGCATAGATTCTCCAGCTATACTGAATTGTGTTCCAGGGTCACTGTCTTTCTTCCACTTAGTTTGCAGGGTTTCTATCTCTCCCTGATTTAATTTGTCAAGAACAATAGGAAAACAATACACACAGTAACAGCAAGATTATGTGATGATCAACTGTAATAGACTTAGCTCTTCTTAGCAGTGGAGTGACCAAGATAATTCCAATAAGAAGTGCCAGGTATTGTGTTATATATTGGAGATTCAAATAGGAATCCCCACTTCCCTTTCTTCAAGGAACTGACATTCTTTTGAGAAAAAATATTCATACAAATAAGTAAATATAGTGTGGGAAGGGTCTCCAGATTCAGAAGATTTCAGAAAAGAATCAAAGAAAAGAGGAGGAAACATGGACAGAGAGTGAGCAGCATGCTAGAAATTCAAGCCAAAAAATTCAAGAGTTTTCTAGGTTACTCTAGCCTCTCAACAGGTTGGTATAAATATACTCATATACAGCAATAGGGCAACTAGACCGATTTATATAAGTCTTCCCCTCTCCCATCCCTTTCCTTAACTTTCAAAATCTAAAGTATTGGTCTCTGGACTGCATTGTCTCTGCTGTCATGGAGGAGTTGGCGTTGCCAGAGGGGCAAATACACACTTTGCATCTTCAGATCCTGCCCTGCAAACTTCCCTTGTGTTCAAGATTACTAGGCTTGAAATCAGAAGGACCTGGAATTTAATCCTATTTCCTCTCTACTAACTGTATAACTTCTCACAGCTTTAGTTGGATCTCCATTCCAAGATTTCCATAGGACTCAGATAAAATAATTTACATAAAGTATTTGGCAATCTTTTAAAGACATTTATAAATGAGAGAGAGAGAGAGAGAGAGAGAGAGAGAGAGAGAGAGAGAGAGAGAGAGAGAGAAAGGAGTACATAAATAAGAAGCACTATTTAAGTACATGTGAAGGAAGATACACTTAAGATCTTGCTGCTTTCCTGAGCTATCACCTCTGTAAGACCAACCAACCTAGGACAATAGGACTCGAACCTATACCCAAGAACTCAAAACTCTTTGTGCTTCCTTACACCACATCCTAGTTAGGTCAGCTAAATAAGCTACTGGGTCCATACACCAAAAATGTCGGTCCACACTCTTCCCATATTAATGTCCCCAGTTATATGGGACCTTATAACAACTAATTAAGACCATAGTAGGCTGGTTCTATATTGATTGATAGTTCAATTAGTCAGGGACATTGGTAGAAAGAGAGAACCATGCCCTCCTTTTGTAGGTGCCATAACTATTATGGCATTATGAAATGCTAATAGATGTTCCCATCCCATCATATGCTATGAAGGGCAGCATAAAAAAAAAGAAAGATGGTAGCCTAGAAGAATTTCACTAATCCATTTAAGGTGTTACAATTACATAGCTTCTACTCTAGAATAAAGGAATCTACTTTTAGGTAAATCAGAGATGAAAACCATCTTCTCTGTTACACCATTGGACCATTTGAAAGGATGTGGAAGGTAAGATGGTCAATCAGTGGATAGAATATAAGGAAACGAGCATTAGACAATGCAGATGCTTCAATTTTTTTTATTTTTTTTTTAATTTTTATTTAATGATTACTTTATATTGACAACATTATCCCTTGCACTCGTTTCTTTTCCGATTTTTTTTCCCCTCCCTCCCTCCACCCCCTCCCCTAGATGGCAAGCCGTCCTTTATATGTTGGATATGTTGCAGTATATCCTAGATACAATATATGTTTGCAGAACCGAACAGTTCTCTTGTTGCATAGGGAGAATTGGATTCAGAAGGTATAAATAACCCGGGAAGAAAAACAAAAATGCAGATAGTTCACATTCGTTTCCCAGTGTTCGTTCTTTGGGTGTAGCTGCTTTTGTCCGTCATTTATCAATTGAAACTTAGTTAGGTCTCTTTGTCAAAGAAATCCACTTCCATCAAAATATGTCCTCATATAGTATCGTTGTCGAAGTGTATAATGATCTCCTGGTTCTGCTCATTTCACTTAGAGATGCTTCAATTTTTAAAACCTTGACTTCAATATGTTGTCAATAATTTATAATAGGCATATATTGGAGAGAGAAGGAGTGGGGAAAAATGTTATTTCCTCTTCTCTCCACTGAGGTTGAAATCACAGTCCCCATTTCCACCCACAAACTCATTCTGGCTATGTAATATAAGTCTAATGCCTAGAACCTAAGGAATAAAGTGTTGATCCTAACCTTGTGTTCTGCCTTCTATGATTCTCAGTTTTAAGCAGAGAAAATAAAAAGATAAGGGAAAAGATTTTGAGGGATACTAAGGAGGGAGGCTCAAAGATAGTCTTGCACTCATTAGGAATGAGGAATTAGATTCCAAGTCTCCAAAGACCTTTTGCCCTTTTCTCTTCCTGTATCCCTTTGTTCTTTGCTCCTCCAAATCCTCTATCAACTACCTACTTCCCCCCAAACCTGGAACATAATCAGATTCTTAATTAAGGTGATGTAACTGGTCTTTGTCACAGGACACTAACACTTAATATAGCAACACCTAAATTTAATACCTTGTTAAACCAAAAAGCTATCAAATGGGATATTTAATCTCCCTTCTCCCAAAGTCCCCTATAAATTGCCAGCTAGGTGGAGAAGTCAGGGAGACCTGAGTTCAAATCTGGCATTAGATACTTACTATGTGACCTGAGGCAAGTCATTTAAATCTCAGTTTCCTCAAATATAAAATGGGGGAAATAGCATCTACCTCTTGGTAAATGAAGTAGAAAATCAAAATGAAATAATATCTGAAAAATGCCTAGCACATGGCATTATGGCATGATATAAAAATTTATTCTTTTTCTTTTCCACCCACAAGCTGCAACTAGGTGAGGTCCTTTGTAAATATTCCTATTGGTAATCCTCCCATCAGCATAGATTTTCCACCAATAGTAGCTTGTGTCCCAGGGTCACTGTCTTCTCTCCACTTGGCAATAATCAGGGTTTTTATCCTAAGAAGACATTCTGTTCCCAAATTTCTCTCTCCCTGATTTAATTTGTCTTAAAGAATTGGTTCAGCAGGAGAACATTGCACACAATAACAGCAAAATTATGTGCTGTTCAGCTATGATAGACTTAACTCTTCTCAGCAATGCAGTGATCCAAGACAATTCCAATAAACTTGGGATGGAAAATGTCATCCACATCCAGAAAGAGAACTATGGAGATTAAATGTAAAAGCACTGTATTTTAACTTCTTATTTTTTATTTTTTGCTTTTACTTTTCCTCACTTTTTTTTCTTTTGATCTGATTTTTCTTGCACAGGATGACAAATATAGAAATATTTTTTAAAGGATTGTACATGTATAATCTATATTAGATTGCTTGCTGTCTGGGGAAAGAGAAGAAGGGAGAAAAAATCTTACAAAAATGAATGTTGAAAACTATATTTATATGTATTTGGAAAAATAAAATATTATTGAGAAAAAAAAAAAAGTTGGTTCAAGGGTGTGTTGTATCCTGCTTGCCCTGGGTGACTCGTATGAAGCTTGCCCTGGGTGCTGAAATTCCTAGTGATGGAGTTGCCAATAACCTATGAGTAGTTATATAATTAGCCAGCATTCTGTCATTTCCCCACCTAATGAACAAACAAAAAACCAGAAATCTCAGTTTCAATGGCATCTAAATGATCTTGACTCCTAAAAATTTCCCTAAATTTACATCCAGAAAAGAACCTAGTTAGATCTTCTAACATATTAACTATACTAACTCCTTACATTTGTAGTGTGATGAATGGTTACAAAATGACATACATACGCAGCAACATTTAATATTCTGATGAAGGAAGACTAGAACTTTTCTAAGAAAAAGACTAAAGTCATATATCTTGAAATGAAAAAAAAAAAATCTCCTAAAGACTTTTTAACTTGTAAAAACCCAACAGACAATTTAAGAAAAGAAAATAACCCTCCAGGCAGTAAAATAAAATTCCTTAGACATCTCCCAAACAAGAAAGAAGAAAGGGAATGAGACTATGGTGAAATGTACTTAGACTAATTGAGGAGAAGGAATAAAGGCAATTAGTTCCTACAAAAATTATGTCTAAGAGGAAGAAAAAGCTGCCCAAAAAACCCTATGTGGACATATGTACACATATCACATTTCACTGAGCACACCTAGAATTTAATTTTTTTTTAATGATCAGTTTTCAACTATAAAATATTTTATTTTTATTCATCCAGCTAAAGAAACTAAACATGAATAAACTTAATTTTTAAAAATTACAAGCTAACTTCTACTTTAAAATACAAACCTAAAAACAGCAGAAGAAAAATGGCCATTTTTCCAAGACATTTAGGCACATCCAGTACATACAATCCAGTATGTGACTGCTGCCCAACACAGTCATGTTTTTAAAGCTAAAAAGGTTAGAAATCTTGCAGTTATCTTTTTCACCAAAAGATGGCCCTTTCATGCTATCTCTTAAACAAATGACCCCGAGTTAATGATTTGTTTTTTGGAGAACATTTGGGAACTGATGCATGAACAGGTCATTTATGCCCCTTTCTTATCTTCCCTTCTAGATTGTAATCTCCCTAATGGAAAGGTTTATGTCTTTCCTTTTTGTTCCTCTAGAAGAAAACACAAAAGAACCAGAAAGATGAGATTGCCTGTTAAACTGACTCAATTCCATTGTCTCTTTTTTATTCTATTCCACATCATCTAACAAAGAGAGCCACGAAGCAACAACCAAATAAGGCTGCAGCTGAAGCCATAATCACCACCGCAACCACACTCCCAGTAAAGATGACCAAGAATATCAGGCTGGGTCCAACCAGAGCCAGTTGCCCAGGAAAATCAGGGAACCACAATTGATTCCCTTTCTTCTGCCATCCCTGGAGGCCATTCCGATATTCTGTTGTAACAAGAGTACAAAAACAAGACTCCATCACATAACGTGTGTGTGCATATGTAACTGTGTGTGAGAGACAAAGAGAGAAAGACAAATAGAGACAGAGATTCAGAGAAAGACAAACAGAAACTGTAGCAGGACCTTTCTGAGATAAAAGTTGTTGCCTGTGTAACCATTTGAGGACTTTTGAAGATATTTGAGGATTCAGAAGAATCTCCCTGATTGAAAATCTCTCTTCTAACAGCTTGACAAACTCCTGCCATTTCACCATATCAATTCATTTTCACTTGTGCCATTAATTTCACAGTATTAAAGTATTGGGTCTTTAAAAATATTAATATTCCCTAGAAAGGTTACTCTTTATCATAGGCAGCTGTAGGAAATTTTTTTCTATTACCTCCTTCCTCCTGGACCCTCCCCAACAAAAAGATATCATTCATGAATAAGTCAAAAGTAAAAATTGAGAAGGGGTAGCTGATGTAGAGCAGGACTTCTTAAACTTTTTCTACTTGAGACCTTTTCTTGCCTGAGAAATTTTTACATGACCCCAAGTATATAGGTATATAAAATAGGTATACAAATAAAACAATTATTGATAATGAATTATAATAGAAATTTATTTTAAAATGATTTTTGGTACACATATAATTTTCCCACTTATTAAAGACAAAAGAAATTTGCATACTAATGTGGTGGATGTGCTTATTTATTTTTGCATAATTAAATCTTGGGGGAATAATTGATACCTTTTATTGTTGTCAAATTTTTCACAATGCCCCCATATTCAGTTACTTAATCCCATATGGGGTTGCAATTCACAGTTTAAGAAACTTTACTATAGAGACCTTTCAAATGATTTCCCAAATAAGATGAAATCACATAGTATCTGATTTTAAATAGAGATCCAAAGATGCTAACCGCAGGATTACAGACCTACAGCTGAAAGAGACTTCAGAAGCCATCTATTTGGACCCCTTTATTTGACAAGTAAAGTCCAGATGAAGTAAACTTCATCTGAAGTCATTCAGACTATAGGTAGTAGAGCCAACATTCAAATTCAGAGCCCTGACCTCAAAGCCAGCATACTATATTTCTCTGAAGTCCTTAGCTTTTTTTTTTTTTTTTTTTTTTTTTGCTGAGGCAAAGCTGAGACTTGCCCAGGGTCACACAGCTGGGAAGTGTTGAGTGTCTGAGGAAACATTTGAACTCAAGTCCTCCTGACTAAAGGGCTGCTGCTCTATCCACTGTACCACCTAGCTGCCCCAGTTCTGAGTTTTAATATGTAGTCAAAAAGGTCACTGAATAAACCTTTTTAATTGTTATTTTCCTTATAAAATCATTTGGCCTGACTGAGAAGTCAAACCAATTTAGTCTTATCATTTGCTTGAAATTCTGTTTGATCTTTTACCAAACTAACTTTTTTCCTCACAAAAACATAGCTGTCATCAGCTTCAGGTTCTTTACAGGGAATTGTTTAATAATAACAGTAATTATAATGATGATATTCCCTTACATTTGTATAGTGCTTTCCATTTGACAAAACACTTTCAAGTGTATTATATTGTTATCCTCACAAAAATCCCATAAAATAGATAGAGAAGCTGTCCCCATATTAGAGTGGGAGAGGTTTTGTGGCCTTCTTAAAGTTACACACTACACTGTTCTTTTTCTTGCACAATTCAGTGACAGCATATATGTAGCAGCTAAATTTCCCAATAAGCCTCAAAAGATTTTGATGGAGGTAAGTGAGACAAAGGCTTGGAGAAAGTCCATCCTATTCTAAGGTAGCTCACACAGTAGATTAGAACACCAGGTCTACAGTCAGGAAGACCACAATTCAAATCTGACCCTAGGTGCAAACTGGTTGTATGGCCTCAGAAAAAAAAAAAAGCTAATAGCCATAGATTATTACAAGAATCAATATTTGAAAACAATGCTTAGCACAATGTCTGGCACATACATAGTAGGTGCTAGATAAATGTTTATTTCTTTCTCTCTTCTTCCTATGACACTTCCATGACTTCATTTTCTTTACTCTCTAGGAATAAATTATTGTTAAAAAGATATAATGCATTCCTGGGAAAATAAAAAGGTGCTTCCTTTTTATTTAAGAAGCTGTTCAAACCACAAGCCTCAGCACTGGTAGTATTAGCACCCCTTTCTCTCCTGTTTATTTGTAGAAATCCATGTTATTTCTATAGGGTCTGCCAATCTAGATCTGGATGCTATAAACACTCTTTTGGTGCTTTTTCTGAAGTACATTGGTGAGGAGGTATTTACTCTCTTGCCTGACTTTTTTTCTTTTTTAAAATTGACAGTCACAGTTCTTCCATGTTTTGACTTTGTCCATTATAATACGATAGGAAGAAGTGAGCATCCTCACATTCAGCCCTCTTTCACTGTTGTTATTCACAAGTTTTATGAATAATAACATATTTTATGTTATAACATATTATATGAATTTCATCCTCAGCTTACAACAGCTATAGATCAAGCTTTCTCTCTAATTGATAAAGCTTTTGCTTCATCTAGAGCCAGGTCTCCATCCCACTTCCTGGCTATCCACATACCATGTTACATTCCCCTTTTATGTATTGTTCAATCATATCTGAGTCATCTTGACCCCATCTGAAGTTTTCTTGGCAAAGAGATTGGAGTGGTTTGCCATTTCCTTCTCTAGCTCATTATATAAATGAAAAGTGAGACAAAGAGGGTTGTTTGACTTGCCCAGGATCACACAAACAGTGTTTGAATCTGGATTTGAGCTCAGGTTCTCCCAACTCTGGGTCAGCACTCCATCTGTTAAGCCAACTAGCTGCATCTCCTGCTTTGTGCTACTTTCCCCCATTAGAATATAAGCCCCTTATGGGTAAGGACTATCTTGCATGCCTGTATTTATATCTTAAGCATTTAGCACAGTGTCTAAAAAGGGACTGGAGTTCGGATCTATCTTTACCAATATCTTTTAGAGTCTGGGCAAGTCCTTTAACTTCTCTTACTCTCTGTCTTTTCTTAATTAAAACATCAGGGTTTGAATATATGACATCTAAGGTCCCTTCCAGATCTAAATTTATGATCACATGACTTGACTTTCCAGGTTTGTTCCAAAGACATAGTTTTCAAGAACTGAGGTTATATTAATACCAAATGCTAGTCTGGGTATCAGCTGGAGGGATCTGCCAAGTCTGCTAAATCTCGATGAGATCCTCAAAACCAAAGCCCCATAATAGAGGAAGAGATGCCCAAACCAGCATACAGAAGGGCCAGGACGGTCAAGTGCCAGCTGCCTCCAAATTCAGGCAGCACCTCCACCTCAGCAAAAAGGCACTGCAAACACAAAGGACTCAAAGGACTCCTCTTACCCCATCCACCTCTACTTTTTTTTTAATAGTTTTTTTTTATTTTCAAAATACATGCAAAGATAGTTTTCAACATTCACCCTTGCAAAACTTTGTTTTCCAAATTTGTCTTAATTTGCATTTTTCTAATCAATAATATATATTTATAATATATAATTTATATGTAGAAATGCTTTAATTTCTTCATCTGAAAATTGTCTGTTCATAGCCTTCGATCATTTATCAATTGAAGAATGGCTTTTATTCTTATAAATTTGAATCAATTCTTTATATATTTTAGAAATGAAGCCTTTATTAGAACCGTTAAAGGTAAAAAAAAAATTTTTCCCCAGTTTTCTGCTTCCCTTTCTAATCTTGACTGCATTGGTTTTATTTGTATAAAACCTTTTTAATTTAATATAATCAAAATTATTATTATATTATAATTATAATTATTTTCTGGATCTAAATGTTTTCCAAATTTATCTTAATTTGCATTTTTCTAATCAATAATATATAATTTATATATAGAAATGCTTTAATTTCTTCATCTGAAAATTGTCTGTTCATAGCTTTTGATCATTTATCAATTGAAGAATGGCTTTTATTCTTATAAATTTGAATCAATTCTTTATATATTTTAGAAATGAGGCCTTTATCAGAACTGTTAAGGTAAAAAAAAAAAATTTCCTCAGTTTTCTGCTTCCCTTTCTAATCTTGACTGCATTGGTTTTGTTTGTATAAAATATTTTTAATTTAACATAATCAAAATTATTCATTTTGCATTCAATAATGTATGTGAGTTCTTCTTTGGCCATAAATTCCTTTCTTCTCCATAGATCTGAGAGGTAGACTATCTATCCCTTGATCTCCTGATTTGCTTGTGGTATCGCCCTTTATGTCTAAATCATGAATCCATTTCGACCTTATCCTGATATAGAGTGTTAGGTTTTGGTCAATGCCTAGTTTCTGCCATACTATTTTCCAATCTGCCATACAATTCCAATTGTATTTCCATACAAATTTCCATTTTCCCAGCAGTTTTTGTCAAATAGTGAGTTCTTATCCCAGAAACTGGAGTCTTTGGATTTATCAAACACTAGATTACTATAGTCATTAACTATTGTGTCTTGTGAACCTAACCCATTCTACTGATCAACTACTCTATTTCTTAGCCAATACTAAATGGTTTTGATGACCACTGTTTTATAAATATAATGTTAAGTCTGGTAGAGCTAGGTCATTTGCATTTACATTTTTTTTCATTAATTCCCTTGAAATTCTTGACCTTTTGTTCTTTCAGATGAATTTTGTTATTATTTTTTCTAGTTCTATAAAGTAATTTCTAAGCAATTTGATTGATATGACACTGAATAAGTAGATTAATTTAGGTAGTATAAGAAGACTTGCCAACCTCCTGCCAGCCTTGGACATCGCACAGGGCACGGCTCAGGTAAACTGAGGGTAGCCTTGCAAGGTGAACAAGATGGCATGGGGAGGAAGGGGTCCCACCGGAAGAAGCAACGTGGCAGTCCCCAGGGGAGGCGTGCCGGACCTTGGAGGGGAGTACAATGACCATACCCTATTAGGAAAAGAATGCTCACTCTGTATCTATGTGCAGCTTCCTGTAGAGAATCATGTATCTGCTGTAGGTTAGAATGTGTTTATGTTATGATATAGGAACTAGAAGCAGGCACTGAGGAGAGATAAAAGCACCTGCAGTCTTTGTAATAAGTCGGAGTCTTACACCACCCTGGCTCTCGCCCCTCATTCCTCACAGTCTTCACTATTCAAGTGGACAGGCAGTGCTGGTCACAGGAGGCCTGTTTCACTCGGGAGTTGGAGCCGAAACCCCAACAAGGTAGAATTGTCATTTTTATGTTAGCTTGGCCATACCCATGAGAATTTGATATTCTTCCCAGTTGTTTAGATCTAACTTTATTTGTGTGGAAAGTGTTTTATAATTATGTTTATATAGTTCCTGATGTTGTGTTGGCAGGTAGACTCCCAAATATTTTATATTATCAACAGTTGTTTTCTCTCTGCATCTCTTGCTGTTGAACTTTGTTGGTAACGAATAGAAAAGTCAGTGGTTTATGTGGACTTATTTTGTATCCTGCAACTTTGCTAAAGTTGTGAACTGTTTCTAGTAGTTTTTTAATTGATACTAGGATTCTCTAAGTATACCATCATATCATCTGCAAAGAATGATAATTTGGCTTCCTCATTACCTACTCTAATTCCTTTAATTTATTTTTCTTCTCTTATTGCAAAAGCTAACATTTCTAATACAATATTGAAAAGTAATAGTGATAGTAAGCAATCTTGTTTCACCCTTGATCTTACTAGGAATGCTTCTAGTTTATTCCTATTACATGTGATGCTGCCTGATGGTTTTAGATAGATATTACTGAGCATTTTAAGGAAAACTCCATTTATTCCTATGCTCTCTAGTGTTTTTAATATGAAAGAGTGTTGGATTTTGTCAAATGCTTTTTCTGCATCTACTGAGATTGTCATAGGATTTCTGTTAGTTTAATTATTTATTAGTTAGTTTAGTTAATTATGCTATTAGTTTTCTCAATATTGAATCAGCTCTGCAGTCCTGGTATAAATCCTACTTGGTCATAGTATATTATCCTAGTAATAACGTGCTATGAGCTCTTTGCTAATATTTTATTTAAGATTTTTGCATTAATATGTATTAGGGAAATTGGTCTATAATTTTCTTTCTGTGTTTTGAACCTACCTAGTTTAGGTAAGCACCATATCTGTGCCATAAAAGAAATTTGATAGAACTCCTTCTTTCCCTATTTTTCCAAATAGTTTGTACAGTATTGGAATTAATTATTCTTTAAATGTTTGGTAGAATTCACTTCTAAATCCACCTAGCCTTGGAAATTTTTTCTTAGGGAGTTCATTAATAGCTTGGTCAATTTTTTCTCTAAAATGGAACTATTTAATTAATTTATTTCCTCCTCTGTCAACCTGGGCAATCTATATTTTTGTAAGCATTCATCCATTTCACTTAAATTATCAGATTTATTGGCATACAGTTGGGCAAAATAGCTCCTAATTATTGCTTTAATTTCTTCTTCATTGAATCACTTCTTAAGTGATTGTGCTTGCACATGTGTAATAAATGCTACACCCAAAGTTATTTCAGTCCTGGGCAGTAAAGAATTCTGAGGTCTTCATCAATAGCAAAGTTGACCTCTTAATTAGAGACTTTCCTGATGGCTTCAGTAGGGACAACAATTTCCCAAATACAATTGATAGTTACCCTCATTTGAATTCTCAACAAGATGTCACCAAGTTGTACAATTTTGTTTTCCTTTATTCTTTCTTTCTACCTGAC
Organism: Antechinus flavipes; assembly: GCF_016432865.1. Lineage (NCBI taxonomy): Eukaryota > Metazoa > Chordata > Mammalia > Dasyuromorphia > Dasyuridae > Antechinus > Antechinus flavipes. Next base: position 343,366,579 of record NC_067398.1, on the reverse strand, counting down.
TGTCCATATCCAATCTATTGGCAAGTCTTGGTCAATACTACCTCCATAATATTTCTCTATTCTATCCTCTGTCTTCCTCTCTCATAGCTATTATCTTATAACTTCTTACCACCTAACCAGCCAAGTATCTATCTGCTCTCCAAATCATCCTCCACATCATTCCTCTATTCTTGCCACAATGTCTTTGCCATTTCTTTCAGTTTACTTCAAGGATATAATCAGAGTTGTGCTAGTAAATGTTTTAACAACCTCCTTTCTGACATACTTTTAAGTTTAATCTGCATTACAAACATTATAGCCATCATTTTCTTAAGAATAGATGAGCAGCTGATTTCAGAAAGGCCAGGAGAGACTTACATGAACTGATGCTGAGTGAAATGAGCAGGACCAGGAAGTCATTATATACTTCAACAATACTATATGATGATCAATTCTGATGGACCTGGCCATCTTCAGCAATGAGATGAACCAAATCAGTTCCATGGAACAGTAATGAACTGAACCATCTAAAGAACTCTGGGAGATGACTAAGAACCATTACATAGAATTCCTAATCCCTATATTTTTGTCCACCTGCATTTTTGATTTCCTTCACAGGCTAATTGTACACTATTTCAGAGTCCAATTCTTTTTGTACAGCAAAATAACTGTTTGGACATGTATACTTATTTTGTATTTAATTGATACTTTAATATATTTAACATGTATTGGTCATTCTGCCATCTAGGGGAGAGGGTCGGGGGAAGAAGGGGAAAAATTGGAACAAAAGGTTTGGCAATTGTCAATGCTGAAAAATTACCCATGCATATAGCTTGTAAATAAAAAGCTATTAATAATAAAAAAAAAATTTTAAAGAATAGATGAGCACACAACAATAAATCAATTCCTAAAATACTCAGGCAAAATTTTAAAATGGCAAATTTAACAATGGCTTTCCTTGATCAAAAGGAACTAGAATACAAACTCCTCAGAATATGGCTCTTACTTATCTTTCCAAATGAGTTATGTATTACTCCCCTCCACATATCTTGTATCTTAATTAAACTAGCCTGCCAAAGAATTGGATCTGCCCATCAATTGGGGAGTGACTAAACAAACTGTGGGATAAGGATGTAATGAAATACTATTGTAAAAATTTTAAGAAATAATGAGGAGGCAGCTAGATGGTTTAGTGGTTAGCACATCAATCCTGAAATCAGGAGAATCTCAGTTCAAATCCAGCAGCAGACACTAACTACTTCCCACTTCCTACTTGTGTGATCCTAAGCAATTCATTTAACCCAATAGCCTCAAACACAAAAAGAAAGAGAAGAAATGATGAGCATGGATTTCAGAAAAACTTGGAAAAACATTGTACACAGTAACAGCAAGACTATATGATGATCAACTATGAAAGACTTAGTCCTTCTCAACAGTACAGTGATCCAAGACAATCCAATAGACTTGGAATAGAAAATGCCACCCAAATCCAGAGATAATACTTGATCAAGGCATGCTATTTATACCTTTTTGTGTTGTTCTTTTTTTTAATTGTGGTTCTTCCTTTTTGTTATGATTTTTTCTTTCACAATATATCAAATGTTGAAATCTGTTTTAAATGATTGTACATGTCTGTCAGATTGCTTGGGGGAGAAGAAAAATTGAACTTGAGGTCTTACAAAAATGAATGTTGAGAGCTGTTTTTGCATGTAGTTGGAAGAATAAAATACTATTGAAATTAACCAAAAAAAAAAAAAAATGATGAGCAGGTAGATTTCAGAAAAGCCTGGAAAGACAAATATGAACTGATGCTGGATGAAGTAAGCAAAACAAGAGAAGACTGTACTTGTGCAATGATCAACTCTGATACACTTGGTTCTTCTCAGCAATATAATGATCCAAGACAATTCCAAAAACTCTGGAGAAAGAACTATGGAGTCTTGATGAAGATCAAAGCATAATATTTTTACTTTTTTGTTGCTTTCTTCCTTCTTGTTTTTCTCTTTTGTTCTAATTCTTCTTTTGCAACATGACTAATGTGGAAATATGTTTAATATAATTGTGCAAGTATAACCTGCATCAGATTGCTTGCTTATAAAGATGAGAGGAAAAGAAGGAGGAAAAAGTGGAAATCAAAATTTTGTAAAAGTAAATGTTAAAAATTATCTTTACATATAACTGGAAAAAATAAAATTCTATTAAGTGGGGAGAGGGGAAAAAAATTCCAATGCTGTAAAGATCCATACTACATAGAAATCTGGAATATAAGATTTATGAAACAAGGTAATCTGGATGTGGTCAAACAGGAGATAGAAAGTTTAAGCATTGACTTAAATGTGAACTTAAATGGATGGGAATGGTTGAATTTAATTAAGGTGAACTTTACATATACTATGTGGGCAAGATCCTTGAAAGGAATGATCTTCAGACTCAATAAAAGGATGAAAAAAGCAGTCCTGAGACATACTCTAAAAATGATAGAATGATACCTGTTAGAATACAAAGCATCACAGTAATACAATTCTATGCTCCAACACTGATGTCTGAGACCAAAGTTGATCAGTTCCATGAAGAACACATCATATATACATATATATATATATATATATATAAAATCATAACTAGCATAGGTTCACCCAAGGACAGCAAAGAAGGGGAACTATGTGGCGCCATGTTAAGGGAACGATTTGTTGAGGTTTACAATCCAGTATCCTGTTCTACATCCTGTTGGTGCTATTTTCTTATTGGCTGATTTCTGTGTTATGTTTTGTGATAACCGTCATGTGGTAACTTGGTGATGTGGTTACAGAATATGCTGTTCTGCTCATTATTTTAGTGAGATCTATGATTAATAATTTCAATAAGGCTCCAGACTAAGGGCAGGTCTGGGCTGAGGTGTACTGGGGACAACAATCAGAATCCCATCAGGAAGAAATCAAAAGATTATTGGAATAACAGGCAAGTTTTGCCTTGGAGTCTCTAATGAAGCAGAGCTAAAACTAATAGAATTTTGTTAAGGTAATTAATAGGTCAACCAAACACTTTTTTCAACTACTTAAAAGGTGACTCTACACATGAACATCAGTGGATGGTCAATTTCAAGATCAGATTAATTTTATACTTTGCAGTAAAAGATGAAGAAACCCTATACAGTCAATTAAAACAAGGCTTGGACAAGGACTGGAAACCAAATGGATGCCCATCAACTGGGGAATGGCTTAATATGTTATGGTAGATAAATGCAATGGAACATTATTGTTCCATAAGAAATGAGGAGCAAGGTGACTTCAGAAAAGCCTGGAAAGACTTATATGAACTGATGCTGAGTGAAGTGAGCAGAACTAAGAGAACATTGTCAACAATAAAAACAAGATGATGTGATGATCTACTGTGGACTTAGCTTTTTTCAACAATGAAAGGCAATTCCAATAGTCTTGTGATGGAATAGCCATCTGCATCTAGAGAGAGAACTATGGAAACTGAATGTTCATCAAAGCATTGTTGTTGGTTGTTTGTTTATTGTTTTTTTTTCTTTCTTGTTTTTTTCCCTTTTAATCTAATTTTTCTCACACAGTATGATGAATATGAAAATATGTTTAGAAGAACTGCACATGTTTAATTTATATCAGATTACTTGCTGTCTTGGGGAGGGAGAAAAATTTGGAACACAAAATTTTGCAAAGGTGAATGTTGAAAATTACCTTTGCATATATTTGGAAAAACAAAATACTATTTAAGAAAAACAAGGAGTGGAGCTATGACTCCAATCATGAGTTTCTTATTGAAAAATTCATACCTAAATTTAAAAAAACAGGGAAAACCATCAGACCATATAAGCATAATCTAAATTAGGTCCCTTGTGAATATGAAGTGAAAGGGATGAATAGACTTAAGGGATTAGACTTGGTTGAGAGAATGCCAAAAAAATTATGGGCAGAGATCCACAATATTGTACAGAAAGCAAAAACACTTCAAAGGGGTAGAGGGAAGCAAAAAGGCAAAATGACTGTCTGATGAGGCTTTACAAATTGGTGAGGAAAGAAGGAAAACAAAAGGGGGGAAAAAAAGGAAAGATATAACCCACTGAATGCAAATTCTAAAGAATAACAAGGAGATATAATTAGTTTTTCTTAAGTGAACAATACCAAGAAATAGAAGAAAACCATAGAATGGGAGAGACAAAAGATCTCTTCAAAAAAATTATAGATATCAATGCCAAATGGTCATGATAAAAGACAAAATTGACAGGGACTTAAGAGAAGTAGAAGAGCTTAAGGAGAAGTACAAGAACCAAAAGAAGAGCTTACCCGCCAATATTCAGGATGGTATGGTTATTAATCTAGAGTTACACACCTTAGAGAATAAAATCAAGCAGGCCTTAGGAAGCATTGCTAACAATAAGGCTAATGGAAGTGATGGGATTCCAGATAAGTTATTTTAAATCCTAAAAGATGCTACTGTTAAAGTACTGCACTCAATATTCCAGCTAATCTGAAAAACAAAACAGTAGCCACTGGATTAAAAAAGATCAGTTTACATCCCAATCCTAAAGAAGGATAATGTCAAGGAATGTTTAAATGACTGAACAATTGCACTCATTGCACATGACAACAAGGTAATGCTTAACGTTCTGCAAGCTAAGCTTAAGCAATATGTGCATTTAATTACCAGAAGTGCAGGCTAGTCTTCAGAGGAATAGGAACTAGAGACCAAATTGTCAAGCAAAGAAGTTCCAGAAAAACAAATACTTCTGCTTCATTAACTACTCTAAAGTTTTTGTGTGGTTCACAACAAAATGTGGCAAGTTCTCATGGAGATAGAAGTAACAGATAATCTTACTTGTCTCCTAAGGAACCTGTATGCAGATCAAGAAGCAACAGTTAGGATAGAACACAGAACAATTGATTGGTTTTAAATTGGGGAAACGAGTATGGCAAAACTGTATATTGTCACCTTATTTATTTAACTTATATTCAGAGTGAAGCATGTGAAATACCAGATGAATCAAAAGCCAGAATTAAGGTTGCTGGGAGAAATAACAAGCTCAGATATGCAAATGATATCATTCTGATGGAACAAAGTGAAGATTTAAGAAGCCTCCTCGTGAGGGTGAAAGAAGTCAGTAAAAAAGCTGGATTGGGTGAGAGGGTTAGAACCAAGATGGGAGAGAGAAGCCACGAAGTTCCCCGAGCTCTCCCCAATTTTCTTGAAAACAACATTAAATCAAGCCTCTGAACAGATTTTGGAGTGAAAGAACCTACAAAAAGATGGAGGGAAATAATTTTCCAGCTTAAGATAGTTTGGAGGGATTTCATGAAAAGTCAGTCTCACTTGGGTAAAAAGGGAGCACAACGCAGCACAGATGCAAATAGTATCTAGGTAAGATGGCAGGAGGCTCTTAGCCACAGCACACATCAGCAACCAAAGCCTCTTTGTCCTAGATCAACAAATCTACATCCAGCACAGAAGACATATTATCAGCCCTGGAAACCAAACAACAAGAATGACTAGGACAGCTACCCCAAGCAGTTAGCAAGCCACCAAGCACCCAAGGAAGGCCCCAGGGCTCAAAGTCAGTGACTCCAACCATGATCCATAACATGGGAAACTTGAGACAGGGCCTCCTATACCCCAGGAGCAGAGCTTATCTTTAACATATGAAAGCTCGAAGTAGGATATAAACTGGCCTCAAGACCAAAATGCCTTCTTGAAAGAATTCAAAAAGGATTTTAAAGTCAAAAAAGAGAAGTAAAAGAAATTGGGAAAAGAAATGAGAAGTATGCAAGAGAGAATAAACAATCTGGGAAAAGAACAAAAATTGATTGAAGAAAACAATTCCTTAAAAATACAATTGGCCAAATGGGGGGAAAAAATCATTTGGAGGAAACAATTCCTTTAAAAGAAGAATTAGCCAAATGGAGAAGTAGGTACAAAAGCTAACTGAAGGAAATCTTTCCATAAAAAGTAGAATTGGACAAATAGAAGCTAATGAATCAATGAGAATGAAAAAATAAAAGAAAATGTAAAATTACTTGGAAAAACAATTGACCTATAAAATAGATCCAGAGGAGATAATTTAAGAATGATTGGGCTACCTGAAAGCCATAATCAAAAAAAAGGGCCTTTCAAGAAATCAAGAAGGAAAACTGCCCTGATATCCTAAAACTAGAGGGCAAAATGGTCCTTGATGGAATCCACCAATCACCTGTTGAAAGAGATCCCAAAATGAAAATTAAGGAATATTGTAGCCAAATTCCAGAATTATCATGTCAAGAAGAAAATATCACAAGCATCCAGAAAGAAGAAATTCAAATATTGATGACTCACAGTCAGAATTACAGTAGACTTAGCAACTTCTATGTTAAAGGATCAGAGATCCTGAAATATGATATTCTAGAACACAAATGAGCTTGGATTACAATCAAAAATCAACTGCCCAGAAAAAAAAAATTAGTATAATCTTTTAGGAGGGAAATGTATATTCAACAAAATAGGGAGCTTTCAATCATTTCTGATCAAAAGACCAAAAGTAAACAGAAGATTTGATCTTCAAATATTAGTTACAAGAGAAGCATAAAAAGGTAAACAGGAAAGAAAAAAATATTATTCAAAGGTTAAATTGTTTGCATTCCTACATGGGAAGATGATACTTGTAACTCTCGAGAACAGTATCTTTATAAGCGCAATAAAAGGTATATAAATAAATAGAGGATGTGGGTATAAGTTGACTTGATAATATAAAAAATAAATTAAGGAATGGAAAAAGAATTGTACTGAGAGAAGAAAGGGGAAGCAAAATGTGGTAAATTACATCACAAGAAGATACACAAAAGACCTATTACAGTAGAGGAAGTGTAGGGAGGGAAATGAACTTTTTTTTTTGAACTTGAAACCTCATCATATTTGACTCAAAGAGTGAATAACATACACACTAAGTTGGATATAGAAATTTATCTTACCCTATAGAGAAGTAGGAGGACAAAGGGGAAAGAAAAGGGAGGGGTTAGATAGAAGAGAAAGAAGAAGTATTAAGAGAAAAGGGAAGAAAAGGGAAGAGTAAGAGAAGGAAGAGCAAAATGAGAGAGGTAGTGGTCAGAAGCTAAATATTAGTGAGGAGGGATAGGGTAAAATGAGAAAAAAGTATAAATAGGGAAGAAAATAGGATACAGGGAAATACACAGTAATCATAACTATGAATGTGAATAGGATGGACTCTTCCCATAAAATAGAAGCATATAACAGAGTGGATTAAAAAATAGAATCCTACAATACCTTGTTTACAAAATCACATTTGAAGTAGAAATTTACACACAGAAGAAATGTAAAAGGCTAGAATAAAATATATTATGCTTCAGCTGAAGTTTAAAAAAAAAGGCAGGGGAGCAATTCTGATCTCAGACAAAGCTAAAGCAAAAATGGGTCTAATTAAAAGAGATAAGGAAGCAAACTGTATCTTGTTAAAAGGTATCATAAACAATGAAATAATATCAATACTAAATATTTATGCAACTGGTGGTATAGCATTCAAATTCCTAGAGGAAAAGTTAAGTTAGTAATAGCAAGAAATATAAACAGCAAAACTATACTAGTGGAGGACCTCAACCTTCCTCTCTCAGAACTAGTTAAAACTAACCATAAAATAAATAAGAAGTTAAGGAAGTGAATAGAATTTTAGAAAAGTGAGAAATGAAAGACTTTTGGATAAAATTGAATATCTTTTCCTCAGCAATACATGTCACCTACACAAAAATTGATTCTGATTTAGGGCATAAAAACTTCACAGTGAAATGCAGAAAGGCAGAAATATTAAATGAATCCTTTTCAGATCACAATGCAACAAAAATTACACACACTAAAGAACATGGGAAAATAGATTAAAAACTAATCAGAATTTAAACAATCTAATTCTAAAGAACATGTGGGCCAAACAACAAATCATAGAAACAATTAATAATTTCATCCAAGATAATGACAATGAGACAACATATCAAAACTTATGAGATACAGCCAAAGCAATTTTTGGAGGAAACTTAATATCTCTAAATGCTTACATGAATAAAATAGAGAAAGAAGGGAGCCATGAATTGGGCATGCAGCTTAAAAAGCTAGAAAAAGCAATATAACAAATAAACCTTTAGTTAATTCAATTTAAAAAATAGAAAACCAAATTACCAATATCAAAAAAGATAAAAGGAATTCATGATCAATGAAGAGAAAATTAAAACAATAACTACTGTTTTAATTTTGCTCAACTCTATGCCAATAAATCTGACAATCTAATTGAAATGGAGGAATATTTACAAAAACATTAATTGCTCAGACTAACAGAAGAGGAAATAAAATGCTTAAATAATACCATTTTATTTTAATAAAGCTTTTTATTTTCAAAACACATGCATAGTTTTCAACATTCACCCTAGCAAAACCTTGTGTTCTAATTTTTTTTTCTCTCTCCTTCCCCTCCACCCCCTCCCCTAGATGGCAAGTACTCCAAAATATGTTAAACATGGACAATTCTTCTATACATATTTCCACAATTACCATGCTGCACAACAAAAATCAGATCAAAAAGGAAAAAAATGAGCAAGAAAACAAAATGCAAGCAAACAGCAACAAAAAAGGAGTGAAAATACTATGTCATGATCCACACTATAGTCCCACAGTTCTTTCACTGGGTGCAGAGGGCTCTTTCCATCATAAGATCTTTGAAACTGGCCTGAATCACCTTGTTAATAACCCCATTTTAGAAAAAGAAGTTGAACAAGTGACCAGTGAACTTCATAAGAAAAAAATCTTCAGGGCCAGACAGGTTTATAAGTGAATTCTAACAAATACTTGAAGAACAATTAATTCTACTAGCATAAAAACTGTTTGGAAAAAAGGGTGAAGAAGGAGTTGTACCAAATTTTTTTTAATGACACAAATATGGTGCTAATACCTAAACCAGGAATAGCCAAAAGTAAGAAAAAAATTGCAGACTGATCTCCCTAAAGAATATTACTGCAAAATTCTCAAATAAAGTTAGCAAAGAGATTACAGCAATTTATTACCAAGATAATTTGATATTAGGAAAACTATAAGCATAATGGATATATAGATAACAAAACTAACAGACACCATATGATTATCTCAATAAATAGATTTTTAAAAAGCCTTTGACAAATTGCAGCACTCATTCCTATTTAGAACACTAGAGAATATAGGAATAAATGGAGTTTTCTTTAAAAAATAAGCAGTATCTATCTAAAATTATCAGCAAGTGTTATATATAATGGGGATATACATAAAATCAGGGACGAAATAAGATGTCATTATTACCATTATTATTAAATATAGTATAAGAAATGTTAACTTAAGCAATAAGAGAAGAAAAAAAATTGAAAGAATTAGAAAAGGCGATGAAGAAATAAAACTAAATTCTCTTGCCTTCCAAAATTCTCTTTCAGTCAAGGGCATTATTATCCTCTTGATCTCCAAAGCTTACAATTTGGTGTTATTCTGGATTTTTTTGCTGTCTTTCCCCATATCCAATCTCTTGCCAAGATCTGACTATTTCATCCTTGAAACAAGTCTTAAGTGTTCCCTTTTCTCCTCTGGTATTGCCATCACCCTCGTAGAGGCCCTCTTCAACTGATACTTGAACTATTGCAGATGGGTCGCCTGCCTCAATTCTCTACTCTAATCTGTTTCAACCCACAATGTGATTTTCCTAAAGTTCAAATCTTTCTATATCACCCCCTACTGGATAAACTTCAGCAACTTTATAATACCTCCAGGAGCAAATATAAAATCCTCTATTTAGTATTTAAAGCTCTTCTTTGCCTAACTTTACCTGTAACCAACTAGTTCTGGGACAACACATCCCATCTTTTTATCTTAAAGTTCTCATGTCAGTAAAATGTAAATTAGATGTGGGAAACAAGATATTTTGACCATTTTTATTCTCAATAAATGACTTTTTTCTGGGGGCGCTATAAAACTATGTTTGTTTCTTTGTTTTTACTCCTTTCAATCAAACAAACTGTCCCAATAACATGAGAGAATAAATTACATATTAATTTATCAAATAATTACTTCCAGAATTGTATTAGAAGGATCTACACTAAAAGCCAAAATTCCTAATTTTTAAGAGAAAGTTTTAATGAGGTTTAGATTTGGGGAAGCCAAACGAAATTAGGGTTTCTAGTGGTCAGGGAATTAAATGAGGTCTAGTGGCAGGTTCGGGATTCAGGGTAGGTTTTGGCACAAGGGTAGAAAGTTTGGGGGACTCCTTTCTGGCGGCGCAGAAGCTCTCTGTAAAGGATTTTACAGACCTGAAAACCTAGATTGATAAAAGAGGTTTATTATGGGGATCGGAAGTAAGGTTAAAGTCTGGTTAGGGAAATAGGTGAGGATAAAGAGAGGATAGCATTGGAAAAGAGTATTCCAGTGGACAGAGGCCCCTTGGGATGGCAAGCATGGAGCTGGCATGTTTGGAACCTCTGCAAAGAGAAGGTTTTAGTTTGGCTCTTTTATAATGAGAGATTTAGCTAAAGGGGATCTGTGGGTGGAGTCCCAAGTTGGCTCCTTGCTGGGTTTCAGCTAGGGCTAGAATTTGAATTAAATTCAATGAGTTTCAGGACTGAGCTGACCCTACCCAGATAACAAAGATGAACTGTTTGTCCTTGGGGTGGGGTACCTCACTGAGACAGTTCTCTTTTAAGGATTTTCAGAGTTTCATTTTGAGATTTAAATATCTATCAAAGGAGCTGCCAAAGAATTCTAAGTAATTATCTCAGAGAATAAAGCTTGTCTTATGATTACAAACTCAGGAACAAAGTATTTAGCTAACAAATATAGCACACAATCATGAAAAATCAGCAATATATAGCTTCAAGGATTCCAGAGATTTTAAGCAAGAGTAAACTATTAAAACAGGTCTAAATGTAACTAGTCATATTCCAAAGATTGTTAGTATTTCCTTGGACTTTGTAACATGTGGCAGTATTGGCACATAGGCAAATTAATACTGATAAACAGGTAATACTAAGATCAGAGGCCTAGTTCATTGAACTAGAATTTCAAGTCCCTTTAATTTGACTTTACTTACAATCATAATGCTTACATATCCTGCTTCATCAATACAAGACAATATTCATTATGCCAAGCACAATACTAAATGCCGGGGATACAAATAAGAACAAGAAAGATATGTTATGCCACAGTTCTCTTTTATTATCCTGACTCGATTTCCCTAATCATCCTGACTCAGTCCTGCCTCGGTTTCCCTGCTTCTCAGTCCTGCAAAACTTCCCTTCCCTTTTTATCAAAATATTTGATAAGGATAAAAAAATCTTATGTTTTAGAATACCAAAATGCCTCTCCCCATCCCAAGCTGCCAGAATGTCCGATACTGTCTTATCAAGATACCTCTCCCCAAATCAGAAGTGCCTCCCCCTGATTATGTGATCCCATTTCCCCTGGCTCACCCTGATATGGATGTGGTCACTTTAAGATTCCTTTCTTTCTGATTCCCAACCTCTCCTAGTTAATGTAATTACCTTTTGATTCACAAATTCTGGTCCCTTTGAATTCCAATAGAAGATCTGGATTTGAGCCAACTTGGTACTATACCCATAGGCCCCTCTAGCTAAATCTCCCATTATAAAAGGGGCCAAGCTGGGACCCCCTCTTTGCAGAGGTCCCAAACATGGCAGACTTACACCTGCCATGTCAGGACTTTCTGTCCACTGGAACTGTGTGTCCAGTGCCCTTCTTATCTCTGTCTTTACCTGTTTCCTTAACTATACTTTAATCTTACTTCTAAACCCCATAATAAACCTCTTTTATCAATCTAGGTTTTCAGGTCTGTAAATCCCTTTACAAGGGACTCTTGCCCCACTACTAGACCTCATTTAACTCCATATCCTTGTGCTGGATCCAATGGGGTTGATTTTAAGCACACTATTCTTTCCCCTGCAACACACTGGCTCTATTTAACTCCTCTAGTCTAGGGCTTTTAAAATTTTTTCCACTCACAACTCCTTTTGCCCAAGAAATTTTTACTGGACGCTGGGTATATAAGTATATACAAACAGGTATACAAATTAAACATTTACTGATAATAAATTACAATTTTGCAACCCTTTCATTCAATTGCACAATCCCATATGGGTACTTTTAAGAGGGCCCAGAAGCCCAGCCAATTCTTTATTTCTCAGCAACTATTCAATATCAAATTAATATTATGTCCTTAGTCCTTCAGTTTTTCAGCCTTCTTTTGTTATCTTAGCCTATTAGACTGTAAACTCCTTTAGGGCAGGGACTATCTGTAGTACCAGAGAAACTGAGCAAGATAGAGATTAGAGAGTATTTAATAGTTTATTATATATATATACCTGTTTGTGTATACTTATATACCCAGCGTCCAGTAAAAATTTCTTGGGCAAAAGGAGTTGTGAGTGGAAAAAATTTTAAAAGCCCTAGACTAGAGGAGTTAAATAGAGCCAGTGTGTTGCAGGGGAAAGAATAGTGTGCATAAAATCAGAAACCTACATTCAAATATCATTCCAGATGTTTGCTAACTGCATAACTCTGTGAAAATCCCTTTAACCTCCTTGAACTTCAGTCACTTACTCTGTAATGTGAGGAAATCCAACAAGATGATTTCTGAGTTCCCTTCCAGCTATTTTCCCTGGTCATATCAATAAGTTACTAAACTTCAAATCCATATCTTCTGACTCCAAGTAGAGCATTCTTTCTACTTTACTACCTCTAATCCTCTCACTACAATATCTTTCAGTAAAATTATTATTTTTTACTCTATTGTTTTGTTTACATTTTCCACAGATAATTTCAAAGCTTAAAAGTTTCACCTAAGTCGACAAACATTCATTAAAACCTATTTCTTCACAAGAAACTAGGAATACAATCATCAACATAAAACAACATCTACAGTAAAGGGCTGGCATCTTGTTTAAGGGAATACAACTTGTACACAGATAGAAAGATATGTTAATTTGAGGAAGAAAAAGACATTAACAAAGAAGTAGGGGGCGGGGGGGGGGGGGGGGGGGGGGAGGGGGGGAGAGGGGGGGTGGAAGAAGGAGGTAGAGATCATGAATACTTTCCCAAGGGAGGCAGAACTGATTTGAACTTTGAAGGAAGTTAGAAATTCTGAGAGATGTAGAGAGACAGAATAAGTGAGAATTTATAATTCATGGGGACTGTGCTATAGGCTAGTAATACAAATGTAAACAAGCAAGATCTTCAAGAAAATTATATTCTAATGGGAGGAAGAGAAAATGTATAGGGTTGCCAGGAAGGGAGTAGCAGAATGAAAAGAGGGCAGATGAAGAGGAGGAACTAGCTGGAGATAGTCCAGGTAATGCTGAAGAGGAAAGGTATTACAAGCATTTGAGATAGCCTGCCAAAGGAAGCCTGCTGAAAATGGAAAATGGAATATAAAATTCAAGGGAGAGTGAGTAGCCAAGTTTAGCTGGAACAAGGAGTGCTTATAAGATTCTTATCCTAGAATTTCTTCATTGCTCTTAGTTCCTTATTATTTCATCTGGTGATCATTTGTCAATTTATTTCTTAATAAATATTACTGTATTTATTATCCAATTAATTGTATCTTGAGAAAATTCTAACATTTCATCTGGAACCAGTGATATTTCAGTATATGCTTATATATTCTTAAAGTATATATTATATATGTGGTATATACATACATAAGAAGTCTCAGCTTCTTATAAATTTAAAAATTGTTGAAGCACTTCTTTGGTTAGCTTCATTTATCTAAATGGTTTGGTTTTTTTTGGAGGGAAGGTTGTCCTTTTGAGGCTATCCCATTATAGTTTTGCTTTCTTCTGATATACTTATTAGTGTTAATAGGAATAACATTGAGAAGATATAGGTTCCCTTGTCAACTTTTATTTCATCATCTTCTAGTGTTGTAGTTAATATGTTAACAATTCAGAAGGATCAAAGCCAAGATGACAGAGTAAAGGTAGGGATTCACCTGAGCTCTTCTCCAGACTTTTTCAGTATCTAAGTAATGATTCTAAATAAATTCTAGAGTGACAGGACCCACAAAAAAGATGGACTGAAACCCTTCTCCAGCTTAAGACAACTTAGAAGGTTAGCAGGAAAGCTCTGTTGAGTGAGAGAGGAGCTCAGTCCAGCATAGGCTTTGCTAGCACAAAAGAAGTCCCAGCAAACCAGTAGCAAGCCTTGAAGAGACTGAATCAGTGACATCAGGGTTGGTTTTTAGACCTCTCAGCCCACAGACAATAAAGGAATCAGACAAGTCATAAGGAGATTTACAGCATTCCATTTTCTGGTCCCAAGTGCAGGACTCTGTTGCGTTGCCTATACTTGGATCTGGGCTGCAGTCCCACTTTGAGGTGGAGTGTAATGTTGGAGAAACTGAGCAAGATAGAGATTAGAGAGTATTTAATAATTTATTAAATGAAGAGATTTATTGGGACCAAATGGATCCATGGTTTGGTCCTAGGGCTGAATGAGACTATCTCCAAGAATCCAGCCAACAATGTGAGTTCTTAAAGACATATATACACGTGCCTCAGACGCAGGGGGTAGACCGAGACAGGGGCGGGGTCAGGGTGCTGAGAGGGGGAATGGGACTCTGACGGGATAGGGTGAGCTACTGGAGATGAGATGACATAATCAGGGGGAGACACTCGGGACATGGGGAGAGGCATCTTGATAAGACAGTATCTGTCTAATAGCTTGGGATAGAGAGAAGCATTCTGATATTTTAAAACATAAAATCTTTTATCCTTCTCAAGTATTCTGATAAAGAGGGAGGGAAGGTTTTGAAGTAGGGAAACCAAAGCAGGACTTAGGATAATTAGGGAAACTAAGTCAGGACAATAAAAGAGAACTGTGGCACAACAAGAGCACTAGCACAGCAAAGCTTTTGGCTGCAGCGAAGTAAGGACTCTGGTCATAGTTTCAGGATTGAAAAGAATGTTTGTGGTCATTCACAAATCAGTGCTCAATACAAATGAGGAGTAAATACACCTCTCTCTAGACCATACCAAAAAATTACAGGCTCTCAGAATTACCTCTGAAAATAGTTGCACAAAAGCTTGAGACAATGCTCTCTCCACTTATAAAGCAGAGTCCCATTTTTGCATGGAGTTAAGAGTCAAGAAATAGGCTAGAAAATAAGCAAACAATAGAAAAAAATTCTGACCACAGAAAGTTACACATATTCAGAAAAAGACAACAAAATCAAAATTCCTGCATCCAAAGCTTCAAAGAAAAATATAAATTGGCCTTAGGCCATGGAAAAGCTCAAAAAGGATTTTAAAAATCAGGTAAGAGATGTAAAGGAAAAATTGGGAAGAGAAATAAGATTAATGCAAGCAAATCATAAAAAACAAGATGGGGCACAAAAAAAAAAAATACTGAAGAAAATAACACTTTAAAAAACAGAACAAGCCAAATGGTAAAAGAGGCAAAAATCCATTGAAGAGAAGAATGTCCTGAAAAGCAAAACTGGCCAAATGGAAAAAACATGTGTGTATACACACACACACACACACACACACACACACACACACAGAATTTTTCTGAAGAGAAAATCTAGCTAAAAAATAGAATTGGTCAAATGGAAAAGGAGGTACAGAAGTTAACAGAAAAAAAATAATTCCTTAAAAGAATTGGGCAAGTGGAATCTAAAGATTTTATGAGAAATAAAGAAACAATAAAACAAAACCAAAAGTATGAAAAAAATGGAAGAAAATGTGAATTATTTCTTTGAAAAAAACAACTTATCTGGGAAATAGATCAAGGAAAATTAATGTTTAAATTATCGAAATTCTTGAAAACCATGTCCAAAAAAACCCCTTAGACATCATTTTTTAAGAAATTGTCAAAGAAAACTGCCCTGATATTCTAGAACCAGAGGACTTTTTTTTTTTAATCCACCAATCACCTCCTGAACAAGATCCCAAAATGAAAATTCCCAGGAATATTATAGCCAAATTTCAGACCTCCCAGATCAAGGAAAAAGCACTGTAAGTAGTTTAAAAAAAGAAAGAAAGAAAGAAAGAAAGAAACCAAAAAATCCAATTCAAATACTGTGTAGTCACAGGAAACAAAAGTTTTAGCAACTTGTACATAAAAAATCAGAGAACTTGTAATATGATATTCCAGAGGGTAAAAGAGCTAAGATTACACCAAGAATCATCTACCCAGCAAAACTGAGTACAATCTTCGAGGAATACAATCATCCTATCAATGGATATTCAATGAAATAGAGTACTTTCAAGCATTCTTGATGAAAAGATCATAGCTGAATATAAAATGTGGCTTTGAAATATAAAATGCAAAAGAAGCATAAAAATGTAAATAGGAAAGAGAAATCACAATGGATTCAATAAGTTTAAATTGTTACTATTTGTATATGGAAAAAATTATATTTGTAGCTCCTAAAAACTTTCCCATTATTAGGGCAGTTAGAAGAAGTATAAATAGACAGAAAGCAGAGGTGTCAATTGAATATAATGGTAGGATTATCTAAAAAAATAAAATTGAGAGTTGAGAAAGAAGAATGCATTAGAGGAAGAGGAAAAATGGAGAGGTGGAGTGAGATAAATTGACTGACATAAAAGAAGCCTGAAAGAAATATTAGAGTGGAAGGGAAAATGAGGAGAATTGGGAGGAGAACCATATTCACAGTGGAATTGGCTCAAAGGTGGAATAATATACACAATCAGCTGGGTATAGCAATATATCTTACCATCTAGGAAAATAAGAAGGGAAGATAATAAGAGATGGAGAGAACTGATTTTTTTAAAAATAAGTTTGGGATAAATAAAAGTCAGAAGCAAAACATTTTTGAGAATGGACAGGGTAAGAGGAGAGAAAGAGAGTAGGATAAACAGGAAAATAAATAATTGATAAACATTTTTGTGAAAAAAAATATATTTTTTCTTTTTCTAATTTTATTAAAACTTTTTATTTACAAAACATATGCATGGATAATTTTTCAACATTGACCCTTACAAAACTTTCTGTTCCAAATTTTTCCCTCCTTCCCCTCACCCCCTCCCCTAAATAGCAAGTAGTGCAATACATGTTAAATATGTTAAAATATATGTTAAATACAATATATGTATGCATATTTATATAGTTATCTTGTTGCACAAGAAAAATTGGATCAAGAAGGAAAAAAAAAAAAAAACCTGAGAAAGGAAATAAAATGCAAGCAAACATCAACAGAAAGAGTGAAAATGCTATGTTGTGGTGCACACTCAATTTCTACAATCCTCCTTCTGGGTATATATGGTTCTCTTTATCACTGAACAAGTGGAACTGGTTTGAATCATCTCATTGTTGAAGAGAGCTATGTCTATCAGAATTGATCATCATATAGTCTTGTTGTTACCATGTATAATTATCTCCTGATTCTGCTCATTTCACTTAGCATCAGTTCAAGTATGTCTCTCCAAGCCTCTCTGAAATCATCCTGCTGGTCGTTTCTTACAGAACAATAATATTCCATAACATTCATATGCCACAATTTATTCAGCCATTCTCCAACTGATGGGCATCCTTTCAGTTTCCAGCTTCTAGCCACTACAAAAAGGGCTGCCACAAACATTTTTGCATATGTGGGTTTTGTTCCCTTTAAGATCTCTTTGGGACATAAGCCCAGTAGAAATACTGCTGGGTCAAAGGATATGCATAGTTTGATAACTTTTTTAGCATAGATCCAAATTGCTCTCCAGGATGGTTGGATCCATTCATAGTTCCATCAACAATGTATCAGTGTCCCAGTTTTCTCACATCCCCTCCAACATTCATTATCTTTTCCTGTCATCTTGGCCAATCTGACAAGTGTGTAGTGGTATCACTGAGTTGTCTTAACTTGCATTTCTCTGATTAATAGTGATTTGGAGCATCTTTTCATATGACTAAAAATAGTTTCAATTTCTTCCTCTGAAAATTGTTCATATCCTTTGACTATTTATCAATTGGAGAATTGCTTGAATTCTTATAAATTTGAGTTAATTCTCTAACTATTTTAGAAATAAGGTCTTTATCAGAACCTTTGAATGTAAAAAATGTTTTCCTAGTTTATTGCTTCCCTTCTAATTTTGTCTGCATTAATTTTGCTTGTACAAAAAAATTTTAATTTAATATAATCAACATTATCTATTCTATGATTAATAATGATCTCTGGTTCTTCTTTGGTTATTCTTTGGTCACAAATTCCTTCCCTTTCCACAGATCTGAGAGGTAAACTTCTATGTTCTTCTAATTTGTTTATAATATCATTCTTTATGTCTATATCATGAATCCATTTTGACCTTATCTTGGTATACGGTGGTAGGTGTGGGTCAGTGCCTACTTTCTGCCATACTAGTTTCCAATTTTCCCAGCAGTTTTTGTCATATAGTAAATTCTTATCCCAAAAGCTGGGGTCTTTGGGTTTGTCAAACACTAGATTACTATAGTCATCAACTATTTTGTCCTGTGAACCTAACCTATTCCACTGATTGATTACTCTATTTCTTAGCCAGTACCAAATGGTTTTGATGAACACTGCTTTATAATATAGTTTTAGATCTGGTACAGCTAGGGCACCTTCATTTGGTTTTTTTTATTAATTCCCTTGAAATTGTTGACCTTTTATTCTTCCAGATGAATTTTGTTGTTATTTTTTTCTAGGTCAGTAAAATAGTTTCTTGGGAGTTTGATTGGTATAGCACTAAATAAATAGATTAATTTAAGTAGTATTGCCAGCTTTATTTTATTTGCTCGATCTATCTAAGAGCACTTGATATTTTTCCAATTGTCTAGATCTGACTTAATTTGTGTGAAAAGTGTTTTGTAGTTTTGCTCATATAGTTCCTTACTTTCCCCTGGCAGATAGATTCCCAAATATTTTATACTATCGACAGTTATTTTAAATGGAATTTCTCTTTGTATCTCTTGCTGTTGGATTTTGTTAGTGATGTATAAAAATGCTGATGATTTATGTGAATTTATTTTGTATTCTGCAACTTTGTTAAAGTTGTGCATTATTTCTATTAGCTTTTTAGTTGGTTCTCTAGGACTCTCTAAGTATACCATCATATTATCTGCAAAGAGTGATAATTTGGTTTCCTCATTACTTACTCCAATTTGTTTAATCTCTTTTTCTTCTCTTATTGCCAAAGCTAGCATTTCTAATATAATATTGAATAGTAATGGTGATAGTGGGCAATCTTGTTTCACCCCTGATCTTATTGGAAATGGTTCCAGTTTATCCCCATTACATATGATGCTTGCTGATGTTTAAATAGATGTTACTATTTTATAGAAAAGTCCACTTATTCCTATACTCTCTAGTGTTTTTAATAATAATGCAGCTATTTTCTGCATCTATTGAGATAATCATATATTTTTTGTTAATTTGGTTATTGATATAGTCAATTATGTTACTAGTTTTCCTGATATTGAACCAGCCCTACATTCCTGGTATAAATCCTACTTGGTCATGGTGTATTTTCCTGGGGATGGTTTTCTGTAAATTCTTTGCTAATATTTTATTTAAGATTTTTGTATCAATATTCATTAGGGAGATTGGTCTATAATTTTCGTTCTGTTTTCGTCCTACCTGGTTTAGGTATCAGTATCAGTCTGTCGTGAAAGGAATTTGGTAGGAGTCCTTCGTTCCCTATTTTTTCAAATAGTTTATATAGTATTGGAATTAATTGTTCTTTAACTGTTTGGTAGAATTCACATGTAAATTCATCTGGGGATTTTTTCTTAGGGAGTTGATTAATAGCTTGTTCTATTTCTTTTTTCTAAAATGGGACTATTTAAGTAATTTATTTCCTCTTTTGTTAATCTGGGCAATCTATATTTTTGTAAGTAATCCTCCATTTCACTTAGGTTATCAAATTTATTGGCATAAAATTGGGCAAAGTAAATCCTAGTTATTGCTCTAATTTCCTCTTTATTGGTGGAAAGTTCTCCCTTTTCATCTTTGAGACTAACTATTTGATTTTCCTCTTTCCTTTTTCTAATCAAATTAACTAAAGGTTTATCTATTTTGTTGGTTTTTTCATAAAACCAACTTTTAGTTTTATTTATTAATTCAATAATTATTTTATTTTTAATTTTATTAATCTCTCCTTTTATTTTTAGAATTTCAAGTTTGGTATTTGATTGGGGATTTTTAATTTGTTCCTTTTCTAGCTTTTTTTTAGTTGCAAGTCCAATTCATTGATTTTTCTCTTTCTCTATTTTATGCAAGTAAGCATCTAGAGACATAAAATTTCCCCTTATTACTGCTTTGGCTGCATCCCATAAATTTTGGTATGTTGTTTCATTATTGTCATTCTCTTGGACGAAATTATTAATTGTGTCTATGATTTGCTGTTTCACCCATTCATTCTTTAGGATGAGATTATTTAGTTTCCAATTATTTTTTGATCTATTTTCTCCTGACCTTGTGATTTTTATTGCATCATGATCTGAAAATAATGCATTTACTATTTCTGCCTTTGTGCATTTGGTTTTGAAATTTTTGTGCCCTAACACATGGTCAATTTTTATATAAGTTCTATGAACCACTGAGAACAAAAGTAAACTCCTTTCTGTCTCCATTCAATTTTCTCCAAAGATCTATCATACCTAACTGTTCTAACATTTTGTTTATTTCCTTAACGTCTTTCTTATTTATTTTGTGGTTTAATTTATCTAGTTTTAAGGCAGCAAGGTTGAGACCCCCCACTAATATAGTTTTGCCGATTATTCCTTCTTCCATCTCTTAACTTCTCTTCTAGGAATTTCTATGCTATGCCACTTGGTGCATATGTTTAGTACTGATATTGCTTCATTATCTATAGTACCCTTTAGTAAGATATAGTTTCTTTCCTTATATCTTTTAATTAGATGGATCTTTGCTTTTACTTGATCTGAGATCAGGATTGCTATTCCTGCTTTTTTTTTTTCTTCACCTGAAGCATAATATATTCTACTCCAGTCCTTTACCTTCACTCTGTATGTATCACTGTGCTTTAAATATGTTTCTTGTAAACAACATATTCTGGCTTTTAATCCAGTCTGCTATCTGCCACTGTTTTATGGGAGAGTTCATCCCATTGTGAAAAAAAAAAAAATTAAGGCAGCTTCTCTGATAAAAAACTTCATTACTCAAACATATAGAAAATTAAGTCAAATTTAAAGAAATAAGAGCCATAAATTAAAATTAGAATTGGAAAATGGTCAAAGGATATGAACAGACAATTTTCAGACAAAGTACTCAAAGCTATCTATAGACATATAAAAAATGCTCTAAATCTCTATTGATGAAACAAAAATTAAAACAACTCTGAGCTATTATTTCACTTCACTCCTCCACTAAGACCAAAGATGGTCCAGAGATCCTCCAGAGAGCTAATCTGGTCACAACAAGCTAATGTGACAGAAAAAGAATATAACAAATATTGGTGGGCATATGAGAAAATTAAAACATTAACATATTATTGATGAAGTTGTATACTGATTCAACTATTCTATGAAGCAATTTGGAATTAAACCCAATGGGCTATAAAACCATGCATAGAAGAAATTGGAAACTGAGTGGATGCCCATCAACTGGAGAATGGCTGAATAAATTATGATATATGAATGTAATAGAATGTTATTGTTCTATATGAAATGATGAGCAGGCTGATTTCAGAAAATCCTGGAAAGATTTACATGAACTGATGCTGAGTGAAGTGACTAGAACCAACAGAACATTGTACACAGTAACAATAAGATTAAACGATGATCAATTGTGATGGACTTGTTCTTTCCAACAATGAGGTGATTCAAGGCAATTCCAATAAACTTGTGATGGAAAGAACTATCTGCATCCAGAGGGAAGACTATGAAGACTGAATGTGGATCACAGCATAGAATTTTCACCTGAATGTAGATTACAACATAATATTTTCATCTTTTTTGTTGTTTATTTGCTTGTTTTTTCTTTCTCATTTTTCCCTTTTGACCTGATTTTTCATGGGCAGTATATTAAATGTGGAAATATGTTTAGAAGAATTACACGTGTTTAATCTCTGTTGGATTGCTGTGCAGAGAAGCGGGGAAGTGGCAAGGGAGGGTGAAGAATTTAGAACATAGAGTTTTGCAGGGATCAATGTTGAAAACTATCTTTGCATTTATTTTGAAAAATAAAACGCCATTATTAAAACACACACACACACACACACACACACACACACACATACACACATGCATACCCTTTGACTAAACAATACTACTATTAGGTCTGTATCCCAAAGAGATAGAAAACAAAAAGGGAAAAAATTTATGTGTACAAAAATATTTACAGCAGTTCTTTTAATGATGGCAAAGAATTGGAAATTGAGGAATTTGGAAATTGGATGGCAAAGAATTGGAAATTGGAATTGTACATCAACTGGGGAATGGCTGAACAATTTGTATATGATTATAATGGAATACTATTGAGCTTTAAGAAATTATGAGCAGGATGCTCTCTGAAAAACATGAAAAAACTTACATAAACTGATGCAAAGTGAAAAGAGCAGAACCAGAAAAACACTTTACTTATACAATATTGTATGATGATCTATGGTGAATGACATAGCTAATCTCAGTAATACATTGATCTAAAACAATTCTGTAGTATTTAAGATGAAAGGTGCTATCCATCTACAGAGAAAGAACTGGTAGAATCTGAAGGCAAAGATACATTTTTTTTTTTACTTTGTTTTTCCTCAGGGTTTTTTTGTCTGTTTTCTTTCACAAAATGACTTATGTGGAAATGTGTTTTTCATGCCTACACATGTATAATATGTCAAATTGTTTACTTTCTCAGTGGGAGTAGTGGGAGACAATTTGGAACTCAAAATTTGAGGGGGAAAGATATTTATTGGAGGAGGAATATTAAATAAGAAAAAAAGAACTTAAAGAAATTTTCAAAAGGCACAAAAGACTAGAAAATAGAAGACCTAGGGTGAAAATCTGAATAGGAATGAGGGCTCAAAAGGAAGTAATGTAGTCAGTTTACATCTAAGATGATCTTCACCAACATTCATGAAAGAATTTGTAATCCCAAGATCTACAATATTTTCATTCAAAATCCATTTTTCATTAACTCCTGTTGACGTTTTCCTCTGCTTCTTTAAGAAATAACATTTCTAAATCAAAAGCAATTCTAAATCTTATAGAGTCTCTATTATAGACTACACCAAAGTATCCCATTATCAGAGTGGGAGAGATGGGGGGAGGCAAGGGGAGACATTATCACAATTACACACATGCCAGTAGAACTGGATTTTAGCTAAAATCCTGAAACTGATAACTCTTGGAGCCAAGGACAGGAAATGAAAGTAGGAAGTGGCTGGGGCAAAAGCTACATGTAAATGAGGGCTCGACTTATTGTCTGTAGATTGTCTACACTTAAGAAAGAAATAGAAACAATGTTAACGCCAGGTAAACTTTAAAATTTTGAAGTTGTTATTAAACATTTGCAACAGGTTGGAGAGTACTGTGCTTCGATTTCAATATGAACAAGAAAGCTGAAGGTAACAGGGTTGTGCCCAAAGTCCGAGGCTGCTGCCCACCTTCTATGAAACAGCCCGGGAGCTGAGGGTGCTTTTAAGGACGAACCCACGAGTTCGACCCTCGCCAACAGTGAGTTAGCACCGCCAAACAAACTTGGGCTACGAGTTAAAGAAAAACTAAAGGGAGCAGCAATCGCGGCACTCCAGGGACTGAAGTCCACCACAGGCCAAGCATCTCCACAGTGGCGGAATTGCGGACTTGGAAAACCACCGCAGGTGCCCGCTGGCCCACCTGCGGGCCTCCAGCAACTGACAGCCGACAGCCCGGGAGGGGTCAAGGGCGTCGAATCTGGCGAGGCGGTGGGGCCGGTCACGTGCGCACCCGCGCGCCCCGTGCGCCAGTCACGTGACGCGCCGAGGAGCCGGCGCTGGCTGGCTGAGCGCTGCGGCGGCTTTTGCGGGCGGCTCTCCCGGCCCCCGCTCCCCCTCCCTCGCTATGTCGGCTCCGCGGCTGTAAGGAGTCCGGGTCGCTGCCCTTCGACAGGTGCTGGGAGATTGAGTCTCGGGGAAGAGGGGCAAGCCTTCCGAGGCTGCAAGCAGAGCGGAGTGCGGAGGGGCCTGGTGAGTGCTGCTGATCACCGCTCCCCATAGCTGCCCCCCACTCCCTAGGGATCCCTAGCTACTTCCCTTCTCTGGTCCCTCCCTTCTGCATCCCTGCATTCCTCCATCCGCCCATCCGTCCCTGCAGCCAGAACTCCCGGCCATCCAGCACCCTCATCCCCAGCAGCAGCCGTACTCCCGGACAGCTCCACTGGCACCGCCTTCTGTCTTTTGCTTCCTTCTGTCTCCTTCCCCACTTCCAGCCTTGCCCCCTGTGGGCCGGCAGAAGCTGCCGCCGCCCCCTCCTCCTCCTTCCCTAGCTGATTCCCTCTTTAGGTCCTGCCGCTACACCCCACCCTCACCCCGCCCCCACCAGCCGCACCCCATGGCTATCTGTCCCTTTAGAATAGCTGCGGTCTTATTACCCCAACTCTACATCTCAAGCTAGCTTTGCACTGAAAAACTTCTTTCTTGAATTTGGAATTTATGTGAAATGCCGGCTGGGCAGGTTAGGAAATTGGCTTCCAAATGAAGACTATATGATATCCTCAGTCCTAAGATTAAGATGTAAAATGGCATGAGGGCCTAATCGAGTTCCGGACCCCTTTCGAGTTAGTTGGAGCATTTGGTATTTTAATCTCAACTCCTTGCAATTTGGCTTCTACCTTCCCACCCCCATTATGATACAGAAATTGCTCTGTCAAAGGTGAATCACCAGATCTAGTGACTGTTTTATCTGATTCTCTTTGGTTCTTCAGCATTTGACATTTTGGACCACCTCCCTCTTTCTGAATATAGTCTCTCTTGGCTTTCTTCCTGCTTCTCTGTAATCATTTTTTAATGTCACCTTCCCTTGCACGTTATCATTTTCATGGCAGGTTAAAGTATCCCAAGGTTTTGTGCTCGACTCTTCCCTTCTCATCTACACTTTGTCTGTCTCTCTGTCTCTCTCTCTGTTTCTCTCTCTCCCCAAACACATTCACTCAATTCAGTCATTATCTTTATAGAAATGATCTCAGATCTATACAATAGATTTAAATCTTCTCACCTATCATGCCAGCTCCCCAAACTCAATAGATGCGAAAACAGGATAATTTCCTTTTCTGAAAAATCTATTTCTTGTTTTTCTGATTTGACTCATTCCCTCTTGTTCAAAACCTTGATGTTAAATTTGATTAGATATGAGAAACAAGTGAGTGGGAAGAAACCATTACCAAATTCTGTTGAATCTACCAGCCCTCTATTGCTGCTTGCATTGGTCCCTTCCTTTCTATTTTGAAAGCCTCATCAAACAAGACAGTCATCTGTCTGGGCTATTGCAGTACTCTTCTAGCAGGTGTTATAAATTCTGTTCTCTTCTGTCTTCACTGTATCCTATACACTATAGTTGAACAAATCTTTATACATAGTTTCATTAGATTTGTCTGCTCAGAGCAAGTCAAATGGTTTCTTACTGCCTGCTGAAAAAAGTTCAGATTCCTTAACCTGGTATTTAAAGTTATCCACAATATAATGTTATCATCTCATATTTACTTAATGCTTTATAATTTACAAGTACTTTTCCAGCTAGATCTCATAATCCCCCCCCCCAATACATCTAAAAAAACAAACTACTTCCTTGTTATGCACACTTTCTACTTTTTTGCTTCTGTGCTTTGTGCTTATTTCCATAAGCTTGGAATACCATCCCATTTACATTTTTACTATAGTTTTCCTACTCATTCTGGTGGTGCAGTTAAAATAGCACTGGCTCTGGAGTCAAAAAGCCTGGATTCTAAATTAATCTTTAACCTTTATTACCTGTGTAACATTAAAAAAATCACTTAATCTTTCTGGGTCTCTGTTATTCCATTGTTAAAAAAAAAAAAAAAAAAAAGGGTGGGGGGTGGCGGAAGAAAGATTGAACTAGAAGATTTTTGAGATTGCTTCCAGCTCTAGATCTGTAATCTTTAAAGTCTTTGGTGTCCTTTTCACTTAGCACTTCATATTTTGCCTCTCGTATATTGTATTGTATTATAGTTATTTGTGACATATGGTCATATAGACTCTAGGTTCTATTAAGGATACACCTTATCTAAATTTTGATCTGCTAGTTCCTAGCATATCCCTAACTCTTTTAGGTGATTAGTAAATATATGCTGCAGTTGGATAAGAGTATTCACATCTGTAGTGTTCCCACCTAGATCCCTTCTCTACATTTAAGGAAGTGCTTTCTTATATCTTTTCTTTGTGGCTGATCTGATCATCATAATATTTTTAGCATTCAATTTAATTTGATTTATTATTATTGTTTTTTCCTGTTTGTGTTGTTATAGTCATTGAGTTCCAGATTCAACAGAATTTGGTTCTGTATACTTTATATGAGCTTTTCTTTATTTCTCTGTACTATGTTCATCATATTCATTTCTGACAACATGGTAATTTTCCACTATATTCATATACCACATTTAGCTATTCCTTATCTAATGGGCACCATTTTGTTTTCAGTTCTTTTCTATTACAAAATGGAATGCTATAAATATATGTTTATATATGTGTATATATATATATGTATGTATGTTTACATATATATAGGATTTCCTTTTTATTATTAACCTCCTTGGATCATAGGCCTAGTAGAGGGATCTCTGAGTGAAAAGATATGGACATTCAATTCTTTTTTTTTTAAACTTAATTCCAAATTTCAGAATGGTCAGACTAATTTACAGCTCCACCAACACTGCAGTAGTTACTCGTTTACCCACAACACCTTAGCACTATTTGTAGCTTTTGTCATCTCTGGCAATACGTGGGTATGAGGCAAAACCTCAGAGCTCATTTGATTTGCACTTCTTTTTTTAGTTATTTGGAAAATTGTTTTGTATGGTTTTTAATTTTGGGGGGAACAATTTATTTATATTTAATTCAAGATATTGTTGATGCTGCAAAATGTTCATTAAATGATTTCATCAAACTCGGCTCTCAAGAGAGAATAATTTCCTTAGAGTAGGAGCTGTTAAATTTTTTGTCTTTGTATATCCAGTACCAGGGATAGTGTCTGACAGCATAGTAGGTAATTAGCAAATGTTATTGAGTTGATTTGAGAACAGGGACCTGATCAACATTAGCTACCTCAAAGTAGTGTCACATGAAAGAACTAAAAGAAGTATTTTAGTTGAATTGGATATTTGTGATTCGAAAGATTGTACTTGGGGAAATTTAAGAAAAAATATCAAATGGTTAGAATGTGTACAAAAAGAAGCTTTTATATGAAGAAGCCTTGCTTCTTTAATTTACTTATCTTACAATATCAAATGGAAAAAGTATGATTTGCTGACATGTCTGAAGTGCCATATCACTATCTTGAGAAGAAAAATATGGTTTTTGAATATGAAAATAGTTCAACTTCTAATTTAAAACAGTTATTGGCTTTACAAAACATTTAAGGCATACTGAGATTTGTGGATTTGGTCCCAAATGAGAAATCATTGGTAAGATTTCTGGGTTGGGCTTTCTTTTCTGCCTCATAGCTTGTCCCTGCGGTACAATTAGCTCTTCTGCCAAGTTAAGGTCCCTGAAGTCTTAATTCAGAGAAGAGTCATTTTATTTATCACAGTGTTTGAGTGTACATCATGTGCAGGTCACTGTGCTAATAAGACATGTTCCCTAGATTGGAGGGAGAAGCTAATTTTGGGAGGAAAATGAATTTAATTTTTATATTTTGAGTTCAAAGTGATGGTAGGCCAGTAAAAATGTCATCTAAACCTGAGAATATTGGTATCTTGTTGAAAAAAAAAAGTATTAACTGAAATCTTACTGTAAATCCTTGAATAATCCAACTGTTATAAAACAGTGCTTTGGCAGGGTGAATTCTTGAAATTCTGGTTTATGTCTTAGCTTTAAATTTCAGAATTTCTATAGACTATGGGGAAGGGAAAAGGAATTAAACAACTAGAAAGGAGAGTAAAATCCATAGTCTGTCTATGGAGGGTGAATAAAGACTAGAAAAGCAAGAGCAAGCATGGAACACATTTCACAGAGCCTAGGTTTAAAGCTAAAAAGGACATTCTGGTGCATCAAGTTCAGACCCCTCATTTTTGCAAATGAAAACATTGAGTCTAGAAGCTGATTTGCCAACATCTCTGCCATAGATGGTATACCAACCCTGGTTCTCTGATTCTAAAACAATTGCTCTTTCCACTGTTACCATGCTGCCTACAGTAAATTTGTGCTTGCTTTGTCAAAAACAGTAAATCAATTTAAAAAGCATTTTTATGCCTTCTACTCTGTACCAGCCACTGTGCTAGATTGAGGATACAAAGTCAAAAATATGAAATAGTACTTTATTTCAAAAAGCTTGCATCTTAATGAGATGACAATATACTTATATATGAATAGTGACAATAAAATATACAGAAAATAAGGCAAAAAATGACCTGTGAAAATTCCACATGATATGAAAAATTAGAGACATCAATGCATTGTTGGTGGAGTTGTGAAGTGATCCGCCATTCTGGAGAACAATTTCTAACTATGTCCAAATAGCTATAAAACTGCATGCCCTTTGACCTAGTAATATCATTAGATCTATATCCAAAGAGATCAAAGCAAAAGGAAAAGAACCTATGTGTACAAAAATGTTTATAACACCTCTTTTTGTGGGGCAAAGAATTGGAAATTGAAGAGATGCCCATCATTTGGAGAGTAGCTGAACAAGTTTTAGTACATGATTCTTTTGGAATGCTATTGTGTTACAAGAAATGAACAGGCTGCTTTCAGAAAAATCTGGAAAGATTTATATGAACTGATGCTAAGTGAAGTGAGCAGAACCAGGAGAACATTGTAAATAGTAATGACAACATTGTACAATGGTCAATTTGAATGATTTAGCTATTCTCATATATAATGATCTGAGACAATTCTTATGAGGAAAAATGATATCTACCTCCAGAGAAAAACCTAAAGGAGTCTGAATGCAAATTGAAGCATCCTTTTTTATTTTATTTTATTTTATTGGTCTGTGTTTTCTTTTGAAACATAGCTAATATGAAAATTTGTTTTGCATGATTACACATAAATAAAATATATCAAATTGCCATCTCAAGGAGGGGGAAAAAGGAAAGGATGGAGAGCATATGGAATTCAACATTTTTTTAAAAACATGTTAATATTTTTTGTTTATATGTAATTGAGAGTAAAATTAAGTTAAAATCAAATTTTAAAAAAATTACCTACATATTCTTTGCCTACAAGGAGCTTTTGTACTCATGGAAAGGTTGATACATATACACAAATACTGTTATCAGATACTGTGTTATAATAACTATCATTTGAATGGTTAAATAAATAAATAAAAGGAGGAGTTAGAGAAAGAATATTTCTTACTGAGGAAACAAGAAGGCTTTAAGTTGGGCACTAAAGTAGGACATATACTATCTATAGAATAGAATTTGTTTAGGGGCAGCTGGTGACCCAATGAATCTAGTAGTTGATGGGTTTGGAGTCTGGAAGACATGAGTTCAAATTCAACCTCAAACAGTAGCCTGTGATCCTGGACAAGTCACTGTTTAACTTGTAACAGTTAAGCTGTTGTTTGCCTCAGTTTCTTCAACTGTAAAATGGAGATAAGAATAACATCTATCTTCTGATTTATCATGAGAATCAAATAAGATAATTTTTGCAAAAAGCACTTAACACAGTGCCTGGAACATGGTATTTGCTATATAATACTTATTTCTTTCCCTTCCCTTCCTGTTCCTGTTTATAATAGGTTCAAGTCCTTCCTCTGGTAATTACTAGTTTTGTGATCCTGGGCAAGTCATTTAATGTTTGTGCCATAAGCAATACCCTAGGACTTCTCTACTAAGCCATACCTAAGGGTTGTAATTGTTTTTAAGTCACATAGAGTTTATTCCGGGGAAGAAATTTCCTTCTTGGGAGTTTCTTTTGCTTTTCTTTGTATTCCTCATGCTAAGCATAGAGCCTGGCACAGAGTTTAATAATGTTGTTGACTGATTCATGCTGATGAAGTCATTGCTGCATAGTCATAAAATGTTAAAACTGCCAAGGACTTTAGCGATCATCTAGTTCAAACTCCTAAATGACTTGATTTTTTTTTTCATTATAACTGAAATGTCAAGATAAAAATAATCAAATAAAGATGTAAAATCGAGAGTAAAATATAAGCATTGACTTGCAGCCAAGAGCTTTCTGTAGGGAGGCAGGCAGCCCAATTCCCACACACCTACTCTAGCAAAAAATCAAAAATAACACCAGACTGATTAACGACCAAGAAATCTCATGAGAAATTACAGTAAATGACTTCATCTCGAAGTGAACAAAAAGGCAGACGTCCATGAGAAATGGGAAAGAAGGCTTGACTAAAAGCTATTGTCATCACGGGCAAAGAAAACAGGCTAACCAGAATTAAGCCAGCTATATCTGTAGTCTACAAAACAGACTCTCTATTGAGAGGCTGCAAGATCAGAAGCTCTGGGATGGTTGGAATCTCACAGCATATATCCTGGAAGAGATGCATTAAGATTGAATATCCCAGGACCAGGATCTCTGAGCTCCTTAGCACCCCATTCTGAATAGTTAAAGAGGACCCTGAAAATCCAGAAAGACAAGGAGAGCTGATACCTGCTAGTACTTTTAGCACAGGAACACACCGGAGGTAGCATGGGAATCATAGTAATCTAGAATGATCAGGCAACACCAAGTACCCTACTCAGAGGCACAGCATATTGCTATGGGAGGTAACTCTGTAGAAGTAAGTGAACAGAAGACACTGACCACTACAAAAGAGATATAGATCCAGAGAAAGGAAAAAAAAATACAAAGGTTAACTGTAACAATTGTAGGAAGACACTCAAAGGTGGGAAAAATGCATTTTCCACAAAGTCTACATAAATATGTACAAGAAATGAAACATAAAAACAAAAGTTCTGAATAAAATACTTGGATGGAGTTAAAGGGGATTAATGAAGGAGAATAAATACTTTAACTAGAAGTGGTAGATCTCCATCAAGTAATGAATTCCCTGAAACCAAAGACTCCTAAGACAAGAAATATTAGAACAAAATTAAAAGATTGAAAAAATAGAATATGTAAGATGTCTTATATTAAAAGAAAAACACCTGAGCCTTAGAAAACATGAGAGGGAGAGATTATTTATGAATCTTCAAACTCTTGGAAAGCCATGTTTTTTAAAAGCTTGTAAATTATGTTTTCAAGAAATATAAGAACAGCCAAAATCTGTTAGTAGCTAGAAAAATGGTGGAAATGGAAGGAATCTACTCCTTGAAAAAAAACCTGAAACAAAATATCCTAAGAGTGTACTAACAACAACCCAGAAGAGAAAAAAATATTCCAAGAAGCAAAAAAGAATTTTAAGAACTGAGGAAACACAGTCAGGTTTATACAAGACCTGGAGGTTTCCATTGTAAAAGAAAATCTTGAAATACAGCACCCCAAAACCTTAAAAAGTAGGCTTATCACCAAGATTAACTAAGGTGAAGGAAGGAAATGGATTTGTAATGGAATAAAGAACTTTTAAACAGTGAAAAGACCAAAGCTGAAAAAGAACTCTGAAATACAAATACAAAGGTCAAGAAAAAACTAGAAAACTAAAATGATAAAGACTGTATGATGATAAAGAGCTAACATTCCAAAAAATGAAAAAGAGGGGGAAAAAAGTAGCCCTTTAAAAAAACTTTGATGTCTTCAAAGGGCATTAAGAGTATTAAATTGACAAGAAAAGGATGGATTGTTTCTTTTCTGAGGATTAAAGACAGGGAAGATAAAGGAGTGTAAAAAATATATGAAATTATAGAAAGGAAGAAACTTTAATATTTGTCACAACTGAGGTGCACGGAAAAAAAGAGTTTATAAAAAAGAGTATCCAGAAAGGAGTAGAGAAATCACAATTAATGGGTTTAATCTTTGTCCTTTTTTGAAACTTTCTCAAGTTCCATTTCTTTGGGCTTTTCTCCCCAATTGTAACAATAAGCAATATGTATATAGTTCTGATTATACTGGTTTTGCTTCAAATATTTTCATATAGATCTTCTAATATCTGTCCGTATATTCTTTCATATTTATTATCTTGTGGCACTCTAATATTCCATTTTAGTAAAATATCACTTATTTGACAAGTTACTAAACATAAATGTTTTAGGTCTTTGCTATTTACATGTAAAACAACTATGAACACTTTTATGCCAATAAGTCTTTTTTCTTTATAAATATATATATACATACATATATATATATGAGTCATAACATTGGAATCACTGGATCAAAAGGTTTTTTGGTTTATTATAATGTTTCAAAATGTTTGCAGCATCTCAGATCCCTCCCACCACTCATTTTTTCCCCTATTTTTGACATTCTAGTTAGGTATAAGATATTTTGAGGTCATCTTAATTTGTATTTCTTTCATTTTTAAAGTACTTGAGTAGCTTTTCATTCTATTCTAGATGAGTGTAAACTCCTTGATGGCATAGTCTATTTTTCATTTTGGTTTTATCTTTTAGACATATGTAATGATTTGTATATAATATCTGTTCATTGAAATAATTAAATTTTTGTGACTTCTTATTACTCTAGGATCAAATAACTCCAGTTGATCTTCCTAAGTTTATCCTATATTAATATCATATCCCACAATTCAACCAAAGTGGTCTCTGGTATTCTTCATACATGATATTCTATCATTTGTTATTTCTGTAGTTTTGTAGTCCATCCTCTTTGCCTGGAATACATTCCTTTCTTACCTGTGCCTCTTAAAATGTCTCTCTTCCTTCAGAACTTAAGTCATACATCAACTCCTACTTTCCTGATCCCCTTCACTTCACTGCTAATGCAGCAAATACCTTGTATTTACTTTGTATATCAGAATTGTTTAATCTTTAAAAGTTGTTTTCTTCCATAGTTTTCTCTTTGTACACATTTTTCCTGGTTCTGCTTTCTTCACTATACTTTAGTACTTATAACTCCTGCAAGGATTCTCTGACTCCCTCAACTTTTTCATTTCTTATGGTCCTTTATAATAAGATTGAGTAATTTGTTCAGCCATTATCCAGTTGATGGGCCTTCTCTTGGCTTCCACTTCTTTGCATTGAGAAAAACTGCTGCTATAGTAATGGAATAGTATTGTTCCATATGAAGTAATGGGCATGATCAGTTCAGAAAAACTTTAGAAGATTTGTAGTAACCCATGCAAACTGAAATGAGTAGACCTAGGAGAACAATTTACACAATGGTCATATTAATGTGATCACTTTTTAAAAGACCATAACAGATCATGACTTTAGAAGCTTGAATCATGTTTCCCAACTCTTGGAGAGAGTTGGCCCACGTCGGGCACCAAATTGTAATGTTCTTCTCTAAAATAAAATGTTCTCTGGAGCAGGTTTCTTGAGGGGCTTCTGGAGGCAGCCTTCCTTTCAGTTCAAAGTAATAATCACCTCAAATGCAACCAGGAGTTAAAAGTCCAAATCCTTTATTGTCTTTTCCAAAATCTTATCTCCTTCACTTGGGGCTTGGTTAGTTTTCTGGAGGCCTTCCAGATGTAGGTTTCAGTGTTCTCCACAGTACAGCCTGCCACCACTTCTCTGTCTTCCTTCGTTCTGCCCGACTGCTGTTTCTGGCTTATGAATCTCCTCAACTGAATCCTGGCTTGTGAATGTCCCAGAGTCAATCCTGGTTGAGGCTCCTAGCTTATATATGCTCTCTTAAAGGTGTGAATCTTGTGGAACTATAGTAAGTACTAAGTACATCTAGAGAACTGTTAAGCACCCTGCTAAACAACCATTGTCTCTATAAATTCCATTGACTTAGCACTTTGTAAGAATTCTAACAATTACGATTATAAATCACATATCTTTACAGACATAGCCAAAGTATGAATTTGTTTTATGTGACTCTACCTGTTGTAACAAAGAGGGAATTTTATTGGGAGGAAGGTTAGATAATAAGTGAAACTAGAAAAGAAAAGAAAAAGCATCAATTAAGTCATATAAAAATACACAGAAGAAACATTTCAGGGACACAAATGAGCAGAATTATTACTACCATGTTATATTTAAAATAGAAAAAAAAGTAGGCTGAATATAATGGAGATTCATGCTTTCATTTCAATTCCTTTTTATTTCTATTTGTATGAGAAATGTTCACATTTCTTGATGTTTGTCAAGCTCACAATCAGAAAAAGGTCTAACTGCTCTGATTTTTTTTGATTAATATTTCTCAGTTGGTAAGTGTGGAACATTGCATGTATTGTCAAGATTTTTTGTGGTGTTGATCAGTTTTGCTGATTATTTTTCTTCTTTTAAAAATTTCTTTGTTTTAAGGAATGATTTTTGGAGAAGGGAGAAGAAGGATACAGAGGGAGATTTAATTTATGTAAAAGCAAAAAATATTAATAAATTTTATTTTTTAAAAATAATCTGAGAGAAAAATACACAGCAGAAAATAAAACAGAAGAAAGTACAGAAAAGCAGAGTAACTGAAAATAACTGAAAACAATAGGTAGTATTTACTTCATGGTTTTATATTGAATTCTCCTATTATGTTGTGCTGTATAATCGGAAATGTTCTTTTTATTTTTTGTGTTTAAGTTCACAATGAATAAAAAATACTTTCTCAACCTCTTGTTCCATTTTGAAGGCTGGATAGATTTTAATAAATAGTATTGAAGGGAATGGCACAGAGCAAAGTGCATTACTGCTTATATCTCTTTTGCCATTTATAATATCCACTCTTTTAATCTGTATCTGGTTTTGTTGTTGTTGTTAATTTACTATTTTACTGTCTTTTTTAAACATTTGGAGAAAATATGGGTTGGCAGGGAAACTGCTACTCCTACATTGAATTCATTGGAGCCTTGTGCCATCAACCTATCTTTCAACTAAGTTTATTCCTTTCTAATAATCTTAAGGAGGAATTTGGGGATAGAACAGAGATGCCAGGAAGGGCAACTCTGGTGCCATTACAGATGTGCTCATCCTTAAGTAAAAGAAAGTGTTCATCTTTTTTTAGGGTATCAATTGTCTGGGGATGCAATTAATGCATTCTCAGCTGGTGTTAGAGCCAACGCTGAGCACTCAGGCACCCTCATTTCCAGGTCTCCTTGTTTCTCCTTTCTTAAGATTTCCTAATTTCTAAAAGAAAGGAAGGTGTTTTTATTCCATGATTTCTTTCTATAAGGGGTCTCTTGAGGTCTGGAACCTGTATCTGTGACAAAATCTTTAGGAAGCAAACCTTTAGAAATCACTTTGTAATCCTTTTGTAGTACAAAATAGTTTTTGTATTCCATAGTGCAAATATATTTTTCTCTAGTAAATTAACTATCATATGATTTATCTCATTGGTATTTTTAGGTATAGTTTCTTATTGTCAGATGTTAAAAAAAAAAAAGAGAATAAGGAGCATATTCTAAAGATTCTCTTCTTCCTCTACTGAGTACTCTGAGAGAAGTACGTTTAAATTGCCTACTATTCTTACATCATCTAGTAAAATATTCAGTCCACCAGTGTTTGAAGACCTCCTCTACAAAAGTCATAAACTGAAGTTTACTTTGCTTCATCCAACTAAGAAAGATTATGAGTTCTTCACTCAAAAAACATGTCTCTGTGTATTGTCCAACTGAAATGGATAAAGGCATTTTTGGTCACCATAGATATACCTGCATTGAGCAGTACCATAGTTACTTCCTTTCTTGATTTGGTAAGCCATTCCTTACAGGTGAGATTGTTCTTTCTTTTTTTTAACTGAATTCCATCTATGAGTTCAACATCAATTTCAATTTAGTCCTTCATAGATAGCTTTGATGACTAGGTTAAATCAAAATTTTATTTCCAATAAAAGTCATTGATAGAACAAAATATTCTTTTCACAGCCTCTGCCAAATTGAGAATCTAACTATATTGCTCTCGAGTCTTTCATTGTTCTCTTGGTTGCCATAATAGTTTCTATTTACATATCATTTAATGATTTCAGAATCTTTATATAATTTGGTTGTTAATACAACTAAATTACATGAGCCGTATACTATTCTCCCCATTTCAGAAGGTTTAAATGATTTGCTCGAAATTATACAGCTCTCTAGATCATTAAAACATTTCTTCAAAATATACAGTGGTACAAATTCTATAAATAATAATGTATGAAATAAATAAAATGTATGAAATTCACTTAAGAATTTGAGAAGCCAAAGCACAGAGAAATTAAAAACTTTTCTAAGTCATAAAGTAAATAGCGACAAGACTAGAATTTTAGAATTTTGATCTACTCTTTAAAAATACTATTGCAAGAATGGCATTGAAGCAGCATAGATGTTTGTGAACTGACCTGGCCAATCTTGTGAACACTACCTGTTATTTAAAGCAAAAGTATTATTTGGAGAAATACTATACCCTACACCAATAGCTCTTAGAAGTGAGTAGTAAATGGTATGTGCTAACTATTGGCAGTTTAACTGCTTACTTAAAAAAAAAAAAAAAAGTAAACAGTGAACTTTTCCTGAAGTGGATTTATTGTAATGATCAATATTTTAACAGTAAGCAAATGGATTTTTCAGTACAAAATTCTTTCTCCTATTCTTCCTACTCCTAAACAGAATGAAATGAGTCCTCTTTAAAGGGTTCTTGGAGTGGGCTCTTTTCAAAAAGCAGAGGGTAAGGTGGCCTCAAAAGTGGTAGTGAAATACCTAAGTGTTTGACTAGAGCTGAGTAATTAAGTTTGGACCTTTGACTTAGGGGACTCTGATTTCAAGAACTTTTTTTGGATTCTGGCCATAATTGTTTTTGAGGACTCTTTGTACTGAAATGTCAAGTATTTTAAGAA
Source organism: Antechinus flavipes (assembly GCF_016432865.1). NCBI lineage: Eukaryota > Metazoa > Chordata > Mammalia > Dasyuromorphia > Dasyuridae > Antechinus > Antechinus flavipes. The sequence goes on along the minus strand of NC_067398.1, from coordinate 343,329,632 downwards.
ATTCTAACTTCCTTTTCCTTGTAGGTATTTTCTTTTGCAATTCTAATATACTTTCTAACTTTTGTAATTCCGCTAGTCTCGTACTTCATGCTTTCCTTACTCTGAAAAAAGTTACAAGTATCTGATTGTGTTATCTGTTTACTAGAACTAGGAACATCAGTTGATCCAAATATATTAAAATTCTATTTTGAAATAGGAATTTTCATCTTATTCTCTATTTTCTTTTATTTATTATGAATTTTAAAAAATACACTGCTTCCCTTTAAACTAGCTTGGTCTTTTGAGTAAAATGCCAGGCTTTCGAATGTTAAGGACATCATTTTCAAACAGTATTGTATAGTATTATGGGAAATGGTGAAGGTGTATTTCCACACTAAATTTTACAGCACACCAATCACTTGAGATATAGCATTTATTTTTTCATTATTGATTATCAGAAGTAGCACTGTCTGTCCAGAAAATATATTATTTACAATCAAAATTTCTTAATCCCAGAATTGAAATTCCCAGAAAAGAGATGTCAATGTATAGTAACTAGAGGTTCTTTGACAAAACTGTAGACTTTATGAAAGGCTTTGGGGAGGGAAGGGGAAGAAGGGAGCCACCTATTTTGTTTATAGAAATTTAAACAAAATAATTAGATATTGAAATTTCAATTTAAAGAGCTCTGTTTTAAAGGATTGTGGATGTAACTAAGCACATAGTAATGATAACAATGCTCTTAATCATATGCCATCAAGCTTTTTGCAGGTCCTTCATCTAATAAGAGTCTTTTTAAAAAAAATATTGATCAATTGAGATAGGGTAAAATCCTGTTGAGCTTAATATCTTGCTTACTAATTTGAGTTAAAGCTTCAGCACTAGCTTGTATAGAGCAATATTCACAACAGGGCCATTATATTAATGAGGCTTTATAAATTGTTTCCTTTTACTTTGAAGGATTTGAAGATTAGTCTTAGTTCTTTGCATAGTATTTTTTGCCTTTCCTTGTATCCCTAGTGCTTGGCATATAGCATGTGTTTAATCAATGTTTATTGATAAATTGAAGGTAGTAGCAGTGCTGAAGACTTTTCAGTCAGTTTCTTCATTTTTATAAGGAATAAAAAATTTTGGGATCAGAGGCTTTTTGGGAATTGACCCTGGAAAGTCTGTATACATCCTTCCTCTTCCCATACCACTTTAGTTATTAAACAACTGTTTTTGGATTGTTGCTTGTCTCTAATACAACCATGCTTATAATAAAGGGGACATATGTTTAGACTAGAAAAAATGCAGGAGTGATTGTCAGATTCACAGATTGTCCTCTTATGAAGATGGAGAAAAATAATTGAAAAGAAATATTTAGGAAGATTTGGAAATAAATTGTTTATGTTGTCTCTGGGCTTTAAAAATGGTGAATTTATTTTCTTCAGTATCTCATCTCTAGCCTACCAGTTAAATTTCACAGAGTTGTTGAAGAAAGCACCAAACTAGGAATCAGAGACTTCTCATAATTAAAAATGTTCCTTCTGATATAGTAATATTGGTACTGCCTGGTACATAGAGCATTTAAGACTTGGAAATAGGATATCTGAAATAGTATAAATGGAATAAGGAATCTGAATAGTATAAATGGAATTATTACCTAAATGAGAACTTGTCCTATTTTTCCAAATTTTCGGTCAGATTGGTAGCTATAAGCAATCTGTTCATCTTTTTAAAGGGAAAAATCCCTGGAAGAACAATATATGCCAAATGAAAAACTTTTATCAGACTGATATGATTGGCTTTTTATATTTTTGTTATTTAATTATGTTATTTCTGTCAGGTAAGATTTCTGTGCTACAGATAATAATTTTCTTCATATGTAGGTTCCTGGTATGACCTTTCTCTACTTTCAGATATGCACAGAGCTTAGTCATCTTGAAGATGAAGCATTATCTTGATGCTCTTGTTTCCCTCTAAGTCTCTGCTAGATTTCTCTCCTTACTCCAACTGCCAAGTTGGAATCAATGGTCTGTACCCATTTTTCCTCTTCAGTATTGCATCTTTAGCATCTTCAATCCTGGGACTTCTCCCTAAAAGTTCTCATACTCCTGTGGCTTTATTTGTCATCTCTGTGTGGATGACTCTCAAATTTAGCCCTTAGGAGCTTTCTTCTAATCTCAAATTTTATATCTCTTCAGGGATTAATCAAACAATAATAGATACTAAACATAAAGATACCAATCACTATAAATATTATTTGTGATGCAGACACTTTAAAATCCAGTGAGAAGGAGAGAGTAATACTAAAAACTGCAGAGACTCAAAAAGAAAAAGTATCTTCTACAAGAACAACATGAATATTGAGAAATGAAGCAAGAAATAATAGCTCTAGAAGAAAAAAGGGAATACAGTTCTCACTTTATGTAAATTCACATTGACAATTTTGACTTTATATAAAGAATTCTGAAAGAAATTTGCACTCCAAAAAAAAATCTTTTACTGTACACTACTGTGCTCTTTGATTCTTTCCCTTGGTATGTGACTCCACCCCTTCCCTCTCAAAAAAAAAAAAAAAAAAAAAAACCAACTTCAGGTATGTGTAAAGATTGCCCAGATAGTAGGCTTGTTTTGCGACCTCTAGTCCAGAGAGAGGAGACCTTTGTTCTACTCTTACCACTTTCCCACATGTGCACCCCATGACTATCTTCTGTCCTCCATACTTGGGTACTGTATGTCAATCTTTAGCCCCCAAGTTTCAACTCTCCTTTCAGTTCTGGTCAGACTTTAGTGTGGCTAGTCCCAGATAGGTCTGTTCCTTCTCCTGTTCATGCTTTTCCTTCCTGCCTTTATTTTTCTCTTCCTTTTCACACCTGTGGAAGAGTCTACTTATGTAAAGTGTGAAATATAGGTTAGAAGATTAAGTAATAAACCTGAAACTAATAATGTGTGTGTTTGAAAGGAGTGATGAGAACCAATATCTGATGAATCTCTTTCTTATCTGAACCAAAAGAGAGGTTGAACACACACACACACACACACACACACACACACACATGCACACACACAGCTTGGTGAAGAAATATATCACTCAAGAAAATAAGCCAATAGAGATAGGAATAATCAAAAAGATAGAAATTAGTGAAGAGGTAGTATACCAGGCCAAAAGAACTTCTTAAACTTGAAGAGGGGAGATCTAAAAAAAGTATGGGGGAGCAAATAATTGGACTCTTAAGGGGCTGTCCATCAATTGGGGAATAGGTAACCAAATGGTAGTTTATGTGACAAAATATTGTTATGCCATTATCAAAAAGACTTTCAGAAAATCCTAGGAAGTAGAAAATGATGAGAAGTAAAAGGTAGAACTGGGAGAACAATTTATATAATGACCAAAACATTATAAAGAAAAATAGTTTTGAAAAACCAGAAAGGGAACTCTAATCAAAACTGATCTCCAGAGAATCTGTGATGAAGCATATTATTCACTTCCTGGCAGAGAGAATAGAGTTAAGTTGCAGAAAGAGGCATATAGTTTTGTATATAGCCACTGTATAGATTTGTTTAATTTTTTCAGTTTTTAATTGCCAGAAAGGAGAGCTGTTATAAATAGTGAGTGATTTTTCAAAGTACATTTTAAGAAATGTACAAATAACTTCAGGATGGTTGTACAATATAAAATAAAACCATATAAATCATTTGTATTTCTGTTATCATGAAAACCTATCAGGAAAAGATAGAAAATTTCTATTTAAAAGAACTACAGAATATATCAAATACTTGGAAGTCCACCTACCAATACATTCAGAGGAACTAGATGAATACAATTACAAAATGCAATTGCTCATAGATAGGCTGATTTGATACAGTAAAAATGATAATACTACCCAATTTATTTGTTTAATGCCATACCAAACCATTCAATAGTTACATTATAGACCTGAAAAAAATACCAGAATTCATCTAGAAGAACAAAAAGTTTAAAGATCCCAAGAAAAAATGGAGGAAAATGTGGGAATAAAGGGAGCCTAGCAGTACCAGATTTCAGATTTCTTACAAAGAATTAATTATCAAAATGATTTGGTACTAATTTTAAAATAGTGGAATAGATTAGGGATGCATGGCATGTGCACACATGCCTAATGTTTGACAGACATAACAACCCCACCTCTGACATAAGAACTGACTAGTCAATAAAAACTGTTGGGAAAACTGGGAAGCAGTCTGGCAGAAATTAGCCACAAATTATCATCTCCTACCCTATCAAGATGAGCTTCAAATGAATATATTACTTAAATATTAAGAAGTAACATCATAAACAAATTAGGGGAACAAGGAAAAAAATTACTTTTCACATCTACAATTGTCAAAAAGGAAGAGTGTTAGTGATAGAGAAGATCACAAAAGATAAATTGGACAGTTTTGATTATATTAAAAAGATTTTAAGCAAACAAAACTAATGAAGCTAAAATTAGGAGAGAAGCAGATAACTAGGATTAAAAAAATCTTTGCAGCTAGTTTTCTTGATGAAAGTTTCCAAGATCTTTAAGGTAATGATTCAGATTTGTAAGAATAAGATCCATCATAGAGTCAGCTAGGTGGTGCAGTGGATTGAGCACCAGCCCTGAAGTCAGGAGGATCTGAGTTCAAATTTGACTTCAAACACTTAATACTTCCTAGCTGTGTGATCTTGGGCAAGGCATTTAACCCCAATTGCCTCAGAGGGAAAGAAAAAAAAAAAAGATCCATTTCTCTAATTAGTCAATGATCAAATGATTTAAACAGACAGTTTTTAAAGGAAAAAAATCCAAGCTATAAATAGCTACATGAAAAAGTGTCCATCTCATTAATAATGATAAGAGAAATACAAATTATATATAGTTTTATATATATAGTTCTATTTCACACAATATTGTGTGAAAACAGGTATAATAATTCATTGTTAGTGAACCTCTGAGTTGGTCCAGCCTTTCTGGAAAGCAGTTCATAAATGAGCGCCAGAAGTTTCTGAACAGTGCACATACTCCCTGAGTTAGTAATGTCATTACTATATATATACCCTAAAGAGGTCAAAGAAAGAGGAATAGGAACCAAAGGTACAAAAATATTAATAGCAGCTCTTTTTCTATTGACAGAGGGCTGGAAATTGAGGGAATTCCCATCAGTTGGTGATGACTGACCAAGTTATGTTATATGAATGTAATAGTACTGTTGTGCTATAAGGAATCAAAAATTTTTGGAAAAAACACAGAGTTTGGTGAAAAGGTACATAAAATTCAATAGGAAAATAACCAAAAAGAAGAATAAGAATAGTTAATAAAATTAGGTAAAAATGGTGAGGAAATAGAGATACCTGGAAAAACTTGTGTGAACTAATGCAGTGAAAAAAGCAGACAATTCCAGAAGAACAATTTGTACAATACCAACAACATTGTGAAGGAAAAAAAAAAACTTTTAAAGACATCAAAACTCTGATAAGTGTAATTACCAACACATCCAAAGATCCCATGATGAAACATACTGAGGGTGTATGTAAATTGTGAGACATATTTTGGGGATATGACTAGTGAAAGAATTAGTTTTGCTTGACTATGCATATTAGTTGCAAGGGCTTTATTTTGTTTTGTTGTTTTTTCTCATAGATTGGAGGACAGGTGGGAGGGGAGAGAAAATTGATTTTTAAGTGAAAAAATATTTTTAAATTAAAACTAAATGCACAGACAGAATGGTTTTGGAAATAACAAGTGAAATTTATTACTTAATATTCAAAAAACCAGTATGGAATAGAAATTAACTGTCATATGCAGTCTTCTTTTGTGTACATATATATGAAAATATATAAAGTTAGAAGGGAGATAGCTAATTGGGGGAAAAGTAAGAAATAATAAGAATGAGGCTTTTTGAATGGAGAGAAGTGGTATATAAGAAATCTTTTGAGAATAGAAACAGTATTTGAATAGATTGCATATGTGAGGTGAATGAAAATGAGAAATTGATCATAACAAGTTTGTGAACTTAAGTGACAGAAAGTAGTAGTGCCTTGGACAATAACAGGGAAGTTTGAATGGGAGGACAATTTGAGGGGGGGGGAAAGTTCTGTTTTGAATATATTGAGTTTGAGATGGCTTCAAGACAGTGTGAGATGTCTAAGAGGCAACTGGAGAGTTGAGACTAAAATTTAGGAAAGTTAAGGCTGGATATATATATATATATATATGTAGGAATCATTTGCATAGAGATAATAACTGAATCCATGTTGAGATCATCAATTAAGATGATGCAAAGCATTCAGACTGACCCAGGACATTGCCTCGGTGACACCTATGGTTAGTGGACATGACTTAGATAACAACCATCAAATTAGCTCTTAATAAGAATAACTCTTAGCAGAGGACCTTGCATTTAACCTGAACCTTGACTTGACCCTATGTCATCAATGTGGTGCCATATCTGTTTTCCTATGCTTGTTGCCTCTGCTTTACGTCTTTACTTGTCACTCATTTCTCAATTTCTTATCATCTGGTTTTGAACTCTGGTTTGATCACTTGACTGAAACTTCTCCCTCTGGAGTTAACTTTAACTACTAAATTCATTGTCAATATAGTATGGCAGAAAAAGTGCCGAGTTTGGAGTCAAAAGATCTCGATTCAAGTCCCATCTCTGTTACTTAAGAACAGTGTCACTTCTTAGTGTTCCAGTCCTTATTGGCAAATTGAAGGGATTGTACTAGAATGCTTCTCATTCCCTGTCTAGCTGTAAATCTGTGATTCTCTAAGATTCTCTAACCTAGCCCCTCTTCTAGGGTCAGGTTTTGGGGAAGAAATTTTATTCCAAAATATAAGTAGGAAAAAAGGTTTATCCCTACTTGAAATTTTCATGAAAAATATAAATAGCACCTACATGCAAATAAATGATGATTTTATGAAATTTTATACACCATTTGATACCACATAAGCTACCACCATTTGATAACACATAAGTTGAGCCAAATGTTATTAAGTTAAATGAGCCCATCTAGTGAGCTATCAAAATAATTTTACGTATTTTTCTTTCTTATTTCTTCTTTATTTTTTAGCTTTTGTAATTAATCCATGAAATTATTATTCTTTTGTTATTTAGAAAATCTATGAAGAATTTGTGGAAAACATGAAAATCTCACAAGATTCAAGGGCAAGGAGTGATTACAGTCTGGTCAGTGAAGGGACTACTCATCCTGATAAAATTATAGCTCCCTTAAATATATTTTGGAGGAAGATACATTATTTTTTCTATGTTTTTTTTTCATTCATTTAATAATTGTTAGCTTTTTATTCTTGGATTCTATTTGTTACTTTCATTCAGTTTGTATTCATTGTATAATTTTATGTTAATCCATTTTTTTCTTTTACAACTTTATAAGTTCTTATATTTTAGAAATAAAAATTGAGATGTGTTAATGGCTTATTTTTATATTAAAATTAAAATCAGTGTTGAAATAGTTTTCAAATTAAACAATAAATGTATTTTATTTTAGAGTGATGTAATTTTTTAATCTTTTATTTGTGTTATTTACACTAAAAACTATAAGGGGAATCCTTCAAACTTTTAGTACTAGTAAAATCTAATTCTAGTAACTTAAATTACCCTTAATATCAATATCAAAGGTTGTTGAAACCTTTGTGTGTATTTTTTTCCAGAGATATTTCAAAATAAACATATGTGTGTTTTTTTTCCTGATAGGGTCTCTTTTTTTCTAAATCATGTAAGAAACTTTTTTTGGCTCTATACTTTATCCTTGCAGAATCACTGTAAAATCTGAAAAGACTATGCTAACTAGGGATCTCAGAAGTCAAATGGCTAAAGAAACTGGAAATAAAAATGACATAAATAAGATAATTTTTTTAAATTAAAGCTTGTATTTTCACAAATAGAGCTTTAAAAATTAACAATGGCAACATCACATTAATGGATATAGGTGTTAACCAGAGACAAATGAAGGAAGGCACTTAAATAAGGCAAGCTAAGGGATAATGAGCAATTCTTTTCAATGTGACAAAAACTTTTGAATGACCAAGAAAGTATCTACTACTGTATATACAAATCATATTAAAGAACATATCAAAGAAAACATTGAAATTTTGGCAGGGAATACTATGGAAAATAACATTGGGAATCAGGAATGAATGCAGAAACATTCCAGAAGTCCCAGAAATAACCTTCACACTTTTCTTTCCATTTTTATGAATAAGTATTCTTGATCGTAGCAAAAAAAAGCATTTCTTGATATTCTTCTGAGGCTAAGACCTTCGATCTGGTCTTCTAACTTTCCCTTTTAACTTAGGTGGATTATAGATAAGCCTAGGATATGCAGAATTGGTAGACTTATAACTATTACTAATCATTGCTTTCAGTGATTTGATTAATTTTACTCAAATGCTTAGAGAGAGCAAATTTGGGAATAATTGTTAGCCTGCAAATCAATGGGAAATGTTTCCTCTGAAATGAGAGTGGAAGACAGAAATAAGAAGGGCTTCTCGAATTGATAGTTCCCCTCCATAAACATGGGCTATGTATTGGTGATCATCATGGAGATATAGGGGAAAATCAAACTCCCTAGGATAGAGTGAGTTACTCTTCAAATGAGACACTGGAGTCTTTTTGATTGAGCTAACATAAGGGATTATTCCTGGTCTGATGTACTGTTGTTATGAGCTCTTCTGCCAAGAGTTAAAACTCCAGAGAGAGACCAGGGGAGGATTCTTTTATAGACTCACTTCTAAGAATGTCAAGAGTTCTCTAGTTCAGTAATGAGTCTCCTACTAAGAGCCAGAAGATAACTGCAAAAAAGTCTGTGAACAGCTGGTGCAAGATCACCCAAAACTAAGATCTGAGAGTTGTTGGAATGGTCATTTTTTAAAGCACTGCAGAGGAGAGTAACAGACACTGTTTTTGAGGTTTCAGCAACTTGCCACAGCACAGTTAAGGATGAGTGCTGAATTTATGGTTTAATTTGATATTAGGGATTCCTGGATAAGGAAACTTCCTCTATGCAGCAGCTTAGAGTCCTGCACTGAGTGTTTGGCCCAGGGCTCATGGTCACACAACCAATGTGTGTGTCACAGGGAATATGTCTTCCTTACTCTGTGAGCAGCTGACTACCATGCTATACTGCACTTCACTACAGGATTACTAAGGAATTGTAATTCTAGAATTTTGTGGGAATTGACCATACTATAATTTTGTATTCAACTTTTTTATGTTTCTCTATTAGTAAACTTTCCCTTTCATATGATAATACAAATTTATAGGACGTAAATACAGTGATTTGGGTGGGGAGGGGGTTTTACTATGAAAATTATGGGATTGAAAAGACTTCTCAGTGTACTTCCTTTGCATTTTTGCCAAGTAGTGCCCTTCTTTTGATTTGAAAAGACCCAAAGATCCAAAGGAATCATGAGTTTTATAGGAGTTACAAGAATGTATGGACTGAAAATAACAGTAGCAGAGAGATTTGGTGAAAAGACCTCCCTCCATAAGGGAAGGGTCAGCATAGTAGAGAAAGACCATCAGAAAACAGTTTAGCAATGAATACCTTTTCAGTGGAGAGATCAATTTACAGCCAATGTCGTCATAAAAGAACATCAGCAAGTGCTAGAACACTAGCAGGTATGCTGCTTTAGGGACTAGGTCTGTTTCCCAGTTACTTGTGTATGCCTCTATGCATGTTCTTCAACCATACATGTTCCTTAACTTTAGAGGTGGGATCCAAGATGGTAGAGTAATAAAAAGTACAGCTGAACTCACTCATTTTCATTTTCTCTCCTTCTCCCCGTCCCCCCCCCCTTCTCTCTTGCATACACAGAAACACCTATATAAAAAATCTAGAAAATAATGTCAAATCATGATTGGGACTTGTAAGGAAAAAACTCCTAAGATGCTTGTTTTTAAAGCCCAGATCAACATAAGGAGATGAAGTCTTGCAAAGAATGACCATATAGAGCCTCAGACAGGCTCTACATGAGGGAAAGAAGAAATTCTGAATCCAACACAGAGGGGCCTAAATTTGTACAGGATGCAGGTATTATTAGCTCTAGTGTCACTCTAGGATGATATATGGATCTTAGGCTATACACTGAGCTAAAAGCAAATTCAAGACCAAGCATCTGTTATATGTCTTAGATCCCAGTTCCAATTTTTAGTCCAGTCTGAAACCTGCAGAGAAATAATTGGGACAGGAATCCTAGACCAAAGAGAAGCTTCCATTTCTGTTTTCTAAACCAGCAGGGCCTTCCAAGTATCTGATAGTGACTGAGTCTGGTAGCTGTCTACCACGTCCACAGGAGTGTGCCCAAACTCAGACCCAAGTCAAGATCTTGCATAGCTTAGACCAAGAAGAAGTAATCAGACTGGATTATAACACTTTGGGAGCCCTGAAATAGCCTCCAGTCTCCCTAAGAACCCAGCCCTCAATGCTTGATAAAATTAGCACTCAACCCAAGAAGGTAGCAGCAGTACCATCCCAAACATTGCCTCTAGAAGTACATAGAGGCTGGCCCCAAAACAAAAACCAACTAGTTAGGTACTAGATTGGAAGAATGAGCAAACAGCAAAGCATCTTACCATTAACAATTATTGTGATGATAACGATGCTCAAGACACAAACCCCATAACATTTACAGACCTCAAAGAAAAGTACAATTTTGACACTCCAGCTAGAATTCCTGAAAGAAATAAAATAAAAAGTTTTTAAAGGGAGTGTAAAATGCTTTTATATATGAAAGAGAGTGCTAGAGGGAGAAAAAACTGTGGAAGAAAAAATTGGAAAGGGAATTAATAGCTTTGCATAAGAGGCACAAAACAGTTCATGCAATAAACTCTGAAAATTAGAATGCACTAAATAGAAACCAAGGACTTGATGAGATGGCAAGAAATATTAAAGTTAGGAAAGACTTAGAAAAAAGATCAAGGAAAGAGAATTTAAGAATTGTTAAACTACTGAACTTCATGACCAAAAAAAAAAGGTCTAAAAAGATAATGGGTTTCAAGAAATCATTTTATAAAACTGCCTGCATTTCTTATTAGAAAAAGAAAGTAGAAATGGAAAGCATTTTCTGGTTTGGTTAGTTCTTGAAGAAACCATAAAATAAAAACTTTCTGGGAGCGTTTTATTCAAAATCAAAGTTTCCAAATTAAAGAACAACAACCAAAAAAAAAAAAAAAAATACTGCAAGCAGCCAGAATCACAATCAATATCATTCACAATTTAGCAGCCACTAATAAAAAAGAATGGAAAATTTGGAAAATGGTATTCTAAAAGGCAAAACAGCTTGAAGCCAAGAATAACCAAGAAAAATTGAATAGAATATAACCTCCTACAAGAGGGAAAATGGATCTTTTGAAAATTTCCAAATATTCCTGATGAAAAATGATCCAAAATGCATGGAATCTCTAAAACTCAAATACAGGACTCAAGAGAAACATAAAAAGATAAACATGAACAATTTTAAGAGACTTTAATGGGGGCACAGTGTTTATTATATATAAGGAGATGATTCAAAAGTCCCCTCAGAATCCTATCATCATCAGGGATTATAATGGGAATCCATTAGACATTGTACTTGGGGAGTTGTTCCATTGTTTTGATGATCTTAAAAGAAGAGTGGAAAGAGAGTAGAAGAATATACTAGTGGTAGAAAAGAGATAGAAAGCCTAGAGAAAATTATGTTACATAATCAGATGTGCAGGTAGTCTCTATACAAACAAGGATAAAATAAGGAGAGCTACTCATACTTGAACCTCACTCTCTGAACTGGTCAGAGGACAGAACGTAAACATAGCAGGACACAGAAATACATTTCACTAAACAAGAAAACAAAAGAGAATGGGGGAAAATAAGATGAAAGATAGCTTAAGAGTATGATCACACAGCAAAGTATAGAAATGCATTTCACTAAACAAAAAAACAGAAGAGAATGGAGGAAAATAAGATGAAAGGTAGCTTAAGAGTATGATTTCTAAGCACCACAAACTAAGGGCTCCTTCTTGCATGGCTTGTATGGGAGAATATACTCTTGTCTTTAGCTGGGGTAGGATAGGACTTTTTTTCACTTATTTTCTATGCTATCTTAAGTCAATAAGCACTTGCCATATGCCAAGCTCAGTTCTAAATGGTAGGATTATAAACAAGCAAAAAAAAAAAAAGAAAATCAGTTCCTGCCCTCAGAGAGCTTACATCTGAGTGAAGGAAGATATGGAAAAGAAAAATAGCTGGTCACCTGAGTGGAGAGGGAACAAGAAGGGGAAGAAGACTTGGAGGGGTACTGGGAAAGAAGTAAAGGAGAGAGCATGGCTGGCCTGGGCAAGTGTGTTTTAAGTTGTATCTGACTCTGACCCCTTTTGGGTTATTCTTGGCAAAGATACTGGCGTAGTGTGTCATTTCTTTCTCCAAGACTTCTTTGTCCACCATCTTGAAAATTGTGTAACCTTAAGATTCCAGATGGAACTCCAGGTTAGAAGGAGCTTTCAAAGTAGAAGGCTGTGGGGGAATGGTGGTTGGAGAGTCAGAAGCAGAGGATGTCTTTTGCTTTGAACTAATATGCCTTCTGGTTGAGTGGTAAAAGATACACTGGTTGGAGCTCATGAACTATTTGGTTTTGAGTGGACATTTAATCCACAATGTGTCTTGAACTTGAGATAACTTTCAGGGATGGTGCTGTGAGAAGTGAGGAAGGAGGACCTGGGAGCTGCAAATAATCTCATTTAGGACATTAAGGACCAAAATACTTACCTCACAATAGCCCTGTAACCTAGTTGGTACAAAGATTATTATCCACAATTTACCAAAGAAACTGATACACAGGAATTAGATTTGGGGGGATTTTTTTTTGAAAATATGAGAGCTGTGTCAAAATTCATCTTAAATTACACCTTTTATTGTTTATTGCATTTTTCAACTAAAAATAGAGTTGTTTTAAAGTTCTTTTTAATTCCATTTGTTTTTTATTGAATTTCAATCCCAACTCTTTAATATAAAAATTTTTTGAGTCTCTGTATATTCAAATATAGACCATTATTTCTTCTTAAATTGAGGTTATATGAAACTTGATTAGTATATATGACTTATGTTTTAGTGTGTATGCTCTATTCAGGTGTGCCTATAGTCATACCAATATGGTTATATTCCCTCACTTTTGTCCTCACAGTAATCCTTTTAACATAGAATCCCCCTTTCAAGACATAGTTCACATACCATCTTCTACATGAAATATCCTGCAACTACTAGTTTTTCCCTTCCAGTCTACCTGGTATCGTATGTATTCTCTATATACTCTGTATGTGTTTATATATGTATTTGTTGTTTTCTCCATTAGAATATAAACTCCTTCCAATCAGGGATTGTTTTGTTCTTTGTATTTATATTCCCAGCATCTAACAATGAAGTGGACATCTAATATATGCTTATGGATTAATTGATTGATTCTAGACTTCTCTAGTTCAGAGGCAGATTTGTTTTTTAATTCACTGTTTCAGTTTATCCAGTATTAATATAATCCTAGGACCTAGAACTGTCTATAACTATGGTTTAGATTATCTTGTATTCCTGAGAGTAGGGTTTAAGTGATAAATACTAGCTTTGTTTTCTTGGCTTTTCATTACCTTTATTACCCTGCGAAGCATAGAAAGACACAGCCTGTGATCTTGGAACAGGTTATTAAAGGCCACGTGTGGTAGCAGTGACTAATAAACCAGGAGGAGTTTCATAATTATGACAGGAGATTATGTGCCTTCCATTGGAATTCTTGCTTTTCACATCAGACAGTCAATAATCCTTTTAATTCCTTCTGCCTGTTTAATCTATATTGGATTGTTTGCTGGGGGGTTTTTTGGGTGGGAAGAAATTTAGAACACAAGGATTTGCACAAGTGAATGTTGAAAACTATCTTTAGTTTTTTTGGGAAAATAAAATGCTATTTAAAGCAAGACAAAAAAAATTCTTCCATCTGCTGAATTTAGTAGTTTATCCATTTAGCTGATATTGAAGAATGCAGTTTCTTTTTAACTTCCTGCCTTAAGTAAGTCCCTGATTTGGGAACCACACAGGCTTCCCCACAGTTTCACACAAGGTGAACAAAGAAAGCTTTGTTGGCATCCAATTTATAAGAGTACAGTCTAGTTGCTGACATACTGATTAAACATCCAAGCTGCTCTTAAGTTTTGTAGTATCCTTGAGGTGTGTTTGTCTAATTTTGAAAACTTAAATTTATAATACACACTTATGTTGAAATGCAGTGATTTAATTTTGCATAGTGAAAAATTATTTGAGTGGTCTGAGATTGAGATGTGGACATGAAGCAGAAAAGAAGTGGTGATTTTTTTAAAAATTAAAAATAAATCACAATTACCAGTATCTTGTTTATAATCTTGTAGAAAATTGGACTCTAAATAAAGAATATTTTGATCTCATATTTTACTGCAATTACTAAGTAATAATCTCTGTGAGCCAAGAGTGGTGGCTCCCTGTATTTAATCTGTAAAGTAACAGTAGTCTGTGCTACAAATGATTGATCTTCTTGTTTTGTGGATGTAATTTTGTGCTTTTCCTTGTAACAACTGCTCTTGCTACTCCAAAAGTCGTATAATATCTCATTCCCTAGGTTTCCAAATCCAGAAATTAACTATCTAAAATTTGGGGGGATTTTTTAAGTCTCTGCTTGACTTTCTAAATCCTTAATAATAACTGATTTCTTCATGACTAAAGGCTGAAGCTCTTGACAAATGTGGCAAACCTTCTGAGTTAAATGGGATGCAGGACTAGCTAGATATTCAGACAGCACCCTTTTCATATTACAGAAGAGGGAAAAGGAGATTCAGGGTAGGGTCATACAGCAAGGCCAGGTCTTGAACCCAGGTGCCCTGACTCCAAACCCAGTGTTCTTTCTACTAAATAAAGATACTTATTACTATAGACAAATTAGAGAGAATTTTTTAAAAAGAACATCTGGGTTCTCAGAAAAGGAAATGTAATTTTTTGGCAATATTAAGCTTAAGTACTATCAAGGAAGCACATCTATATTATAGGAAATTTTAAACTCCATTGAGCAAAGTACTTTAACACTCCTAGCAGTTAAAATCCTTCTCAAGGGAGTCCCCCCAAAGCTGAAGTTCTGTTTGTTTTGCATCTAACAAATTACAAATGGGGATCCTTATTGAACATTAGCTTTTTATGTTTATATATAAAATGAAATAAATATAAATGTCTATATGAAATATAAGTACACTTTAAACTTTATGTATATATATATATGTTTGCAAATAGTGTGTAAATCATTTTGGTGGTGATATCTGAGTTATATTTAAATTATCTGAGGAAAAAAGAATCACTGCCTAATGTTTCACATTTATATAATATTTTAAGGTTTTGCCATGCATAGCTAACTGATCTCTTTGTATACAAATTTGCATATGTCAGATCTGTTTTGCTTAAAGTAAAAGTGTATTTATACTTTTGGCCCTGTTCTGAGTTGTGGAAGAGCTATTTCTGAGATTTTTTTTTTTAGCATTTTCCAAATTTTATCTAGGTGTGCTCAAGAGGTGCCTGGAAATGATGTCAAATCATCAAATGTTTTTCCTGTTACCTCTTAGAGTGGTCAGTGTTGCCAAATTTCAGGGCTGCCTAGTTAGGGAGTTCCTAGGCAGACTCAAGAGGATTGTTAACTCCACCCCAAGATACCTGTGTCCCTTCCATTCTTTTCCTGTTCCCTGGAGGAAGAAGAATACCATGAGCTTCTCCCTAGGACCCCAGGTCAGTGGCTTCTCTATCTTACTTAAGTAAGAATGTCTTTGTTCTTTTCTTGAGCCTAAAGATTTTAAATATAGATACACACACACACACACACACACACACACACACATATATATATATTTAGTTAGATAGATAGATAGATAGATAGATAGATAGATAGATAGATAGATAGATAGATAGATAGTTTGCAGATGGCAGTAACTCCACACAGGAGTATCTCTCTTAACTGCAGAGAAATCTACTGCTGTTTTCTTAAGAGAGATTTTGTATAATATAGGGACAGAAACAGTAAATTTGGAATCTGAACTGACGCTGAATTCCATTTTTAATTTTGCTGATTACTACATGAATAATTTTGGACAAATCAATGAATTGTCATGAACCTCAGTTTTCCCATCTTTTAAATGTGTATGTTGTGGGAGGTGAGAGGAGTTAAAACAGATAACAACCAAGGTTCTTTTTAATTCTAAATCTTATGATCCTAAGATCATTGGAGCCATTGGAGGAGGCTTTTCTTTGATCCTCAATTATTTTGCCTTTCTCCCCCTACAAAAAATTATTTAATTTGAGACAAGGAAAATAGAATAAGTAGTTCTGCTGTTTTTCCTATTAATTATGGTAGCTGACATTTATATAATACCTACTATATGCTAAGTGTTTTACAAATATCTCATTTGATTCTTACAACAATAGTTAGTAGTAGATGCTTTTATTATCCCCATTTTATAGATAAGGAAACTGAGACAAACAGATTAAATGACTTTCCCAGGATCACACAAGTAGTCAGTGTCTGAAATTGGATATGAACTCAAGACTTCCTGACTTTGGTTCCAACACTCTATCCATTGCATCATTTAGCTGCCTCCTGGGTGTTCTGTTTAACTCACTGCCTGTGGAGATAATAGTTTAAATTTATCAGAGTTAGAAGCCCACTTCAACTCACCTAGTTCCCACATGAAGTCTCTTGCCCCTAACTGCACACACTGTGCTTACCCTTTTGATTCTAGCTTTTTTTTTTCTTAATCTATATTAAAAACACTTATTTTGCTATCTTCTGTACTATGTGGTTCTTTAGAATTGAGAAAACACTTACTAATCACTAGGCTAGTATCATGGATAAAGAACTGCCTTCAAAGCAGGAAGAACTGGATTCAAGTCCCACATTTGACATGTATTGATTAGATGACATTGGGGAAATAACTTGAAGCTTCTAAAACCGTAAATTGCAGAAGAGGTGCCAATTTGCACGAGTGGAGGAAGTCCCTCACCTTGGGTGTTTTCTATTCTAATGAAATCACAATCCCAGTCTCTATCCCTTTATCCTAGTCTTAATTATGATGTTAGTTAATTACAATACTAATGGTAATAAATAGACCTTTCTTTAATTTTGTGCATTGTGTGTAATTTAGAAATAATTAGAAGCTACATATTTACCATTTTGCACATATTATTATAGTTTCCTTTAAACTTATACTTTTTCATAACATAATTCATAAGAAGCCATAGTTTAAGTTATTATGCACATAATTCATTGTGGTTGGTTTTTCTACTGCCATTAGCAATGATCTGTTTTGAGTAAAAGATATTTTAAGAAGCATAAACTTAAGGAACATACTAGAGAAAAGAACTAGCATGACACTTTTTTGTGTATTGATTATTAGAATATCATTTATTTTCCTATAGAAAATCAATAGCTATGTCTTTTTTTAAGAAAAAAGACATTTTGAAATATTCTGAAGTATATTGCAGGAGGACTTACTAATTATGATCTTCTGATGAGTTACATGCCTTAGTAATAATAAATAACTACCTAATGACACAACTCAGATTTTATCTTTATGTTTTCATTACCTAGCTCAGTGCCTCAAATGTTCATAAATCTTTGTTAAATTGAATTGAATTCTATTATAAACTTTTCATTGTGTTTGCATTTAATCCCTATATACCTAGCCAAAAGAATGAAATTGACTTTGATTTGCAACTACCATGATTGTCTGGGTTCATTTATAGTGCCTTCTTTATTGAAAGTTTGAGACATCATATACTTCAGTTCATATTTAAAAATTCCAGAGTTGTGAAATCTTGACAGGAAATGAACAGAGGAACCTCAGTCTCTCTCTCTTCCCCACATAGAAATTTTCAAAAGCCTACTCATCATCTGACTCTATACCCTAAGCACATAGAACTTAAGTTCCCTCCCTTCCTTTTTCTGCTGTAATGTCATATGTTTTCCAACAGGTATTCCGACCTAACACAGTGTACTCTAACTGATGACTTTAGGCTCAGTGAAAACAAATTGGTGTTTCCAGTTTTTAATTTTGAAATTGCCTTAGCATCTTTCTTTTTTGAAGGGGCAAGGAAAAAAGACTAAATTAGCCAAGTTATACATGCAAGGTCTTATTTAGACTTTGCTAATAGTTTCTTTATCTAGTCAGAAATCAATGGACTAAAATGGCCAATCTCTGTTGTTGCTCCTGATTGGTTATTTGCCACACAGATGGCCACAAGGGCTCTTAAAGTTCATCTGGCCCACCCTTCCCTAATTTTATAGATGAAGGATCCAGATATGGAAAATAAAACAATAGTTATTCTCAAAGAACCTGCATTCTACTAGGGAGGCAAAATGTACATATGGAATAATTGCAAAAGAAATACAAAGTGGGACAGCTAGGTAGTGCAATGAATAGAGCACCTGCTCAGAAGTCAGGAGGATTAGAGTTCAAATGTGACCTCAGACATTTATTGGCTGTGTGATCTTGATGCCCTTGTAAAGAAAGAAATGCAAAGTAGTTGTGAAGGAGGATTCCATTATTTTGGGAGAATCAAGAAAGACTTCATGGAGAAAGTGGTACTTTAATTGCTTCATGATGGAAGAGAGATTTTGTGAGTTCCAAGTGAAGAGATTCATTCCATGCCTTGGGGAATGCTCAGTGCAAAGACAAGATATGGTATAGTTAGTCATATTGAGGAACAGAGAAGACCAGTTTGATTGGACTGTATGTGTGGGAAAGGGGTTGATGTAAATATAATGAGGCTTGAAAGATAGGATAAAGCTAGATTATGAAGGGCTTTAAAAGTCTGACAGGAATTTTACATTTTCCTCTAGAAGCATTAGGACATCACTGAAGTTTATTGAGTTAGAATAGTCATGTTAGACTTGCACTTAAGGAAAATCCCATTGGCTACAGTGTGGTTTAGAGTGAGAAGCTTTAAGGAAGGGAGATCAATTAGGAGTCATTTCAAAGGTCTAATTGAAAGGTAATGAGGGCCTGTAGTAAGATATTAGCTGCTTGAGTAGAAAAAAAGGCTTAGATATAAAATAAACAATGAATACTTGCCTTTAAAATAGATTTGGAGGGAGTTAAAATAGCTAAGTTCTAGTCCTAGAGTCAGAAGGACCCTAATTCAAAAACAGTCTTAGACACTTTCTGTTACTCTGGGGCATGTAATTTAACTTCAAATGCCTCAAAATAATCAAACAAATAAATATAAAAAATAGATGTGAAATTAGATATCAAGATTTGGAGCATCTGACCATCCATCTTTATCTTTAAAAAAAAACAAGGAAAAGCTTTATAATATGGTAGGCAGTCTTGACTCAGAGATCTTCTCCTCCACCTGTGTCCCAACTCCTTACACACAAATCAGATTTAAATCAGATTTAAAAGAGTCACAATTACTTTACTGATCCTATATAGAAGAAGAAGAAGAAGAAGAAGAAGAAGAAGAAGAAGAAGAAGGAGGAGGAGGAGGAGGAGAGGAGGAGGAGGAGGAGGAGGAGGAGGAGGAGGAGGAGGAGGAGGAGGAGGAGGAGGAGGAGGAGGAGGAAGGAGGAGGAGGAGAAGGAGAAGGAGAAGGAGAAGGAGGAGAAGGAGAAGGAGGAGAAGGAGAAGGAGAAGAAGGAGAAGAAGGAGAAGAAGAAGAAGAAGAAGAAGAAGAAGAAAAGAAGAAGAAGAAGAAGAAGAAGAAGAAGAAAAGAAGAAGAAGAAGAAGAAGAAGAAGAAGAAGAAAGACTGATAAAATTCCAAAAACTTGAATATTTTTCCTACCTGTTTGAGGACTAGGAACTGTGTCCCACTTTTGTATATGTATTTACATACCCTGCATGTTACATTGTTATTCAGTCATTTTCATTCATGCTTGACTCCTTGTGACCTATTTGGGGTTTTCTCTGCAGTGATACTGGAGTGGTTTGACATTTCTTTGCCCATCTCAATTTGCAGATGAAACTCAGGCAAATAGATAAGTGACTTACCCAAAGTCACACAGCTAATAAGTCTCTCAGGCCACATTTAAACTCTGGTCTTTCTGATTTCAGGGCAGACCTGCTATTCATCTTGCCACCTGACTGCCCAATCTACATGTAGTAGGTCCTTAATAAACATTTGTTTATTGATTATTTAAAACAGATTTGTTCTCTACTTAATGTAATGTTGAGAAATTCTATATATCAAGTATGCTATTTGATTAAATGCTAAAGTAGATCAAGAAGTTAAGAAAACATGGGTTCATCCTGTCTGCAACACATACTAGCTCTGTGACTTGGGGGCAAATCATTCAATCTTTCAGTTGTAGATAGATAGACAGAGAGAGACTATATTTAGAAAATCTGCATTTGGGAAGGGAGTTTCCACATTAGGGATTTCTTATACCAAATCAGATGTGAACTCTTCTCTCTCATTACCAAAAAAACCACATAGAGAAATCTGTGAGACAGTGGTTCTCTTTTCATTCAGGCACATTTTTCTTAGAAAAAATAATAATCACTTACCCTGACAGATTTGTGTACTGGTGACACAGGAGGAACATTATACTCCAAAGGTTCTCTTAAGCCACACAAGAAAATTTGTGGTCTTGAGCATTTTTCCCTGTGTATATATATTGTTGTTTTTGTGAAGATTTGAGCAAAAGAGGAGCCATGCAGGGAGAAGGGGTAATTTATATTAAACTGATTTTCTCTTCCCTGTTATTTTTCCCTTTCAGCATATCCATCAAAAGATTTGCTATTAAAATGTTTATTCTGAACCCTGTTTCTCTTTCTTTCTGATCTTGAATAGAGTTGAGCTTCCCATTTGGACAGAAGAATGGCTGTATTCAGGCAGTTTACACTTCTTCTCTGGAAGAATTACACCTTAAAGGTAAATTGTGTACATGTGGTAAGAAATGGGATGCAGGACATAGCACAAAGGGGAAAAATTATTCTAGGTTCCTTTCATTCAGTTTTGACTATATCTCTTTAGACAGTTCAGACTGTATTTCTGGCAGCCATGGGGCAAGAAGAGGAAGTTATTCTGAAGAGGGTGCTTTGTATATGTTTTCTATTTTGGATTAATACAGAATTTCATTTCTCTTTTAGAAACGGAAGATTGTAGTAACAGTCTTGGAAATTCTCCTGCCCTTACTATTTTCTGGGATACTAATTTGGCTTCGCCAGAATATTCGCTCAGAAAACATCCCCAATGCTACCATATACCCTGGCCAGCCCATCAGTGACCTGCCCTTGTTTTTCAACTTCCCTCCCCCAGAAGATAAATGGGAGCTAGTTTATGTTCCTTCCAACAATGAAGCTGTGAAGACTATCACAGAGATGGTGAAAAAGACTTTGGTCATCGATATGAAAGGTTAGATGGTGTGGGGAGATAAGAGTTTGTAAATTTATTATTAGATGGTCTTATCAGAGAGCTCTTCAGGTTTAGCTCTCTATATTTGTCCCTTTTGGTGATGATCTCTATAGATTGATGTGTTTTAGAAAATTAGGACTAAAAAAAATCATAATATAGTAGCTATGCCTCTAACTTGTATAGTCTTGGGTCAGTCATTTATTTTACTTCAATTTCCTAATCTGCTAAATGAAGGTAATAGTTCATAACTTACTTTTCAATCTCACAGAAAAAACAAATGAGATAAGGTTCATAAAAGTCTTCTGAAGAATATAAAGCTCCTCAGATAATCAAGCAATTATTATTTGCACATAGAAAATGATCAATAAATACATGCTAGGATTTTTAATAGTAGAAGTAACAATAATAAGACAATAAGGTGACAATAAGAACATCTTTTTTGGCAAAACCAACGTTCTCTTTGTAGTTTGTTCAAAGGACTTCCCTAGAATGGGCCTTCTGAGGCATTGCCCTAGAATTGAGTGAATTAGGAATCTTTGAATGGTCTTAACCCTCACCAGTGCTTTCAAATCCTTGCTTTTAGGACAGTCTTACTCATAGGCATTTGGTATGGCATTTCAAAAACAGGAAATGCTTTCACTCTCTTTGGGAAATAATTTCAGTAATATAATCTACTTATACTATATTTTTTAAGTGAGGGGAAAGCGTAAGGAAGGCGGGAGAAGAGAACTGACATGCTTAAAGAGTGACCACTGGTGATATTTAGGAACTGTGTTCTTCACTAATAGAATACAGTGTAAGAACCAATACATATTCCTCCTACTAGAGGCTTTCGGGCAGAGATTAGGTAAATATTTAGTAAGAATATTATAAATAAGATTCATAATTGGGGTGGAGGGCAAATTAGATGGCTCCTAATATCTATTCCAATTCTGTAAGACTACTACTATGCACAAAAGGAAATTGTAGCTATAGTTCACAGGGCCTGATATGTTCATTTTATTTCTTTATTTGAAGGAAATCTTTGATCTAACAGTGATCTTTTACATTAGAATGTGAGCTGAAATTCCATTCCATGTGCAAGAAGGGATAACCTTGTTTTGCTCAGCCCTAGAAGGCAGAACCTCAATTTTTGAGTGGAAGTTACAGAGAGGCAAATTTCAGTTAAAAATGAAAAGAAAATTCCTAATAATTCAGGCTGTTCAGAAATAAAATGGACTATCTTCAGAAGAAATGAATTATCTATTCCTGAACATCTTCTAGCAGAAGGTGTATTAGCACTTGACAACGATGTTGTAGAGATGATTCATGCTTCAGATATGGATTGCACAAGATGACCTGGAAAGTCCTTTACAATTCTTGATTTAGTGTAATGCATTCAAGTCCTGATTCTGTTTAATTCAACAGACATCTAGCACCCTATGATGTACAAGATACTATATTTGTCTGTGCAAGGAATAGTAAAAGTCTCAGTTTACAATATAGTAAATTTGGTTGCTTTCCCAGCTACTAGTATATTTCATCTTCCCTTGAGGAGAGAAGGGGACTTGTGTCCCAAGGGAGGGCTTTTTATAAAAACAGAGAGAAGTTTACAAGTTTGGCCACCCTTGGCTATGGATGAAATGGGCCAATCTTTGGATAATTAAACATTAATATCTTTTGCAGAATACTTACCATTGGGCTTTGTTTTCTCTACAGTTCGTGGCCTTCCCTCAGAAAAGGATTTTGAAGATTACATTAAGTTTAATAATCATTCATATAATGTATTGGCTGGTATTGTGTTTGAGCACAACTTCAATCATTATAAGGAACCCCTGCCACTTGAGGTAAGGAAGTATTTATTTATTAACATTATTGTTACGGTTGTAGTTGCTTCCGTGATTTTAAAATAGCTTTCAACCAAAGAGCCTCCAAAT
The DNA here is from genome assembly GCF_016432865.1 of Antechinus flavipes. Taxonomy (NCBI): domain Eukaryota; kingdom Metazoa; phylum Chordata; class Mammalia; order Dasyuromorphia; family Dasyuridae; genus Antechinus; species Antechinus flavipes. The sequence continues at coordinate 343,306,353 of NC_067398.1, read as the reverse complement.
CATTATCCATTTTTCTGCCTTCATTTAGTTCAATCAGATAGATCTTTGTCTTACTTCCAAAGCTCTTTGTATCTAACATCCTTGATTTTCGTGAAGTTCTTCTGAAGAAACAATTGGCAGTACAGAATGATTTAATACACTTCTTGTCTAATGCTGTGAGGCTAGGGTCCTTTCTAGCTCTGTAAATTTGCCAAAAGGTATCTTGGTTCCTAGGCCTCTGTACTGGCACAGGATGGCATGTTTCCATTCATGAGCAGAATAGCTAGCTGGCAGTTCAGGATGAAATTAAGTGTGATTTCTCAGCAAATGCAGTATTTTTTAGGAGGTAATGAGGACATTTTTGTGTAGCTGGTCATCAAAAGCCTTGTAATACCTGTATTCTGGAGCTGGGACCCTCCATTTATTCCATTTAACTTATGATTCATGATTCCTCAGTGATTCACTGCTTCTAGAAGGGATCATTTGTGTTGCTGATCAATGGAGAGACTGGTTTAGGTAGCTTAATATGGGGATTTGCTACTTGGTTCAGGACAAGATTGCTGTCATTCTCTGACTCAGTCAATACTCACTTGAACATTTACTGTATGTGGGCTCATCTTGTATATGAGCTTACTCATATCTAGTTTCTCAAAAATGTCTTTTTGCCTAAAAAAGAAATATCTATTTTCAGGTTTTAGATGAAAAAATGTTTGTTGCCATGGAATACATTTTGTTTCTTATTTGCCATTTGTAGGTTAAGTACCACCTGCGCTTCAGTTACTTTAGAAAGAATGATATGTGGGCTGGGATGACTATCTTTTTTCCAAAAGAGATTGAAGGATGGCACACGACTTCTCTCTTTCCACTTTTCCCAAATCCAGGACCCAGGGAACCTTCATTCCCTGATGGAGGAGAACCCGGTGAGGAGAATTCTATGTGCATAGTTTTTGTTTGTTTTTAAAATAGCAGTTTTTTCATCTGTCTTAACTCAATTCAATTCAATAGCATTAAGAAACCAGTTGGGGGGGAAGTAATACGGTATATGAGAGAAATACAAAATTCAGATAAGATTTAATTCCTGCCTTTGTAGAGCTCACAATCTAGAATGAGGATATATCACATTCACTAAAAGTATAGGAGAAATTAAACTAGGAACTAACCAAGAGAAGTTCTGTCTTAGCAGGGAAGACTTGTACTCATGTAGGTTCATGTAAAAAGATACAGTGTTATAAGATAATAAATATTCTAGGTGTCTACTTCATCTTGAATTTCAGGGATTTTATTTTGATTTGCCCACTTTCCTTAACTTGCTCACCTCCCCAGCTCCTATCCATTAGATTGCTACATATTTTCTGGTCTATTTCTACAACATCTTGCAGTCCTGTTCCTTCTCTCCCCTCATTCAGCCACTACCTTAGGTCAGCTCTTATCTCATCTCTTACTGTGTTATTTCACTAGCCTCCTCACTAGTCTTGCTATTTCTAAACTCACTCCAGTACATTTTCCAGTCTCCAGTACACTTTGCAAACATTTGCCAGAAGCAGAAATCTTACCTTGTTTAAGAAGCTTCCATGGCTCCCTATTCTACAATATCACCTTTTCGCCATGACGTTTAAAAGCCCTTTGTAGCAAGCTTTCCAGACTTGTTTCACATTATCCCTCCTTATGCACTCCGTGTTCCAGTCTGCCTGCCATTCCCCAAGCTTAGCATTCCACCTTTATGCACAGGCTGACCACTATTCTTCCTCACTCTGGCACTTAGAGCCCTTTTATGTGCCCCCTTCTACAGGAAAGGTTTTCTAGTTGTTAGGATCCCTTAGGTATTAGTGCTCTGTCCCGCCTCGAATTAGAACACATTTATTTAAATGAAGCAATCATATTACCCCCGTAGTATGCTTATTCCTTGGGGGCAGGGAATGTTTTTCATTGGTCTTTGCATCCCCATTATCTCTTATAGCACCCTGCACATGGAAAGCTTTTAATCAATGCTTGTTGAGTTTAAGGGAACCATCACATTCATTTTTTATGGTATAATCTTGCCTGTCCTATATTTATATATCTATAGATATATATCTATGGATATATTCTATATATGTGTTCTGTCATATCTGTGCTGTCCATGTCAAACTGTATTCACATAAAGGAGAAAAGTAGAGATGAAAATATTACTGCTTGTTCCCGTCCCACTCTTTGTGTGTATATTTGCTTTGTAGGATCACTGAGGCAGGAATGGTTTCCAGCAGTAGAAGGGCCAGAGAAGTGACCCTTTCCCTCCATCCCTCAGTATGAGAATTGTGGGGATGTCCTTCATACTTCTGTTTGCGTGGTGGGCAGCGCTCTCAGCGCTAGCTACTTGGTACCCCTGCTCTTCTACTCACAGAGCTTGGTGTCCTTTCCTTTCTTGTTTAGGGTACATCCAAGAAGGATTCCTGGCTGTTCAGCATGCTGTGGATAAAGCCATTATGCAATACCATGCAAGCGCTGCCACAACCAGACTGTTTGAGAAGGTCACCATTATTGCCAAGAGGTTCCCATATCCACCATTCATTTCAGATTCCTTTCTGGTAGCCATCCAATATCAGCTTCCCTTGCTGCTCATGCTGAGCTTTACTTATTCCACACTCACCATCACCCGTGCTATTGTACAAGAAAAGGAGAGAAAACTGAAGGTAAACACTTTTTTGTTTGGATTTTTTAACTATGTAACAAGTTGAACTAGATAACTTCTGTAAATAAATGTTGTCATGAAACTGTTACTTCAGAGCTACTAGAGTCATGATGAAGCTCGCCAGCTGCCTTATTCAGGCAGAGCTTCCACAGCAGCCAGAGATTATTATTTATATTATATTATATTATGTTATGTTATGTTATATCATGTCATATCATATCATATCATAAAATATTATGTTATGTTGTTGATTTACCCCAAATCATAGCCTTCAAAATTAAAAGCCAGAAAACATGTATAAAATATTTATACTTAGATGTAGCATGATGCAAAATGTTATGCATTGGTGGATATTGTCTCTGCTGTTCAGGTATCAACAGTTAGAGATTATATTGTGAATACATGCAATACCAACAGAAGAACAAAAATATTAGAATATAATTAAACAGTAAGGTGATTTTTATTATATAGAGATGGGTGGTTTCATTTTGTTGCTTCATCAGATCCAGCTCTTTGTGACCCCCATTTGGGATTTTCTTGTCAAAGATATTGACGTGGCTTACTATTTTCTTCTCTAGCTTATTTTACAAATAAGGAAACTGAGACAAAAAGGATTAAATTATTTGCCTAGATTCAGGCCTTTAGTAAGTGTCTGAGGCCAGATTTTAATTCAGGAAGATGAGTCGTCTGATCTCTGTATCCCTTGTGCCTTCTAGCTGCAATAGGTTGATTGATATAGGTATTGATATTAATATTTTAAGGTAGTATTAGGTAGTTGATGAGATATAATTCTAAAATAATGTGATTGATTTTCTAACTAACAGACTAGAATTTTATGCATTCAAAGGAATGTTTTTCTGCTCAAAATAGCCTCGTAAGGAGTTTAATCTTAATCTAATTATACTTTAATAATAATGCTATTGATCAAAAAGACTTTGGGGATTCTTTTATTTTTTTGGAATTATCTTCAAATTAGTGACCCATTATTTTGAAAATATCAAATGGGCACAAACCATAGGAGTATTTTAAATGATTTGAGTGAAAAGTTTTAGAAAATTGAATGAGGAAAGTTACGTGAGACGTTTAATACTACATTTGAGAAAGTTCAGAATGTGGAATGTCGTGAGTTCATTAATTCAAATGACCAAAGCGGATAGGTTGAGCAGTTTGATTCTGCTAACTCTTTAAAGTGGATCCAGCATGATCAAGTCTCTAAAGGGTTGCATCTTCTGGCTGCATATCCTTTGGTTTACTCCCTTGACATTTCTGGCAAGGAATATGACTGTGAGCACTATATATGAAGTATCTACAATTGTATAATTAGGCAGAGCAAGACCTTGCTGTAGACCTTGATTTCAAATACCTTAATTTCATGACATTATTAGAGGGAAATGAAAGAAGAATTAGATGGAAAAAAAATTATGTTGATTCATGTCTTTGTTTTGGCCTGATTGCCTCAGAATTGCCTCAAGGTTTTAGCCAGAAACCCTGAGGATCTTCCCCTTCCTAATTGACTCTTTTTTATTATTTTAGACTAGGCAAAAAAGGCCATTCTTTGCCTCATTTCTTTCTTACCTAGTCCTAATCACTGAATGATTGGTTGCCTCAGTCAAACTGTTAAAGATCTTAATCCAAAAAGGCTAAAGTCTCCCACTGCATCCAGGGCTATCTCCAATTCTCCTGACCTATATCTGGCCAGAGGACCCAGAGGGCTCTGGAGGGAGAGGTAAGGCAGGTTATCCTCTCTCACTGAAATCCAATTCAAGTGCATATCATGGCAACACCTTCCTTGTGTCATGATTGTCTTCAAGAACAAAAGACAAACTACAGTAGCTTCCCAAAGAATAATAATGAATGGATTGGTTTGTTAAACAGAAGGAAGTTTTTAATGGCATTTTGTAGGGCTATAAACTTGACTCTCTTGCCATCAAGATGGCATGCGCTTTGTCTTGTTTAACTTGAGTGAAGGATACTGAAATCCTGCTTATCAAATATGCATAGAATGCAAAACTTTGAGGAAAAGCTAATATATCACACAAATTTTAAATAACTCACCATGTTGAACCAAAGGACCAAAATTAAAAAGATCAATTTTAATAAGACTTATGATCACAAAAGAAACTGGTCTGACCATCCACAGGAGAAGCACAAAATAGATGAAACAATGGCTTGCCCAGACCATTAGTGTCAAACCCAAATGAAAACCAGACCACTGAACTGGACCTGAGGATCCCTAATGCTGCATATTGACTTAGAAAACTACATATTAATTTTAACTGTGTTCTATTGCATTTTTTGGTTAAATATTTCCTACTTATATTTTAATCTGGGTTGGAAGCTCACAGGCTACATGTTTGACACTTTAGACTTTTCATTGAATTACTTAGTAAATATGTGTACTTGGACAGTATTTACAAATGAATAAGAGAAGGATAACATTTTCATCTGTATTAGTAACATCACTATCACCCAGGCTTAAATCTTAGTGTTATCTTTGATTCTCATATGTCCATTCAGTTACCTTCCACAATTTTTCTAGTATCTGGCCCTTCTTCTTCATTTCTATATCAGAGGCTGCTATGTGGTACAAGGATGGAGTGCTGGATTTAATGTCAAGAATACGAGTTCAAATCCTGCCTGAGATACTTGCTAGATATGTGATGCTGGGCAAGTCACTTAAAAACCATAACAAAAATAACCAAATACTCCCCCCAAAAAACTCATTTGTACTTAACTATCTTCCAAGGCTATTGTGAGGATCAATTGAGATAATATTTGTAAAATGGTTTTCAGACTTTAAAGTGTTGTATAAATGTTAGCTATTTTTATTTCAATGACCTTAATTTAGGCCTCCATCTCTTCTTGATTAGACCATTATAACAAACTTCTAATTGGTTTGTCTCCAATTGATTCCCTTTTCACTCCATCTTCCAAACTACTGCCCAAGGAATCTTCCTAATATACAACCATTATTGCATTTCTCCTCTATTTAAAAAACCTTGAGTGGCTCTCCACTGCCTAATGAAGAGAATTTAAATTCCTGATGCTGACACTCATTCAAGATCCCCTAACCTGCCTATCTAAGTCATCTCATTTTACTGTTCTTAAAATAGACTGTTTTCCATTCCTTGCTCTCATCCTTCTTTATACCTTTATCCCTTTTTAAAATACTACTTCATTTTTCCAAATACATGCAAAGATAACATTCATTTTTGCAAAATCTTGTGTTCTAAATTTTTCTCCCCCACCATCTTTCTTCCCAAGACAGCAAGCAATTCGATATAAGTTAAATATGTGCAATTCTTCTAAACATGTTTCCATATTTGTCATACTATGCAAAAAAAATGAGATCAAAAGGAGAAAAATCATGAGAAAGAAGAAAAGCAAACCAACAAAAATAACAAAAAAAGGTGAAAATACTGTGTTTTGATTCACATTCAATATAAATAGCTTTCTCTACATGCAGATGGTACTTTTTATCCTAAGTCTATTGTAATTGCCTTGAATCATCTCATTGTTGAAAAGAGACAAGTTCATCACAATTGACCATTACATAATGTTACTATGTAAAATGTTCTCTTGTATGCTTTTATCTTTTATTTATGACAAACGTGTAAAATTTCTGGCCACTAGACACAACTCAGTGCAGCCAACCAGATTCACATGTCAATGGGAAATGCTTAACACAATAAATAAAAATACAAAACAGATGATGTTAATTTGTTGTTTTACAAGTCAACATGTAGCCCCTGAAAATCATTTCTATTTGAATTTGATCCCACTGTTCCTTTAGACTCAACCCAATCTTCTCATGGAACACCTAATGCCCCTTCCAACTCTAAATATATAATTTTTATTCTTCCATGAAGTTGTCCACAATAATAAGAATAAATATAAAGTTCTAATACTTGAGTTCAAAAAATCAACTTAAGGATAGTATAGGGGACAGATGGCCTTGACGGCCTATCTCGTCAAAAAAAATGTTGGTGTTTTAATGGCTTACAAGCTCATTATCAATCAATAACAGCTAATAAAGCTAATAAAGCTGATCTGACTTGGGCAGCAATAAGAGAAACAGTTCCATAACAGGAGAGGTGAGAATCCTGCTATATATACTCTTTCTACCCTGGTTACATCACATATTAAGAACTTTTGTTCAGTTCTATGTACCATTTTCCAGGAAGGGCATAAACAGAAATTCATTAAAAAATAAACAGGGTAGTGAAGGACCTAGAAATAGTGCCATATGAGGCACTCACCTTTTATTTATTTTTTGTTCTTGTTTTTGTTTTGTTTTTGGCTCACCTTTTAACAAAGAAAAACAGCCTACCCAAAACTTCCAATATGGTGACACTGTATGACAGAGTAAATTATCTTTTCTACTACTTGTCAGTCCCCCAACTCTCTGCTAAGAGGAAGTGATAGCTTTAATCATTATAGGATTATTGTTCTGGGTTATTTTGCTTATCTCCCCTTTTATTTTGTCATAGTCATTGTGTTTATAGTTCAGACTTTGGTTTTGCTTATTTTACTCTGTATCATTTCATACATTTCTCTCAGGTTTCTCTGAATTTTTATTTGCAATTTCTGCACAGTAATATTCCATTGCATTCAATATATCATAGGTTATTCAACTGTTCCCTAGCTGATGGGTAGCTAAGTCAAGTCAGAAGTCATGTATAAAGCATTTACTATGTCCCAGGCATAGTGCTGAGTGCCAGGAATGTAAATACAAGCAGAAAGAAAAATAGTTCCTGCCCTTCCAGACTTGTACTACCATTGAAATATTCAGAAATATTTTAGCATGTACTAGATCTCTGTTCCTATCTTTTTTTTTTAATGTCCAAACAGTTATTTTGCTGTACAAAAAGAATCGGACTCTGAAATAGTGTACAATTAGCCTGTGAAGGAAATAAAAAATGCAGGTGTGCAAAAATAGAGGGATTGGGAATTCTATGTAATAGTTCTTAGTCATCGCCCAGAGTTCTTTCACTGGGTGTAGCTGGTTCAATTAATTTCTGCTCCATTGGAACTGATTTGGTCCATCTCATTGCTGGAGATGGCCACGTCCATCAGAATTGATCATCATATAGTATTGTTGTTGAAGTATATAATGATCTCCTGGTCCTGCTTATTTCACTCAGCATCAGTTCATGTAAGTCTCTCCAGGCCTTTCTGAAATCATCCTGTTGGTCATTTCTTACCGAATAATAATATTTCATAATATTCATATGCCACAGTTTATTCAGCCATTCTCCAATTGACAGGCATCCATTCAGTTTCCAGTTTCTGGCCACTACAAAAAGGGCTGCCACAAACATTCTTGCACATACAGGACCCTTTCCCCTCTTTAAAATCTCTTTGGGATATAAGTCCAGTAGTAACACTGCTGGATCAAAGGGTTTGCACAATTTGATAACTTTTTGAGCATAGTTCCAAATTGTTCTCCAGAATGGCTGGATGTATTCACAATTCCACCATCTCTGTTCCTATCTTTTACCTTCTTGGGGTTTTTATGCTCACTTTTGAGACCACTGGGCCAAAGAATGTGAAGAGATTAGTTATTTTTCTTGCATAATTATGAAACTGAAATCTAGAACAGTTAAAAACAACTCATAACATTATCAAGAGTCTGTTAGTTTGTCAACCCTTTGAATATTAATTTTCCTAGCTCAATTTTTTATCTCCCAATTTGTTGGGCATGACCTTGAGGTCATTTTTGGGTTTTCTAGCCAATAAATCGGAATTAAGTGATTTGTTCAGGGTCACACAGCTCATTAAATGTTAAGTATATGAGGCTGGATTTAAACTCAGGTTCTCCTGACAATAGGGCCCCTGCTGTAGCCACTGTACCACCTAGCTGCCCATCTGAGTCATTTTAATTTACATTTCTGTATTAATCATTTGGAACATGTTTCCATATGTAGTAATTTGCAGTTCTTTTGAAATCTTCTTATGCCATACTAAATCAATATGAATCAGAAATTATTTCTGTAACTCAGTGTTTAGTAAACCCAAGAATATAAATTGCCCATGGAAGAACTCTCTACCTGACAAAAAGTGCTGAAAAAACTGAAAAGCAATTTGAAAGTAATTAGTTTGGGACCAAGAGCTTAAAGCATGTAGCACAATAAGCTTAAAATGGATACATAACCTGAATATTAAAGGTCATATCTTAAAATAAGGTAGGTACAGATACTACCTTTCACAGGTGTAGAAAAATTTAATCAAACAAGAGAGTAATAGAGTCAATAACAAAAGGCAAAGGAGATAATTTGATGAAATGAAATTGAAAAGCTTTTGTATAAACAAGAACCAAAAAATGGATCAGAATGGAAGTACATAGCAAAGAAATCTTTGTATCAGAGGGAAGGTGAAGGGAAGGGAAAAAACATTTATTAAGTACCTACTATGCCAGCACTGTGCTAAGTGCTTTACAATTATTATCTCATTTGATCTTTCCAACAATCCTATAAAATAGTTGTTATTATCATCCCTGTTTTACTATTAAGGAAACTGAGAAGGCCAGAGGTTAAGTTACAGCCCAGGATCACACAGTTAGTAACTGAAACAAAATTTGAACTCAGGTCTCCCTTCCTCCAGGCCCAGAGCTCTATCTACTGCATTACCAATTGTATCAGATATCTCTGATAAGTATCTGATAAATATACTTACTGTGTGATCCTGAGCAAATTATTAACCTCTGGGTTCTAGATAACCCTGTAAGACTGCATTGGTAGTAGGAATTTCCAACCTGGGGAGTTTTCTATACCAATGAAATCATAGGTTTAGTCCCTATTTCCATTACTATATAAATCTTCCAGAAATTCAATATAAGGAACTATGATACGACAGGCTCAAAAGCTAATGTGATTTTATTTTGCATTAATAAAAATTATAGTGGTTACATTAACATAAAAAATATATAGTAAAAGGCGATAGTTCTCCTTTGAAGAGATGTTTTCCCCTCTAAAGCACAGTTCTAACCTTGTCATTCCTCTATTTGATAAATATTAGTAACTTCTGATTATTCTATAAACTCCTCTGTTTGGCATTTAAAAGTCTTTGCAACTTGGCCCCATCCTCTCTTCCCAGACTTAATCTACATCAGTACCCTCCATGCACCTAAACTCATCTTGTTATGTCTGCTTTGTATATTTTTATATACTTGTGTAGATGTGTCTTGCTGCTTCTTTTAAGACCAATGAATAATTCAGTGTCTTGTAAATAGTATGGACTTGGAAAAAAATGATTGTTTGATGATTAATCAATTAAAGATATTTTCTTTGTCAAATTGCATATGAAATATCATGGTAACTTTTAAGTACCATTTTTGATAGGGATATTAATAAATGAGAAGTACATCCACAGAGGGCAGACCAAGGTGATAAAGGGTTGCAAACTGCCATGTTACACTATCAAAGTAATCACTGATGGATTAGAGCAAAAGTATACAAAAATATTTATAGCATCTTTTTTTGTGGTGACAAAGAACTAGAAATCAAGGGGAACTAGAAACCCAACAGTTGGAGAATGTCTAAACAAATAATGGTATGTGGATGTATAGGATACTTTAGAACTATAAGGAAAGATGAAAGGGACAGTTTTAGAGAAAGCTGGGAAGATTTGTATGAACTGGTGAAAAGTGAAGTGAGCAAAACCAGAAAAATAACTTATACAGTAAAAAACATTGTAAAGTTAAATAACTTTGAAAGAGTTAAGGATACATGGCTCTTTTTAACAATGAGATGATTCAGGCCAATTCCCATTGACTTGTGATAGAGCTATCCAGATCCAGAGAAAGGACTATGGGGACTGAATGTGAATCACAACATAATATTTTCTTCTTTTTTGTTGTTGTTATTATTTGCTTGTTTTTTTCTCTTATTTTTTTTCCTTTCTGATCTGATTTTTCTTTTGCAGCATGATAAAAGAATTGCATATGTTTAACCTATATTGGATTACTTTCTATCTAGAGGAGTGAGGAAAAAAATATGGAACACAAAGTTTTGCAAGGGTGAATGCTGAAAACTATCTTTGCATGTGTTTTGAAAAATAAAAAGCTATTATAAAAAAAGAAAAAAGATGTAAACTTATTGTAATCTAGTAACTAGTACAAAAAAAATCTTTGTATTAAATTTCTCAGATTTAAAATTTGGTATCCAAGATATATAGGTATTGGAATCCAAGATATATAGCCAACTAACAAAAATATTTTAGATCAAAAGCCATTCCCCAAATATGTGTTCAAAATATAAAAAAGGTATAAGGACTCTGATTATTGCAATGATTAGCCATGATCCCAAAGTACTAAAGATAAAGAATGATACCCACTTCCCGATAGGGAGGTAATGATTTCATAGAGCAGAATGAGACATGTTTTTCAGATATGGTTGTGTGGGAATTTGTTTTGCTTGACCCTGCAAATTTGTTACAAGGTTGCTAGGTTTTTTACATTGGTATGAGAAGAGAAAAAAGGGAGAGAGAAAAAAAAGGTTTTTGTAATTAAAAATTTTAATTAAAAAAATTCAGAAGAAATTGCAGATGTTTAGGCTTGGAAAAAAGAAGATTTCAAGATGCCATGCTGGATAGGGCATCCAATATTTAAATTATTTGAAAGTTAGTTATATGAAATAGATATCAGATTTGTTTTATGTAGCTTCAAAAGGCAAGAATTAGGAGCAATGGGTTTAGTATTAGAAAGGCAGAATTTCCTAAGAATCTGTTTTGGCACTTTATGCCTTTTCAATGCATATAGCATTTTATAATTATAATTATAGCATAAAATAACATATAATAATTTTATAATTTATAATTCAATACATATAGCATATAGCATAATAATAATTTTAGTGTATCTGAGTTCACTCCTGACATTAGACTTTAAACATTTGTGAGGCACTTCTTTATTTGCTGGTACAGTAAGTGCCATTTATATTTACTATGTAATAGAAGATACTTAATATTGAATTGAATTAAACCTATTTAAAAGTTGTCCAGAAACAAACTGAGATGCTCTTTAAGATAATGTGGTTGCTGTCTAACTACTTGCTTGTGATATAGTAGAGAGGCTTCCTACACTGAGTAGAAGGTTAAATTATATGACCCCTAAGCTACCTTCTGACTCTTTGGATTCCATAAATCTACTTCCTGTTTCTTTACTGCTCTGTGGTTTGAGAAATGGTGGAAACCCCAGACATTCCCTTTCTATGCTTGAAATGACAAGAATATGCTCATTTGGGGAAATTCTCGTTTCATAGCATGGCCTGCTAGAAAAATTTTCAGAATTTTTCGGTACATCAACTGTTTCCTCAAGAAGCACTAGTTTTTACACACACACACTCTTCTCTGTGCCTCTGTTTCCTATTAAATTGATGTGATCCATTCCCTGTTTTACAGAGCAAAGTAAAATGGCAGATGTTAAAATCTTTAAGGAGCAAAAGGTACTAAATCATTATATAATGTCCTTGATTTTGGAGGGTGTTTTTTCCTATTTTAAAAAAGTGAATTACTTTAAGAGGTGAACCTACCATATGAATGTTATATGGAATATTATTGTTCTATAAGAAATGATTAGTAGGATGATTTAGCTAAATGAAGTGAGTAGAACCAAGAGGACATTATACACAGCAACCACAAGATTATGTGATGATCAATTCTGATGGACTGGGTCTTTTCAGTACTGAGATGATTCAGGCTAATTCCAATGATCTTGTGATAAAAAGAACCATCTGCACGCAGAAGGAGAATTGTGAGAACTGAGTGTGGTTCACAACATAATATTTTCACTTTTTTGTTGTTTACTTACATTTTTTTTCTTTCTCATTTTTTGATCTGATTTTTCTTGTGCAGTGTGATAATTGTGGAAATATTTATAGAAGAATTGCACATGTTTAACATGTATTGAATTACTTGCCAACTAGGGAAGGGGGTGGAGAGAGGGAGGAAAAAATTTTTGGAACACAAGGTTTTGCAAAGATGAATGTTGAAAATTATCTATACATAGGTTTTGAAAATAAAAAGCTTTAATAAAAAAATTAATTAAAATTTTAAAAAGAGGTGAACCTACCTGTATTCTTAAAAGTCATATAGGTCATTAATGGGCTTAATTTTTCTTTTTCTCTCCTAATTGCAGACATAACTACATAAAAACATTAAAATAAAATTGACTCTTCCTCCCCCCCATTCTAGATTTTAAATATAAAGAAGCACCGGGGCAGCTAATATTTACAATAGTTAGAGCACAGGCTCTCAAATCAGGAAAACCTGGATTCAAATCCAGCCTTAGACACTTGACACTTACCAACTATATGATCCTGAGCAAGTCACTTAACTCTAATTGCCCAGTTAAAACAAAAGGTAGAAAGAAGCCTCATAGAGACCTTCATCTTAATCTTCCCAGGATTAAGGGAATCATTTTCCATATTAACCAAATAGCAAAGTGTGATGATTGGTTTCTTTGTCATCCTTCACAGGAGTACATGCGCATCATGGGACTCAGCAACTGGCTTCACTGGAGTGCTTGGTTCCTCACATTCTTCCTGCTCCTTCTTTTCACTGTCTTTTTTATGACTGTGCTTTTCTGTGTCAAGGCAAGTATTTGTTTTTTTCCAATTTTTTTGAATCTGCTTATCGGGAAGGAAAATTTCATTTGGACCCAGTGGTTATGAAGGGAATAGTTGATTGAAAATATAAGTCATGGGGCAACATATATAATTCTTCCACTCAGGGTTGTATTCTAAAAGTTCTCCTTGACTCTTCACACTCACGCATCCCTAATATCAAATTAGTTGACAAGTCTTTTTTTCATTCTACCTTCTCAACATCTTTTGCATCTGTCCCTTATCTCTGCTCATATAGAACTATCCCAGTACATACCCTCATCATTTTTTAGCTGGATTATTACAATAACCTTTTAAAAATATATAATAGAGTTTTGATAAATTCCTGTTTATAAAATTTTCCTGTGATATGTTCAAACCTTTTGGTCTTATTTTTCTTTTCCTTTTTAAGGAGATTTTTTTTAATAACTAGTAGCTAGCTTCTCCTTATAAGATATCATGAGAATTCTCCTGAACCATTATTCTCAAGCAATAGCCTCTTAATCTTACCTCATGTAGTCTGTATCCTTTCTAATCCACCTTCCACACACAGCTGCCAAATTGATATCCGTTACGTTCAGATCCTACCGTGTGATCTGACCTCTGTCCAAGAAGTTTTAGTGGTTCCTTATTGCCTTTGAGATAAAATAAAAGATTTGGCATTAAAAGCCCTCCCAGCTAGTACCAGCCTGTCTTTCTGATCTGATTGTTCATGATTCTCCCTCATGCATGCTATGCTCCCCCCCAAATAATACTACTTATTCTTCTCCTAAGGACATTTCCCCTCTTCTGTACCTTATCTCTGCCTAAAGTACCCTCTGTACTCACACCTGCCTCTTGGAACCACCAGTTCCTTTCAAGACTTAACTCCAATACCACTTACTTCAAGAGACCTTTCTTAATTTTAACAATGGTTTATTCCTTCCCTCTTCCCACTGCAATCATTATATATTTTATGTATCTTGTATTTATCTGTGAATGTTTCTCTCCCTTATAGACTTTAAGCTTTTTGAGGTGAAGTTTCTTAAGAAACTTCCTCACTATTGTATTGTATCTTCAGCACCTGACACAGTGCCTAGGATATAGTAGGTGTTGAAAAACATTTATTCTTATTATTTGCTATGTCTCTCAGGAAACAATTATTGAAGTAGAAATTAGTTGCAATAATGGTACTGTAATGTTAAATGATATGTTATGCTTTCTATCCCATCCCCTTTTTTCATTATTTGTACATGTGACTGGAATTTTAGTAACAGAACCAAAAAAGTTCTTTAAGACAATGAGTAGTTTCATTAAAGTAATAGAATATAAAATAAAACTCATAAAATCATCAATATTTTTACGTAATGCTACCAAAACCCAGTAGGAGGTAATAGAAAAAAATTTACATTCAGAATGACTGCAAAATACAGAAAATATTTGGAACCTAAACTACCAACATGATAACTATAACTATAAAATACTCTATAAAGGAATAAAGAAAAACTTAGAAACTTGGAAAGATATTAATTGTTCATGGTTGGACCATAGATAAAATTGGTGATATACCTAAATTAATTTCTAGATTTGATGTCTTGCCAATCAGACTACCAAATTCTGCTTCATAGAATGAGACAAAGAAATAACAAAATTCTTCTGAAGGGAAAAAGGTAATGTAATGGTAGAAAGAAAGTAGGAATGAATGAGAAGCTATTAATACCTGATCTCAAACTATACTATCAAGCAGAGATCATCAAAACTATTTAGTCCTGCTTAAAAAAGAGAAAAGACCTCCAAACAATTAGACACAATAGTGTAGTATTGAATTAAGCTATATCTTAGGATAAGCCCAGGAACTCCTTATTTGACAAAAACTTTTAGGAAAACTGGACAGCAATTTGGTAGGAATTAGGTACATACCAACAACCATCAATGTATACTCTATAACACATCAAGCTACAAATAAATACATGGTCTAAATATAAAAATTCATAACACTAAAAAATTTCAGGAGAATAAAGGGATGGGTTCCTTTACACCTGTGGTTAGGGAGAGAATTAACTAAACAAGATATAGAAGGGATCATAAAAGGGAAAATAGAGAATTTTGATTATATAAAATTGGTATACTGCTGCTTCAATGACTAAATAGGCATAATGAATGTTTTGTAGCTAGAAGAGGACATTGCTGTGATCACCAACAGCGACCCATCTTTGGTGTTTGTCTTTTTGACGTGTTTTGCCATTTCTTCCATCTCCTTCAGTTTTATGGTCAGCACCTTCTTCAATAAAGGTAAAATGAGTTTGGTGACCCTAATCCATCAAAGTTGTATTTCCCATAGATATAGTGGAAATGAGTTTGTGAGGGCCTCCTTCTCTACAGAATCCCTATGACTTGAAGTATTCATATACAAAAAGCTGAGATGGTCAAGGATCATTCAGTTCTTCCAGAGCAAAATTTCATTTGTATGTGGTTATGAATATGATAACTTATTTCAAAAGTTGGAGAAAAATAATCGTATTCTCTTGATCATAGGATTATAGATTGAAAGCCAAAAAGGAACTTGAAGTTAATTTATTTATAGGATCATGGAATTGTAGAGTTGGGAGTTCATTACCCCACAACTGAAGAAAAATCATTTCTACAACATGCCCAACAAGCAGTGATTTAAACTTTTCTTGAAGACCTCCAATGAAGTAGAGCCCAGTGATTAGCTTTTTTTTTCCTTAAAAGAAGTTTAAATTTGTTTCTCTTCAACTTCTACCCATTATTCCTAATTTTACCCTTTGGGGTTAATTCCTTTTGTACATTACAGGTCTTCAGACAGCTGAAATCTCTCACATCCCCTTGTGGCTTCTCCTCTTCAGACTAAGCATCCATAGCTCTTTGAACCAACTCTTAGAGTGTAAATTCAAATGGTTTCCATTGTAATTGCCGTTCTTGGCCTAGTCTCCAGCTTATCAGTGTCCTTTCCAAAAGTTGGTATTCAGCATGTGATAGAATGTAAACTCCTTGGGAGTGGGTTTGTTTCATTCCTTTTTTATTTCTATCCCCAATTTAATGCCTGGCACATACTAGGTGCTTCATAAATGCTTGTTAATTTATTAATTAACCAAAACATAATTCAGTGTGACCATCACTTCATTATTCATAATGCAGCCTATTCTTGGCTACCATAGCATGTTTCTGACACATTGAAGCTTGCACTAATCCTCCTCAGATTTTCAGTCAAACTATTTTCAAGCTATATTTTATACTGGGTTAGATTATGTGGTGTTTTTTTTTTTTTCAAATTCATGTTTAAGACCAGTTATATATCTGTCATTTATTTAAAATTCATCTTTTTAGATCTAGTTCAACAATCTAGCTTGTTAGGATCTTTATGGATCCTTGTTATTCACCAGTCCATTTATGCCTTTATCTGATTAATTTATAAACCTTTGAAGCAGCATGGAATCAAGCACATAATCTCTGGGGGGCAGTCCACTGGAGCCTTGTTTCCATGTCAACATCAAACCATTAATGAATTTCATTGTGTTGGGCTATTCATCCAGTTCCAAATATATTTTATTTATGCAGTCATCTAGCCAACATCTTTCTATATTTTCCATGGGAATTTGTCAAATGCTTAAGTTAAAATTTAGAAAAAGCATTATCCACAATGCTTTCTTAGTTTGTTAATCTGATAACACAGTGAAAGAAAATGAGGTCAAGTTGATGCAATTTTTCTTTTTTTAAAAATGGATCTCTTGTTTTTATATATTCTTCTGTCAGATATAATCCTTCCCATTTCCACTACACAGTGAGTCTTCCTTTGTAATAAAAGTTAAGAAAGCAAAAGAAAAAAACAATCTAGCAAAACTACCATCACCTGAATTAAATATCACATGGAACTTTCCATATCCATGGTCCTCTTGTGAAAAGAAGGAGGTACATTTTCTCAATTCTTCTTGTAAAGACTAAGCTTGGCTGTTATGACATTACACAATATTCAGCATTGTTTTTTTATTCTTTCTGTTTACATTTTTGAAGTCATTGTGCATTGTTTTCCTGGTTTCTATGCACTTCATCTTGCATTAGTAATTTGTCTTCCCAAGTTTCTCTGAATTCTTCATATGTACTGTTGTTTCTTATGACACAGTAATATTCCATTGCATTTAAGTACAATAGTTTATGTCACCATTCCTCAGTTGATGGGTACCTATTTTGTTTCCAATTCATTACAACAAAAATGCTACTGTATATGGAACCTTTCTTTCTTCGACCTGCTTGGGGTATTTACATAAGGATCTCTGAATCAAAGAGTATAAGCATTTTAATCTTCTTTTTTATAACTTCAAATTGCTTTCCAGAGTAGTTGAACCAATTCACAGCCTATCATATTACAACTGCTCCAGAATTGACTATTTCTATCTGTTTCCATTTTTACCAGTTTTATGGGTGTGAGGTGAAACCTCTGAATTGTTTGGATTTACATTTCTCTTATCATGAGGGATACAGAGAAGTTGTTCACTTTGCTATTAATAGTTTGCTATTCTTTTGTGAGTTGTTCATATATTTTGACCATTGATATTTTGGGGATTAACACTTGATCTCATATATTTATGATAATTCCCTTTACATATTGGACATCAGATTATTAGAAATTTTTTTTCAATTGGCAGTTTCCTTCTTTATATAAGCTATGTTGATTTTGTATGTCGAAAAAATTTGCAACTTCATATCATCAAAATAATCTTTTTAAAAATTCTTCTGAGAGTCCTGAGAGCAGGACTGAGAGGAGTAAATGAAAAAGTGTTAACATCTTATGTACTGAAATTAAAGCATATAAAATCACTATGAAAACTGAATTGCTTTTATGCATATTGAGTATTCAGTTTTTAATGAAATCTTTAATTTCAAGTAAAATAAATGATATTATTTTATCTTTTATAGTATTTTATATGTATGTTTTCAGTTCATTCTACATCTGTTCAATACAGATTTTGCCAGCTTTCTTTGAAACTATCCCTCTTATCATTTTTTGTGGTACAATAATATTTCATTATATTCATATACCTAATTTGTTCGTCCATTGTTCAAGTAATGGGCACACACCCCCAACCTTGTTTCCACTTCTTTGCTAAAACCAAAAAAAAAAAAAAAAACAACGTACTGTGAATATTTTTGTACATGAGCATTTCTGAGACAAGTGAGGTTGCAGAGTTTAATGACTGGGGGCACACTTCCAGATTGCTTTTCAGAATGGCTAGCCCAGACTTTACCAATAGTGCATCAGGATATGTCTTCCCATGGCCATTCCAACAATTATTATTTTTCTTTTTTGTTATCTTTTCCAATTTGATAGGTGGTATAGTGAGAGATCTGTTTCTGTCAAATAATGACAGAGTAACAAATTTAGCTTAATAGTTTAATTCTTTAAGTTTTTCAAACACAATATTACTATGTTTGCTTCTGAATATTGTGTACCTAATCCATTCTACTTTAGTACATGACTTTTAAAAATTTGGTTGGTGAGTTTAACATCCCCATAGATCCCTTAAGATAACTTTTTTTTCCTCCTCATCAGAATAGTTTTTCTTTCTGTCTTCAGAATTTCATTCTTAAAAACTTCCTAATCCTTTTTCTTAAAGTATATATTCATTGAAGATACACTTGATTCAGTTGAATACAGTTTTTCTGTGATTCTGTTGGTCATACAGCTGGTCTTTTGTCCTAAACCTGAAGGAAGAGCTCCAAACCTGTCTTGGCTGCCTAGAGTACAAAAGAGTCAGGAAGTTGTAACAGCAGCCTGAGTCTTCCTCCATTTAGCCAATTAAATCTGGAGAATGGTTTCAATATTTTTAGGGCAGGGAAAAAACCCTATCCTAACCTACCCAGGATAAGATCTTGGGATATTGCCACCAAGCTAGATCTATCTAGAAGAATTGTTTCTGTACATTTAAATAAAGCTCTCCACCTAAAAAATATTGACATTGCCATTCTAAGATAGCCCTTTTCATTTTGAGATAGCTCTAATTATTAGGAAATATTTCCTTAAAAAGCCTACATTTATTTCTTTTAGTTTTTCACTTATTTTCCTGTTTTCTACCATTTGGTGACAAGTAGAATAAATTTAATTTGTCTTTAAGTTGCCTTTAAGTTATTTGAATAAAGTTATTAAGCTACTTGAATAAAGTTGAGGGCATAGAAGTTCATTTGTAAGCAATTTGTTTAAAAGTTTGTAGTCAAGAAATGAAGACATCAGTCTAGAGCACTCATTCAAGAAATTTGACAGCAGAAGGAAGGATCATATTGGCGTAGTCTCTTTATATATATTCCCTACTTCAGAATAGAAAGAAGGAAGGAAATATTTCTATAGATGCAAAACTTATAGAATACTAGAGAGCTCATAGAAGGTGGTCTTAATCTTTTTTT
This sequence comes from Antechinus flavipes, assembly GCF_016432865.1. Lineage (NCBI taxonomy): Eukaryota > Metazoa > Chordata > Mammalia > Dasyuromorphia > Dasyuridae > Antechinus > Antechinus flavipes. The sequence goes on along the minus strand of NC_067398.1, from coordinate 343,286,709 downwards.
GTGAAATAGGATGTTACATGTAGTGAGGCTTAGGCAAGAGAGGAGAGGAGGAAAATAATTAAGGTCTGGAGAGGAAAGATTTCCTATGGGGAATATGCTATAAAGGGACTATGAGAAGTGAATAATAAGATTTCTAAGTATTGTCCAAGGTAAGATGGAAATTTGCCAGTATGATCTTCTTTTATATAAGTAATATGTGTTTAATTTAATCAACAAGAGATCATGAAACAACTTTCTTAAACAGAAGTGTTTTGCATCTTTTTTATTGTTATAAATTTCCTTGATTGTTGCATTATAGAAAATTAACTTCCAAAAAAGGTTCACTTTACTTATTAAGTGAAAGATTGGATTCTTTCTAAAAACCTTGATAGATGTACAGAGCTCTTGTTATTTTGAAGTATTTGTATTTCTGTTCTTGTAACATTGCTTAATCTCTTTCTCTTTTTTTCCCCATTTGTAGCCAATTTGGCAGCTGCCATAGGAGGTTTCCTCTATTTCTTTACATATATTCCTTACTTCTTCATTGGTCCTCGATATAACTGGATGACCCTCAACCAGAAGTTATCTTCCTGTCTCTTCTCAAATGTTGCGATGGCATTGGGGGCACAGCTCATCGGCAAGTTTGAAGCAAAAGGTGAGTATTTTCTTTTGTAATTGCTGCCTTTGCTTCTTTAGGTACCATTTAGACCAATGGCAGACAGTGATAGTATGAAGTTTCCAACATGAATTAAATTCATTCAACTAATTTTTATTTGTTGCTACTTAGGATAAACATATTTAATAAAGTGTGAGTGACCCTTCACAACTGCAATATGTAAAAATTCCCCTTAGGAGTGCCATTTGAGTGGTCCTCAAAACCTCCTGCTTTACACTGTTGTCCAACAAATATCCTTCAAGGGAGAGCCCCCTGCAAAAAGTGGGCACAATAGAAAGAACTCTAGAGTCATAGGTTCTAGGTTCACATCTTGCCTCTGAAGTAAAATATACTATGGACAAAGTAATATTAATATTGTGGGATGATCAGGTATGAATGACTTTACTATTCTCAGTGAACCAAGACTACTCTGAAGGACTTATGATTAAAATGCTATCCATACCCATAGAAAGAGAATTGATTGTGTCTCAATACAGACTGAAGCATACTTTTCTTTTTATTATTTTTTTCTTGAGAATTATTTTGGGGGGAAAGGGACCTGTATGTGCCAAAATGTTTGTGGCAGCCCTGTTTGTAGAGGCTAGAAACTGGAAATTAAATGGATGCCCATCAATTGGAGAATAGCTGGGTAAATTGTGGTATATGAATGTTATGGAATATTATTGTTCTGTAAGAAATGACCAGCAGGATGAATACAGAGAGGACTGGAGAGACTTACATGAACTGATGCTAAGTGAAATGAGCAGAACCAGGAGATCATTATACACTTCGACAACAATATTGTATGAGGATGTATTCTGATGGAAGTGGATTTCTTTGACAAAGAGATCTAACTCAGTTTCAATTGATAAATGATGGACAGAAGCAGCTACACCCAAAGAAAGAACACTGGGAAACGAATGTAAACTATTTGCATTTTTGTTTTTCTTCCCGGGTTATTTTTACCTTCTGAATCCAATTCTCCCTGTGCAACAAGAGAACTGTTCGGTTCTGCAAACATATGTTGTATCTAGGATATGCTGCAACATATCTAATATATATAGGACTGCTTGCCATCTAGGGGAGAGGGTGGAGGGAGGGAGGGGAAAAATCGGAACAGAAGCAAATGCAAGGGATAATGTTTAAAAAAAATTACCCTGGCATGGATATAAAGTTATTATAAAATAAAATAAAATATTTTTTTTAAAAAGAGAGAATTATTTTGGGGAAGGGTAGAGATCTGTGTTTTCTTTTACAACATGACTTTTTATGTAAATGTTTTGCACAACTTCACATGGGCCTTCTCAGTGTGGGGGGAGGATGGAGAGGAAGGGAGCTTAAAGTTTCAAAACAAATGTAAAAAATGGTTTTATATGTAACTGAGGAAAATAAAAATATTAACAGCTTTTTATTTTTCCAAATACATACAAAGGTAGTTTTAAACATTCACCTGTGCAAAATCTTGTATTCCAATTTTTTCTCCCTTCTTCTCCCTCTCCCCTATACTCTAGACAGCAAGTAATCCAATGTAAGTTAAACATGTGCAATTCTTCTAAACATATTTCCATATTCTTCATGTTGCCCAAGAAAAATTAGATCAAAAGAGTAAAAAAAAAAAAAAAACACAAGCAAATAGTAACAACAAAAGGTAAAAATACTATGCAGTCTCCATAGTTCTCTCCCTGAATGTGGATGGCTCTTTCCATGACAAATGTATTGAAATTGTCTTGAATCACCTTGTTTTTGAAAAAAGCTAAGTCCATCACAGTTGATCACCACATAATCTTGTTACTGTGTAAAAGGTTCTCTTAGTTCTGCTCTTTTCACCTAGCATCAGTTCATGTAAGTCTCTCCAGGCTTCTCTGAAATCATCCTGCTGATTGTTTCTTTTTTTATTTTTTTTATTATTATAGCTTTTTATTTACAAGACATATGCATGGGTAATTTTCAGCATTGATCCTTGCAAAACCTCTGTTCCAACTTTTCCCCTCCTTTCCCCCACCCCCTCCTCTAGATGGCTGGTAGTCCAATACATGGTAAACATGTTAAACTATATGTTAACTACAATATATGTATACATATTTATACAGTTTTCTTGCTGCACAAGAAAAATCGGATTTAGAAATAAGGTGAAAATAACCTGAGAAGAAATATGTAATGTAAGCAGACAATTCCAGAAGGAGTGCAAATGCTATGTTGTGGTCTACACTCATTTCCCAGTGTTCTTTCGCTGGATGTAGCTGGTTCTCTTCATCACTGAACAAATGGAACTGGTTTGAATCATCTCATTGTTGAAAGAGAGCCACATCCATCAGAATTGATCATTATACAGTATTGTTGTTCAAGTGTATAATGATTTCCTGGTTCTGCTCATTTCATTTAGCATCAGTTCATTTAAGTCTCTCCAGGTCTCACTTTTTTTTCATTTTAAATAAGTGTAGATTGTTTTCTGGCTCTGTTTTTGACAAATTGCACCATTTATAAAACTTTACAAATTTCTTTGCATTATTTATGTTACTTATAACATTGTAGAATTACTTTATTCAGTCATTTATGAGCTATTATTTTTAAGTTCTATCTAATATTCTGCAATGGAAAGCAGTGGTACTGAGTATGTAAATATAGAGAAGAGGGTTAGATATAGACCAACTATCTTTTCAGAGGAAGTAGCATTTGATTTGAGCTTAAAAGAATAATTTAGTAATACATCAGGCAACAAGTGCCATTACAATAACTGAAACTAACGAATAAATGCATGGAAGTAGGGGGAAAAAACAGAACCTATTGGGAGCAGAGGAAATGGGGAGGAGGAAGATAACACTCTAGTTTCTTTGTATTGTGCAGTAGTTTTGAAAGCTGTCAAGGGTAGTTGAACTTTTCTTGGTAGAAATTAGAGAACTTTTGAAAGTTTCTGGTTGGGCAATGAGAAATGTGACTGTGCATAAGGAAGATTATTCAAATAACAGTATAAAGTATATATTAGAGCAAGGCAAGCAGATAACTATCTAGGTAGATAGTAAAAGTACAATACAAAGGCATCACATGGGACCTGTCTGACAGCTACCCCAGGTTCAAGACCCATTGGAGGCCAGCATCCACCAAAGTCACAGCCTATAATTGTCTAATGATATGTTTCTTTTTTTTCCAATAGTATTTTATTTTTCAAAATATATATAAAGATAGTTTTCAATATTCATTTTTATAAGACTTTGTGTTGTAAATTTTTCTCCCTTACCTCTCTTCATCCCAAGACAACAAGGTTCTATATATACAATCCTTTTAAACATATTTTCAATTTTGTGATGTTGTGCAAGAAAAATCAGACCAAAAAGGGGAAAAAACTACAAGAAAGAATACAAACAAAAAAGTAAAAATATCATGCTTCAAATTACATTCAGCCTCTGCAGTTCTGTCTTTGGATACAATTAGCATTTTCTATCCCAAGTGATTGGAATTGCCTTGAATCACCACATTGTTGAGAAGAGCCAAGTTCATCATCTCATAATCTTGTTATTGTGTACAGTGTTTTCCTTGACTCTGCTCACTTCACTCAGCTTTAGTTCATGTAGGTCTTTCCAGACTTTTCTGAAATCAGTTTACTTATCATTTCTTATAGAACAATAATATTCCATTATCATCATATACCATAACTTAGCCATTCCCCAGCTGATGGGCATCCACTCAATTTTCAATTCCTTGATGCTACAAAAAGAGCTGCTATAAGCATTTTTGCATCTATAGGTCTTTTTCCCTTTTTTATTATTTCATTGGGATATAGACCCAGAGACTCTGTTGGATCAAAGGGCATGCATAGTTTCTATGTCCTTTGAGAATAATTCCAATTTCTCTCCAGAATGAATGGATTATTTCACAAATCCACCCGTAATGCATTAGTGTTTCAGTTTTCCCATATTCCCTGCAACTTTTATCATTATCTTTTCCTGTCATTTTAGTCAATCTGTGAAGTCTGAGATGATACCTCAGTTATTTTAATTTGCATTTTTCTAATTAATAGTGATTAAGAGCATTTTTTCATATGACTAGAAATGACTTTAATTTCTTCATCTAAAATTGTCTATTCATATTCTTCAACCATTTATCAGTTGAGGAATGACTTGTATTGTTATAAATTTGAGTCAGTTCTCTCTATATTTGAGAAATGAGGCCTTTATCAGAAACACTGGCTATAAAAAATTTTTCCCAGATTTCTGCTTCCCTTCAGGTCTTGGCTGTACTGGCTTTGTTTGTACAAAAACTGTTTAATTTCATGTTATTAAAATTATCCATTTTGTATTTCATAGTGTTTTCTAGTTCTTCTTTGGCCATAAATTCCTCCCTTCTCCACAGAACCAACAAGTAGACTATTTCTTCTAATTTGCTTGGCATAGGGGAACATTTCTTAATCTAGCAAACTAGTTAATTCAAAGTAAAATACCTTTAAATAAGCATATGACAAAAGAAATTATATGAGTGACTGGTAAACTTGTAAGGAGGGGGATAGCCTGGACAATTTATATTTCTAAAGCAGCCACTTTTCTGGAACACTTCTGCCTCCAATACTGTGGCTTACTTCCTTTAAAAATCCCTTGGAAATTGTCGTGGGTGATGTCATTGGGCTGAAAACTGGTAGCTCTGTTGAATGCTCTCTGTGGCCATCTTCTGGCCTTTACATGTTGTGTGTCATCTTTTCCATAAAGGGCTTTGTCAGATCTTTTAAACCATCAGAGTTCCAAGTAGTATTTTTCTTTTATGATTTCAGGTCCCTTCTAGAGCCACCCATCCAACCTACTAGTAAAATGCTTAAGTAAAAAATTTTAACTTGAGTTATAGTCAAAAAAGTATTTTTAACCCATATAAATATCCTTGGAGAAATCTATAAGCATTTCATAAAAAGTGAAAAGGATTAAGGTAGAACTTCGGTAAAAAATTTTCATTTAACTTCTTTTATTCTTGAGATAATATGCAAATCACCCTTGGGAGCAAGACCAGACTAAAACTAGAGTAGAAAATTGCCCACCACCTTCATTCCCATGCCAAGCAACCAAATCACTATGCTGTTATTTTGGCTTGATGGCAATGGAAATGGGAAAACAGATGTGAGAGAAGCTGCAGAAGTAGAATTGGCAGTGCTTAGTAACTATATGGTTATGAAAAGTGAAGAAAATGGAAGAGTTAAAGATTTTGGACTTGGTGGAGAAAATTCTACCATATTAAAAAATAATGACATCAGAGGAGGAGAAGCAAGTTTAAAGAGCAAAATGATAAACTCATTTTGGGATATGTCATATTTGAAATTCTAGTTGTGACAAAAATAACCTGACTTATAGCTACTATTACCAATCAGAGTAATCAATGAAATAGAGATGTAGGGGAAGCAGTTTATTACACTCAGAGTGTAGACATCACTATATACAAAAATCAGTAAGCCCTGAGCAACAGGTTTAGCCTATGTTATATGGTTACATAGTAGGATGGGTACAGTGGAATTTCAAAGAGAAAATGAAGAGAGATGATGATTTGCAAACCAAAGAACAGAAGGGGCAAAGGCAAAGAAGGGGAAGATCTATATCAGATTAAACAAGATAAATACCAGAGCTATAACTAATTATCTCAAGCTGGAATTTTGCACATAGATCAGGAACTAACCATATAATACCAGGCAATAGCTTGATTTTACAAACAGGCCTGTTACAAAACAGACTTTTAAATAAATATCAGTAATAAAGTTGAGCAAGAAATTTTCTTATCACACAGTGGACATTTAGGTAGAGACATCCTGTATAAGTATTTGAATTTGTGAAGCCAAAGTTCACAAGAAATTAGGGCTAGAAAACAGATTTGAAAGTTATTTTCATAGAGATCATAGCCATGGAAGTTAATTCATTTGTCAAGAAAGAAATTGTAGGAGGAGGGGAGAAAGAGAGCCTAAGATGAGCTTTGGGGAACAAGCACACAGACAAGATGCCAGCAAAGAAGACTTGAAAAGGATCATTCATTCAGTTAGTATTTATTAAGCATCTTCTCTGTGCCAGTCTTGGACGAGGAAAGCCTTCTTGCAGACAATGGGACTTAAGCTGAGACTTGAAGGAAGTTAGGAGGCAGGAGAGAACATCAGTCATGGCGTGCATCCAGTGAAAACAACTGAAATTGGGTGTCTGGTGTTTCTGGATTGCAGAGTAAGTGGAGGAAGAGTACCGTGCAAGGACTGGAAAGATAGAAAGGGGCCAAGTTATGAAGGGCTTTAAAGCCAAACAGAATGTTTCATCCTGGAGGCATTAGGAAACCATGCGATCTGGGGAGAAAGTGGTGTTAGATTAAAGCATAGCCATATATGCATTTCAGAAACTCAAATGAATGCAAAATGGATGCAAAAGACAAAAAAAAAAAAAAAAACTTGAAGCTCTGAGACTAACCAGCAGGCCATTATAGTAATCCAGGTATGAAGTAATGAGGTCTTGTACTAGGGTGGTTGCAGTGTCAGAGTAAAGGGGATATACGTGAAACGTGGTACAAAGATATAATTTACAAGACTTGACAAATGATTGGATAGGATGTGGGGGAGTGGGGATGAGAAAGAATCAGGAATAGAGGGTGATACTTGAGTTGACAGTCTGGATGACTAGAATAATGGTGTTACTCTTAATAATGACAGAGGACTTAAGAGGGACCAACCAGTTTGGAGGGAAAGATGATCAATGAAGTTTTAGATTAGGAAAAAGAAGCCAAAAAAGGTGCTTTCTTTGAAGTCAAGGGAAGTAGTATCCAATAAGAATTGGTCAACAGTATTTAGGTTAATCTGCAGAAAATTCAAGCAGAATTCAAGCAAAGAAGTTATTGGATTTAATAACTAGAAAATACTCTTTTAGAGGGCATCTAGGTGGTGCAGTGGATAGAGCACCAGCCCTGAAGTCAGGAGGACCTGAGTTCAAATAAGGTCTCAGACATTTAACACTTCCTAGCTGTGTGACCCGGGGCAAGTCATTTAACCCCAAATGCCTCAGGGAAAAAAAGAAAGAAAGAAAGAAATGGAGGGAAACCTGAATATGTTTATAGGCATACAGAAAGTATATATAGTAACTTGAGAAGGATAGTCTAAAGACAACAAAATGGCCATATAAAAATGAGAAGTGGATGAAAAGAAGAAAAAAGTTAATCTAGCCCAACCCAAGAAACAGTATCTTAAAGAACTCTTACCAATTCCATTTAATTTCCAAGCCTAACTGTAAGTTAGAAGAGGAGACTGATGAACAACAAAATTAAGCTTTGGGAAGAGGAAATGCATTAATATAGCTGTGTTCACTTGCCACACAAACTATTCAGGAAACAATCTTCCTTAAAGTGAGACCAACTTAAACTTGGTTTAAACATTTTTCATAATAGTTTGACTTTTTTTTCCCATTGCTTAAAAAGAAACCCACACTGGCAGATTTTTAGTTATAAAAAGAGTGGGAGTTTAGCAATCCTTAGTTTTGTGTTAATCCTTCACTTCCATAAATAACTTGGCCAACTGTCTTGCCTAGTTAAGTGAAACCAAATCATTAAAGGTTTTCATGACAAGGATGTGATTTAATATAAATTTTGTCTCTTTTCCAGCACTTTAAATAGTATTATGCATAGGTTAGGTACTTAATAAATGTTTGCTGAATCCAATTGAAAAAGATATAACAAAAAAATTTATCTTCTGCTGGAGTCAATGAAATACTTTTTGAAATATAGTTTTTACCCTGGAATTAAGAAACAATTTGTGTTGATAGCACTTAGTGCTTTCTTTATTGACCTGAACCAGATAGAAAGAGGCTGATCTTCTTTTGATCAACAGACTTAGTAAGCATTTACTCTGTGCCAGGCACTATATTAAATAATTAGCAAAATAGGTTTACTCTGAAGTTTGAGCATTAGCTTGCCTTGACTCAGAGATAAGTCTAATTGTATTTGAATAAAGGGATGGCAATATGATATTCAGTTTTTAGGGCAATTATATTAAATGTATATAAAAGAGCCAATAACAATAATAATAATAAATCTCTTAAAGCCTAGGCATGTTTTGTATCCAGATTCTCTCCCAAAAGGATTAATAAAGTCCCCTCAAGGAAGACATTAATTGCACAAAGTGTAGATATCAGGTATACAATAGTCACTCAATTACTCTATCATAGAGAAAATGCCCAAAGCACAAAAGATTCACAGGCACATACCAACAGAGAATCAAAACATAAATTATAATCCATTGCTTCTACCACATTCTCTCAAAAGGCAAAGATAAAACTTATGAACAGACTTTACCTTCATTCTGTTTTTTAAAATAACTTTTTATTGATAGAACCCATACCAGGGTAATTTTTTACAGCATTATCCCTTGCACTCACTTCTGTTCTGATTTTTCCCCTCCCTCCCTCCACCCCCTCCCCAGATGGCAAGCAGTCCTTTACATGTTGAATAGGTTACAGTATATCCTAGATACAATATATGTGTGCAGAACCGAACAGTTCTCTTGTTGCACAGGGAGAATTGGATTCAGAAGGTAGAAATAACCTGGGAAGAAAAACAAAAATGCAAGCAGTTTATATTCATTTCCCAGTGTTCTTTCTTTGGGTGTAGCTGCTTCTGTCCATCCTTGATCAATTGAAACTGAATTAGCTCTCTTTATCGAAGAGATCCACTTCCATCAGAATACATCCTCAAACAGTATCGTTGTTGAGATATATAATGATCTCCTGGTTCTGCTCATTTCACTTAGCATCAGTTCATGTAAGTCTCACCAGTCCTCTCTGTATTCATCCTGCTGGTCATTCCTTACAGAACAATAATATTCCATAACATTCATATACCACAATTTACTCAACCATTCTTCAATTGATGGGCATCCTTTCATTTTCCAGCTTCTAGCCACTACAAACAGGGCTGCCACAAACATTTTGGCACATACAGGTCCCTTTCCCTTCTTTAGTATCTCTTTGGGGTATAAGCCCAGTAGAAACACTGCTGGATCAAAGGGTATGCACAGTTTGATAACTTTTTGAGCATAGTTCCAAATTGCTCTCCAGAATGGCTGGATGTGTTCACAATTCCACCAACAATGTATCAGTGTCCCTGTTTTCCCACATCCCCTCCAACATTCCACGTTATCTTTCCCTGTCACTCTAGCCAATCTGACATTTACCTTCATTCTTAATCAGTCCACATAGCAATTCCAGAACTGAACTTCAGACAAACCAGGAAGTCATTTGGTCTTTAACCTTTGAATTGCGAAGATCTCTTTCCAGTGGTGTTTCTCTCATCTGAAATGTTCTACTCCTGATTAACTTTGTCTTAAATAAATATATGTACTATGTATATTAGGACAGTGTACATTTGGACAATTTGTCACCTGGAATCAAAGATTAAAGGATCTTTTGTTGATGAATTATATACGTTGAGGACTACAGTTGAACAGTTCCTAATTGTAGTTTCCAAAAGTTATCCTTGTGGATATTGTCCACTGTAGATCAGAGGAACAAAGGACTCTTTGGTGATGCTTTCTCTTCCTTTTTCATCTTTTTTTCTGGAATCAATAACAGGGTAATTTTTTTTTGCTCACTTCACATTATGATTCTTTGCTGTTAGAAATAATGCATAGCATATTTTATGACACTTGGGAGATTCATGCATGTACCCATGATTTCAAGTGTCAATTTTATGTAATTAATAGCATGCAGTTTGAAATATGGTGTCTATTGCATACCCTTTGAGAACCATTGCAGCATTTGGTTGCTCATAGTTATATATTGGACACTCGTGTCCCTGCCTCTCAGTTTCATAGACCATTGTATTTATAATGATACAATGACACTAAAATTCATGTCATTTTCATGCAAATCAATTGTAAATAAGAATTAATCTAGTTTTTTTCAAATTTTGTCCTGACTTTTTTTAAAAAAGCACAATTGTAGTCCTCTAAGTATTCATTCACCATAGATAGCTGAGCACTTTATATCCAAAGATTGATTCTAATATACCATAAAAATTTCTATTGGGTTCATTATTAAGAATGCCCAAATAAATATTATTGTTCTGTAAGAAATGACCAGCAGGATGAATACAGAGAGGACTGGCGAGACTTACATGAACTGATGCTAAGTGAAATGAGCAGAACCAGGAGATCATTATACACTTCGACAACGATATTGTATGAGGACATATTTTGATGGAAGTGGATTTCTTTGACAAAGAGACCTGAGTTTCAATTGATAAATGACGGACAAAAGCAGCTACACCCAAAGAAAGAACACTGGGAAACGAATGTGAACTATCTGCATTTTTGTTTTTCTTCCCGGGTTATTTATACCTTCTGAATCCAATTCTCCCTATGCAACAAGAGAACTGTTCGGTTCTGCAAACATATATTGTATCTAGGATATACTGCAACATATCCAACATATAAAGGACTGCTTGCCATCTAGGGGAGGGGGTGGAGGGAGGGAGGGAAAAAAAATCGGAACAGAAACGAGTGTCAATATAAAGTAATTATTAAATAAAAATTTAAAAAATTAAAAAATAAAAAAAAAGAATGCCCAGATAGCAATTTCATAATGTAATGAAGTAGAGTAAATGTAGACAGGGAAAGTAGAAAAGAGCTCCTGAAGAATTCACTGAAATACTTTTTGACCAAGCATTGATCTTTAATACCATATCCAAAAAGAGACCACATATACACACATACTATAAAATGAATATAAAGATAATATTGTCAATTAATGAGCTTAGGTTGGATCCTGATAATTCCAAAGCAAACTCATATTAAAGACTAAAGTAACTTTAGTGGTAGAATATAAATCCAAGTTATCAGTAGCCATGTGAAAAAATTCTCTAAATCACTATAATTAGAGAAATTTAAATTAAAAGAACTCTTGAGGTACCACCTCACATCCCTCAGATTGGCAAAAAAAAAAAAAAAATAGGTTAATATTGCTGGAAGAGCTGTTGAAAAAAAAAAGTCACATTAATGCATACACTATTGGTGGGTCTGTAAACTTGAGCTAGTCATTCTGAGCAAAGAAAAAGAATATCTTCACAAAAAAATTTATGGCCGTTCTTTTCATGATGGCAAAGAATTACAAACTGAGGGACTACTCATCAGTTGGAGAATAGCTAAACAAGTTATAATATATAAATGTGACAAAATATTTCTGTGCTATAAGAAATGATGCAGGAGATGGTTTCAGAAAAACCTGAGAGGACTTACATGAACAATGCAGAGTTGAGTAAACAGAACTAGACCAATTTGTACAAAAACAATGATATTACAACTACATTTAACTCTAAAAGTCAAGAACTCTTATCAATCACAATTCCAGAGGACTCGTGATGAAAGGTGCTATTTTTTGACATGGCTAAATTGGGCATTTGTTTTGGTTGGCTTTTCATAATTATAAACTAGGGTTTGGGTTTTTTTGTTTTTTGTTCTTTTTGCTTTTTTAATGGGTGGGGTAGGGGAAATAAATGAGGGAGAATTCAAGATTGGCAATACAATACTATAAAATAAAATTGAATTGAAAATAGAAACTAAAACAAGAAAAAAATTACTGCATGCTTCACGAAGTAAATGATTCATAGTAACATGGTAGATAATAGGCTTACATATTTTTTCAGTCTTATGACTACTTTTTTGACATCAAGAAGCTTCAGGACAACTCTGATCCAGTTGTATTCTATCTGTAATTATAATCGTCTTCCCTTTTGTGCTTCAGGAATGGGAATTCAATGGAAATACCTCATGAAATCCGTTAATGTTGATGATAACTTCACTTTTGGACATGTGCTGATAATGCTGCTGTTTGATTCTGCCTTCTATGGTTTGGTGACCTGGTATGTGGAAGCTGTCTTTCCAGGAGAATATGGTATGCCCCAGCCCTGGTATTTTTTCCTGATGGTGAGTTCTGATGTTACTATTTGACCTTTTGAAGATAGAAACTACTCCTAACCAACTTATTTCTTCCACTGCTTACTTAGGCCACAATCATGACCATAGAAGAATTGGAAATAGCTATCTCTTTCCCTTCTGCTTTATTATTTACTAAGGGACAGTCTAGAGAAAGAAATCTGGCTACCATAGAATTTAATAGAAATTCTCCTTATTTGATGATTTTGGCATTGACTTTATTCTAGAGTTGCTTTATATTGTTCCCTGTTGCTTGATCAATAATAACACTGTCGAGTAAAGTTTGATTTTCTTAAATAGATTGCCAAATTCAAGATTATTTTGCTTCAAAGTTCATATTGTTACATTGATTGAATTTTTTCTGATCTCAATAAAATTTGACATCATTGTCACTAATTGACCATCTTGAAGATCTAGGTTTGATTTCTTCCTTAGCCTTCCTATTGGTGTGGGAATCAAAGATCAATGATGGGAAAAGAGGAGGAAGAGGATGATCCTGAAAAAGTTCTAAAAACTGAGTACATTGAGGCAGAACCTGAAGATTTAGTAGCTGGAATAAAGATCAAGCATCTGTCCAAGGTACTCTGTAATTGTTAAGACCAAAATTTTTTATCAGTATATAGTTGAAGGAGTTTGTCTTCCAAGAAATCATTATTTCTTCACCCAATTACCAACACATTTCTTTCAGTTTTCCAGAAATGTAATAAGTTTTATGGAGACTGTAATGATGAATTATGTAGAATTTTGTCTTTGAGAAGTAAAATTGAACTTGAGACTCTGTCCTGGGAGTAGCTATGTCAGTTTCTATGCGAGGATTGATTTCTGTCTTTTCAAAAGCTTTCATTTCTTTGTCCCATTTGATGCTAAAACCTACAAGTACAATGGATTGGTGAGAATTGTGCACTTGAATATTTGACCTTAATTCCCTCTGGGAAAGGTTGCAGCATGGTTCTAGAGATTCATAGCCTTGAAAGAGAGGAATATTTGTCAAACAGAATTAGCACTGGTTCTGTTTTATCTGTCAGAGTCCTTTGATTCTTCATCCTCATTTTTTCTCCTTCCTTACAAACATGGGCTTTGCATTCGAAGAACTAGGGCATATAATTTCTTGTATATAAAACACTTCCAAATTAGTTTCCTATGAAACTTTCATACTTTTTTATATTAGGAAGTAAAAATATCTGTCTTTTTCAACCTTCTCTTCTGGTTTGTTATTACTAGTCATTCAACATTAAAAGGGATCCTACAGGTTATCTAGCTCAACTTGGAGTATGAATATCTTCTATAATATCTCAAAAAAGTGTAATCCAACCTTCTCTTTAGCCCATTAGTGAAAGATATCTCTCTCTTGAGGCAACATAGTCCATTTCTAGACAATTCTAAAATAGTAAAGTTTTTCTTCTTATCAAGCTAAAAACTCTGCTTCTCAATAACTTCCACTTAATGGATTGAGTTCCATTTTATTGGATCATGCACAATAAATCTAATCCTTTGTCCACATGGAAGCCCTTCAAATATTTGAACACCATAATCAAATCACTTCCTAAGTTTTCTCTTCTCTAAATTAAACATTGAAAGTTCTTCAACCAGTCCTTTTGAAGTATAGTTTTGAATCCTTTTAATGTCTTGGCCACTTCTGGAAATACTCCAATTTTTCACTGATCTTCCTAAAATATGGCAGTCAAAACTGGACTCAGTACTCTAGCTGTTGTTTGTCCAGAAAAGAATAGAGTTGGACTGTCATTTCTGTCATTTTGAATAACAGACTTCAGTTAATGCATTCAGTGATGCACATTAGACTTTTGCTTAGGATAGAAGGAGACTGCCACTTAAAGAAATACCTTTGAAGAGATCAAAGACTTTTAACTCTAGATTAGCCTGGGGTTTTGGTTTGCTTTTAGATAAATGACTCAACTTTTGTCCCTCTCCTCACTGCTCCTGAGAAGAAATTATTAGTGGTATAGCAATTTGCACCTGTCCTGTACATGTGCAGTTGATTTTTTTTATCCTGTGTAGGTCTCTTTGTCCCTTTTAAGTTTCATCATGGTCCAATCTATCAAGTTATCTTTAGATCTTAGCTTTATTATCTGATATAATTTCCCTCCAAGCTTTTATGTCAGCTTCAGATTCTCATAAGTATTCCATCTCTATCTTCATCAAAGGCATAGATAAAAATGTTGAACAGATTAGGGTAATGGAAACAAACATGTCACACTCCCCTAGACACTTATCTAGTTTAACATCTCTTCTTACTCTCTGAGGTTGGTTATTGGACCAGAATTTTATTACAGTTCAGAGATTAATTTTTAAATGAGATAGATACTAACAAAGGAGAAAAAAGTATTGAATTTACAACTAGTAGCTATTGGTTAATGTTTAACTTACTATAAACCCCTTCACAAGTCCTTGAGTTTTATGTAAATTTACTTTCTTTACCTTTTCCACAGATGTTTATGGTGAGGAATAAGAGAAAAGAAGCAATAAGAGACCTGACTCTGAATATGTACGAGGGGCAGATCACTGTTCTCCTAGGACATAATGGAGCAGGGAAGACCACTACCTTGTCCATCCTCACAGGTCAGGATCAGCCCAGCTGAGGGGCAAGGGGGATAATTCTGGACAACCCTTCATGTTTCTTGAATCTAAAGATGTTTGTTAGCACCAGGCCTTTCCTTTCCTGCCTAGATTGAGTTGTTTCTTTTTCAGTATTTTTCATTGTTATTCATTTAACAAACATTTATTAAACACATAACTATATGCAGAACACCAAGGTTAGACACTGGAAGAGATACCAAATTTAAGTGAGAAAAGATCCCTATTCTCATGAAGCTTATTATAAAATAAGGAGATAAGGTACAAAAATAAGTACAAATTTATATATATATATATATATTATTATTATATGTAAATATTTATAGAGTCAGACCATTACTGATTTGAAAGTCATCAAAATCAGTTCAAATTCAACATCAGATTTGAAAGTTAAAGATGAGAGACACTTGAACAGTTACAAGAGTTTCAACTTCAGCTGTATAAGTAGAAAGACAAAGATTAAAGACTTTGATGATCAACATTTCCTAGAAAAGTTGAGCCCTAAGGAAGAGACCAAAAGAGCCTAGAAATCACTTCACGCAACAAATATTTGATCTCCTTACAAAATGGAGATGGTAGCCAAGGGCATTATCAATTTTGAATGCAAATGTATAAAACACTATAAAGGATGGTAGATTATAAGCAATATCATCTTATAAAATAGCAGAAAAAAATAGAAGCAAAAACAAGTCTAAAGAAAATCTGGCATGAAACCAAAATGAACTACATATTTCTAAGTTTGTTCACAGATGAAAATGTCAAGAAAACAAATATATTTTAATGTAGCAAATTTTTGATGTTTCTGTAATTATCTATCATTATCATAAGTAACAGAGAAACTATCAAAATTGGAAGCGTAACATTTAAAATGCACTTAGGAAGATAGTGTCAGAAAAAGCAACAGTATCAGGCCAGTTATACAACAAGGAAATCTATGTCGATAGCAACACAATCTTTGCAGCATTGAGAGATTGATTCACAAGATATCTCAGGCAGGAGAATAAAACAAAATAATTTAAAAATCAGTGCTTTCAAAAAATCAAGAAAATCATCTCTAACTCTGACCCATATGCCTACTCTCTCATCTTTAAAAAATTTTATGGAAATGATTTATATGTGGATCAAAGGAATATTTGATAAAAAAAAAAAAAATGAGAAGCAACAAGCAGGTTTTACTGGATGTTTCTCCCTAGTAGATCATATCTTGTTGGTCACAAAATTGACAATGGGATGATGAAATCCAGACTCTGTTTTGTTGATAGCAAGCTAACATTTGATACAATAGGTAAAAAAAAAAAAAATTACTGTTTTAAAAACTTTGTTCCAAAACGGAAGCTCTTGAGCACATGTTAAAATCATACAAGATTCTACAACAAATGCCACCACAGTTATAACTCTTCACAAGTTTCTGTTTATCAATGTTAGGTGAGGCAGTGCACCAGACAATGCACACTTACCCAGGTATCTGCCACTATCAGAAAAGGATGTCTTGGGGCAGCTAGGTGGTGTGGTGGATACAGTGCCAGCCCTGAAGTCAGGATGACCTGAGTTCAACTCTGGTCTTAGACACTTAATACATCCTAGTTGTGTGACCCTGGGCAAGTCACTTAACCCCAATTGCCTCAGGAAAAAAAAATTAAATTTAAAAAGGCTGTCTTGTGCAAGGTCTACAGTGAATGAGGGATTACCTGTTAATGATGACAGCCTATAATTGCTCCAGTTTGTAGATGATGTTGTACTATTTATATCCAATCCCATGATATTACAAGCCTCCACATTGAGTTCCATGATTTTTAAGCATGGTCAGTCTAACAAATTGTTCAAAAAAAAAAAAAACCCACTAAATTCATGGGAAAAAAATCTACCATTCAGACTATAATGTGCACCTTTATAGTTGGTTTATTGAGATGGTCTATTTATTTGGGATGTACATTGCAGATGGACAATGAATTGGACCTTGAATTGAATGGGAGATGGATTACATTTAGAAAACTTTATATTACTAATCAGGGCCTTGGTTCAAAAACTCATCTTTGAAACATAATTGTTTTTCCAGCAATTGTTTATGACTGTGAATCCTGGAACACCCTGTTCTCTGAGGAATTAACATACCAGGTGACCTTGAGAGCAATAAAGAGCTCTCAGCTGTGGACAAATAAGCTGTAATATATTTCCAGGAATTATCAGTGTTTAAAAAATTTTGTAAGATTTTTATTAAGGAAAATGTATTATCAGGAGTCTCAAACAAGTGATAACAAATGAATAGCCTAGGTACTTGTTCCATAGGTTTACCAAAAATGTAAAAACCCCTCAAAGAAGGCATTTATTGAGTGAATCCTGCATAAATGAGCCATGGAAAAACATAGACAAGAACCTTGAAGGACAAGAAGACATAACTGGATCAGGAGAGGGAGTACCCATATTTATGTGATCACAATCCATTGAATATTAAAGAAATAAAGGAAGGTTAATATAAACCTTTTTTGAAGTTAGAAAGGGAAAGAGCAGTCAGGGAAAGTTTTTTGCAGGAAGTAACATTTGAGTTGGATTTTAAAGGATAAGTAGGAATTTAACAGATGCTTTAAGGAAGCAGTAAGATTCCCAGCATACACACACACACACACATACACACACACACACACACACTCACATACTCTCACAGTCACTTCACACTCATACTCACACTCATATACACATATAAACATGAGCAATGGTCTAGAAACTGGAAATCATAGGGCTTATTTAGGAAATTCTAGATGCCATCAACATCATCTCCTTTTCGTTCCTCTGTTGCCTCACTCTGAAGATAAGTTAACCTGTAGCTCCCCTTTCTTTCAACTCATCTTTTCATCTTATCTTGACGTGTTGTTTTTTCCCATTAGAATTTAAGGATTCAATGAGCAAGTGTTGTGGTTGTTGTTCGCTTATATTTATGCTCCCAGTACCTGGCTCCTGGCACATGGCAAATATTTAATAAATGCTGTTGTGTTGGCTTGCCATCTTTTCTTTCTTTGATTTGATTTTGGAGAAAGAGATGGGACTATTTCTCTTTGCTAAAACTAACCCTTCTTCTTGTGTTCTTGATCCTGTCTTCTCCTGTCTATTCTAGAAGCTTGACCCATTAATTATGCCTTTCTTCTGTCATCTTCAATTTCTCCCTGTCTGCCAGTTCCTACCCTAAGATTGCTCCCATCTCTTAAAAAAAAAAAATCTTCACTACTCCTTATAGCACCTCATTTGCTACAATCTAGCTGATGACTTCTACTACTCACTCAATATGAATATGTTCTCCTTCCTTGGCTTCCAACTGCTGGAAAAACAATTATGTTTCAAAGATGAGTTTTTGAACCAAGGCCCTGATTAGTAATATAAAGTTTTCTAAATGTAATCCATCTCCCATTCAATTCAAGGTCCAATTCATTGTCCATCTGCAATGTACATCCCAAATATATATATATATATATATATATATATATATATATATATATATATATATATATAATAAGCCAAGGAAGGAGAACTTATATATATATATATATGTATATATATATAGAGAGAGAGAGAGAGAGAGAGAGAGAGAGAGAGAGAGAGAGAGAGAGAGAGAGAGAGGCTTTATATAACTTTTAGAAAGTACAGAACTCAGAGAGAATCCTGTAGTGACTTTCAGAGAATGTACAATGTGTTTCTTTCTGCCATAGCCCAAGTAAATGTGAGAAATAGGTACTATTATTTGCCCTTGTTTTATAGTTAAGGAAACTGAGACAAACAGAAAGTTTGCCCCAGGGCCACACAGCTAGTATTTGTGCCACTTGGATATCTGGAATTCAAGTCTTTCTAACTCTAGACCTGATGTTCTGTCCATTACACCAAATATAGTATAGCCCCTACTAGACTATCTTCAATGCAAAAGTTCTTAAATTTTACTCTAAATTGTTTGGTTTTTAAAAATTTTTTGATAATTGTATTTCAGTATACTTGATTTACTTTTTTAGTCCTATCTTTCTTATTTTATGCATTTAAAAACATTTTGAGAAGGGATCCATGGGTTTCATCAGACTACCAAAGAGATCCATAACACAAGATAAATTTTAAAAAAATCCCTGGTCCAGAGGTACTCCTCTAGCTGTCCTTGGCCAAAAATGTTTAAAGTCTTTTTATTTTAAAGCTGGATGACCGCTTGCCTACAGTGCTATTAAGAGATTCTTATTCAGGAGTGCATTGAACTACATAGTCCCCAAGGTCCCTTCCTGAAATTCTGTTTGATTATGATCCTCTACTGTCTTTTTATTCTCTCATTCTTGCTCTTGTTCTCTCTTTTTATCTCTTTCTTTTTCTCTGTGCCTCTGTCTCTCTCTGTCTTGTGTCTCCGTATCTTTCTGTAGGAGTAAATGTCTCTATCTCTCCTGTTTTGTCCCTCTCTATCTCTTTCTCCCCCTTTTTCTCTCTCTCCATCAGCATCCTTTGAAGGATCATCATCTTTCTTTTGCCTCCTAAATATGGTTGTACCTCAAGGCTCTGTCCTAAGTCTTCTTCTCTATTATCTTGTTTAGTGAAATATCTCTTCATGATCATCTATGTTACGATTAAAGAGAAAAGACTATTGTTTGCCAATTAGACCACAGGTGATCTTTGAGACTACTCTTTCAATAGAGTGGTGGATGGAAGAAACCAAGTATCAGGCATTTGAAGGAGTATGAAGTAAGGAAGTAGAAAGCACTGATTGTAGATAACCTTTTCAAGAAGTTTTCAGTGAGTGGGAGGAGAGAAAT
Organism: Antechinus flavipes; assembly: GCF_016432865.1. Taxonomy (NCBI): domain Eukaryota; kingdom Metazoa; phylum Chordata; class Mammalia; order Dasyuromorphia; family Dasyuridae; genus Antechinus; species Antechinus flavipes. The sequence continues at coordinate 343,266,797 of NC_067398.1, read as the reverse complement.
GGATCAGAGAAGTTGGATTGTCTAGAAAAATTAGGTAGAAGACTTTAAGGATTATAGAGAATAGAGCAGTTGGTGGAGAGAGATAGAAAGAGAGATACTGAAGATTGATGAGAGGAATTGACTGCTAGAGCTGAGTCTTGGAGAAAGTAGGGAAAAAAGGAAAAATATCAAGAGTTCAAAAACCTCTACTAAGTCTTCACCACAGTGTGATCAGGGAAAGAAAAAAAGGGCTCAAAACATTTATAATATTATAGCTCTTTTTTGTATAAAGAACTAGAAACAAGAAAGAACTAGAACCACATATAGTATATGAATGTAATGGATTATTATTACACTTTAAGAAATTAAAGGGAAGGTTTCAAAGAAACTTGGAAGACTTGTATAAACTGATACAAACTTGAGAACTCTGATCAATGATATGACCAACCACAATTCCCAGAGGACCAGTGATAGAGCATATCACACACATCCTGATAAAGAGGTGATAGACTCAAAATAGATACAGACAATGTGGAGATTTGTTTTGCTCTTTTCTTCCTATTTGCTACAAGTGTTTTGTTTTTGTTTTAATTTGGTAGTAGGAAGAAGGGAATTTAGGAACGTGATAACCCATCACTGAAGAAAGAAAAGATGATTATTGAAACATTTTGAATGCATAAAAGAGAACAGAAAGAATTACAGATAAGCAGGATAGCTTTGAAAATTATATGTTGATATTTTGGATTACTTGCCATTTAGGGAGAGAGTGGGGGGGAAGAGGCAGGAAATTGTAACACAAGATTTTTCAAGGGTCAGTGTTAAAAAATTATCCATGCATATGTTTTGAAAATTAAAAGCTTTAATAAAAAAGAAGAAAATTCTATGTTGAATTTATCATGTACTTAGGCAAACTGTATATTACAGATTCTCATTTTCATTTGTAATCCTGTTTTTTTCTATTTAGAAATGCCCATTTTATTAAGTTCAGAATAAAAGGTGATTGTTTTATAAAAGCATTCAACATGTTTTACCTTAGAAAAAAAGTAAGGAAATGTCTTCTTTTATAACAAGAAGGAATAAGGAAAAAAACAGCAGATGACAGTGAGAAATCAAATTAAGGAGATGATTTTAGTTAGCCTGTTTTTTTGTTATCTGCAGGAGGTAATGGAGTTGTTAAGAGGCCAGTTGAGAGAAGGAAGAAATAAGAAAATATTACCAATACTTTGGAGATATACAGGAAATCAATAAGAATAGAATACAAGGATTGTTGAAAAGTAATGTGATTTCCTCCTGATTTTGTGCCATGAATTCGGAGTGATGAAATCAGCTTGATTCTGTGGGTTTTTTAAGTAGTGACAATCAGCTCTGGAGCAGAAGCAGGAAAATTAGCATGGTAAGGATTATCCAAAGGTGAAGCTCTGTTGGACAGGTATGGCAGAAGAGAAAGGGAACAGGGGATTCTAGAGTAATGGCTAGTGAACTAATAAAGCAGCTGACCTTGGGGGTCAAAGCTTGATATGGAATTAAGTAAGACCACATACAGGAATATGAACTGAGAGATAAGAATGTTTCATGGAATTATAATTGTGAAGCTTGAATTTAGTGTAAGTATAGAGAGAGTTGTGGTCAGAGAGTGGAATTTCAAAGTTCTTGATCATGAAATTGTTACCATTGTGAGTGATAGTGAGATATAAACTATACTCATATGAGTCTATAACTTAAATAGACAGAAAAGGAGAACCATTGGAGTGGAGTTGAGGAATGACAGAGTCAGACTTACATTTTAAGAAAATAATTTTGTCAGCTGTGGAAGAGGATGGATCAGAAAGATTAAGACAGAAATAGGATAAAGGAAAAAAAACCCTTATCTCTATGTTATAATGATTAATTAGTTCATCTTATTTGAAGGGTTGGTTTTTTTCCCTAAAGTCTTGTTTGATGAATTAACAATTTTTGTTTGCTGGAACTATGATTCCAAAATAATATTCAGATATAACCTGTCTAAGATAATGATAGAGATACCTCTCTTCCAAGGCCCTTGCTGTAGCTAAATCACTTTGCTTAAAGTCCCTTCTCCATGACTAGGAAGTTCATTCTACCAAACCTCTGTGATTGTTACTCCTCATACTTCATATACCCAATTTATAAAGTGCAACTAATATTAATGAGATTAATTGCTTAAGCCATAGTTCTCATTATGGTAGAGTTTTATATTACATTGTGTTTCTCATATCCTTCAAAACTAACTCAAAACTTCTCTTCTGGTGTTACCTGATTAATCCTTCCATTTTTGTTTTTATTCTACTTTTATTTAATATTGAACACAATTAATAAGAAAAAATATACTTGTTATTTTAAAAAAAATTATTGACCAATTTTGTGTTCTGTCTCCATAAAAATTGGGGATTGTTGCTCTAATTTCTGTTATATTTCTCCCAGGCTCTAATACCTTCTGGGAAAGGGACTTCAGTTAATCGTTGTGAATAAGCTAGAAGGATAGGGTTCAAGTCAAGTTAAGTTAACAAGCATTTATTAAATACCTGCCATGGTGCCAAGCAAGTTCTTTATATCAGGAAAAGCAAAACAAACAAATAGACAAAAAACTAAAAAGATCTTACCCTCAAGAAGCTCACAGTCTAAGATAGATAAATAAAATTCAAGTAACTACTTCAAGTAATATAGGCTAGATGAACTAGAGATAATCTTGGAGGGAAGGCACTAGTATTTTAAAAAATAGTCTCTTGAAAAAGGTGGATTTTAGCTGGAACTTAAAAGGTATCAAGGAAACCAGAGATGAAGATTGGGAGAGAGCATATTCTAGACTTGAAAGACAGCCAGTGGCAATTACTGGGGTTAGGCAAGGAGTGCCATGTCAAACAAGGAACATCAGAAGGATCAGCTTCTTCACTCACATTAATCTCTGATTGCTGAGGAGTAGTGAATTTAGCTCTCTTATCATCAAAGCCATGCCGGATTATCTTCTGCTTCTCCTAGGTCTTTTTCCCCCTACAAGTGGACGGGCATATATCAATGGTTATGAGATTTCACGTGACATAGTTCAGATCCGGAAGAGTCTAGGCTTATGCCCCCAGCATGATGTTCTCTTTGACTACATGACAGTGGCTGAGCACCTTTACTTCTATGCTCAGGTGAGCCAAAAATGAACATTTTTTCACTTGTTCACATGCTTGAAGTAGTCAGTACTCCTACCTTCACAGAGTCACAAAATAGGTTTAAAAGAACCATGGAGACGGGGGAGGAGGTAGAGAAATGGGATGAGGAGGAAAGAAATGGGAGAATATAGGTGAGCATCTTCACATGATAGCAGGATATGTCCCCACAGCTCCTGATTTTCAATTCTGTCACCTCATGCTAGATCCTGCTCCTCTCAGAAAGCCCCAGTCTAAAGTTCTCTCCTACATAATAACAGCAAGAATGTGCAATGATTAATTATGAAAGACTTGGTCCTTCTCAGTGGTTCAGTGATCCAAATAATCCCAATAGACTTTGGACAGAAAATTCCATTTGCATCCAAAAAAAGGACTAAAGAGACTGAATTTTTTCTCTCTCCCATGGGTTTTTCCTTTTTACTCTGATTTTTCTCTCCTAAAATACTTCATAAAGCAATGTGTATTAAAAATAAATAAATTTTTTAAAAAATAAAGTTCTCTTCTTCATTTGGTCTCATAGATGAAAGGATTATCTGAGCAAAAATGTCCAGAGGAAGTCAATCATATCTTGAACATTCTTGATCTTGAGAATAAACGCCACTCACTTTCAAAGTCACTGAGTGGAGGAATGAAACGCAAGGTTTCTGTGGGCATTGCACTCATAGGAGGTTCGAAGGTATGTTGTTGGGTGGAATCACATCCCTTCTGCAGTCTGGCAAAAACATTAACCGATGCAGAACTAAATGAACTGGTATGCACCATTCCTCCTAAGCAGGCTCTACTAAGATATGCTCAGTGGGCAATCAGGTCTTTCATTGGTCTAAGGTGGTCATAGTAGTGAGGGGATTTCTAATTCTTGTATAATCCTGGGCTTATTGTCTGTCTTTAGACAACTTACATTTCCCCACTGTCTCTCATCTCAGCCAGAAAAGCAAATGCCTAATAGATAATCTATCTCATATACCAGCTGCTGTGTCTAAGTAAAACTCACTGTACTCCCTTGAGTGGACAATCATGGTGGCAAGAACATTGTCACCAATAGAAGAATACACAGAACCCCTGATTTGGTAAATGGCAAAGTATCATTTGACCGGACTTGTAACTGTCCCTTTTGGGTCTATAGGTCGTGATGCTAGATGAACCAACTTCGGGCATGGACCCAATTTCACGGAGAGCCACCTGGGATCTTCTTCAGCAGCAGAAAAGTGACCGCACCATTGTACTAACTACTCACTTTATGGACGAGGCTGACCTGTTGGGAGACCGAATTGCTATTATGGCCAAAGGGGACCTGCAATGCTGTGGCTCTTCACTTTTCCTCAAGCATAAATATGGTGAGAAGCACAAGGGAAGAAAACTGGGTGTCTCTACTCCTTTTCTTCATTGCTGAGTTATCAAATCCCCAGCATAATGAGTAAAATACTTTGTAGTTTCACTTCAGACATAGTGCCTGAAATCTTATGATGAAAGGCTTTCTTGCACTGAAATTCCCACTCTTAGATCCTAGATCCTAGACTGAGGTAGAATATTTATGAAGATAAGGCAGTGTCTGATAGAATTCTGTCTCAGAGAGTGTGTAAATGTCCAGAGAATAGATTTTTTCCCCCTATAAATATTTTATTCTCAACTCTTCACATTCAAGACATTGATGTAATTATAGCTGTGGAATTTTGGCAGCCTTCTTCCTAAATTATTTTTTTATATTTCGTCATTAAGACAATCACCCTCAAACTCATATTCCCAAACCCTTTTATGAACAATAGGAAACAAGGTCCTCAGTAGTAATAATTAATCTTCTAAGATTAGCTCTTTATGCATGCAATCAAACTGCAGGAGGTTCCCTCTCTTATCTTCCATCAAGCTAACCTGATCAAAGCAACTTAAGGCCAGGTGCAACCTAGGGAACAGAACTATAAAAACCTGTTTGGTTTCATCCAGTCTTTTTAAATGCCTTTTTTCAGGTGCAGGGTATCATATGATCATAGTGAAGGAGCTTCATTGTAATACCAGCGACATTTCTCATCTGGTTTACCGTCACATACCAAATGCCATTTTGGAGAGCAATGTTGGAGCTGAATTATCGTTTATCCTCCCCAAAGAGAGTGCACACCGGTATGCATCGAAGAGTTCTAGACTGATTGAGGTCTTGCATTTGCTTAGTGTCTGCAGTTTTCTCTGTATTCCTCAGGCTTAGTAAATGAGTTCTGATAGACAAACACTTTTCTAAGTTACTTACATTGCCATCACATGCATAGTATGAGCAGTCAGGAAATTCACACCATGAAAAGCACCCTTACTAAACCAAGGGTGCACAGATACCCTTGGAGAAATTGTGAAAGAGTAATGGGTACATCACTGATACACAAATACCATCAAGTTCCCCCAAAGGAGTATTTGGCTCACTGTTTAGAAGCTTAGTTGTCCCCCATATCAATATATGATGAATTAGGACATTGTTGCAATCTCAAAACTCAGTGGGTGACATCAGGCTTTGAAGCAGAGGACTTCTCCATCTTTTATTAAGTAAACAGCATTTTACTGACCATCTCAGAAAAAAAAGCTTAGATCTTTTAAAGGGCAGCTACAGATGAGTAATTTTAAAAATGAATTTGATTTCCTTCCTGATTACACAAAACCATGTTAATTTTTCCCCAAATTTTCATATCTACTCCACATCTGAAATCCCCAAAGGGGATTTGATTATTAGTGATTTGTTCATTAGTACCTTTGGGTTTATAGTGACTGTTTAAGCATCATGCCATAGAAACTTTGGATGTTCAGTCTTATAAAAAGGTAAAGATATCAAATGTCAAAGACAATAGCTGAACATAAATTAAATTCTGGAAAATTGATGTAGTAAAAGGTTGCCAACTCCCCATCTACCCCATGAATAGCTAAAAATTAAATTTTAAAAATGGGAAGATTAAAGGAGAACAACTAAAGAGCATCAAAAGAGAATTGCCTTTAAGTAAGAAAAATGACAAGAAAATGAACAAATAGCAAGGGGGAAAAAAACCTTCCATATATGAAATATTTCTGGTCTAGGCATTATGGAGATATTACAAAAAAAAGAGAAATAGCAAGTCATCCTTAGGGACGGCCCACAGAGTGGTTAGCCCTAACATAAAGTAAATCAGATTGGATAATAACTAAGTGAAGGAGGTTTTGATAGAACCTAATTTAATATGGATAGAGAAAGACCTGGATCTCATTATGATCTCTTTATCATCAGTGGCTAAAGAGACATCAATAAACTTGAATAACCAACCTAAATTCAACAAGTATTTAGTGTGCATTCTCACTGTATTTATTTATTAGTTTCTTAGTTTATTAGTCACTGTAATAAATGGGCCTAAATGGAAAGGAAAATATAATTGGCCAGAAGGATCAAGTAAAAAAAAAAAAATAAAAAATTATATCAAAGGTGATAACAATACCATTATATCAAACTAAATTTATGGCATGTAGCTCAAGCCATTCTTTAAAAAAAAAAAAATGTTGACTGTCCTTCCATTTAACACCAACTTCTCTTTGGGTCTTAGAATTTTATTTTTAAATGATTGATATAATTAATTTCTTCTAATAATACATAGACTCAGCTTCTAACAACCTCACATTTTGAATACAGGTAATAGTTAAAGATGATCTGACAATTGTGCATTTTCTTCTTGTCACTAGTACAGTGGGCAAAAAATTCCTACATGGACCTTTATCCTACTGACTATGAGCTTCCTGCTTTTCAAAAGCTGATCCTTGGAAAATAGACATAGTTATTGCCAGGACCACACCTGAAGCCTCTCTGTCAAAGTCAAAGTTACAAGACTTTGTGTGCCTTCCCAAGTTTGCCTTTACTTTGTGAATGAGAAGACAGCAAAATTTTCCCTCCAAAATGGATTCATTATGATCAAATAGCAATTATATTAGGAACAAATTGATAGTTTAATATTAGAAAAATAATTCACATAATCATTGACAGTAAAAAGAATTTATCAATAAATGTAGAAAAACCTTTGATAAAATATCATGCTCATTTTATGTTTAAGATACCAAAAATAAAAACAAGAATTTTTCTTTAACATAATAGAATGAATTTATTTTAACTCAACAGTAAGCATTATATGTAATGGAGAAATTTTGTAAACGATATCACTTTAGCATTTATAACATAGTCCTAAAAATGGTATCTCGGTAAGATAAGAAAAAGAAACTAAAGGAATACTCAAGGATTAAAAAGGAAGTTAAGATATCACTACTTGTAGATAATGTGATTTTCTTGTATTTTCTAAGTAACCAAGCAAAAACATATCAGCAAAATAGCAAGGTATAAAATTAACCCACAAAAACCATCAGCATATCTATAGTTTACCAGTTTTTAAAAAAGTGATAGGAAATTTGCTAATTAAAAATTAATTTTAAATTATTTGTTATACATGGCAGCCCTCTAGGGAGTTATAAAGGAAATTTAGGCAATGTAAAAATAAAGGATAGCAATAAAAATTTATTTTTAAAAAATAAATTCTTTCTCTTGAGATTAACCCATTAAGAACTACACACTTAGGCAAGTCAACAATAAACAACACAGTGTTTCCAGCTTTCCAGTGTGTTTAACCTTCAAATGGAAGATGAACTTGGCTGGGATACAGAAATTAAAGATGATGTAATTTAAGAATGTAACAAACATGGAAGAGTCATCCATATTTATGTTGACAATAATTCAGCTCAGGGCAACATTTATGTGTAGTGTTCCTCAATTGCTAGCCATTGCTGCAGTAAATGCATTGCATGGAATATGGTTTGCTGGTAAATTGATTACAGCTGCATATGTACCTCTTCTACCTTATCACAGCCTCTTCCCTGTTTCCATAACAACAACATGACTACTGGTTTCTATTCTATGAAGGAGAATTTAGTCTCCTACATACGTAGCTTTTTATAGGAATAAAAAATTAAACAACTAGAGAAGTCGTCCATGTTAATATAGTAAATATTAAAATGCTTCTCAAATTACTCAATAGATTTAATACTAATACTGCTCATTAATTTGGTGGCATACTTTTCAGAATTAAGCAAAATGACAATTTATATAAAAGGAAAAAAAGGTAAAGAAAATCAAGGGAATTTATGCAAAAAGAGGAAAGGGGACTAGATGTGTATTCCCAAACCAAAACCAAAAACAGTCAAAACTATTTGATACTGATTTTTACAAAAATTTTAAATTGATCTTGGAATGGGTTAAATACTAACAAGTCCAAACCACATATAAGTAGCTCATATTTTTTGATTGACACAGAGCCACAAAACATTAGGGAAGGCATTCTATTATTCAACACAAATTACACGGAAAACTACAGTGGTTTGATAAAATTGGAACCAGAAGAAAACTTCTCACCATTTTAAATGACTCAGCCCTGATATATTGAGGTCTACATGAAAACCAGCACTCAAAATCTGATTGTTAAATTATCAGTGTGAGCATATGCATTTTGGAAATGTATATTGATTATTACATTTACAAATATTACAAATCAAGGCCTAATTTACTGTTTTGTTGATTTTAACCACATGGTTCTTGTCAACATGCATATGGAGTTTTTGATTCTGTTTTTTGCATTTCTTCACATATTGCCATTATAGACTTAAGAAAGATGAGAAAAATGTTTAAAATGCAGATTTTTTTCCATATTAAAACTTTTTTAAAAGTTGTTAAACTTTTACCAGGACATCACTGCCAACAATACAAATTTTTTAAGGGACCCAAAAAAATTAGAACAGATGGGATAATTATATGCTTATAAATGTGGAGAAAGGATTCTTAAGCTTTGGATGATGTGGAAAAAATTTTAAAAGATAAAATAGATTTGATTATATTCTTAAAAGACCTTTTTATCAAATATATCAGATAAAACTATAACTTCTAAAATATACAAGAAACTGATTCAAGTCTATCAGAATAAAGGCTGTTTTTCATTTGATAGGCTGTCAAAGTATATAAAGAGATAATCCTCAGGAAAAAAAAAAACAAACTATCAACAATCTTATCAAAAAATTCAAAATCTCTAATAATTAGAGAAATTCACATCAAAACACTTCTGAGATCCCACCCCTATCAAAATGGCAAAGGTACTCAACAGTATTTAGTGCTGGCAAGGCTAAGCTATAATAAAATAGGTATACTGTCAACATAGCTGATAGAATTGTGAGACTGGGTCCAAATTTTTGGAGAGAAATCTGGAATTATAAGGAATAAAAAGAATCAGAAAAAAGTACAAACTTTGGCCTAGTCCAATTGCTGGTACTATATTCTAAGGAGATTATTGACAAGTAAAAAAATAAGGTTTGTTGCAAAAAAAATTCTTAGTAACTAGGTATAATAATAAAAATGACAAAATAAAATAATATATAATATGAAATAATAACTAGCATTAATATAGCTACCTTCTATGTGCCAGTTACTATTTTAAGGATTTTACAAATATTATCTCATTTTATTCTCAAAATAACCCTGAGAGATAGGTGCTATTATCTCCATTTTACAGTTGAGAAAAACTGAGATGGGTTAAATGATCTGCCCAGGGACATACAGCTAGTAAAAATGCAAAATTAAAATTGAGTTCAGTGCTTTTTCCACTGGACCACCTAGTTGCCTTAGATGAGGAATTACTGAACAAATTGTGGTATATAAATAATGGACTATAACTATACAATAAGAAAAGTTAGGTATGAAGAATTTAAAGAAATACAAGAATACATATAAGGGATGATGCAGTACAAAGAAAGTAAAACTGAAAAGAACATTATATACGTTGATAATAACCATGTGGCTAAAATTAACAAATTCACACCCAGAGAAGTTGAAAAATGAAAAAAAGTGATATAGATATTGCTATGTTAAAACTAATACACTTTTTGTATGTGGATAACAATTGTTACATAATGAAAAAAGTTTATAGCCCTGGGTTTGTTTTATTTATATGCTCGTATTTTTTATCTATTTCACAAACAAAATCTATTCTTTTCAATGGATTTTTTAAAGAATACCAAACTGATCATTTTCATTCCATCTCCTTCCTCTTTCTAGGTTTGAAACTCTCTTTACCGAGCTGGAACTGAAACAAAAAGAATTAGGCATTGCTAGCTATGGAGCTTCTGTCACCACCATGGAAGAAGTCTTCCTTAGGTGTGTATATAACTCTGAACTTTGTTGTGGGGATCATTTGAAGTTTAGAAGTATTGTTGGTTAAAATATTGAAGGAAAAATTATTGCTTTTCAATTTGTTCTAAAATGTCTCTTTCTAGAACAGAGATAGAAAAATTAATGTAATGACCGCGTGTTTAAAATCAGCTGGAGTCAGGAATTCAGGTTAAGGGGAAAATCTTCAATATTTATTGAAGTGAAGAGATGAATAAGGATTGCAATAGCAAATAAAGGCAAGAAAGATTGCGATAGCAATTTGGGCAGTTGCAACAGGAAGCCAGCTAACAGAGAGAGATCTGAGCTGAGCAAACCGTAGCAATGGCAATGCAAGCAGTCTCTCCTTCCCCTTCCTTTTCCACTCCCCTGCCTCCACCCACCAAAATTGTCATTTCCTATACAACACATCAGGACTTGCACAAAGAGTGGGCGGGGGTCCATTCTTTCTCCAAGCTCATATATTAATAGAGTATTGTCCAATTACTATTTAGCCTCATGTGCTTGGGACCTCAATGCATCAACTCAAGCCTCAGCCCATTACAAATTAATTAGAGAGTCCAGTACCAATACTGATTCTTAGGACTAAAATATGTATAATTTCCCCTAGATTTATTCTAGAGACTAATGTGACTATTATTATGATGTGGTAACTTGGCTAAGCCTTTAATTTAGAAAAATTTGCCAGAAGAAAATTCACAAAGAATGTCATCGGTCTAGTATTTTTCTAGATAAATACTTGGCAGAACTAATAATTTAATAACTGGCATTCAGTTCTACAATAATTATTATCTAAATACTAAGTATTTTGATAACATAACTGGAAGATTCTCTGATGTCTGATTGCAGACATCTCTCTGGAACATGATATAATACAAAATACACTGAACTCCAGGAAGCAGGAGAACCAGGTTCTATTATCAGTTTAATTGCTTAGTAATTATAGTCACTCTTCGAATTTGTGTGAAGTGGAATTAAGAATAACTCCTTTGCCCTTCTCTTCTAAAAACTGTTAAATGCTATATAAATATTAGATTGACCCTTTGGTGTTAATTGAAACCAAATTGGTTAAATAAATCCCTGTGGCTGCTGCAAACCTGAGTTTTCTGCATTAATGAATGAAAAGAGGACTGAAAACTTTGGATGGAATAAATGTATTTTTATTAACCAGGTTTCCTTTAGAAGATCTTGTTGAAGCCAAACAACAGGACTAAGTGATCTGATCCATTTCTGTGCACCATGTCTCTTGGAATCCCTCCATTTGCTTTTAAGGATCAGCTCATATCACATTCTGTGTAAGAAGACTAAATTAGTAGAAAGGGGCCATACTGTGAAGAGCTTTAAATGCTAAACAGTGAAGTTTATATATGATCCTATAGAAAATAGGATTTTTTTGAGGAGGATAATAAGAATTTTTCACTTTAGGAAAATCAATTTAGAAACTGGGAATGGATTAAAGTAGAAAGAGACTTAAGTCAAAGAGACCAAATAGGAGATTTTTGCAATAGTTAGATGACATGTAATAAGGGCCAGAACCAGGATGATCAGAGGAAGGTACATATGTGAGGGATGTGATGGAGATAGGAACAAAAAAATTTGGCAATGGCTTAGGTATGTGAGATAAATGAGTGAATTAAGAATGATACTAAGGTTTTGAACTTGGCAAACTAGAAGGATAGTGAAGCCCTGATAGAAACAAACAAACAAAAAAATTCAGAGAAGGAAGAAATTTAAGGGTAGAGATAAATATTTCATACTGATTTGGATTTGTTAAGTTTGAGATAGCAAGGAAACATCTAATTTTAAATATACAGTAGGCAATTTGTACAGATTTAAGCATTTTATAAGTATTATCTCATTTTATTCTTAAAATAACCTTGAGAGATAGGTGCTATCATTATCTCCATTTTACAGTTGAGACAACTGAGACAGGTTAAATGATCTGCCCAGAAACACACAGCTAATAAAGTGTAAAATTAAATCTGAGCTCAGGACCAGTGCTCTTTCCACTGGACCACCTAGTTGCCTTAGATGAGGAGTTATTGAACAAATTATAGTATATAAATGTAATGGAATATAATTATACAATAAGAAAAGTTAGGTATGAAGAATTCAAAGAAATACAAGAATATGTATAAGAGAAAATGCAGAGTAAAGAAAGTAGAATCAAAAAGAACATTATACACATTGACAATAGCCATGTGGTTAAAATTAACAAATTCATGTTACACACACCCAGAAAGAAAATAAAGTAGAGCTGACTGTTTTTAATTTTATTTATGTGACATCTCTCAAATACACCCTGTTCTCTCCTCTGGATACTGCTGCCATTTTGATGAAGACTCTCATCTCTTTAAGCAAGGACTATTACAATAGCTTGTCGATTAGTCTGCTTGCCACAAGTCTCTCCCATTTCAATCCACCTTCTGCCCAATCACTAAAGTAATTTTTCTAAAGATCAGGTCCAACCAATGCTCAGTAAACTCCAGTGATCAAACATAAAAGCTACTCTAGTTTTCAGAATCCTTCATAACCCAATTGCTCCCTCCAACTTTCAGTTCTTCCCATACTTTATACCTTTCCTCCCCTCCGTTTCTCTCCACTCCTATATCTTCTTTGATCCAAAGACAACAGCCTTTTTGCCATTCCTTGAACATGACACCCCATCTCCTAATTCTGAGCATTTTACAGGTGAAACTCTCCCTCTTCATTTACTGGCTTCTTCAAGTCCCAGTTTTAATCTTCCCTTCTCCCTTAATTCTGGTGCTTTTCCCTCTATTGATTATTTACAATTTATTTTGTATATAGCTTCTTTGTACATAGTTATTTATATCACCTTATCCTATAAGCTCCTCAAAGAAACAGATTTTCTTTTGCTTTTCTTTTTATCCTCAGCACTTAGAACACTGCCTGGACTATAGTAGGTACTTAATAAATGTATTACTCAATACATAGTTTAGGGAATCATAAAAAGAAGGCCACACTAAGAGTTTGAGAAATTTCTCCTTTTTTTTTATTCCCTTTGTTCAGGAAAGCTGAATTATCCTTTTCAGTTTCACATTTCATTTGATTTAATTCATACACACCAACTGTTATCAGCAACCATAATAAAAATGTCTTATACTTCTTTGGTTCAGAGTTGGTAAACTTGTAGATTCAAGCATGGATATCCAAGCCATACAGCTTCCTGCCTTGCAGTACCAGCATGAGAGACGGGCGAGTGACTGGGCCATGGACAACAACCTCAGTGGAATAATGGATCTTACCGACAGCATTGGGGCCTTAATCAAGGAAGATTGTACCGCCATCAAATTCAACACCAGGGTGAGCATTCTTACTTGAGACTGCAAGGCCAGCAAATTCAGGATGGATGTAAGTGACTCAACTAGATTTGAACTGTTTGGATCCAAGGAAATATTAGTATTGGCGGCCATTAATAAATCAATAGATCTGAAATGTTGACTTCTCTGCAGTGCTGCCTGAGATGGAAAGTGTTCTTCCAGTTTGTAAGTGCTGTTTACATATCCAAGGGCAGCAACCATTCTCATCCTACCATAGGGTATGATAGGAAAATCCTGGAAGGGGAACTGAACTCAGATTTCTAATTCTAGCCACCTCAGCTTGCTCACTTTGAGCAACATCATGTAATCTCTCTGATCCCCAATTCCTTCATCTTTGGTAGTAAGAGCTGCTCTGCTTACCTCACAGAGCAGGGGTGATGCTCAGTTTGCCAACATTTTGAGGACATTAATGTGTTCCATGGATATAAGGCAGTATTCTCCTTATTCTGTTATCAGATCCCTACTAGTGACCTCTCTTCTCTGGTAGATAAATACTCTTGGCAAACGTGAGCAGGTCGCCCTGATGAGACATGTCAGAGATTCTCCTCTGTACACTGGATTTTCTTCCTACTTCTAAGATGCCATTAATCTTAAGTTTCAAAGAATCTGGCCTGGATTGACCTGCTTGGTCTTGTTAGCCATTGTAACTCCGAATCTGTCATTTCTTTCTTGTAGTTCTACCTTCACTGCCAACAGTTCTACGCCATGTTCACAAAGAAGGTCTTGTACAGCTGGCGCAACTGGAAGATCCTGGTGGCGCAGATCCTGGTGCCCCTGACTTGCATCACCTTAGCCCTCATGGCCCTCAACTACTCTTCAGCGATTCGGGATGACCCCATCTTGCGGCTAACCCTGGGTCAGTACGGTCAGACAGTGGTGCCCTTTTCCATCTATGGCACCTCCAAGCTGGACCAGCAGCTTTCGGAACGCTTTAAAGATATGCTGCAGGCTGAGAAACAGGTTCCTCGGGAGGTGTTAGGTAAGTGCTGCTGGCATGAGGAGACCTGTCTACCAGGGGCCAAGAAATAAAGTTATAGTGTGGTGTCATCACACAAGAGAAGTCACTTAGAATTAACAGGGGAACATGAACAGCCTTCATATTGATCAATTCCAGGAAAGTTCAAATAATTCTTCAGCTTCTTCTATGCTTCTTCAGCATAATTCAGTCAGATAATGCTGACTCATGTTTTGCAGTGTTTAAGAGTTGTGAAGCAGTTGTCTCACAACAACCCTGTGAGATAGTTCATGCAATTAATACTATCCTTATTTTATAGATGAGGAAGTGGAAATTCAGACTTCTCTGTGGTTACATAGCTATAAAATGTCAGGGTTTAAGACAGATCTCCTGACTGCATGCCCCAAACCTTGCATCACATCTTGTACCCTTTGTGCAAGGATGTACATTACTGGAACTATAAACATTGTTTTCATATGCTGTTTGGAAAGGTGGTGTTAACAATCATTTGAAAGCTAAAAGGATGGCTCTTTGCTAATAGATGGCTCTTTGCTAATAAATTTGAGAATCTAAAAGAAATTGATACTTATTTTTCAAAATGTGAAAGAATAAAATTAAGTGAATTAATAAAATAAAACAAGTGGATAACCAAAATAGATCAGATCTCAGAAAGAGAAAATGGACAATCCTTTTAAGAGCTACCTATCTATATCCTTCTGTGAAGTAAGAATAGCTTTGATATTCATGCCAAACACAAAGATGATTGGGAGAAAAATAATCAGCCAAAATAAATAATAAAACAATACAAAAATACTTAAATACAATATTTATAAATATTTATAAATGACACATATGATTTTTTAATTTAATATATAATTTAATTTATCACAACAAAGCAGAATTTATAGCTAGAATAATTTAATACCAGAAAATATTTAGTATAAAAAGAGGAAAATTAAAGATTGTTTCAAAAGGTTTCATGATATAGTAAAGAGAATGCTGAATTTGTCATCATTGTTAAGATCCTGAGTCTACCATTATCTACTTGTGTCATTCAGCTTCTAGCTTCGGTTTCCTAATTTCTAAAGAGGGGGTTAAATATTCACCTCCAGTAGAAAACAAGGAAAAGTGATAAAAAGAAAAATGCCCCTTAAATAACAAAAGAAAGGATTGAAGGCAGGAGAAAGACCATTTTATCTCTGGAATTACCCAGATGAAACAAGCATATATATCCAGGAAACAGACTTTTAGTCAGGGACAAAGCCAAGAGGGGTTTGAAGACTGGTTTGGGCCTCTCCACTGAGTGGAGACTCTAGGAAGAACTTGCAGTGGGAAAATCCAGGTTGAAGAAGGTTGCAGAGGTGATTGGATATTCCAGAATGAGAAGGTCCCAGGCCCTAAGGAAAATTTCAGGATGAAATAGCAGAGGTGTAGTTTTGAAGCTCCTAAAGAATACAGATTATCTTTTGCTGAGCCAGAAGAAGCATCAAATATTTAGACACTGATCTAACAAGATATGCAAATAACAGGAAAAATCTCCAAACTGATTGTAACAGGAGCTGCTGAACAAGAGAAGGTTTGTTCCCTGTTCAAGGATGAGTTGAGCAAATAAATTTTTTTTAAAAGTCATTGCTTCTCAAACTACAGCTTTAGCATAGTGTCGATCAGAATGCCCATAGACTACTTAATGGAGTCATGTGAAATCATAAGTTTCCTGTAGAAAAATAAATGAGGAAAAATATCAAAAAGAACCATAAAAAAGAATGCTAAAAGCTAAATTATGCCCTCTTTTTTTAGTCTTTAACTGGTGAAAGTGGATGAGATGCCTTGGCATGACTTTGAGGCATTACTTGAAGCATTGAGTGACAATAACTATTTTACATTTTGAAAGGTTGCAATTCAGCATCCTTTTCAAGGTACCCAACTGCTTGTTTTGGCTTCTCTAGTATAGAGCTTGGATTAGGTATCCCCAACTGATCCATCAGGATCTCTGGGCCTTACCTGTTCAGACATAGTGTCATGGCTCCATCAAGAATTTATATTTACAGTGTATGATATGTACCCATACATGCACATATCCCTTTTGATGATTGTAAAAATATGAGAAAGTCAAAGACTTCTCATCAGGAAAAGATTGAGAATCTTAAGTTTAAAACATAAGCCTTTTAAATTCCTATTAAATCTCTTGAGTTCCAGTCTATCAAGATGATTTTGGATCCTGATTCTATCATCCACCACCTATACCTCATAGTTTTAGTGTAAGAATTGAATTCTTAGGCCAGTGAGAAACATATGAAATTCTTTCTATGATGTGCTAACAAGGACAAATAACTTTAAATACTTGTGACATCATACTGGCCATGATCCTAATATCGCATCTAATTCTCAAGACATTCCATAAATTACATTTTTGTAATGTGTATAAAGAATAATTTATTAATGAGTAAAAATTAAGAATAATTTTTAAAAAGTAGTTTTGACATAACTTCAAATTTTAATAGGCATACATTCTATGTTTTTATCATTATTGATCAAAGTATTGAATAGAATAATGCAAGAGCCTTATACAATGCTACTAATTACTTCCCTCCATGTTGACATCATTCAATTAAATTCAATAAGCATTTCTTTAGATAAGAGTTCTTAAATCCACTTAAGAAATTAGGTATGTTTTTCCATGAACTCAGCTCTTGATCATAGTGGTTGCCCTGATCTAGATGTTTCTCCAATTTAATAATGTCTTTCCCAAACGGTAGTACGCAAGCTGCCACATTCTGTTATTATCCTTTCAAAGGGTCTCTCCCATCTGCTCTCTTCTTCCCTCTCTCATGTTACCATTATCTCTGATTAGGCTTTTAATGCCTTGTTTCCATAACTACACAGTAGCCTTCTAACTAGTCTCTTCATTTACAGTCTCATAACCCTTTCAATCTGTCCTTCACATTGATGTCTGAATTAACCATCCTCATGTACATGTGTGATCATGTCAGTGTTGCTCAGAATGTCAGTGACATCCTATTTTGGTGGTTGAGTTATTTCACACTCTTTGTGACTCCATTTGGGCTTTTCTTGACAAAGATACTGGAATAGTTTTTTTTTTTTTAACAGTTCATTTTACAGAGGAGAAAACTGAGCCAAATAGATTGAGTGACTTGCCCAGGACCACACAGCTAGTAAGTGTCTAAGGTCAGATTTAAACTCAGGAAGGTGAGTCTTCCTGGCTCCAGGCTAGCCATTCTATCCATTGAGCCATTACATCCTATTAGCTATCAAATAAAGTTTCATTGCCAGAGTCTGGCATTCAATAACCTCAAAACTATAAAACCAACCAATAATAGCAGGCTTATTTCACATATTTACCCTTTTTTGGTACTCCATCCTCCTGTAGTTGTGGAACTTAGTGTTCCACAAACGTGTTCCATGATTTCTCAGCTTTCTGCTTTTGCTTGTGTTATTCCTTAGACTTGGAATAACCTCCCATCCTAGCCATTCTTCCCTGTTACCCACTGCAAATCTACTGATATTTCAAAACATGGTCCATATACCTTCTCCTTCATGAAGCTTTCCCCAGTTCCTCTCATCAAAAAGTATCTTTCCTCAGAACTTTAATAGCATTTGATACCTTTGTATATTCTATATTCTGTGTATTATAGTCATTTGAGTACATCTCTCTCTCTCCACACACACATATACATCTATTTGTAACTTGTAAGCTCTTTGAGAGCAGAAATTCTCACATATCTTTGAATACTTAATACAAGGTTTTGCATTTAATAGGTACTTGATAAATATCTATTTAATTGAGTTTAATTGTTGCTTCCCCACACAAGGTGATTTAGAAGAGTTCCTGATTTTTAGAGCCTCAGTAGAAGGTGAAGGATTTAATGAACGATGCCTTGTGGCAGCTTCCTTCAGAGATGTCGGAGACCAGACAGTTATCACTGCTCTGTTCAACAACCAAGCCTACCATTCTCCTGCCACTGCCCTGGCTGTTGTGGACAATATTCTGTTCAAGCTGCTTTCTGGCCCCAGTGCCTCCATTACTGTCTCCAACTACCCTCAGCCCAGAGGTGCTGGACAGGCCACATCAGAACAAGCCGATGAGTAAGTATGTGAACCTGGATTTTACCCAGATCCGAGGCTTTGGTTCCATGGGCAGTTTCCCCTGCTTGGCTGGTTGTAATTTTTTGTTAGTAGGTCACGTTCTGGAATGTAGCTATTAGTAAAAATCCTCTTTTCTTCTAACTAGAAGCACTGAAAGCTCTCCTCTAATCCATTCTGTCTCCTGCAGGAGCCATACTGGATTTCACCTAGCTCTTAATTTGCTCTTCAGCATGGCTTTCTTGGCCAGTACGTTCTCAATCCTGGCAGTCATTGAAAGAGATATGAAGGCAAAGCACATTCAGTTTGTCAGTGGAGTCTATGTCATTCATTTTTGGCTTTCTGCCCTGCTATGGGATCTCCTTACCTTCCTTGTCTCCTGTTCCCTGCTCCTGGTGAGTGTTGAATAAGGTGTCAGTTGAAACCCTATTTCCCACACATTATAAGTGATTTATTTTTGTTTTTAATTTCTTTTAAGTGTTTTATTTGATGCTCTTTTCTTTTTTTAATATGGCTGTTACTTTCCAATGACCATCCCCCCAAATAGAACTTTTCCTTGTAAGGAATAAGGATAGTTAAGCTAACCATATTCAAGTAAAACTGACCATGTTGAGTGTCTGCACCTATTGTCACCACCTTTCTTCTATGGGGTAGCAAACTTGTGTCACCATTAGTCCTCTGATATCACTACTGGATGTTGTGTTAACCAGAGTTCCAAGGTTACTCAGTCTTTTTCCAGTTCTTCTTAATTCTTCTCCTTTGGCCATTGGTACCCAGGAACTAATCTGTCCAAGGAACTTGATTGCTGAGGAAGTGATGTTAGAAACTTCTTGCCTCACTTTCCTGGGCTCTGCAGAAAGAGGAATCTTTTCTAGACCTCAATCCCCCTATTGGGAACCCATTAGGCTGTTAGTAGGAGAAATCTTCACAAGTTAGAGCATCTTTCCTCTGATTCTTTCCAGAAAGAAGAGAGGGAATCTCCTCTCACTAGGATAATCAGGATAAAGGTCACCTTTAGACCTGTCTTCCTCAGACTCCTTTAGAAACACCTGATATGCCCATTTTTAATGGGAGATTAAGAGTTCTGTATCTATTTTAAAAAGTACTTGAAATTGCATTTCATTGTTTTTTCTTCTGATGTTATAAGTTACTCTCTTGTTGCTTGTGTTCCCTTTTTCCCCATTTCCCTTTCACATATCTCTGTGGCCTAGGTGGTGTTCAGAGCCTTCGATGTGGAAGTTTTCACCCAGGATAACCACCTTGCAGATGCTTTGATGATCTTAATGCTCTATGGCTGGTCCATCATCCCCCTCATGTACCTGATGAGTTTCTTTTTCTCTGGAGCTGCAGCTGCCTACACCAGACTTAGCATATTCAACATCCTCTCGGGCCTTGCCACCTTCCTCATCATCAGCATCTTGCGCATGCCAGGTGGGGGACATTGAATTTGTCACCATCATCCCCCAGCAGACACATTATCCTGCTTCAGATAATGAGCATCTGAGAAGTGGCCTCCTGAATGAGGATGATCATTAAGCAAGCAATCTCTGAAATATCAGTGAAAGTGTCTACTTTTCATAAATCTTTCAGTCTAGTGCTGGAACTAAATCAGCATGCTGACATTGAGTTAGGAAAATAGGCTGCTTGGGTGGAGCTACCTCATTACTCTTTCTTCACATAACTGGAAACCATTTTGGATGAGTATTTGGAGGAATTGTTGCAATTTCCTCCTTGACAATCTGTTTTCTCTAGTTTGAGGAGGAATGTTCAAGGGAACCTGGGAATGTACCCAGTGCTTTTAGGCCAGAGATAATTTCTGACATCCAGGCCTGATGTAAGGTGCACTGATAATATGAGTGAAAGATACAAAGTTGAGGAGTTTGATAACACTTGTCCATTTTGAGAAAATTCCCAAAGTAATGAAAGGATTATTATTGTGCAGATAATATATGTAGCTTCAGGTTATCTCACTAGCTTAGTTTGGCTACCCTAGGGAATAATCAGTTTGCTACACAGTAAACTAATCTATTACATTTCCATTACAGGACTAAAATTGTTGCAACTTTCTAAAACCTTGGATATGGTTTTCTTGGTATTACCCAGTCATAGTCTTGGAATGTCCATCAGCAACTTTTTTGAAAACTTTGAGACCAAGAGATACTGCACATCCTCTGAGATTGCAGCTCATAACTGCAAGAAATTTAGTGAGTATCTTGAATTTCCTTAGGCCCTGGTTTAACAGTCCTTTTCTTGCCACCTTTCCTACTTAAAGCAGACAGAGGATAAACTGGAGGTAGTATAATCTTCCTTGAAAGAAAAAAGGCTGGAGCATCCTCAGGAGACACAGAAGTTATTTCTCAAACATGGAAGAATCTCTGTAAAGTACTTGGAGGTTTTGAGAAGTGTCCCAGGGGAAAAATCCAAAGTAGTCCATGGCACATGAACTGTGCTGATTCAGGAGAATGTATTGTTTTCCAATAAGCTTTGCAAGCCATTGAGTAAGAAAAGCAATATACTATTGTGGATAGAGCACTAGATTTGGAGTCGGAAAATTCTTTTTGCCGCTCACTATGTCACCATTGACAAATCATTATCCCTCTCTGGACCTCAATTTCCTTATTTGTAATATGAGAGTTTTGGTCTAGATAATCTTTCTAAAGTTTCTCCTTTTTCTGTGACATGTTCCCAAGCCATAGATCAGAGGTAAAGCAGAGAACATCCTAGAGGAATAGAAATAAAGGAAGAGAATAAAAATGTTAATAAATCCTTGTTGCTGGAGATGACTTGACAATGTTAGGGCATTGAGCTAACTGCATTCTAGATCCACACCCAAAAGTCATGTCCCCAAGAGACTTGGAGACCCACCTCTGGAGTATTCCTAAACAGTGACCCGTTAATAAAGTTTTTAGGCTCCGTATACACACAGCGGAAAATCTGTAATTCAGACTTATAACTTTAGGATACCTGGAAGCAACAGAGCAGAAGGCAGTTTGATATGAATGAAACCAGTAGTGTAATGGTGGAGAAGAGGGAAAGGAAACACAGGGCTTCTTCCCTTCCCAGGAACCTAGTTAACATTGGCTGCAGTTCAGGTAGGTTGAGGCCTTTCTCTAAACATTTACCTCTTCCCCAAATCTTTTATAGCATGACCACACTGAGTTTGCTACAGGGTAGGAAATCAGAGGTTAATAGGAAGCTGAATTACCCAAATTATGGGAAGAATGATGTGACCTTCATGGACCTCTCAAAAGATAGCTGGGTCCTTTTGGGAATAATCTGAAGGGAGTGACAGGGAAGTCTTTCCACAGTAAATAAAAGGGAAGAGAGAAGCATAAACCTCAGCGTTTTAAAGTAAACACATGTCCTTTTACCATTTCCAGATATTAATTACCAAGAGAATTTCTTTGCATGGAAAGCTCCTGGGATTGGAAAATACATGACTTCTATGGCTGTTTCAGGCTTTGTTTTCCTCATTCTTCTTTTCCTCATTGAAACTAATCTCCTCTGGAGACTGAGAACTTTGGTCAGTAGCATCTTCAGAACACAGAACTGGGTAAGTAAAATAACTTTATGAGATTTCATTTCTCCTCAGCTCTAGACTGGATAAAGGAGATGAATCTAGCCATCTTTCTTGAAGGAAAAAAATACATTTGAATCAGATTTAGCTAACCTATCTTAAGTTTGTCCCTATATCCATGAACACTGTATAACTTCTGCCAATCTGAAAATAAGGACTGATCAGGGACATGATTTCAAACTTCATTTTCCATAATGGTCCTATTTGAAATCTTTAGGCTATCTACAGGATCCAAGAAATGGGAAACAAGATTTTATTTTTAAATCTCATCAAAGTGCTATTTCAGAAAAATAGACACAATATACAATACAATACAATGTACAACAGACAGACAAATGAATCTGTTGTCAGAAAAGGAAGTAAAGGAATCTGCCTCCTCCATTTGAACAGTAAGCTCACTCATTCATTTGAGATCCCATATTCACTCTTTTGATGAATAGTTGACATTATCAGTAGTATAATAATGTTTGGTTTTGGAGTTTGGTAAAATGGCTAAGTGGATGGAAATGACTGAGCCCTGTTCCTCTGTACTACATCATAAAGGCAGTAAAAATATATAAAATGAAAAGTGAAAAAAAAGTAATCCCAATTACTTTTATTGTGTTTTGCTTACCTGTTTTCAGAGATAGTGGATGCTGGGAGATTCAGTATTGAGTTCACTGAGATTTTGTATGTCTTCTCTAGAGAATATTGTATTTTTTCCAAGGTTTCTGAAGACCTAACACATTTCTATTGCCCTCAGACCTTGCTTTTCTAACCTCCTTCCAATCCAGTTGAGCCAGACATCTTCAGGGTATTTTTATCTTTAATCCTTGTCTCTGGAACCCAGGCACAGATACATCTCCAATCATCAGTAATTCCAAAAGATCAAGATGTAGAAGATGAGAAAAAGAAAGTGTTGGAATCCCTACCAGAGTTGTTGCTAAATACCCCACTGGTTATTAAGGAACTCACAAAGGTAAGGCCAGATTTTGGTCATTGTTATCCTAGTTCTTCCCATCTACAGCATATTAGATGTGTCATTAACTTGGAGCTCCTGGTCTCTAAAATGTGTATATGTTTTTTTATGTGTGTTTGTGTATATGTATGTATATATATACATAGATGGAGAGAGAGAGATAGTGATGTCTATATCTATATATATAGATATATGTATGTATATATCTAGATAGATAAATAAATATAGATATGTGGAACAGTAACCTGGAAGATAGGGCGAAACAACACTTGTATTGCATTCCTAGGAAGTGGAGCTTATGTTTATTTCTTAAGGGTCTGCAGCCCCAATTTTCACAGTATCTCAATCTGTGGGTTCTCTGTTGGGTACATCTTAGGTGTACAGCCAGAGGGTGCCCTTCCTAGCTGTGGACAGGATCTCTCTCACAGTCCAGAAAGGGGAGTGCTTTGGACTTCTGGGTTTCAATGGAGCTGGGAAAACTACTACCTTCAAAATGCTGACTGGCGAGGATACTATTACCTTTGGAGATGCTTTTGTTGATGGCTACAGCATCATCAGTGACATCAAAAAGGTAGGATTTGTCCAGAAGAACATAATGACCTGAGATGAATGTGTCTTCATTAAAAAGAAGAAACAAACAGAAGAAGTTGTTCCCATTTCATTTTCTGCTTTCTGTGGCATTAATAGGTTATGTGCACAATGTTCTCACTCCCTGTCTCTCAGCAGTCTTTTAAGCAAATGGATTTTTCCAGTCAACTGATGAATCAGTAAACATTTAGTAAGTACCTGCAATGTTCTGGGCACTGTGCTAGATACTGGTATAACAGATACAGGATGTACTGTAGTGTAGGCCAGAGGTAAGGGGCAGAGAAGGAGAAGCAATGCCTGGATGAGTAGATACAAAATAGACGTAGGATAGTTTTGGGAGAAGGCACTGGCATCCAGGGGTTTAGGAAAGGATTCATGTAGAAGATGGTGGTTCAGCTGACCTCTGGAGAAAACAGGATTTTTAGAAGCAGAGAGAAGGAGGATATATTCCAGGCATGGAGAGGGAAAACCTTATTATTTATACCCCATCCTTCACTGAAAGCTCCTAATTCCCATACTTTCATTAGCTGGAAATCCAAACCCATTTCATTTTAGCCAGTTATTTAGATCCCAAATTTTCCTCTGTTCTGAATATCCAACTTCCATTTGGCATTAATAATAAAAACACTTGTCTTCCTAAACTTTTTCCCCAAGATTTCATAATGTTCTTTCTGGTAGTCCCATTTTTCACCAAATAAGTCAACTGAGCAAATCTCTCTCTTTTTTATCAAGTCAACAGAGAGCTATCTTGGTGTGGCCCTCCACAGGGAACCACCAGTATTCCCTGCTCATCTCTTCTTTCTCTATTCCTTAATGATCTCTCATCTGATGGCTTTTATGGCCCTAAATCATCTCTCCTTAGAATCTAAGAAGCTGATTTCTTTCTTTTTTCAATTTCACAAACTTTTTAATAGTTAAAAATTTTTATGTAAATAATATTTTTACACTTATATGTAACGATAACTTTCAACTTACATTTTTGTAAGATTTTGAGTTGCAAATTTTTCTCCTTTCCTTCCATTCCTCCTTTCCAAGAAGACAGGCAATATAGATTATATATGTGCAGTCTTAGTAAACATATTTCCACATTAATCATGTTGTGAAAAAAAAGAAAACCAAACAAAAGGGAAAAGCCACAAAAAACAAGTGAAGGTAGTATAAGAAGCTGCTTTCTTATGAGAAGATCTAGCTCTCTCTCCATATTTATTATTTAGCTCCAGATATTTAATGGACCTCTTTCCTCCCCTTTTCTCTGTCTTATTTTTCTATCTTGTATTCTCTTGTTACAAGGTAACTATTTCACATATTTTTTCACAGAATTATTCTTCTTTGTTTCTTCCTTGAAGTCATTCTTTCAAGGACACTTCATTTTCCTTGATATCCTGGCAAGCTAACTTGTTTTTTTCAGCCTTTTGACCTTCTTTTCTAGGGCAGAAATCAAAAGAGATGTTACTTAGTATTGGCAAAAAAAAAAAAAAAAAGTACATTCCTTTTAGGTCACTGCAGATTTCTCCTTGCCCTCCATACTTGCTTAAAAGAAAGATCCTCAGTTTCTTTGTCCTCTTGCCAGTTAGCCAAAAGGGCTACCTTCATGACTAACTTCAAGGCTAACTTGCTATCCGTTTAATGCACAATCCACAGGGAGTTCTTTTTTTTTTTTTTAATATAGCTTTTTATTTACAAGATATATGCATGGGTAATTTTTTCAGCATTGACAATTGCCAAATCTTTTGTTCCCACTTTTCCCCTCCTTTCCCCCACCACCTGGCCCAGATGGCAGGTAGACCAATACATGTTAAATATGTTAAATTATATGTTAAATACAACATATGTATACATATTCATAGTTATTTTGCTGTACAAGAAGAATTGGACTTTGAAATAATGTACAATTAACCTCCCACAGGGAGTTCTTGACCAGGATTTAATTTACTAATGGGGTAACTTACTGTTTTTGGAAAAATGGATGTTTCAGTTGTCAATAAGTGTGTTCCTACTATGTCCACAGAAATGCTTCCTGGAGAGAAAACTAGTTTTCTCTTTTCCTTTGAATTCTAGACATATTTTGTTCTTACCCAGCTTCCTCCTTCACCAGTAAGCACATAAAGTCCATGTGAATAGCAAACCACCAGAGATACAGTCTGAACTGAAGATTTGGGTTGACATTTTGGGAGAATATATAAGGCCTTCAATTTTTTTGCCCACAGCCTTCTTGGCTTTGTTGTCCATCACCAGACGGTGATGCTAGTAGGATGGTAGGTTGGTGTACTTGCTGGCACATTACTAGAGCTATGAAGACCCACAAAGAAAACAATTTAAGTCATTTAATCCAACAATAGATGCTTTAACATCTAGCCAGATATGATTTTCCTAAGTCTCAGAGTTTTTTAGCAGAAATATCTTTGAGAGAGAAAAGGGAAAAATTCTATTTGTCTGCTGTACACATACACAAAATATAGGTACTATTAGAATTTAAAACTAAAATATATAAAACTAATCTCACAAGCTAATTGATTGCCAAATGCTATTATTGACATGATTAATTCATGTTCTTGGACAATCTTCTTTGCATCTGGACACCTGCCTTGTTCCAGAGCCCATTTACAAGTTTGAGTGCCTTTATGCCCCAGGACTATATTTCCCTGCCTTTCTCATCCATATCTGTTTAATTATAAACCCATATTTGGAGATGTGGAGCAGCTATCCAAAGCATCTAGTGATGTTGATGATTTCATTGGGCCAGGCAAAATCCTCCAGTGTAACTTTCCACTTTTAAGTTTCTCTCAGTGTTTTTTTCTGAACATACTCATCTAAAATTTAGCAGAGTTTAATAGGTTATCTTGGCCCTGTGCTTATAGAAGAAACTTTAGGATAATCCTCATAGGGAGGCATCCAATCAGCTCCATCTATAGGGAATCTAGTGAATTCTCTTTTATTTTGTTTTTATTTATTTTAATTGTAATTGATTTGTGTTAGATAACAGGGAAAATCCCAGAAAAGGGAAGTGTTTGGAACAAACAACTCTCCTGGGTAGGATCATGGATAGAAAGTCCTTATTCTTGACAGATTCTATAGCACATGAATATTTCTCACTGGATCACCTCTTTCTACCTGCCCCTTCTCCTCTTGATTCATTATTGTTTCAGGTGCGGCAGCGAATAGGCTACTGTCCTCAGTTTGATGCTCTGTTGGAACACATGACTGGACGAGAGACTCTAGCCATGTATGCCCGGCTGCGGGGCATCCCTGAGTGCCATATTAGCAACTGCGTGAAGAACGTGCTCCAAGGACTGCTGCTGGAACCCCACGCAGACAGACTTGTCAAGACCTACAGGTAGGCCTCTTCCTTTACTTCCTCCACAGGGTGCCAGCTACAAAATGGCTTCTCCACCGCAACAGGGCAGCTCCCTCCTCGGGAGAGGGAATGGCTATTTCCGGCAGCCTTGTATATGAGAGACACGGAGACCCACTACTGTGGTCCCGGCACCTGCTGTCGGGCTGTCCATCCAGCGGCCAGCCCTTGTCTGCCAGGGCACCTCACAGCTCCCTTTGTTGTAGAGCAGTGTGGAGAGTGTTTTTTCTGCCAGCAGCCATTTGGAATAACATTATTCACAGGCCCCACATTACAATCAGCTTATGAACAGTGGGAGATTGGTGTGCTTCGCTTTCAGCTCATCATCCCTGCTGTTGCCTTAGCAACTGATTCCTCTGGCCTTGAATGGCCCAGGCCCACGTTCCCCACCCTTATAGAGGATCTGGGGAAAATATGGACAAAAATAAGAAAAGGTGATGTGTGTATGTATATGTGAAGGTTAGCAGCTGAAATGATGGAGGGAAAGCCTTCATCATGATTTCTTAAATCCATTAAAGCTGAGGGGTCACATATAGGATCTGCATTGAGGCTACAACCTCCTGGAATGAGGTCTGCCAGATTAAAAGGGTAATCGGAAAATGCTTGACTAAGCCAATAAAAATACAGTAGAACATAGATAGCATATATTTGTGGTTTTCTAAATCAATATGTGGTCTGCAGGCATCTTTATGTAGACACCACTACATTAAAATATAGGATTTTTTCTTGTGCTTTTCCTTCAGGGAATCCTTAGAGTATGATTTCCTTGATCTGTTATTTAAGTCTGTATTAATCAGACTGTATTAATTCTGTTTTGTTACAGATTTAAAGCTCCATTTTATCTTTGTTCTTAATG
Source organism: Antechinus flavipes (assembly GCF_016432865.1). Lineage (NCBI taxonomy): Eukaryota > Metazoa > Chordata > Mammalia > Dasyuromorphia > Dasyuridae > Antechinus > Antechinus flavipes. The sequence continues at coordinate 343,238,731 of NC_067398.1, read as the reverse complement.
ATTTTCTGCTTCTTTTCAGGGACATAATCAGTCATCTGTGTTTACCAGTTTCCTAGTTGCTCATTATTGCCTCCTGCATTATTTTGGGATATTTTAATATATTTACTTTAAATGTAGGAATTACCATTTTATCATATTTTTTTCAACATTTAATGAACTCATGTTAGTACAAGTACGAAAAATTCTGACACAAGCCATAGCTCACAGCTTAGAAGCCAGTCTGGGTGGCTGTGGTCAGCAGTCCCCTGTTCGGGTTTGGATCTGGTGATGGGCTTCCTTTGACTCAGGCTGAACCTCAGATGATAGACATGACAATACCATGACCATCCAGCTTGATGAGTAACTGCTTATCTTTAAGATCATCTGAGTTCAAATCCTGTTCCATATTTTCTCACTATCTTACTCTTATAAGTACCTCTCTGAGTCTGTTTTCTCCTCTATCACACAGAAAAAATAATAGCATCTGCCCCAAGAGGTTGCTGTAAAGATCAAATAAGATATATATCAAACACTTGAACTCTTAATGTGCTATTTAAAAATAAGCTTTGATATATATTATCATAGGTCTTTAATGGAGATTGGAAATATTCTATTTTGTCTATGTGATATATTTTTCTAGGCTCTTATTCTATTTGACTTATTTTAAGCATTTTTCATATTTATTTTCATATGATTTTATTTTATGCATCTAAAAGTATACTAAAAACATGGAGTTGTTATTATATTTTATTTATTCATTCAACAAAAACTCACTTTGTTTCCCTCCCAAATGAACTGACCCCCCAATTGAGAACAAAAGAAACACAAAACCCTTTTTATAAAAACAGAGAAAAACAAAACAAATTTCCATATTGGCCATATCCTATATAAATATGTCTCATTCTGCACTATGAATTCTTCACTTCTTACTCAGGAAGTAGGGTAGCATTTTTTATCATTAGTCCTCTGCAATCCTCATTGATTATTACATTAATTCTTTTGAATTAATTCTTTAGCATAATGTTATCATTATATACATTGTCTTCAGGTTTTGTTCACTTCCTTCCACATCACACACAGATCTTTCCATATTTCTCTGAAATCATCCCCTTCATCATTTCTAACAGTACTATTCAATCACATGTATATACTGTAACTATAACTATACACAGCAATTGGTGGATTCACCCTCAGGTTTCCATTTTCTGCCACCTTAAAGAGAGCTAGAAATGTTTTTACATTCTTAGGGTTAATTTTATTGAGGATTAATCTCTCCCTTATTGGACATTAGTATGTCCCTTAAACTACTCTCTTTTTAAATTCCCTCTTCTCCATTCTCCCTTTCCCCTCTTATTTCCCCACAAAGAGAAATGTGTTTTTGAACTCAACTCTGTATGTGTGTGTGTGTGTGTGTGTGTGTGTGTGTTCTTCCCTCTTTTGAGGTCTGAGAATAATTTTCATAGAATTGATAGTTGAATCCATATGAGCTGTTGAAATCACCAAGTAAAATAATATGTTAAGAGAAGAAAAGAAGGTTAGAGGAGAGCCTTATGCCATGCAACCTCCACTTTAGGAAGAGGGAATTAGAGAATGTTGAATGGAAAGATCCAGAGAGAAGGCATTAATGGTTATAAGCATGGAACAAATCTCTAGTGGAGTTTCCCAAGGACCTAGTCTTGATTCTGCATTAACATTTTTATCAATGATTTAGATAAAGATGACACATTTATAAAATTTGTAAATGAAACGGAAAGGGGTGGTTCACACTGGTTGTAACACTTTAAAAAAAATCTACAGTGTAGAGAGAACATTGGGCCAAATCTAATAAAAAATTTAACAAGATATAAATGAATAGTCTAAACCTGGGATTCAGGTTTTTTGGGATTTTGGGGGGATTCACAAAAATCAGCTTCACAAGAAAAATAATGTGGAAGAGACAAACACCTAAAAAAGACATGGGTGTGGCCTGAAAGCTCAATTTTAATCAACAGTATGATGTAACAGTCAAAAAAGCTTTTTTAGGTTGCAATGATAAAGGCCTGTTGTTTAGGGCTAAGGACTAGCAGGTGATGGGTGATAGTCCCGTTGTGCTGTCTCCTTTTGTTGTTTGGTTGCATCAGGGTCTTCATGATCCCATTTGGAGTATTTTTGGCAAAGATACTGGAGTGTTTTGCCATTTCTTATCCATTTACAAATGAGGGAACTGAGGCAAACAGGATTAAGTGACTTGCCCAAAGTCACACAGGTAATAAGTCTGAGACCACAATTGTTTTTTCCCCTGTTAGTATTTTATTTTTCCAAATACATATAAAGATAGTTTCCAACATTCATTTTTGTAACATTCATTTTTGTAAAATTTTGTATTCCAGACAGAAAGCAATCAGATGTAGGTTAAACACGTGCAATCCTTTTAAACATATTTCCATATTTGTCATGTTGTGCAAAAAAAAATCAGAACAAAAGGGAAAAAACCACGACAAAGAAAAAACAAACAGGAAAAAAAAAGGTGAAAATACTATGCTTCAATCCACCTACAGTCTTCTTGTTGCCATGTATAATGATTTCCTGCTTCTATTCATTTCCCTCAGCATCAGTTCATGTAAATCTCTCCAGTCCTCTCTGTATTCATCCTGCTGGTCATTTCTTACAGAACAATAGTATTCTATAACATTCATATACCATAACTCATTCAGCCAGTTTTCAATTGATGAGCATCCACTCACTTTCCAGTTCCTAGCCACTACAAAAAGGGCTGCCACAAACATTCTTGCACATACAGGTCCCATTCCTTCCCTTAAGATCTCTTTGAAATATAAGCCCAGTAATAACACTGCTGGATCAAAGGGTATGCACAGTTTGATAGCTCTTTGGACACAGTTCCTAACTGCTTTCCAGAGTGGTTGGATCAGTTCACAACTCCACCAATGATGTATTAATGTCCCAGTTTTCCCACATCCCTTCCAACAATTATCATTATCTTTTCCTGTCACCTTAGCCAATCTGAGAGGTGTGTAGTCGTAACTCAGAGTTGTATTAATTTTCATTTCTCTAATCCATAGTGATTTAGAGCATTTTTTCATATAATTAGAAATTACTTTTATTTCTTCATCTGAAAATTGTTCACTTCCTTTGATGGGGCCAAATTTGAACTCAGGTCTTTTTGACTTCAGGCTTGGGCTCCCTATTTACTATTCCACCTAGCTGCTCCATGCTGTCTCCCATCACACCATATCTATAGCATGGTGTTCAGTTCTGGGCGCCACATTTTAGGGAGGCCAGTAATAAACAATCAAAATAGTAAAGAAATATATATTTATTGGTATCATGCAGAATGAAGATTAGAATGAAAGCCCTTTAGCCTAAAAAAAAAGGAATAGAGGCAGGGAGAGGAAGCAGAGGGAAAGGAAGAGCATCAAGAATTGTCTATAAAGTTTTGAAGGACTTTCCTTTTGAAAAGAGATGAGACTTTTTTTCTGTATGGAATAACTAGGAAAAATAAGTTGCAAGTTTAGACTGATCCAAGGGAAAATTTCCTGCTATGTAGAAATTTGCTTCATGAGATAGTTTCTTCCTCATTAGAAGACTTTAAGTGAAGGCTGTGTGATATGTGAAATACGTTGTAGAGAGGATTCTTTTTCATATGTGGTTTGGATTATATGGTCTTTAAGATATTGTAACAAGATAAAAGTAGTTAAGTATCAAATATTCAAACCTGGTGTGATATTTAGTAATAAAATTTTCATGTACTGCATAAATATTTTAAAAGCATTGAAGAAAAAGTAATTTCTATTATTAATGAAGACGCTAGAAATGAAAAAAAAGATGCTCTTTATTTCACAATCCCATTACCGTCACTAAATCCCAGTGAAATAAAGAGAGATCCAAGAAATAATAACAGGTAGAGGAAGAATAAATAAATTGCTATTTGCAGATTATATGATCGTGTGCCTAGAAAATGTAAATAAATGTAAAAAAATACAGAGTAGCACTTAAAATCATAAATGAATTTTACAAAAATGTAGCTTGTAAAATAAACCCACAAAATTAATCAGATTCATGTCTGATTAATCCAGAGAAAGAACTAATAAATAGAAATATATACAGTATGATTTACATACATACACACACATATTTACAGGTTTATATCTAATGGTAATTTTTTCTAGAGCAGAATGAAAAGGGAGGGAGAAAAAAAAAACACAGAACAAAAGAAAGCTTAGAAGGAAACACAAAACAGCAGGGTACCTTTGAAAGTGATATGTAGTATTTATTAAATAGTTTTGGTTTGTGGGTTGTTTTTTTTTTTTTTAAGAAAACAATGTTTGGGCTTTTATCCTAAAGAGATTTTAAAGAGGGAAAGGGACCTACATGTTCAAACATGTTTATAGCAGCCCTTTTTTGTAGTGGGAAGAAACTGGAAACTGAGGGGATCTCATCAGGTCATGGTTGAATAAGTTAAGATATATGAATGCTATGGAATATTACTGTTCTATAAGAAATGATCAGCAGGATGATATCAGAGAGGCCTTGAGAGACTTACACGAACTGATGCAAAGCAGAATTGAGCAGGAGATCATTGTACATGGCAACAAGATTATATTTTCAACAATGAGATGATTCAGGCCAGTTCCACTTGTTCAATCATGAAGAGAGCCATCTACACCCAAAGAGAGGACTGGGGGGACTGAGTGTGGATCACAATATGGTATTTTCACCTTTTCTGTTGTTGTTTGCTTGCATTTTGTTTTTTTTCACAATTTTTTCCTTTTTAATCTGATTTTTCTTATGCAGCAAGATAATTATATAAATATATATACATATATTGGATTTAACATATATTTTTACCATATTTAACATATATTGGATTACTTGCTACCTGGGAGAAGAGGTGGGGAAGAGGTAAGGGAATTGGAACACAAGGTTTTACAAAGATCAATGTTGAAAAATTGTACATGCAAAATTTTATTTTTGAAAATAAAAAGCTTTAATTTAAAAAAAGAAAGCATTATAAAATGGAAATTCATGGTTTTATATTGAATCCTCTTTTTATGTTATGGACATGGAAATGTTCCCCTTTTTGTCTTTTTGTATTTAAGTTCAAAATTAATTTTAAAAATTTAGTAGGAAAAAAAAGTTAATACTACTTCCCCCCATTTAACTGATAGTCTGAATAATTTGAAATTCTAAGAGTATATTTCAATAGATTTTTATAAAATTATAGTAAAAGTTAATATTGAAAAATAGGACAAAAATATTTATAACTATATTTGAGATAATTGGGAAATTGTTTCCAAAATGTTTACCTTATCATCATAATTTTACTTTTCTTTTGTGTATTAGTTTATTTTTATGTCATCAGTTATTACATATTTTATATAGTCATATAATCATCTCATTACTATTAATTTCTTCTATTCTATAATTTAAATAATTAAGAAATTATTTCCCACCTATAATTGGAATACAAATGCTATTCCATTTCCTTAAAATATTTTTTAAGTGTCCAATTCTTTAACATCTTTGGAATTTACTATGGTAGAGGATGTTAATTATGGGTCTGATTTTATTTTTCTCTGTATTAGTATCCAATTTACCTCGAGTCATTTATTTCATTGTTGTTTGTTTTCTGTTGCATTATTTTATTGGAGTCATCACATATTAAACTCTTCTAGTAGTTTGAATATTCATCTACACATCCCCTTTTCTTCTAGGTATTTTTTCCATATTTTAATCCAGCAGCAGTTTTAAAAATTGTTGAAGTGATTTCTCCCTCATCTGATCCCCCAATATTGTGTTCTTTTTATCTAATTATTTTACTTTATATTTTATTTTATATATATATATATATATATATATATATATATATATATATGCATGCACATACGTATGTATATAAATATAAAATATAACAAGTACAAAAATTATATAAGGACTTTATGACATAAGGAAGATAAGGCATATATATATATATATATATATATATATCTTCCTTATATCATAAAGTTCTTGAAGAAAATTATATACAATAAGGTCTTAATAAATGTCATTTAATAGGACAGCTAGATGGTGCAGTGGATAGAGCACTAGCCCTGAAGTCAGAGGACCTGACTTCAAATGTGTTCTCAGACACTTTACACTTCCTAGCTCTGTGACTCTGAGCAAGTCACTTAACCCCAGTTGCCTCAGCCAAAAAAAAAAAAAAAAAAAAATTTAAAAATTAAATAAAATAAATGTCATTTAAATGAATGCATATTTGGATAGTTATTTATATCCTATAGGTGGCTATAGTTTAAAAAAAAAAAAAAGTCTAACTGGGAGGTAGATAAATTTACATTTCCTGTCCCTCCACTCCCCAGTTTTCTGGACTAGACATTGGGTATTTCCAGAGTGGTTGGATCAGTTCACAACTCCACCAATGATGTATTAATGTCCCAGTTTTCCCACATCCCCTCCAACAATCATCCTTATCTTTTCCTATCACCTTAGCCAATCTGAGAGGTGTGTAGTCGTACCTCAGAGTTGTATTAATTTTCATTTCTCTAATCCATAGTGATTTAGAGCATTTTTTCATATGATTAGAAATTACTTTTATTTCTTCATCTGAAAATTGTTCACTTCCTTTGATGGGGCCAAATTTGAACGCAGGTCTTTTTGACTTCAGGCTTGGGCTCCCTATTTACTATTCCCCCTAGATGCTCCATGCTCTTTCCCATCACACTATATCTATAGCGTGGTGTTCCGTTCTGGGCTGTATTTTACAGTTACACTATTTCTTCTCTTCTTTTGTGACATAGTGGTGGCAACAAGCGTAAACTGAGCACGGGTATTGCCTTAATCGGAGAGCCTTCAGTCGTCTTCCTGGATGAGCCATCCACTGGCATGGACCCTGTAGCTCGGCGCCTGCTCTGGGATACGGTGACTCGAGCCCGTGAATCTGGCAAGGCCATTGTTATCACCTCCCACAGGTGTGGAGCTTTCACTTTGATACATGTAGAGAAAGACCTAGGGGAACTGAAGGGGGTGGTAGGAAGAATATCTGGTCGAGGTAGGAGATGGTCTCAAATCCCAAGGGTGGAACACTTAGTGTCCACTTTGCTGGTCCTTGGTTCCTCTCTTCTCAAACTGAGGAGTTTGAAGTAAGTGTCTTCTAAGGCTTCCTTTCAGCCTTCTGTTCTGGTAATATAAACTGCACCAGGGACCAGGATGAGGCATGAGGATAGGACTGGGAACATGGATTGGTACAGATCTCCTGTGTGTTCATGGAACTCTTCATGTTAGGTAAAGAAGAAGAATTATAAGAAACTGATTCCACTGGCAGGGGAAAAGACATGTAGGGATGTGTGCTATGGGATGGCTTAACGGTGGGAGGAACTTCTACCAGATTTGGAGATCTGGGCAACGTTTCTTCCATTTTACGCTGTCTTCTCTGCCTCCACTGATTCCCCAGCCTTCACCTAAGGCCTGTATTACCAAGCCTGCCCTCTGTAGAGCCAGGAACCACAACCGTCACTCTCAGAAAGGATTCTCTAGTCCTTTGTCCCTTTAATCTCTTGACTTTCCAGCATGGAAGAATGTGATGCTTTGTGCACCCGATTGACCATGATGGTGAATGGACAGTTCAAGTGCTTGGGCAGCCCACAGCATCTCAAGAGCAAGTTTGGGAGTGGCTATACCCTCTTAGCCAAGGTTAAAAGCGACAGGCAGGAGGGGAAAATGGAGGCCCTGGAGTTGTTCAAGATTTTTATCAACCAGACTTTCCCAGGTAATGTAACCAAAAGCTTCCTTGTAGAACCCCTGGCCAGACATGGGATTCTCAGAAAGCAAGGGGGAGGGCACTGAGATTCCTACTAGTTTTGTTTCGGGCCATGTAGATTTTCCCAGATATAGTCTATATCTGGTGATTTCTTCAGGTATCTGCAAACTGATTCTTGAGGAGTCAAACTTATTTTGCACACCTACTTTCATCTCCTTAAGGAGTTAAAACTCACTGCTGTCAGCAGCTGAGCAGCCTTGGGAACAAAAATGAATGTGTTACAGAAATTTAATTGCTTAGGGTCTTCCAAAGCCAAAGAGAAAAAAGGGGGTGTTTAAATGCTCTGCTTTTTTATTAACTGCACTCTGGTCATGTGGATAATTGAATTGACTGAAGTTGATAACATAGGTTGAAAACAACACCTGATAAGAAAGCCTTAGCTCACTGTATCCCTCATGGGAACTGTCTTTTTCCCCTGGCAGGAAGCATCCTAAAGGATGAACACCAAGGAATGGTCCATTACCATCTGCCCAGTAAGGACCTCAGCTGGGCAAAGGTATGTATGGAACGGCTTCCCAGTGTTAGGTTATAGTGATGCTGCCCCCAGCAAGAGACACTGGCAAATGACCTGGTCTTTGGGAATCTGAAAAGGTGGTAAAGCTCAGTTCTCCTCCTTTCCTGAGCAGTTAGTTTGTTCTCTCTCTGAAACTTACCATGGCGACACCCATTGAGATTTGTTAGCCTGAATTCTCCCAGATGATCAGGTTCCTTTTAAATTAAAAGTACAGTTATGTGCTTAGCACTTACTTGACCCAAAAGCATTTATTTCCTAGGGACTCCTAAAGACAGTGTTTGGGTGGGGGAGAATTCCCATGTGTCTGGAGTTCCAGGGTTTAAGAAGTTGGGCCACCTTCTCCCAAAGCCCTTGGTTTTCCATTGTGGTGCTGGTGATGTGGTAAGACCTTCCTTGGCCTCTCTCGCCGGCTGGAGGCTTCAGCAGTGACTCTGTGTTTTCCCAAAGGTGTTTGGCATCTTGGAGAAGGCCAAAGAGAAGTACGGATTGGACGACTATTCCGTCAGCCAAGTCTCCCTGGAACAAGTCTTCATGAGCTTTGCCCATTTACAGTCTTCAGCGGAAGACGAACGATGAATGGGGGCACCCACCACGAAGTTGGTTTTCGGGGGTACTTATCACAGGGCTGTTACACAAGCACGTGATGACCTCCCACCACTCTTTATCCTGCACTTTTATGTTTAGTTGGTTTTTTATGTTATGGATATGACAACTCAGTATCCATAACAGACTTTAAATACTGATCTCAAACCAGAGATGATGAGCATGTTCTGGACAGAATAGGACCTTGCTCACGGTGAATTTACTTCTGAATGTAGTTGTTTAGGGCAACTCTGAGCCCTACACACTAAGCCAAAATCCACAGCAAAGAAGGCCTTTAAGCACTGTATTAAGGAGTAAAGAATTCAGGGAAGGAAAGAACAGTGCTAATCCTCACACTGGTCATTTGGCAGACCCCAAGATCATTTGCCTCTCTAGGAATCAGTGGCCACCAGCCTAAAGAAATTGATACATCATTGGAGTCTAGGAGTAAGGTGTGAAAACAGGGAATACTGCTTCATGTTCTCCAAAACGACCTGAAACTGTGACCCTGATTCCAATTAAATAAAATACAAATTTGGGCATACATGTACCACTTTTTCCAGGATGGTGGCCTCTGATTCTTGCTTTATGTCCCAGGTGAATTAGTTTACCGTTCACTTATTGCGTTGGGGGCCCATTTGTGGCAGGAGATGGTGCTTACCCTTCCGTGGTTTTTTCATCACCAGTCCCTGCATGCCCCCACAGTGTGTTCATGTGCACGTGTGTGATGCTGTTCCTGTGTCACATTAATCATGGTGAACAAAATATTTCAGTCTTTATAAATATAGCATACGATTGGAGATGCAGGGGGTGGTCAGAATCTTATGCTATAATGCCCACATCTTCAGGTCAGTGTTCAGTTCTGGGTGGTAACACTAAAGTGGGATGATAACCAACTAGAGTTTGTCGAGAGGGGGATTTGGAAAAAAGCAAATGAACATAGGCATGGTTTGAAAATTATATTTGCAGTCCCCTAAAGAACATTCTTGATAAACCCTGTTTACTTTTATTGTTATTTTCCTACAAAGGTGCTACTGCCTACCAGAGGCTTTGAGCCTTCAATGTAACACATGCGCCTTGAACTTATTAAAAAAAATACCTACAAGCCACAAAAAAACATTAAAAATGTGCATTTATTAAAAAAAAAAAAAAAAAGCATCGTGTTGTGCCTCTTTTGTGCCCCACTTGTCTTGTCCTGGATGTTTCTACAATATCCCATGTGTCTAGTCCCTATTTTATAAATGTGCACTAGTTGAAAAAAATGTTGAATCTAAAGATTGTAAGGATTGCTGTGGCCACTTGTTCCTTTTGTAGAGATTAAACTTACTCTTTTTACTCTTAAGGTAGACCAAGTCTAATGGGTAAAAAATACAAGGAAACCAGTTTCAGCTTAATGTAAGGTTAAACCTATTCCACAATGTAAGCTTCCCCAAAGTTATTTAAAGGCTGGTTGACTATCAGTAAGATTGCAATGAGAACTGTGGCCCTGGATGGAAAGTAGGATCTTTAAAATTTCCTTCCAACTCCAATTATAAGATTTAATCACTTTCATCTGTTACAAGTCATCAACATCCCTTTGGGGTTTAACTGAACAGAGCAATTGGCCCTATATAAACATCATGAAGTTCATCCCATCTTGAGGCTTTTCTATGACAGTAGCTGGTAGAGGAATGGCATTCCCCTTTTAGCACTTTTTACCCCAGTACCTTTGTTTATACTGTTCAACTGCAGAAGTAAAATGCAAATTCTTTCCCTCTCCAATCAAAAAGGCCATGAATGGTGAGAAATTTCTAAAATCTATCAAGGGAGGGAACCTCTAACAAGATAACCAATAGACAAGCTAATCTATTTCAGAGGGGAGGATTTAATCTACTTAAACTCAGACATTTTCCTTTTTCTGACCTTCACATTTATACATAATACCACCTGCACCCCTCCCATTCTTAGCCATCATGATCATGATTGGGTAAAACATAGTTCAGCGTTGTAGAATTGGGCGCAATCCAAGCTTTTAGCCCCTCTTAGGTTTTAAAAAAAAAAAAAAAAGTATCATTTTCTGTGCTTCAAAGTGGGACAAAAAACACTACAAATTTCATTCATGGATATTTAGTAAAAAGACAAACCTCAATCAATAATCTTGAGACTGTGCCCTCTTTGCTGCTTCTGCACTTTTTTCTTTAAGAACTATCACTCCTTTTAATTAATAATAAAGGAACCAGTCTGATAAGCCCTAGGCCAGGTGGGCAAAACTAAGGAGCAAACGCTACAAGAAACCTTTTGATGGAAGTTCAGCCAGGAGTAGAACACTGATGTAGCACTCTAGTTAACTGGTAACAGCTCTATTCTGTGAGAAAGAGGTTTGTCAGCTTCAAAGCACCATTCCAATGGCCTATGGCAAACAGACTCTTCTTAGCTTCCCTCTGTCTTCCTCCTGGCTTGATGCACCATGGGCTTAGGGACTGTGAATTTATTGACATAGGGACTCATGATTGAGAAAACCCTTGCTTGTCAAGGCAGTTCAGTGCTTTCTCTGCAACTTCAGAATCCTAGAGTATCATTTAGAGCCCTGACTTGCCCAGGATCATCACCAGTGTGTGTCAATAGGTAAGATCTGTACAGAGGTCTTCCTACATTCAAGGTAGCACTTTTCACTAGGCCCAGTTTCTTAAATTCTGGTTTGCAATCCTATCTGAGTTCTTGTGTTGAAGGTGGGGATCATCTTAATGATGACTATCAGTAAATGTTTGATAAATCTATTTTATATACTCTTATCAGGGTCATATAAAAATTTCTCAAGTGAAAAGGGGTCATGAGTAGAAAATGCTGAATCCCCACCCTCTATTCCACTGACTGACAAATTGGGCCCCTATCAGTTTGGTTTGTATGAGTCTGTTCCCAGGTGACATTTCCCTACAGGACTGAGCCACAGTATTGGGTGGGACTGCAAAAGTGAGAGAGCACCACAGACCTATTAGTGATCAAGTACAGTTAGGACACAGACGCAAAGTGAAGACAACGCACAACCGGACTGTGCTCACTTAACTATTTAATGACATAGATATGGTTTCCAGAGTTGAAAACCTGGGGAGACTACACTGTCTTTTTGTCTCCTAGTTTCTACTTTCATAATGACGATAAATGCATTACGACAGCAAAGCACTTCCTGAGTCTTACTGGACCCTATTCCTGTCTAGGCTGCTGGGCAGACTGTTTTATGTGCATAAAAGCCAGCTGTCTGCCCCTCTTCCAACCAAAAATAACAATCTCTTCAGGGAGGCAGAAGTCTAGAATGAGATCTTACTTACCCATTAAACTTGTCCAAGATAGAATATATTTATGTCACATGAAAACTGTCAATGCCTGATGGAAAAGCCTGACATTTCTTCCTTTCAATGATCCTTGCTGGTCTTAGTATCACATAGCTACTGTTCCCCAACCACCAACTATGTTCTTAATCCTGGCCCCACACTGTGCTCTAAGCCTTGGAATGTGCTTAGTAGTCACCAGAAAAACACATGAACCATCCCCTATCTTGAAGAAACACCCGAGTCCTTCACTCCTCTAGAACAGCATATGAAGATAAAAGAAACTCAAGAGTTTAAGCCCCAGGGAAGAAAAAAAGTCATAAAGGGTCATCTACTCCCAAATCCCAGGCTTATTTATAATGAAACCACCCCCACTCCCATCACCCTCCATAGACCCTGATGAAGCCAGGCAGAACTTGTTGGGGAAGGTGCTGACACAGGAAAAGGATGTGGGGGCTATATAGCTTGTGTGGTGCACAAAGACATAAGGGCTGGGGGAAGGAGGGAAGTGTTTCCTGCCCACACCCCACTTCAGTGAGGGCTGTCTTCAGCTGAGACAGTAGCAGGACACAAATTCCTTCTTCCTCAAAGCTAAAGGAATGCCACACCTATATAAGGGTATTGGGTCAAAGAAGTTCCATCTTAAATTGGTGGAAATTAGGTCCCTCGAGAATCCCAGGGTTCCCAAAATCCTGGCTTTCCCTGCTCCCAGGGCCCTGACTCCGGGCAGGCCCCTTGAGCTGCTGCAGAGTCCCCAGCACTTGCTGCTGCCAGCGCTGCTGCTGCTCCTGTTGCCGTTCTAGCCGGCTCTGCTGATTGGTCAGCACTTGGAGGACCTGCAAAACCTGCTCAACAGCCCCCTGCACTGCATCCAGCTTCTCAGCCAGGCCTTGAGCACTGGCCCAGGGCAGACGGGTCTGGGTGCTCATGTCCTGAACCTGTGGAAAGAAAAATTGGGTGTGAGGCTCCGGGATAAGAGGAATGAAGAGAGCTTGGACTCCAACCTTCCCACACTCCTAAGGCAACTGAAAGCAATTCCAAATGTGGGTATGTGGATATGTGGCCCCTGAGGTTTTCTAGTTCAACCCATATTTAAAACACAAATATCCACCATAACTTATGCAACGAGGAAGTATCCAACCTCTATTTTAAGACCTCTAAGAAAGGGGAATCTAATCACTCTTTAGGTAGCATCCACTTTTAGAGCTGGTTAGGAAGTCTTTTTTTCCCCCTTAGATTAAGTTACTTTCTGCCTAGCTTCTACTCTTTAGTCAGAATTGAAGCTCGTGAGGGGAATAAGGGGAGAAGAACTGTGTGGAAAAGAGGAGTCGATCCTTGTCTGGATGTTGGAGAATGGAAGTGTTACATAGAGAAAAAAGGGCAATTAATTAAGATTAAAAAAGTTTTGGCTTTCCCTAAAAAGAGAGGAAATAAATGCTTTAAAAAGAAAACTTGTCTCCCCCTCCACCCCCCCAAAAAAAAAAAATGAAAAAGAGCCCCAGAAGCAATTAGGGGAGAAATCACCCAGTAAGAATCAGAAAATAGCATTGTTGGTGAAGGTGCCTTCTATTGTCTGTCTTCGGACCTGTATCTAAGACATAAAAGAAACTTTCCCGAGTCTTCTCAAAATAAATGACTCTCCACTTGTGGTGAATAATAAAACCAAAAAATGATCTTCACAGAAGAAACCCCAAAAGTCTAATTTGGGTTAGATGATTAGTCTAATCAATCTATGATTAGTCTTGAGCAAGAAACTAAAAGATTACAGGGGCACTGGTTCTGTTTTCTTCGCTGTTATACAATTAAATACAAGGGATGCACAAAGAAAAATTAATTTGGGAAATTAACACTAGGAGGTGAAATCTGAGAATGGGATTTGGACTTCTGGACCATTATTTAAAATGTAAAGATGAACGATACTTGTCAGTTAAAGGCTTGTAAGAAAAATTGCCAAGTGTGAAAAATCTTATCAAAAAAGCTTTACTAAATGAGGGAGAAAAGTGCCTATGTATAACATCTTATATCTTAACTGCCTTAGCAGAATCAGGAATGAGAAATGATCAAGCTCTAAATTCAGGGAAAACTGCCTCTACCAATTAGAGCTTACCAAAAATGTCCCAAACTCCTAATGAAGCCATAAACAGTCAGACACAAATGAAAATGACTAAGTAACAAACATGGAATAGACTGCTTCACAGATTGGTGGACTTCACATACTTTGAAGGTTTTCCAGCAGAGGCTGAATGAATCTGTCTGTGCTGGTTATGTTATCTTGGAGAGGCCTATCATGTATGGGTTGGACTACAAGGATATCTCTTCCAATTCTCAAATTCTTTGTCTTCTTGGACCAAGCAACACAAACCAAATCTTTCCTTCACAAGTTAGCTCTCCAATAGCTGAGGGCAATCATCATTCCCTGTTCTAAGTAAACTTCCAAACTAACATCTTCAGTTCTTTCAACTTCTCCACAGCAACTTTCCCCTTGCCCAATATGCTCATGTGTCCTTTATCAAACTTTTCTCCCTACACTCTGCAACCCATCTTTTCCCTTTCATCTGCCAAACTTTTCAAGAAATTCATCCATGAAATATGTTTAAAATGATTGTACATGTATAACCTATTGACCTTTATATCTTGGGGAAGGGGGAGAAAGGGAGAAAATTTTGGAACTCAAATCTTGGAAAAAGGAATGTTAAAAACTATCTTTACATGTAATTGAAAAAATAAAATACTATTGAAAAGTTAAAAAAAAATAAAAAAGATTCTTCCATGTTTGTTGCTTCACCTACCTCTTTATCCCTTCCATTTCTTTATCTACTCACATGTGGGCTGGAGTCCTTAAGATTTGGAAGGCCAGGGCTGGGCCCAGGAGACTGTACTCCTACCAGGAGAGGGAGAGAAGAGGAGCTAGTGCCCCTCTGCATGCTCTGGATAGTGGCCTGTGGAGAAAGCAATCAGTGTCATCCTTGAGTCCCTTCTTGTTTTGAGATGGAAAAAAGACTGAGGGGGGAGAGGAGAATACAATACAACCCCTGACTAAAAGGGCGCATACCTGCTCTGTCAAAGCAGAAGATTTCCACATACTCCTCTCTTCCCTGCCTCCCCAGATGGGAGTAAGCCTTGGAGGCTAGCTGGAGGTTTAGGATTATATTGAAGGCTCTACTACCTTTTCTCATATAAATTTAGACTTAGAATGATCTTCTGGCAGGGGAAAAAGGGAGTGTCTATCTCTACCACCTTCTCTACCCATTTCACAGGCAAGGCAATTAAAGCCAGTTTATTTGTGCAAGGTTACGTAACGATTTCAACTCTATACAAATGAAGCTAAGGCACAAGTCACAGCCACTTTCCCCCCTTTTTGCCCTCCCATCAAATCAATATTCAGATGCCCTAGACCTATTCCTTACTTTCTTGTGGAGGAAGATGGCTCTGTCCACAATCTTCTTCTTGACAATGAGGGCAGAACTCCGCCCCCGACTCAATGGATGAGGGGAAGCCGGCTGGCTCCCTGGACCAGGAGCCCCTAGTCCAATACCAGCATCATCTGTAAGTAAAGCAAAAAGAGCAGCTACAGAGGCAAGTGGAGCCCAGTCTCCAGAATATAATGCCATGCTTTCTACTTTGGGAATCCAGTCTCCCAGAACTAACAGGCAGACTAAGTAAAGGAATAAACGAGTGTTTATTTCCCCAGAAAAAACAGGAGCTATTCTTCAAAGGTAAGTCAAGAATGGTTAGAACACTGCCTAGAAATCCATGAGCAACGGCAAAGCTGGGGAAATAACGACATAAAAAAAAAAAAAACTCCTGTCCTGCATAGTGATCCATGAAGGAAGTAAGATTAAGATTTGGGGGGGGGGGGGGGGGAACCCTATTAATACTGCTTGTCACTGATGTTGAATGACAGAAAGAACACCACAACATTCAAGTTTTTTCCCTGCCTTCCACCTACCCCAAGAAATCAGATTACAGGGAGCCCAGGGCAGCTTGAGAATCATAAGTTGTACCCTAGGATCACCTAATCCACTCTACTGGTTGGATAGATAAGAAAATTGAAGATCAAAGAGGGAAAGTGACCTGCCCAAAGGGGAACTCAGCAGAGTCAGTCCTCAAGCCTGGGTCTTGATCTCCAAACCAAAGTTCTACGTAACACTAGATGCCTTCCTGGAAGAGAGGACAGTGACTCAAGAACAGCTCTCTGCCAGAGGTCCAGGCAGAATAGAGGATGCCTGCTCAGCAGATTCCCAATATCAAAGGGCCACTGTTTTCTCCTGAACATTTATTGCCTTGTAACCTAAGCAGCGTCAGGCAAAAAAAACTTCCCTGACTTGTCATACCCACCCCACTATTACATACTAGGTAAGGGAGACAGCCTACACATAACACTGGGTGGAAGAGGAAGAAGGGGAAGATAATACCACAGTGACTTTTCCCAAAATATATAGCAGAGTTCTTAGAGTAATTTAATCTGAGAGAGAGGGCTCTCCACTTCCAGAAAATCAGAAGTCTAATGGACACACTCTCCTGCTAGGCACAGGATGGCCCTTACTGGACATAACCACTAAGACAGGACCATAAGGTCTGGGAAAGTTATTGTTAACAGATGTCTGGGGAGCCTCACCAGAACAAGAATCTTTGGGATGGGCTCCACCGTCCTGACACAGAGATGCCACGCTGATGATCTTAATGCCCTCTTTGCCATCCCAATTCTGATCCACTCCAGGCTCTCCCCGGGGGCCAACTGGCTGGCCTTCCAAGGACTCTTTTGATTCCACCTCACCCTCCTGCAACAAGTCCCAGAGCTGTTCATCCTCCCAACCAGCCCTACTGAGTGCCAGCCGACGGCTGTTTTGGTCCCTGGGAGGGAGAGGATGGTTGCTGCCAGGCAAGGGACTGGGCTCCACATTATTTCGCTTCAAAAAGAGATAAATAGCCTGGGGGGTCACACGGATATTGTCAAGCTCCAGAACCTTCTTGATTTTGCGAAAACTCAGCCCTGCTTTCCGAAGCTCCACAATTCTCTTCTTGGCATAGTCATCTAGGCGACCCATGACCCTGGCCTGGTGGAGCTTAAGTACATCCAGGGTCTCACTCCTGAGGAGTCCCTTGCCGTGGCTGATGATTTTCAGGCAGTGTGATGCAAGAGAGCAGCCCGTGTAGAGACATATGCATGCACACAGACAGACTTTGGAGATGCACAGAGGAAGTTTCCAGGGCAGAATTCATTAAGAGGGTCCCAATCTTCAAATTGGTCCTGCAAAGCAAACACAACTGGTTATCAGCCCCATCTTGGTTCAGATTCACTCTGTCTCCTTCCCCAAATGAAGACACAATAAATGCCTAAGTTAACTTTTCCCCCATCATCTTTGCCCCACATATCCAAATTTCCCAAACAAAACCAATTTGATTTACTCAAAAACAACCTCCCTCTTTATGTGCTTTTAATCCCATTCCCTCTCAATATCCCTAGAAGAATGCTTCCTCAAAAATGTTTGCCTCTAATCTCTTTGTATTCTCTTTGTATCTACTGATTATTTTCCTTCTGCCTTCAAATATGCCCAAGTCTGCCAGATCCTTTAAAAATCTTCATTGATCATACACTCAAGCTCTGGTCTATCTCTCCCAACTCTTTTTCAGCCAAACTCCTTTAAAAAAAAAAAATCTATATTCATCACCTCCCTATTTCCTCTCTTCAATTCTTTGCAATGTGGCTTCTGGCCTCATCACAACAAAAATTGTCACTGACTTTTTTTAAACATCTTCATTCCTTTTTGCCATTCCTGCTGCATCTGACACCACTATTATCCTTCCTGGTTTTCATGACCCTACTCTCTTCTGGGTTCCACATTGGCTCATTAAGCTCTTTTACCACTATGAATCTTTTTCTACTTATTCTCTTCTCATGACTCCATCAGCTTCCATGAGTTGATGATCCTGACGCATATAACTAACTCATCTATATATCCGGCCGTAGTCTCTCCCCTAAACTTTCATCCCACACCACACTGTTCATTAGACAATCCAAACTAGATATACCAGACACATCTCAAACTCAATGTGTTCAAAACAGAACTCATTTTTCCTCCAAAAAAAAAAAAAAACCTTTGAGCTTCCCCATATCCATGGAAAGCATAATCATTTTTCCAGTCTCCCAAATTTATAATCTAGCCTAAGTCTTGAGTTTCTAGTCTCTCCCATACAATCAATTTGCTCAGTCTGTTTGCTTCTATCTCCAAATCATCTTTCTTATTCATCCCCGTTCTGTTCACTCCAAGAATCACCTCTTGTCTAGGCTGTTAAAATAGTCTCCTACTCTCCTTTCCTCAAGGTTCTCCCCCTGGACAATCTGTCTTTCACACAGTTGCCAAAAGATTTGTTCCTTAACGGCAATATAACCATCACATTCCCTATGCACAAACCACATTGGTTCCCTATTGCCTCTATAATAAAATATTAACTCCTGTTGGCTTTTAAAGGAAGTCCCATTTTTTCTTTCCATGCTTGTTCTACATTATTCACTTGCAGGCACTCCAAGGCTCAGACAACTATCCTTCTTTATGTTCCTCACACAATAATTCATTTCTCATATCTATGCCTTTGCCCTCATAGAATCTCTCTCTTCAAGACACAATTGAAGCACTACTTTCTTATAAAGTTTCTCCTCCTAACTACTTTATATATTTTTTTAATGTTAATATACAAAATATTTTGTAGGGGGAAAAGAACATAAGCGTAACAAGAGTAGAGGTTGTTTCTTGTCTTACTTTTTAAAAAATGTGTATCCCTAGCTTAGCACAGTGCTTTACACCTAACATGTACTTAAATCTCGGGTGACAAGTTGATGTGTTTATCTGTGAACAGGTCGCATCTTAGCTAGCAAAAATGTTTGTGGAAAATAAATTTGCTTTTAAAAGGTACTTCCTGAGCCACCCTAGAAGCCACTAAAATTACAATGCCCAACCCTGGGCCCAATAGATCAGGAATTTGATTGAGACTTTATTTGTTAGAAAATGCTAATAGCATTTGCCCTATTTTAGCAGTGTAAACAACTGAAACCAGCACTAAATTAGCAAGATGATTAGTTAAAATAAGCAGCTACCACAAGGCCCAAACACTTCCTCTCCTCACCCCTCTCAGCACTTCACCAGCAGCAAAGGAGTACTCATGTGGTTGTATCAGGATGACACTCCCCTTCAGATTGTCCCCTCTATGAGTTCAGTTATTATCACTAGTCAGAACTCAATGCCCAAAAAATTGTCATAATGATTGTGAATAAAAGCCCAGCAAAAAGCTATGTCTCTGCTAGCAACCTAGTGTCTAAGTGGGCTATAGGAAGAGGCATTAATACAACCAAGAGGCCAAGCTATAGATGTCAACCCCCCAAGGTTATTGTGCATTAACTTTCTGACTCAAGCAACTAGCATAGCTAGCATACTTAGCTTTGAGTACTCTTCTAAAAGAAGTTCCCCCCTTTCCCCTTGTTAATTGGGGGTTCATTAGTAACTTCATCCTCCTTATGGCATCATAACAAAGCTATTCTCCTTGAATGTAAGACAGGTTTGAATTCATTACAGAGATTGCATTCTTGACTTCATGAACCTTATCAATATCACAGGATCTAGTGGAAACTACTGTCCCCATCCTGTCTTCCATTTCTCTTTTTTCCTCTTTTTTCATAAATAGCAAAATCTGAAGGAATAAAAACTGAGACAAAGACAGATATTCTATCACTTCATCATGAGGGAAGGGCAATCTGACTCCTTAAAAAGATCTGATAGTATTGCCTACAATCCCTACTAGTTAAGTAGCAGAAGAAATACAAAACTTAATTTATGGAGCCACAAGTAGGTACAATTACATGTGGC
This sequence comes from Antechinus flavipes, assembly GCF_016432865.1. Lineage (NCBI taxonomy): Eukaryota > Metazoa > Chordata > Mammalia > Dasyuromorphia > Dasyuridae > Antechinus > Antechinus flavipes. The sequence continues at coordinate 343,218,676 of NC_067398.1, read as the reverse complement.
CCCATACTGACTGACATCAAAGATAAATGTAACACACATGGCCTACCCAGAACAGTCTCTTTAGAAAAGGGCAAAAAAGTTAAAGTAATATATTTCATTTGTCTACTTAACCATGACTTCTTGGGCAATTTCCTTTCCAGTAGATTTTCTGGCCCAAGATCTATGCCCCACTATTTAAAACAACCAATTCTATGGTTACCTGCTGAAGCTTTTTTTTTTTTTTTAATGTGAAATTTAGCTGAGACCTCTAAAAATTTAACTGGTAATAATAAAAGAATTTCTGGCTCAGCTTTATTTACTCATAACAAACATTTTGATTTCCTACTATATTTATATTAATCAACTTACAAATTCACCAATTTTTGCCACTTGCTATTTTTGATATGTAAATCTTCCTCTCTACTTCCCTGTTATGCCACTTAAAAGTTTTTCTGTAAAATGTAAACTTCTACTTTTCCTTTCAACTACTGTAAAATTCCACTTAAAATTCCATGATGTAACTAAAGACTATCTAAGAATTTCTGAAAATTCTATTCTTTGCTCAGTGATTATTTAGATATCATGAGCCTATGTTTCATTTATGAATGCCACATCAACATCATTGCATTACACTATAAACTCCGTGAGGGCAAGAACTTACTTTTTTTGCCTTTTTTTTAAATTCTGTGTATTTATAAGATATTGCTTATATCTCTGTACTTATATGACTGGCATACAACAGGCACTTAATAAATGTTTTTTGGTCACCTTTTGAAACAGTGGGAAAAGAGATGGGTTTAGCGTCAGGGGCCAGGAAGATCTTGAATTTAGTCAGCTAAGATTATACCACTGTGTGACCACACCAGTCAGTCACTTTGTTTCTCTGTAAAATGAGAAGCTGGAAAGAATGTCTTTCAGCTCCAAACCTAGTGCGACTGGAAAGAATGGTGGGAACTAGTAAACAAATAAGTGGCCGATCAAACCTTCCCGTGGACCCAGTTCTCCAAACACCCTCCTCCCCGCCCTCCCCCCTTTCTGGTCTTCACTTTTTAGAAAGTACTGTCGCACTGACGCCCAGGAGCAGCACTTTCTCGTAATTAAATAGGGTGCGGGGTGGGAGCTCGGGGGCCTCTTCCAGAGCCCCTTCCCGCCCTCCAGAGGAGTTCTGCACACGGGCTTGTCACTCACCCTAAATTCGATCGAGACCTGCGCCTGCGGACCTGGGAAGCGCAGGAGAGTTAGAGGCGGTCTCACACGAGGCCTCAGCGGCGGCCTCCCGCTTGAAGTTCCCGGGGCGTCCGGATCTTCGAATTCGTCCGAGTCGGAGTCGGAGTAGCTCTGAGCTGGAACTGGTTCACTTTGCCGAGCCCTCCGCCCAGTGGTCAGCGGTCTCTTCTTCCTGGTGGCCGCCGCCGATGTCGAAGCAGACGCCGAAGTGGACGCAGCTGAAGTCGATGTCGATGCCGATGCCGCCGCGCCGACACTTACGCGAGCCCGACTCGGGGGGCAGCAGAGCCGACGCCGACGTCGGCGCCGCCTCTCTACCCCCGCAGCGGCTCCCCGCGGGGAGAGCGCGCTCGAGCTCGGGCCCGCGCCCGCGTCCCCGTCCTCGCCCCCGCAGCCCTGTGCGCGTGCCAGCGAACCCGCTGAGGATGCCGGGAAGGATACGGCCTTAACCCTCTCGGAGTCGGGGCGCGTGAGGCTCATTCCCCACCAGAATCTCTCTCTCTTTCTTCTTTTCCTTGTCCCACCTTTCCGTGTGGGCGTCAGAAGAAGCCCTCGAAGCGGCTTCGGAGAAAGCGAAACGTCGCAGCCCCGTCTTAACGACAAAATCGTTCGAATCCGTAGAGGACCTCAGAAAGAATCGTACACAATCAGCTGCGACACTTAGGCCCACCTTAATCGGCTCTGAACGAGCAGAAGAAGGAAAGGTAAGGCCCAGACGCGAGCTCGACCTGCAAGCGAACTGATCGCGAGCTCTCGACTCGCCGAATGGGCCCTTTAACTAGCACGTAAGACGTAGCCAATTGCGTCAATACCCTGCGCAGCGTTCTGTCTTCCCGCCCTTACGCGCAGCGTCATTTCTGGTCGCCGGAGAGTGCGGGAGGAGGAACGGGCAGTGGAGGCGCTGGACTTAAGAAGATGTAAGTGTGGAGAAGAATCCGGCCCCATCCGGGGCTCTGTCCGCCCCGCGCTTGCCTGGGGCCGGCCGCCATCCCCTGGAAGGTGGATGGCGGACATGGACCAGCGCCTCACGGGCGGAAGGAGTCCCGGATGGACCCGACGGGATCGTGGTTTGAGAAAGAAAGCGGGCCCCGGCCTGGCCCTAGGGGGAGGAGCCAAAGGACGGAGGGAGGGGGCCCGAAGCTGGAGGGAAGGAAGCCGGGGATGCCGGGGCGGGGTGGCGGCCTGGCTGGAGGTCGTGGGGGACGCGGGGAGGGGGCGAGAGGCCCGAGACCGGGCAAGCCCATTAGCGAGAGGTCAGCAGTAATGCCGGAGAAGGAAGGGCCGGAGCAAACGGGTAATGTCGGGGGGGGGGCGGGGAGCTTGCCCCACCGAACCTGGCTCTTTCCCAGAGCTTTTTGTGATTATTTCACGTGAAAATTGAGCTAGCTTAAGCTTCAAAATTTAAAGAAAAATTAAAAATGAGCGTCTCTGAAGGCTTAGACTTTGAGAGGACAAACTGTAAGGTAGCCCTTTTAGGGAAGACGGAAGTAACTGAGAGCTTAGGTTTGAAAGATTTTTTTTATGTAACAGGAGCCTCCTATATCCTTTCATTTTGGCACCTGAATATAAGCCCCTGTTGAGATAAAATTTACCTAATTGTTTGTTAGGTGGGTGATCACTATCTGCATAGAAGACTGGTCAGTCTAGTTTACTCAGAGTCCACAGTCTCAAAGACGTCCGAGGCATTTTATTGCTGGCATTTGTGTGTGGGTTCTTCTAGAAACTGTCCAAGTTGAGGACGGATTTGCATTTAAAAGACTCTCAAAGGGAGAAATGCCCATTTCCTAATTTGATGCGAATGGAAAGAAACCTGTTTACTCTTGTCATGTCCTCACACCTTACAGTTTGTCCTGCCAGCTGTTAAATTGTTAAAACGGGATCCTCGATTCAGATATCCTCCTGCCTTTTTCTCTCTAATCATATATCCAGAGCTGCTTGGCTCCGACTGCAAAGGTCAAGGGTTCTTCTCTACACTTTGGTGCAGTCTTCTGCTTTTGCCAGTCATTCCAGGGATGGCAAGTATAAAAATGGGCCCTGGACTAAAATAGTGTTTTGTTTCCCAGATAGAATACCCAATATATACAAGTGCCAGGTGTAGTCAATGTACTAGCCCCAACTCAGATCTGGGCTTCCAATTTTAAGAAGTGGAGGTTGGAACAGGTGTATCAGTTTTATGTAAATAAGCTCAATTACTGAATCTCACATAAAACATGTGATACCTGATTGTAAGAATTTTAAGATTCCTTAGTGAAGAGCACTTGGCCTAGAGCTGTCCTCAAAGCCAGGAAGAACTGCCTTCAAGCTCTGTATCTTGACTGACAGATGCTGACTTTCTCATCCTGGGCAAGTCATTTCTCTCTCAAGCGTTCTAGACAACTCTTTAAAATTAGAAATTTCAAAGAAGATGCCAGCCTGCATCTTCCTCATCTGGTAGTTCTCTATGGAATAAAGTCATAGCATCTTAAAATAATATTTTTTAATCTTTGTTAAAAGAGAAGGCTCCTTGGGAGTCTGGGGAAGGGATATGTTCAGATAGTAAATTAAAAACAGAAAGTATCCATTCACATATTTAAAGGGAAGAAAGGTAAGAAGATAGATATTTTAAGGGATAATTGTATTAGCTTTTAATGTAAACAGAAACTTTAAAGCTTTCATTAGGTTGATATTAAATGCTTTAATATCAATATTTCTTAACCCTGAAGTGGTAGTAGTCTGTTATAACAGGATTTTCTATGTTTAAATTACGGCAATAAACTTAGCAAGAATCGAACCAAGAATAGGTCTCCTGTAATCTAGAGAGCCCTGGTGGTTTGTGCTCTTGTCTTCTATGTGATGACTAAATTGTATTCCAAAGGCGCGGGGGGAGGGGGAGGTAAAGAAGCTTTTCACCTTCCCTTGGTGAAATGGAGCTTGCCACCTATGAAGGATATCTTCCTTTTCCTCTCACTCCCCTTCCTCCAAGTCTGCTTTGATAAGAAAATACCAGGGTAAGGTGAAAACTCCTTTAGAGTCAAGAGAAAGCCTGTGTGAGATGGAATTATCCCTGTGATTAGCTTCTTCCTCAGCCTGTTTGTTCTGCAGCATTCTGCTAGAACATTCAATGTATGTGGTGTTAAATCCATGGTCTTTCTTTCACCTCTTTACCCTATCTCCACACTGCTGAATTTTTTTTTTTTTACTGCAAAATAGATTTGTTGCCTTTGATTCTTTTTAAATCCTTTTATCTTGTTATTAGGCTGCTCTATGGAGTAAATTCGATTAGGGATCGGTTCTCAGAATCAAGGAGTTAGAAGTGAGAGCTCAGATAAGTGAGTACTTATCCAGTACTGCTTTGAACCACCTCAGAAGGGGAGAATGGATTTATCAGGAATGAAAAAGAAGAGCTTGCTAGGAGTCAAAGAAAATAATAAAAAGTCCAGCACTCGGTAATCCTTCTGTCAGCTTTTTCTAGTGCTAATTTTGGGATAGCCATTGCTAGGGATCCCTCAGGAAGGGCAAAAGTTGGAATTGTTTGCTTGTTCTTAGTGAAAGCTTCCATAAACAAGTGGTCGTTTTGCCCTGTAATTAACTGGGATCCCTGCAAGCTTTTGGATGCCCTGTCTTTTAAGCTGTGGCATATTGTTTCAGGCTGTGGTTGGAAGTGGCATAATTCTCACAGACTTTTCCCCCTCTCTAGGGCTCCCTCTCCCACCAAACGTAAAGATAGAACAGATGACAAGTCAAAGGATCGGTCTAAAGATAAAGGGGCCACTAAAGAATCAAGTGAAAAGGACCGTGGAAGAGACAAAGCTCGTAAGAGGCGCAGTGCCTCCAGTGGTAGCAGCACCTCCAGGTGGGGATTATTTTTTGTTTTGTGTTGAGTTTGTTTTTTGTTTTAAGGATTTCTGTTTATTTTATTTATTTACATGAGCTGGGGAGAACTGAATGCAGATATAGTCTGATTACAGGGGTGATTTCTAGTTGGCAGCCTCTTCATATGACAGATAAACAGTGTTCTGGTGGCCTGTTGTCTCTTGGAAAAACTTTTAAAGATAGGCTTTTTGACTGTAGGGAGTTAGTAGAGTTAGGGCTAATTCTCTTCCATGTTAGTGTGGCAAGGTGTGTGATTCTCAGGCTTATTTGTTTTGATGAACATTGCTATTAATCAGTCTGTAATATAAATTCTATTTTTAGACCTGTTCAATTTGTATATATGGCGGGAGAATTAAGTATAGTTCTCATTCTCCATACCATTGACTAAGTACTAACCTTTAGATTTCTTCTCTTTGGAACATGTGGTTGATTTCCTGTTATTGCTCAGGAGTTTGGCCTCACCTTAAATGTTTCTTCTTAAATTTCTTCATCAATCAAACAAATAGAGACATTGTGGGTATTAGAAGTAATATTATTCCCTAAAGAGTAGTAAAATAAACTGTGGACTTCTCTCTTTAAGAGCATTATCATTGAGCCTAAGATCTTCTAATTGCAGTTTGAAAATTATTCTTTTCCCGTTTCTACTCAGCCTGTGGCCTTTTTACTCCTCTCCACCTCATTACTCAGCAGGTCTCGATCCAGTTCCACCTCCAGCTCTGGCTCTAGTACTAGCACTGGCTCTAGCAGTGGTTCCAGCTCTTCTTCTGCATCTAGCCGGTCTGGAAGTTCTAGCACCTCCCGAAGTTCCAGTTCCAGCAGTTCCTCTGGATCTCCAAGTCCCTCTAGAAGAAGGCATGACAATAGGAGGCGGTCCCGTTCCAAGTGAGTGTTAGCCTAAATCTCTCCTGTCTCTTCTATTATACTCTGTAGCCAGTTGGTGGGTGATGTGGTGATTGGTAAGCTGAGAAAAGTTACCAATTTTTTTTCTTCTATTTTTTAAAATTTGAGTGTGGGTGATATATATATATATGTTTTTTTTTTTACCCTAGAGTCAGAATATTTGACATAATATTAACTATTATTTGGCAGCCTGATAGGCTAGAAAGTGATCAGATTTTTAAAAATCAATCATTCATTTATTAAGTATCCACTATAACCCAGGCACTGTGCTACACACTGGGGATACAAAAAGACAAAACAATCCTAAGAGTAATTGCCTTCCATGATCTAAATAAAGAAAAAAAGTCTTTTAAGGACTTTTTACATTCAGTAAAATTGTGCAGTCTCTTTGGGATTACCAGAAATTGCATGTTATTATCTAGTGGAAAAGGCTTCTTTTGAAAACATTATTTGTATCCTAGTACACTATAAGAAATGAAGCGAAGGGGAAGTTTTTAGATTGTTTATGGGACAACTAACATGGGAATGTTTTGCATAATTTTTCATTGTATAATTGTCACATTGTTTGCCTTCTTGATGGGTAGCGGAGGAGTTGGAGGAAGAGAATTTGGAACTAAGTGTTTTTTAAAAGAATATTAAGAATAAATAAGGAAAAAAATAAAACACTAATTGTAAACTAAAGTGGAACCATGTCACCATGTGCTTTGAAATTCTGCATCATCTTAAAGATATAGGGAAATTGTAATTATTGTGTGATATAATTGAGAGGTTGATGGAATGTCTGGTATTTTTTGAATCAGATCAAAACCACCTAAAAGGGATGAAAAAGAACGGAAGAGACGAAGTCCTTCACCCAAACCCACCAAAGTACATATTGGAAGGCTTACTAGAAATGTGACGAAGGTAAGAAATTTAGCCTTGGGAGCAGTCATTGAGACACCATTTACTTGTATGTGTCCTACTTTCAGGGAGTTGCTTGGTCCTAGGAGTTAAAAACTAATTAATTTTAGTTGTGCTAGCCAATTCTACATATGACATAAGAAAGTAATAGATATTATGCAATATAATACCAATTTCAAAACACTGTTCTAGGAAAAAACCTTGAATTTAGAATGCACCAACCTGGGTTTCAGACCCCAATTCTACTTTTGTGTGACTGACACTGTTTTCTTACCTTTAAAATGAGTTGAGTTAAACATCTGACCTATCTTATTAAGTACCCACTTCGGATTCTTGTCCCTCTGCAATGTTTATATTAAAGTTAGTATTTCCTGGATATTTCCAGTGGTGAGTCACGGGACAACTTTTGGATTTAGAAATAGGGGGAGAAGTTGCTCTCAGTGAAGTAAACCATGATTGATTAGTTTCACATGTGATAGATTGTTAAGTGATTCAAGACTTTTTTTAATTATTATTATTATTTTGCCCAAGGTTATTTTATTTTATTTATTCTTTAAATAACTTTTTATTGACAGAACCCATGCCAGGGTAATTTTTTACAGCATTATCCCTTGCATTCACTTCTGTTACAATGTTTCCCCTCCCCCAGATGGCAAGTAGTCCTTTACATGTTGAATAGGTTACAGTATATCCTAGATAAAATATATGTGTGCAAAACTGAACAGTTTCTTTTTGCACAGGGAGAATTGGATTCAGAAGGTATAAACCTGGGAAGAAAAACAAAAATGCAAGCAGTTTATATTCATTTTCCAGTGTTCTTTCTTTAGGTGTAGCTGCTTCTGTCCATCCTTGATCAATTGAAACTAAATTAGCTCTCTTTATCAAAGAGATCCACTTCCATCAGAATACATCCTCATACAGTATCATTGTTGAGGTATATAATGATCTCCTGGTTCTGCTCATTTCACTTAGCATCAGTTCATGTAAGTCTTGTCAGTCCTCTTTGTATTCATCCTGCTGGTCATTCCTTACAGAACAATAATATTCCATAACGTTCATATACCACAATTTACTCAACCATTCTCCAATTGATGGGCATCCTTTCATTTTCCAGCTTCTAGCCACTACAAACAGGGCTGCCACAAACATTTTGGCACATATAGGTCCCTTTCCCTTCTTTAGTATCTCTTTGGGGTATAAGTCCAGTAGAAACACTGCTGGATCAGAGGGTATGCAGTTTGATAACTTTTTGAGCATAGTTCCAAATTACTCTCCAGAATGGCTGGATGTGTTCACAATTCCACCAATAATGTATCAGTGTCCCTGTTTTCCCACATCCCCTCCAACATTCCTCATTATCTTTCCCTGTAACTCTAGCCAATCTGACAGGTGTGTAGTGGTATCTCAGAGTTGTCTTAATTTGCATTTCTCTGATTAATAATGATTTGGAACATATTTTCATATGTCTATAAATAGTTTCAATTTCTTCATCTGAGAATTCTCTGTTCATATCCTTTGACTATCAATTGGAGAATGGTTTGATTTCTTATAAATTAGAGTCAATTCTCTATATATTTTGGAAATGAGTCCTTTATCAGAACCTTGACTGTAAACATGTGTTTTCCCAGTTTATTGTTTCTAATCTTGTCTGCATTTGTTTTGTTTGTACAAAAACTTTTCAATTTGATATAATCAAAATTTTCTATTTTGTGGTCAGTAGTGATCTCTAGTTCTTCTTTGGTCATAAATTCCTCCCTCTTCCACAGGTCTGAGAGGTAAACTATCCTATGCTCTTCCAATTTATTTATAATCTCATTCTTTAGATTCAGGACATTCTTGATTCAGAAGCTAAGGATTTCCAAACTAATGAACTTTTTGAACTATTAATAGACCTTATAATCTTTTTTAAGTAGGACTTTTGTTTTATTTTCATTTCCAGCCTTTCTCCTCTTCTTCCAAAAGTCCTATTTGGAGTATGGTTTTTTCAATTAAATTAATTTATTTTAGAATGTTTACAAATAGACCCTTTATTGGGCTTCTCTTAAATATAAACAACAGTCAGAAAAATTTAGATTAATCCCCTTGGTAATCATTGAACTATAAACATAGAACCAAAGAGATGTGAATAACTTCTACCCCAAAAGTCCTTAACTTTTTTAAAAAACAAGTTATTGGACAATGTGTTAAAACCCTATTTTTAATGCCATCCTTAATGAAACATTCTAAATAGATATGAAAACTTAATATTAAAAATCATACTGTACTGTCAAAAATAAGAAGAGAAAGAAAACATCCCTCTCCCAGTTGTGGGTAAGAGATACATTCTTAACAAGAGAGAAATAATAATCACAAAAGGCAAAATAGATACATTTGGTTACATGAAACAAAAGCTTCTACACAGACAATATTAATGAACCTAGGATAAAAAAGGATCGGGTGAGGAAGGAAATCTGTATCAAATTTCTTTGCGTAAAAATTTGGTATCTTAAGATAGAAAAACAAAACTATGTAAGACTAATAGCCACCATCCAAGAGATAAATAACCAAAGGATATGAAGTTTTCAAAAGAAAAACTGCACAGTATTCACAACCACATTTTTTTTTTTAAAGATTCTTGGTCTCTAATAGAGAAATGAAAATCAATATAACTCTTGTTTCACCTCACCTCCTGCATATTGGTAAAAATGATAAAAATGGCAATAGATAGTGACTAAAATGTCGGTACCCTTATGACTAGAGATTTCATTACTAATTGTAGATGTCAAGGAAGCCTTTGATAAGAAAGTTCCCATATATCAAATACTTGTAGCAATGTTTTTTGTGATAGCTAAGAATTGGAAACAAAGTAGAAGCCCAACAGGGAGTTGGCTAAACAAATTGTTGTTTGTAAATGCAATGATTATTACTGTGCTATAAGAAAAGAAATATGATGAGCACAGAAAAGTATGGAAAGATGGATATGAGCTGAGCAGAGCCAAGAAAACAATATATACAAAAACAATGTAAACAGAAAAAACATCACCACACTAAAAAATAAAAAATGACTCACAAAATTAGAACAGTCAAATGGGACTTGAATGAAGAACTTTGAAAGGACAGCCCCAATTTGCCCCTTCTTGGAAGTAGTAAATCCACAAGTGTTACACACTGCGTGTCTTCCGACTTTTCAGTGTATCATTCAGTTACAGTGATTATTTTTTTCCTCTTTAAAAAAAGCTGTTATACAGTGTGACTCTCTAGGAGAGAGATGGAGGATAACTATGGTGATAGAAATTAATAAAAACTTAAGACTTTAAGAAAAAATTCTATCCACACTTGTAATTTTACAAATGAGAAAACTGAGCATCAGAGGTTAAAGCACTTGCCTGAGTAAATGGCAGAACTGAGATTTGAATCTAGAACTTCTTTTCCAATCCATCATGCTGCCCTTTGGCATGTCACCCAACATGTCACCAACATAACAGTCATGAGATTTTAAACCTGGTAAATTGCTCCTCCTTCCAGGGACCTACTCCCTTGTTTGAAGGATGGAATTTAGTTATCTCCATGTCAGTTATAAAAGTATGACTGGGATCTGTTCTAGACTTTTGCTTTTAAGAATTATAACACTTTCAAACCCCTGGTAAGATGCCAGGTGATTACCCTATAGGTAGGAAACATTCACATGAGAATTTGATGGGAATTGCAGAAAGCATCTGTACTGCCTTTGTAATAGTTATTTATGTATGTATCTCCTTGTATTTCTATGTGATATCTCCTAGGATCACATCATGGAAATATTTTCCACTTATGGGAAAATTAAAATGATTGATATGCCTGTAGAAAGAATGCATCCTCATTTATCTAAAGGCTATGCATATGTGGAGTTTGAAAATCCAGATGAAGCTGAGAAGGCATTGAAGCACATGGATGGAGGTAAGTCTTTAGGCTAGAGAATAGGCCTTTAATTTGCTTCTAGCTTCTCATTTTTGCCTCTCTGGCAAAGGTCATAATAAAACTGCCTCCTCTGTCACCTCTTTACTCCAGACTTCTCACTTCAGAAAGCTCTAATGGTCCTGCTTTCACAGCACTACCATCTTACCTTTTCTTGTATTTACTGATAGCTAGCAATAATTTAGTCTCTTAAAGTTTCTAAAGTGCCTCTAATAGTATTTTGTTCTCACAGTCCTAGGAGCAAGGTAATATTTTATTTAAAAGGGAGCTAAGACAGGCAGAGATTCAGTGATGCTTCTGCCCAATCATGTAGCTAGTATTTGGGGTCAGATTTAAACTTGAATCTTTCCTGATACCTGGTCTGCTGCCCTGATTCAGCCCCAAGTTACTTATGAGCAAGTTGATCCAACTGCCCCCCCTTGGCTCTTCCTCCAGCTCTCCCCTTGAATTAGTCTTGTATATTGTATTCTGAATAGTCTGCGCCCTCCATTTCTCTTCATACTTTCTGGTGTTCTGTTCAACATGGTCCAGTTGGCATCCCCTTTACCTGCCCTACCTGGGTATACATAGTCCATTGCTCTTAGCCTTTACTCTCCCCTTCATTCCCCTTACTTAGAATCATTTAGTCAACCTGTGTACACGAGGTAAAATTGGTTTTGTAATCCTTCCTATCTAACCTATGGATTGCAGTTTGTCATAAAACAGGGATCATATGTGACCTTGTTTGTCCACCTCTCCTCATCCTTTCCAGATCCTTATTGTTCAGGGTTTGCGGAAGGCACCTAAAATGGCTGGAGGAAACCTGGGAAACACTAACCTCCAAACAAGATTATACTGTCCACTCAGGTCTGGTTATTTTTCCACATGAAACGACTTGTACACTGAGAAGGAAGACTTCCTTCCAGAACTTGGAGTACAGCCAAATACATCTTGGCTACTTTTGTTAAATAAAATGAACTATTTTGTTCAGCTAGAAATAAGAATGTCAAGTTGTGGGGTAATGCTAATATCCAGTGCAGTTTCTGGAGTATAGGCCCAGAGGATAAAGCAATGTCTTTATTATTAAGAGGCTATGTTCTAACAATACATCTTATTGACAGGAATCTAATCTAAAAATATAAATATTTTAGAAGTCATATGGGAGGCATAGGGATTTATTTTAGAACCAAGAAGGTACATAGGAAAGGAGACAGGGCTACCGTACAAGATGGGGAGGTGCATGAAGCATTTTTTGTCCAAGGCCTTATGTAGCCCAGCAATATAGAAAGTTATTTAGTCCAGTTCCTTTATTTTACACTTGAAACAAGGTCCAAGGAATAGGAATATCTTCTAGGTTCTTTTTCTTTCTAGTAAACCATACTGACTGTCTTCTTTGACACTTCATTCTGGACATACAAAAGCATGCCTTCTTTATTGTGGTGAAGAACCACCACAGGGAAACTGAAAAAGGGAGAGAGGAAGAGGAGAAAGCTACTGATTTTATCCTCTGCGTCTGGTTTAGGAATTTTTGCCTCTTGTGTCCTCTGAATCTAAGCCCTGGTCTTATATTAATTAAATTGTGAAAAAAAAATTTAAAATTTTCTTTTTTTGTTAGAGTATCATCACCTTGATCTAAGAATTTGTCTGGAAAGGATTTTTAACTGAGGTTTCTTTGTATTTTATTTCAGTCTTGATGCTCACGTGTGGATTTTCTCCTTAGCTACAATAAATCATAACAGTACTTTAGCGTTGGATAGTATTTATAAATTAAAATCCAAAGTAGTTCAAAGCCATGCCCCATTTGTTCAAGTAAAATAGGTGATGATATCATAGTAGCTACTATGATATTTCTGTCATTCTTGAGCTATTCCTTTAAATATATCCTATGCTAGTTATATATTGTCATTGGGCTGGCAGATGGAGATCCAGTGAGGTCTCTAATCTGGATGTAAGCAAAAATTGGGGTAGTGGTGATTGTTGTTGCCACCTGAAGCCTCTAGATCCACTGGTCTAGGATTTAATCCAAAACAAGGATTGAAAGGCAGAGATTGGTTAATTATTTCAGTCTGTCCAAGTCTCTGTGACCTGTCTTTGGCTCATTTTAAAGATGAGGAAATTGAGGTAAACCAGGTCAAATGATTTGCCCAGGGTTACACAGCTAGTAAACATCTGAAGCTGGATTCAAACTCACTTTTTCCTAACTGCAGGCTTAGTGTGGTATTCATTGAGCTACCTAGCTGCCCTAACAGCAGAGAAGGATCTCTGTAACTTGTCTTTTGTTTCATTGTCTGATGTAGTATGGATCTTTTCTTAACAGGACAAATTGATGGTCAGGAGATAACAGCCACTGCAGTACTGGCCCCCTGGCCCAGGCCCCCACCCAGACGATTTAGCCCACCCAGAAGGATGTTGCCACCACCCCCAATGTGGCGTAGATCACCGCCACGAATGAGGAGAAGGTAAACATTTTCATGAATCTGTGGTCTTTATTGTTTTAGCCTGTCTTCATGACATGATTTTTAGATTCTTAACTAAATTGATTGTCCTTTTCTGGATGCTCTAAGGATCCGCAATAGATTTCTTAAAAATATGTTATCCATAAGTGCATGTAATACTACAAATGTGACCTAACAAAGGCAGGTTTAGGCTGCTTTGTTGTGATAGCTAAGAATTGGAAACAAAGTAGATTCTTTGTTATGGGGGGGAGGAGGGGATGTACTTAGTACTAAGAATCTTGCTTAACAGGTCCTATCTTTGGGACTCAGTACTTGCTAGGAAAGAATTCAAAGGTTTAAGCGCAAGATTTTGGTTTTTAAAAGAATGGTTGTTCCTCACAAAACAAAAATTAATAGGGACAGCTATTCGAAGATAAAAGGGAAGAAGTAAATAAAGGATAAGAGAAAAGTAGTAGAGTCAGAGCCAACCTTTGTGTATCTTCAGAAAGATCTGGCCTTCACTGTGTTGATAGTGATGAAGTCAACAGCCAAAAACTGGAGTTTTTTGTTTGATTTGCCCAGTAACACTTCCTATGTAGTAAAACACAAACATTGTGATCCCTTAGTACACACACGCGCGCGCACTTTTTACCTGTTGACTTCTTTTGTACCTTGGAAAAGAATAAAATGCAATTTCTTCCAGAGATTCTCCTCTTCTGCCCCCTTCCCTCCCTCTCCCCCCCAAGTGAGATAATTGGAGTTAAGTGACTTCCCCAGAGTTACTTGGCTAGTATTAAATGTCTGAAGCCAGATTTGAATCCAGGGTCCTCCTCATTCCAGGGCTGATACTCTATCTACTATGCCATCTTGATGCCCCATTGTCTGGAGACTCTTAAAAAAGAAAAAAATATTTTCCTCATTGGCTCAATCTTAAGAGCTAAGAGTTAAAGTCCCATGTAAGAAGCCATATAGAAGTTTTACATCCTTGAACACTCTTTTTCAGTTTGGTCTAATGCAGTTTTCTCCTTCCAATAGGTCCCGATCTCCTAGGCGCAGATCTCCTGTCCGCCGACGATCACGCTCCCCAGGCCGCCGGCGCCACCGCAGCCGCTCTAGCTCCAATTCTTCCCGATAAAGCAGGGCAGCTATTCTCACTTGTAACTTAAATTTGATTCAATACAAACAATATTGGAGCATTTGTACTGAGGGTAGGGGAGAGAAAAAATGGGAACCAAGGACTGACTAGCAAAGGTTTAATGCATTGGATGTCTCCCTGTCCTTGAAAGCTTCTAGACAACAAATTTAATTCATTTCTCAGGCTGATTTTGGCTCACAGGAATATTGAAGATTCAGATCTAAATACTTTTTTTCTGGCCCAAACAGAAAGCTCAGCTGTTAACTTCTGAGAAAATCAGGAAAACAGCAGAGCCAGATCAAGCAAAGAAAAGATCAAGATGCTCAAGCCCTGTCCACCCCAAAGTGGCAGTGTTGTGTGTGTGTGTGTTTTTCCCCCCTTCTCCCTAAGTAAATTTTTGACAAATATGAAGACTTGATGCTTGCTTTTTGGCCAGGCTGATTTCCACTTTATCTCCTGCTAAAGCAAGACCAACAGTCAGTCTGCTGCTTTGAATTTTTTTTTCTCCTGATTTTGAAGTCCAGAAGACCCTGGGAAAAATAGATTTTTTCATTTTACTCCTTACTCATTGCTGTAAGTGGTTCTTTACACACACCAGTGACCACCTCTCTCAAAAATTGGTAAACAGATTATAGGCCAGCCCTTGGGTGCTGCCTCATCAAGGAGCCAGCCCTTTGAGGCTGTGGCCTCTTGAAAAACTAGCAGGTTAATTTTGCAAAATGTAAATTGCATTCTTGGCTTTTATTGTACAGTCGATACTAGAAAATTTCTGTGTTGAGTTTTGTATCTTTGTAGTATTTTAGATAATGTTGTGTTTGTACTTTTGTTGTGTAGAATGGAAGAAAATCGTATTGAATAAACCTCAAGGGTTGAAATATGATGGTTTCATTGATTCTTTACAGGCCTCTTGGGTCACTTTTTTGTTGGGATCTATTCTAAAATTCTAAAATAAACCCACAGAAGGATCATAGTCATAGTATACTTGATGTGCTGGTACATCTTTCAGTCAGAAATTTTAAAAATAAAGATCTCAGAGCAGCTTTTGTAGCAAGAGCTCAGAATTCTCTGTAGCTCCAGGTTAGAATTTTTATTCTTTGTTTTTGACAAAGTGAAACAGGCTTTTGTGTTGCTTTTGCCTCCCCTTAAATGGACCCAACTTTATTCCAAAATGGCCTCAAACAGTAATTGAGTGGTGCCCCAGGGAAAATCACTGGATTTGAAATTGGAGGCTATATTTCTTCCAATCAGAAATCCTCTGGTTCAATCATTTGTTCAGGATAGATGAATAAAAAATATGAATGGATGGACTGGGCTCATAAAATAAGGCCAATAAATTTTGAGTTTAAATTATGAACCTAGCCAGAAACTCTTAAGACATCTTTTGAGGTTTCCATAATCAAAATTTACATTTCTTTGGGCAGATAACCAGTAAATAAAGGTATGAGACTTATATGAACATGGAAGGGAAAGGAAAAAAAGAAAAGAGCTGTGGTTGCTTAACTGGCCAGTTCCAATTAGATTCCCAGTGTGGGACAGCTTCTACTGCTCACAGAAGAAGGAGGTGATGTCAGGATGTGCAAGTGAATTGGATTTAAATGAGGGAGACCTGTGCTGGGCCTGGAGTCAGGAAGATCTGACTTCAGACACTGATGTAAAAACTAAGAATACAAAGAAAGGCAAAACAGCTCCTAACCTCAGATAGCTCACACTCTAATGAGACAAGATAACTTGTAAACTGTAAGATATATACAGAGTAGATGGGAAAGCATCAGTGGTAGGAAGACAGGAAAAGGCCTACAGAAAGTGAAATTGGAGCTGAAAACCAATAGGTAAGAAGGAAGAATTTTTCTAGTATGTGGGGAAAAACATTGAAAAGGCACAAAGAATAGTAAATCAGCCAGTATAGCTGGATTGTAGACTCCAGCTTCCAAGTAGGGAAGGAAGTATAAAAAGTATACAAGAGAAAGGAATCGGGCTGCGAGGGTTAGCCAAACAGGATTGTAGACTTTATCCTATCGGGAATGAGGAACCATGGGAGTTTATTGAGTTAATCGCTAGGAGTGATGTGGTCAGAAGATGTATTAGGAAAATTACTTTGGCAGCTGAATCGAGGTGAATGGGAGTGAGAAGCTTGAGGCTGGGAGATCAACAAAAAAAGGTTCTTGAAATAATTAAGTTAAAGGACAAGAGCCTGAACCAGTATGGTGGCTGCAGAGAGGAAGGACAGTTACAAGAGACATGAAGGTAGAAACCACCTTAGCAACAGATTGGATATGTGAAGTGAGAGGAATCAAGGCCGACACTTTTCTGGGTCCTGGTATATAAAATTGGGTAACTTCTAAATTCCTTTAACTCTAAATCTGATCCTTGGAAAAAGGAAAAATCAACAATTTATAAAGCACTGTGTGAGGTAGCTAATGCAAGCAGCAGCATTTTATTAAGAAACAGGCTTAGAAAGGTTTCCCTGACTTGTTCTAATTTGCATAGTTAAATTAGGGGACTTGGGGGCTTGAAACCTGTTCTGGTGATTCCAGTACTCTATATTATATTACTCAGGCTGATCATCTCCCACCTGCTGTGTTGAACCTTTCCTCTATAGGAGCCGAGTTTATTTGTCCTTGGTGCCTTAATATATTATATTATTTAACTAGTATATTCCAAGACCAATTCACTAACTGCCACAGTTCCCCCCTTAATAAAAACATTATCTTCAAATTGATCATCTCATTCTATTCAGTTTGTCACATGTATCAGCAAGGTTACTCTTTGCAGACAGACTTAGAAAATAATTTTGTGACATTTCCTAGCTGTGTGACCCTGGGCAAGTCACTTAACTCCAATTGCCTCAGCCCAAAAAAAAAAAAATTGTGTTTATATGGTACATTTTTCAAAAGCTCTTTTGAGTCGCTAAAATGTACATAACCTTTGACTCAGCTTAACATAACAGTCCTTTGCACTCTAGATGATTTCACACTGGCAAATTGTATTGCTTTGACTAGCACTAGGTGTTTATTGAGGGAGTTCCCCCTGTTTTTCAGGGACTTGAGAGGCAGAAGCAGTTAATCCATCACATCTCTTGACATGCTAACTGTTCCTGTTTCTTGTAAAAGTGAACCTAGCCAGGTACTACCATGCTACCTCTTGAGTCTGTACCCCGCTGTGAGATCATGAACTTGGAGAGTATTACCATAGGACATAGGAGCACCTGCATTGTCCATACATGAACCTGCAATGAAAAGTGCTAATCAAGACAAGAATGAGCTTATGTCATGGATCAGCCCACTTATATAAATTACTACCGTTATCCCTCCACGTTACTACTTCTCAGAAGGGGGACTGAGGGAGGAAGGCATCCGCAAGTGTTTTCCTCACTCTGAAATTAATTAAACTACTTTAATCCCTGACACACCAGTCTCTGGTCAATTCTATTCAGCTCCAGCCATTCTTAGGTTAAAGGCTGGATTCCATCCAGTTGCCACTCCCCACAGTTTTTTTTATTCCAGTTTTTTTTTTTTATTCAACCAGTCTTAAATTTTGCATGCTGTCCTCTGCATATACGTTTATCCTTAGTTCTTTTTTCCAAATATATGCAAAGATAATTTTCAACATTGACCTTTGCAAAATCTTATATTCCAAATTTTTCTTCCTCTTCTCCCCAAGAGAGCAAGCAATCTGTTATAGATTAAAAATGTATGATTCTCTCAAGCCATTCTCCAATTGATAAATGGTCAAAGGATATGCAGACAATTTCAGATGATGAAATTGAAACTATTACCACTCACATGAAAGAGTGTTCCAAATCACTATTGATCAGAGAAATGCAAATTAAGACAACTCTGAGATATCACTACACACCTGTCAGATTGGCTAGAGTGACAGGGAAAGATAATGATGAATGTTGGAGGGGATGCGGGAAAACGGGGACACTGATGCATTGTTGGTGGAGTTGTGAACGAATCCAACCATTCTGGAGAGCAATCTGGAATTATGCCCAAAAAGTTATCAAACTGTGCATACCCTTTGATCCAGCAGTGTTTCTATTGGGCTTATACCCCAAAGAGATACCAAAAAAGGGAAAGGGACCTGTATGTGCCAAAATGTTTGTAGCAGCCCTGTTTGTAGTGGCTAGAAACTGGAAAATGAATGGATGCCCATCAATTGGAGAATGGCTGGGTAAATTGTGGTATATGAATGTTATAGAATATTATTGCTCTGTAAGGAATGACCAACAGGATGAATACAGAGAGGCTTGGAGAGACCTACATGGAATGATGCTGAGTGAGATGAGCAGAACCAGGAGATCATTATACACTTCAACAACGATATTGTATGAGGATGTATTCTGATGGAAGTGGATTTCTATGACAAAGAGACCTAACTGAGTTTCAATGGATAAATGATGGACAGAAACAGCTACACCCAAAGAAGGAACACTGGGAAACGAATGTGAACTATTTGCATTTTTTATTTTTTTCCCAAGTTATTTTTACCTTCTGAATCCAATTCTCCCTGTGCAACAGGAGAACTGTTCAGTTCTGCAAATATGTATTGTATCTAGGATATACTGCAACATATTTAACATATATAGGACTGCTTGCCATCTGGGGGGGGGGGGGGTGGAGGGAGGAAGGGGAAAAATTGAAACATAAGCGAGTGCAAGGGATAATGTTGTAAAAAATTACCCTGGCATGGATTCTGTCAATTCAAAGTTATTATTAAATAAAATAAAATTAAAATAAAAAAAATTTAGGTAAAAAAAAATGTATGATTCTCCTAAACATTTCCATATTCATCATGCTGTGCAAGAAAAAATAAAATCAAAAGGGAAAAAAACCACAAAGAAGAAAAAAGAAAAAAAGCAACACCAAAGGTGAAAATACTATGTACTTTGATCCACATTCAGTCTGCAGAATTCTCTCTGGATGCAGATGGTACTTTCTTTCCATCACAAATCTATTGAAATTGCCTTAAATCACTACATTGTTGAAAAGAGCCAAGTCTATCACAGTTGGTCATCATATAATCTTGTTACTGTGTAAAATGTTCTCTTGATTCTGCTCAGTTCACTCAGCATCAGTTCATGTTAAGTCTTCCCAAGCTTTTCTGAAATCAGCTTATTCATCATTTCTTATAGAACAATAATATTCTATAACATTCATATACCATAACTTATTCAGGCATTCCCCAAATGATAGGCATCCACTCCATTTCCCTACAAATATTTTTGCACATTTGGGTTCTTTTCCTTCTTTTGTAATCTCTTTGTGATGTAGACCCAGTAGAGACACTGCTGGATCAAAGGGTATGCACAATTTGATAGCTTTTTGGGCAGAGTTACATATTGCTCTCCAGAATGGCTGGATCATTTTACAACTCCACCAACAATACATTAGTGTCCCAGTTTTCCCTACATCCCTCCAACATTTATCATCTTTTCCTGTCAGCCAATCTGAGAAGTATGAAGTGGTACCTCAGATTTGTCTCAATTTGCATTTCTCTAATGAATAGTGATTTGGAGCATTTTTTTCATATGACTAGAAATGGCTTTAATTTTTTCATCTGTAAATGATTCTCCTAAACATTTCCATATTCATCATGCTTCTCTGCAAATAACTTAAATAAAGTGGCAACATACAGATTTGTCATATATATTTTCCAATCTTAAAATAATGTATTGTTCCATGTTTGGTTTTAACTGTTGGTTCTGGGCCAGCAAACAGATTAGTCAGGAAATAAGATGATCTGGTACTCCCATCTCTTTGAGGACTTGCAACATTTTATTAGGATCCATACTGTCAAAGGCTTTAGTGTAGTCAACAAGGCAGAAATAGATGTTTTGTTTTGTTTTTTCTAGAACTCTTTTGTTTTCTCCATAATCTATCATATGTTGATAATTTGGTCTCTAGTTCCTTTGCCCCTTTGAAAACCAGTTTGCTCGGATGAATACAGAGATGAATGGAGAGACCGACATGGACTGATGCTAAGTGAGATGAGCAGAACCAAGAGATCATTATACACTTCGACAACAATATTGTATGAGGATGTATTCTGATGGAAGTGGATTTCTATGACAAAGAGACCTAACTGAGTTTCAATGGATAAATGATGGACAGAAACAGCTACACCCAAAGAAGGAACACTGGGAAATAAATGTGAACTATTTGCATTTTTGATTTTCTTCCCGAGTTATTTTTACCTTCTGAATCCAATTCTCCCTGTGCAACAGGAGAACTGTTCGGTTCTGCAAATATGTATTGTATCTAGGATATACTGCAACATATTTAACATATATAGGACTGCTTGCCATCTTGGGGGGGGGGTGGAGGGAGGGAGGGGAAAAAAAACGAAACATAAGCAAGTGTAAGGGATAATGTTGTAAAAAAATTATCCTAGCATGGATTCTGTCAATACAAAGTTATTATTAAATAAAATAAAATTAAAAAAAAAAGAAAAAGAAAACCAGTTTGCTCTTCTGGAAATTCTCAATTCACATACTGCTCAAGTCTAGCTTAAGGAATCTTAAGCATAACTTTGTTGATATGTGAAATGAGCACAATTGTTCAGTAATTTGAACCTTCTTTAGCATTGCCCTTCTTTAGGATTAATTGATCTTTCCAGTCCACTGGACTATATATTCCAAATTTTCTGGCATAGTGAATGCTTTTGTTCTCAAAGAGGACCAATGTCATCAAAGGATGCAGTTTTGACTTGTGCATGGATTGGACTTAAGGGAGGAAAAGCTGTGCAAAATTGTCAGTCATATTGACTGAAGCACTGTAATGTTATCTTTTAGAGTTTAAGTAGCTCAACTGAAATTCTGTCTCCTCCACTTTTCTTGAAGACATTATTGATAAGATTGCTTTAACTCTTCAGATCTGAGTCCAACACCTAATCTTACAACTAAGAGGGAAATCCAATGAGTTCTATTCAAGCTTGAATGAAAACAGATCCTTTTTTTTAAGATAGCCTAAGGCTAGAAATGATCTGGTATAGAGATATTTTCCCTGTCCAAGAGTAATATAATGATGGGTTGACGTCAGTTACTTATTGGAAGAGCATATATTTGAGATTCTGCCATGATTGTGTGCCATAACCTTCCTTTGATTAATAATCTGCTGGCCTTATTTCTAAAATAATTTAAAAATCCAGAAATTCTATCTCTAAAATGTTTTTAAATGTCACAATATCTTTAATTTTTGAAGAAATCTGTCTTTCCCATTCTATTTTCTTCTTTTTCTTTGCATTGCTCATTTCAGAAAATCTTATTTCTCCTTTTTATTCTCTGGAATTGTCCATTCAAGTGGGTATATCCATTTTCCCTTTCCTTTTCCCTTTCTTTCTTTTCTCAGCTATTTGTAAAGCCTTATCAGATCGCCATTTTGCTTTCTTGCTTTTTTTTTTCTTTAGGAAAAAAATTTTTGGCTGCCTTTTGTATAATTTTGTGAATCTCTGACCATGGTTTTTCAGACACTCTATCTACCAGATCAAATTCTTTAAATCTATTAATTACCTCTACTTCATATTCATAAGGGATGTTATTTAGATAGTGGAGTGTTTTGCCATTTCCTTCTCCAAACTGCCCATCATAGTTTCATTCCCATTCATGGGAAGACTTCCATTCACAGATTAGAAGTGAAAACTTCAGATTCAAATACTTGGAGTGAGTGGAGGTAGGCTTTATTATGTTTCTTGCAAGAAGCATGTGATATACATTTAAGAGAGCACACATGCAGTTTACAGAAGCCAGAAGTAGCCATAATTTTCTTTAATCCAACCCTAACTCTAACTCCTCCTCCTCAGGGTTTCCATTAGAGGAAGATCCTTCCTAAATATAACATTTCATGATACTCCCTCTACATACACTCTTTGATCTGTTTCCATGTTCCCCCCTCCCTTTGCCACATCATCACATGTTAAAAAATGGTGGATGTCTCCTCCATAAGGAAGAAATTAATATACATCAGGGTTATTAAGCATGCTTAATTAAAATTTAGCTTGCCCTGGGCATAAACTCAAGTCACTTGCATTCAACCAGCACCTACTTCTGCTGACAAGACATTCTTTAATTCTCTTCAGCCAGGATGTACTGACCCTAAAGCTTATATCACATTCTTTCCTACCAACAGAAAGAAAGGCTGTGAGACTGAAACTTTTCAGCTGTGGAAACAAAACCTTCCAATTTTATTTCTCACAACTAGTTATGCAAGTTCTTCCATCACCAGGCAGTGATCTAGGAAGGGATAATATTTATTTATATATAACATGTATAATATTTGTATATATGATATATGTATATTCGTGTACATGTGTATATATGTATTAAAAATATGCTTGTATGGGAAGTTCAACTTTGTTATATGTTATATATAAGATACATTTTAATATATTATACATTTCATATAAAACATTTATATATTATAAATACTATATTGTATTATAATATCTATATACATTGAACACATAGTTCATTTTTATATCATGTATGATATGCCTTTATATGTAAAAAATGTGTGCACAGATTACATTTGTGTGAATATATATGCATATATGCAAATCACTGGGGCAGCTATAGATGGTAATGATATATATAGGACTAGGCTTGAAGTCAGGAAGACTCATCTTCCTAAATTCAAATCTGGTCTCTGTATGACAATTGTTTGCCTCATTTTTTTCATCTATAAAATGACCTGAAGGAAATAGCAAACCATTCCAGTGTCTTTGCCAAGAAAACCCCAAATTGGATCACAGAGGACTGGCACAAGACTCAACAACAATAAATAAAAATTGACGCAGCTAGGTAACTCAAAGGATAAAGTACAGTGCTGACTTTGAAATCAAGAAGGCAACTCACTTAAATGTCCTTTCCTAGGGTCTCAGGGAAAGTGCATTTAACGTTAGGACACCATAGACAATAATAAGGATAAGAAGTACTTAGGTTTTACAAAAACATTTTAAATATTAACTTATGCGATCCTCCCATGACAAATGTAATCGTCTGCCAGACGCAAAATTTAAGCCAAGAAATTAAGGACAGTGTCTGAGGCTGGATGGGAGGTAACTCAGGTTTTCTCAACTCCCGAGTCCCAGGTAGTACCACCATGAAAAATGCTTCATTGTTAAATGTATCAACAGCCAAAAGGCAAAACATAAATATGTCTAGAGCCTAGACTGGGGCCTAGGGATTTACAAAGATTAGATAGGACGCTCTCTTATGAGTGGGCAGTCTACAATCTAGCAGGGGTTAACGACAGCCATGTTGCATCTGCATCATCTGTAGCCCGGATTACAGCAGTTGGGCGCGGTCCGCCCAGCGCCAGGCCCCGGCGGAAAAGCGGGGCTTACAGCAGGAAGCCCGGGAGGTCGGCCCATCTGACCGCGGGAGCCCGCACGCCCTCCCCCAAGAGCGGCTCCGGCGCAGACTGGGGACGCGCGTGCTCATCAATCAGCATTAGGGAAAAAGGCTCCGCGTGGGGATGGGACTTGGAGGGAACCTCCCTACTCCTCCCCCGGGGATGAGGGAGGTGGGGGGATTGACCTTTGCCCGCATCCCTGGGGCCTGGCGAGGAGCCAGCGCGCGCGAAGGATGGTTTGGCGGGAAGAGTTGCGAGGGAGCTGAACGCCCCACGGGCTGCGGGAAGGGGAGCAGCGGAAGGGGTCCTCTCGGAGGATTCCCGGGGGCAGGAGTGGGCGCCCCGGTCCCTGGTAGCGAGTAGTTGGGAAGGGGAGGCCAGAGCTGATAGAGATGGGGCGTATCCGCGATCGTTAAGCCCCGCCCCGCATCTATGGGGTGCCCGGAGGCGGGGTGGAAGCGTGTCCGGGCCTGAATCCGGCCTTGCCCCGCCTCCTCCCACCCTCGTCCTACCCTTTTCCCTGGGCTAGGGCTCAGGCCCCCTGTCTGGCCAAAGATGGCGCTGAGGACAGTATCGGCATTAAAGAGGGGCCTCGGCGGCTCGGGCCTGGGGCTCCTTCGCTCAGGTCAGATTTCCTCCGCCACCGACCTCCCAGCAGGGGGCCGTGCGGAGTGGGGCGGGGAGGGCTCGGGCGGGGCGCGGCGGGGGAGCCTCCTGGACCCGACCTCGGCTGGAAGAACAGCTGGCCAACCTGTCCTGTTGGGCCGACCTGGAAATCTATCTCCCTACCCTGTTCGACCGATCGCAAATGCTTGGGACGGGCAGGTAGTGGACTGGCAGGGTCTGGTTTATGTTTCCGGGGAGGCTTATGGGACCCCCTCCTTGCCAGATGTTCGTTCCCCACTCTCCCCCACCCTGCCCCGTGCTCTCCTCGATTATATATCTAGTTATCTCCTTCCCTACCAAAAAACCTTAGGAGACAGTGTCAATCGTAATAATAAAAGAGGAAATGGAGTTTTGTCCGTCCTGTAAATAAAAAGTTTTTTGTTTTTTTTTCCTTTGAGTGCCCTGGACCTTTGAATAAGTCATAAAAATGTCAATCACCTTCAAAGGTCAGTAGTCCGGGGCTTAACCTCATAAGAAGGATGTAATGCACCAAGTTCTTTCAGGGAAGGAGAATTCTGTTCTTCCCCAGGTGGAGACCAAACTCTCTTAGTAGATATGCTAACCCTGCAGAAAAGGTAATAGAGAAAATGTGCTTCTATATTTACAGGAAACTTTCTTCCCTGTGCTGCTCAACATAGACTGGAAAAAATGCCGAGTTACATAGACTACCCCGCAACAGCAAGAAGGTCATTTAGTAACCATCGAATTATAGTGGATAT
Organism: Antechinus flavipes; assembly: GCF_016432865.1. Taxonomy (NCBI): domain Eukaryota; kingdom Metazoa; phylum Chordata; class Mammalia; order Dasyuromorphia; family Dasyuridae; genus Antechinus; species Antechinus flavipes. The sequence continues at coordinate 343,193,601 of NC_067398.1, read as the reverse complement.
GGATCAAATTCTTGGTAATGCCATTAGGAACTTTGTTCTCCTAAATTACTTCTCTGTACAGAGTTGGATTTGTTTCTTTTTTACTTTCCCCTTAGGCTTCCCTTTCAAAGGTGTTACTTTTCTGTCATGCAATTTTTTTTTTTCACTATGTCTTTCACCATGGTTCATGATATTCAAAGAAAAGATTAATGTCTTATTAACAAACAGTCCACTAGTTTCTGGCCCAATTTTCTTACACTATTTAAGTTGGAAAGGACTTTTGTGATTATCTAGTCCAATCTCTTAGTTTTTTGCAATTGAGGAAAATGAGATCCAGAGAGGTCAAATAATTTATCCAAGATAACTTATGAATAATTAAAGCTTTGTGACAAAATCCACCTCTCCATCAAAATCTTCTACTTCTTTTTTACCCTACACTATTTTTTAAATTTAGTCTTTCATGTAAATGTAGATTTATTTGCAAAGATAGTTTTTCTGCTACAAATTGATGTCAGATTTCCTTTTTTATTGAAAATTTTTGAGTTGTCCGAAATCTTCATTCTGTCCCTTTTAATCTTCCCCCTCACCTTATTGAGAAAGAAAAATTAAGTTATTGCTGTAAACAACTCTAATTAAGCAAAACAAATCCCCATGTTGCCATTCCTCCCAAAAAAGTCTTATTCTCCACAAAATGCTTCACTTCTCAGGAAATGGATAGCATATTTGATCATGATTCCTTCTGGAATCTGATCTGTGTTGCTAAGCTGTTTGTACGTTGTATGAATAGTATAAAATGTTCTTGTATAAATAATTCTGGTTCTATTCTTTTTACTTAGTTTTAGTTCATACAAGTCTTACCAAGTTTCTCAGAAACCATCCCCTTTTACATGTCTTTTAGCATAATAATATTTCTTCAATTTATATACCACAATTTGTTCAGTCATTTCCCACCTGATGGGTAACCCCCTCAGTTTTCAATTCTGTGACATCAAAAAAAAACAAACAAAAAACTGAACTTTTTATGTCTCGACTCTGCAATATTTTTTGCTATGATTACATTTTTTCAATTTGTTTATTATTTCTTGTTGTTTCATAAAGTTATTAATCTTTTTTCATTATAATATTCATGGTAGTTCTTGATCCTCTTGTGCCAAATTAATCTTCCCAATTCTTTATTCCATAATTCTCATTTCTTTTCCATTTTTTCTTTAAATGCTCTTATTTAATTCTTACTTTATTTTATTTTATTTTTTTTGCTGAGGCAGTTGGGTTTAAGTGACTTGCCCAGGATCCCACAGCTTGGAAGTCTGAGGTCAAATTTGAATTCAGGTCCTCCTGACTTCAGGGCTGGTACTCTATCCACTGCGCCACCTAGCTGCCCATAATTCTTACTTTATCTCTGAAGAATTGTAGTGTGCAGAAATTTATGTGCTTATAAATGCTTTGAAGTCATTCTCTTCTTGGTTTTGTGTCTTGGAGTGTCCCTATCACACTAATAGTTTGCTCATTATTCCAATCTAGTTCCTTACTTTAGACTTTGTTATTTCTTTAGTCTTTGCAGATTTTTAAAAATTTTTAATAGTGTTATATTTTTTCCAATTACGTATGATAGTTTTCAACATTCACTTTTATAAGATTTTGAGTTCCATTTTTTCTATCTCTCCTTGCCTTCCCCAAGACAGCAAGCAATCAGATATAGGTTATACATGTACAAACATTTTAAATCTATTCCCACATTAGTTATGTCATGAAAGAAGAATCTGAATGAAAGAAAAAAAATGAAAATAGTGTGCTTTAATCTGTATTCAGACTCAGTAGTTCTTTTTCTGGATATGGTTAGCATTTTCCATCATGGATCTTTTGGAATTGTCCTTTATCATTTCATTGCTGAAGAGAGCTAAATCTACAAAGTTCATTATTGCATAGTGCTGTTATTACTGTGAACAATGTTAGCTGGTTCTGCTCACGTAACTTAGCATCATCAGTTCATGTAGAGACTTTTACATTATGATCATTCCCTGCACACCTTTGGTCAGAATGTCTGGGCCGGTCCTATTGCTGCTTTCATGGCCTGTTGGTTGCTGTGTTATTCCAAGATCTCAGGGGCAGCTTAGGCTGAGAACCTGAAAGCTTTCAGTATATTCAATATGATCAAAATCTCATCACTGCCCCCTTTGTCTGAGCTCTGAAAAGTTCCTGACCTGAGTTTTGAGTATGAGCAACAGATCTGTGGGCTTGTTGCATTTGAAGTTTCAAAAGACAAATGCTAGACTCAGTCAGCTGAAAAGTGCTAGATTCCTGTCCTGGCTTTTTCCTTGTAGATTTTAGACTGAGCTAGAAGCTGCTACTTGCTCAGTATACAGTTCATGACTTCACCTCAACCTGGAACTATACTTAGGCCCCATTATGAGTCAATTGGATTTTTGACCCAGAATTGGGTGAGCAGAGCTGCCAGTTGACACACTTATTCCTATGCTCTATACAAATTTAGGTCCTTCTCTGTTGGATCTGAGACTTCTTCTGGCTTCTAACTTTTACTCAACCATGTGCATTATTGGCTGGACCTCCAGTGTGATGATCTCTTTCTGTCTTTCGGGAAAAACAATTCTGTGATTTTTTTTCTTGTATTTTTTTATAAGAATTTTGTCTGATATATTTTCTAAATCTTTTGGGAAAATTTATGGGGAAGAATGCTTTATTTCTTCTTGCTACTCCACCATCTTGGTTCAACATCAGGTCAAACTTCTCTACATATTTCAATAGTATTTTTGAATCTTCTTGCTCAAATTAGTTTGTTGGATACTTTGTAATATCACATCCCTGTTTTAAGAAACTTACAGTGTAAAGAGGATAAAAGAATCTAATTAGCAAGTTTTTAGTAAGTACATTCTGCATATGCAGCCTTATTGGAGTCTTCATGGGAAGGGACACATAATGGAACCACTCTTTTCTCTCTTAGTCCTCAAAAAAAAATATTAATCAAGCAACAGGTATTTATTGAGCACCTACTATTTGCCAGGCCATATAAGCACAAAGAATGAAACAATTACTATTCATAGGAGCTTATATTTTAATGAGGGAGTTGACAAGTACTGAACATGTTAAAAAATCATATACAATGTAAATGTAAAGTGAATCAATACATATGTATACAAAATAGTTAAATGCAAGGTGGTTTGGGAGGATTTGGAAAGTCTTTTAGGTATAAAGGTGGGCTCCTTGAGGGAGAAGTGACTTCCATGTCAGTTCATCATGTCATGATCACCAACTGAATACAGGCTATTTCACTTTTCTCTCTTGCCCTGTTTGTATCTGTTCCTGACTAAACACAAATGTTGGTTTAGAGGCCATCTGAAATAAACATGAAGCATGTTTGCTTTTCTATCTCTCTCTCTCTCTCTCTCTAAAAGAGAGGTGAAAGGTGAAGAGGAGAAAGTTCTGTGATTAGAAATAGGAGAGACCTGGATTTAAATTTTGTCACAGGCAAAAAATGAATTGTCTGACTAGGCAAATCTTTTCATCTCCCTGAACCTTAATTTTTTTTCCCCCCTGAGGCAATTGGGGTTAAATGACTTGCCCAGGGTCACCCAGCTAGGAAGTGTTAAGCACTTGAGACCAGATTTGAACTCAGGTCCTTCCGACTTGAGGGCTGGTGCTTTACCTGGTACCACCCAACTGCCCCTGAGCCTTAATTTTTATCTATAAAATGAATAAATGAATGGAAAAGTACTTACGTACTTAATATATATTAAACACTGGCCTCAGTATTGTGGCTATAAGACCCTCCCCTCTCCAAAGGAGCTCATATTCTAATTTGAGTGGAGAATTTCAGAAAAGGAGTGGATTTAGGGGTAAAAGTTAATGAATTCTCTTTTGGACATGCTGAGTTGGAGAGCCCAAGAAATACCTACTTGGAGCTATATAATTGGCAGTTGAAGATTTAGGACTAGAGCTCAGTAAAGAAACTAGGGCTAGATAATATAGAGATCAGAAAGTCATCTGCCAGAAATCACAGTGGAACTGATGGGAACTATTGAGCTTACTATAAGGGAGCATACAGAAAAAAGCACCAGATTAGAGCTTTAGAGACTTACACAGAGTTAGAAGGTCTTATATTAGTTAAGAACAGCAGAGGAAGTAAGTACCAGGAAGAGTAATCATTCCAGTAGGAGTTGAACCAAGAGAAAAAAAGTGATAAATTGCTGAGATGTCAAGATCAATGAGGATTTAGAGAAGGCTGTCAGTTTTGGCAAATTAAAAATCATTAGTTACTTTAGCCAGAGGTGTCTAAATAAAGTGACTACATTAAAAGTAATCATGCAAAGATAAGTTGCAATCTGCACCAGTGGAGAGAGTGCCCAGTTCTTTAATCACTAAATCAAAGAACTATAGAAGTATTGAAATTAAATATATATTTTCTTTAAAGCAAACAAATAAACTAATTCTTAAATATATCCTAATGCTTTTTCAGTGTAGTATAGTGAAAAGTACGTGAAAGTTAAGAAACTAGAGACTTATCTCCTATTTGTTTGACCTTGGGCAGCCAATCTGTCATTCAACCTGAATCCCAGTTTCCCCATTTATAAAATAGTTTTTGCTGGAAAAAAAAAAAAAAAAAAGAAGAGATAGAATGTTTAGATCACTTTGTGAATTGTAAAGCACAATATATTTTAGCTATTTTTAGTATCTGTTAGTATAGTTTTCTTGATGAGTTTCTTTGAAGAGGAATATAAATATATTAAGAACGTACATTAGGTCTTTTTTTCCCTGTAAAGTTACTTAAGTTCATAATTTTAAAATTTCTAATTTTTGAAGTTGAACATTTTTTTTTAATCCTAAATTGTTCTGCAATATAGGCTAAGACCACATATATGCTTTCAAACAAAATCCAAGGATCTTAAACAGTATTTATTTTGAGCCTCCTAATTAAGCAGATAGCCTTACTTTTTATCAGTAAGAAATAAAATCAGATACTGCAACTTTATCATAGACAGGGGAACAGAACTTACCCAAAAGGATATTCTGCCCCATTTCCTCATTTTACATATGTGGAAGTAAGGCCCAGAGTAGTTAGGTGACCTCTCTAAAAGTTCTACAACTAGCAAATAGAAAGGTCAGCATTGGAATCCAGATGCATTGATTCTTACCCAAGTAAGCCTGCCACTTTACCAGCCTCCTCAGCTCTTTTGCTGCTGAGGATCTGTTTTGATCCTTTGATTCCTTAAAGCTTAGAGTGCATATGGAACTGATCAGTTTTAGATAGACTTGTTTTTTATGAAGGCAACAAAGGACTAATCTGTAAAGCAAAACACATTAAAAAAAATGTCCACTAGAATTATACATACAAAAACATCTTAATGTTTTTAATTATACATATATACACACAAACACACATATTCTATTGGATATCTTCTAAAGCTTGATTGGCTCAACAAGTATGAAAAATAAATAACACTGGTGATATTTTCTTAGGGGTATACTAGTAAATATTTTACAACCAGTTCTCCAAGGGAACTCCTAGTAAAATATTCTTTAGCATTGGGATGATTATGGAGCTCTTCAGTAAGCTTTCTCCTTAAATCAGTGCTAGTGCTATTCTCTCCAGAACACTTTGGAATCCCTAGAGAAGATATAATTGTTTAGTTGGTAGGTAAAAGAGGAACAGTATGACATTGTATGAAGAGCACTGGGCTTGAAATAAAAAGACTTGGATTCAAATCTTGACCCAGCTATTCTTTTTTTGTGAGCTTGAGCAAGTCACAGAAACTTTTTTGGATTGAAACTGTTAGGATTTTTAGTCTTTGATCAGTGAACTTGTTTTTTAAAATATTTTGATAGGGGCAGCTAGGTGATGCAGTGTGAATAGAGCACCAGCCCTGAAGTCAGGAGGACCTGAGTTCAAATCTGCCCTCAGACACTTAACATTTCCTAGCTATGTGACCCTGGGCAAGTCACTTAACCCCAGCTGCCTGGGGGGAGGGGAGGTAGAAGGGGAGAAATATTTTGATAACCATATTTTTTTTCTTTTCACTAGTATTTTATTTTTCTAAATACATATACAGATAGTTTTCAGCATTCATTTTTGTAAAACTTTGTGCTCCAAAATTTCTCCCTCTCTCCCTTACTTTCCCTTTCCCCAAGGCAACAAGTAATATGATAATAGGTTAAATATGTACAATCTTTTAAAACATATTTCCACATTTGTTGTACAAGAAAATCGGACCAAAAGGGAAAAAATGAGAAAAAAAACAAACAAAAGATAAAAATACTATTTTGATCCACAATCAGTCTCCATAGTTTTCTCTGGGTGTCATTGGCATTTTTTATACTTAGTTTATTGGAATTGTCTTGAATCACTGCATTGCTGAGAAGAGCCAAGTCCATTACAGTTGATCATTACATAATCTTGTTTTAACTTTGTATAACATCAGTTCACTCAGCATCAATTCATGTAAGTCTCTCCAGGTTTTTCTGAAATCAGGTTGCTCATTATTTCTTATAAAACAATAATACTCCATAACATTCATATACCATAACTTACTCAGCCATTCTCCAATGATGGACATCCACTCAATTTCCAGTTCCTTGCCATTACAAAAAGAGCTGCTACAAACATTTTTGCACGTATAGTTCTTCTTTTTTTTATTATCACTTTGCGATACAGATCCAGTAATGAGATTGACTGCTGGATCAAAAAATGTGCACAGTTTTATAGCCTTTTGAGCATATTGCTCTCTAGAATGGTTGGATCATTTCACAACTACCCCATCAACAATGTATTAGTGTTCCAGTTTTCCCATATTCCCTCCAACACTTATCTTTTCTTGTCTACTTGGCCAATCTGAGAGGTGTGAAGTAGTACCTCAGAGTTGTTTTAATTTGCATTCCTCTAGTCAATTGTGATTTAGAGCATTTTTTCACATGACTAGAAATGGCTTTAATTTTTTCATCTGAAAATTGTTCATTTTTTTTTTTTACCATTTTGATAACTATTTCAATATAGTTCATTTTCTTTGTTAATCTGTGCATGTGTGTTTATATGTATTTTTTTAAAACCTCGTTTTGAGAAGGGGTCCATCCCTAGGTGTCACTCTCACCGGGCTGCCAAAGGGGTTTCTCCAAGGATGTCACAAGGGCCCACGACACTGAAAAGGTAAAGCACCCCAGCCTAGATTATCTCAGAACCACCTGCTGTAAATCCTATAGAAATCTAGATATAAGCCTATAACTCTCTCCATGCTTACAGGCAAAATAAGCAGTCTTAATTTAAAAACCTAAAGAAACATTCTTTCAGGGTATATGCTAGGACCTAAAAATACCATTTTTTCTGCTTTAAAACACTTGTGTATTTGGGATCTGTTTTTTTTTTTTTTTTTAATTTATTAACAAGATATATGCATGGGTAATTTTTCAGCACTGACAATTGCAAAACCTTTTGTTCCAATTTTTCCTCTCCTTCTTTCCATCTCTCCCCCAGATGGTAGGTAGAACAATACATGTTAAATATGTTAAAGTATTTATTAAATACAACATATGTATACCTATGGGATCTGTTTTTATAGACAAAATAGAACAATCCGACAATCCATTTTTTACACAACCAGACCTTGTCTAGATTCCATTAGCTTTTAAATTCCCAAGATTCCTGGCTCTGATCTTTTTTTGTGGCAGGATCTTTTCTAAGAAGAAAGAGACAGGTTTTACACTTTGGGGTTTTTTTGTTTATTTGTTTGTTTCTGCTATAGAGTTGAATCTTTAAAAACAAATTATAGAATTTCTTTTAAAGTGCTGCCAAAAGACTTAAATCACAACCTCATTCTTTTTTTTCTTAAAGATAGCTAAATCTTGTTAACGGTGGGATTAGATGATTCGTATTCATTTTTTGCTACCTCATATATTTTACAATCTTTGAGCATGTTGGCAATTGCCAGTTGTATAAAATTTTCTGTTTTGATCTTTCACTTCTTTACCTTTTACCTCTTTACCTTTCACTTACTTTCTTTTTTTAGCCAGAGGCTTCTTTGCCAAGAAATTCTAGCTCAAAGAAAATAGTAACAGATTTAGGATGAGTTTAAAGTTTTTTTTAAAAGAAATGGGCTGCTTGTTTCTATCAGTTTCTATCTTCTTAATAAGGCATTTTGGGCATAGCAGTCAGTTGTTGAAAGCTATATATCTAATTTTTTTCACAGGTCCAAATCAGCAGAAATTAAATTTTAAACCTAAAGGAATATCTTTGTAAGAAAATAGAAAACTAAGGTTTTGAATTTTTTTTTTAAGTTTTTGTTAGCCTTTTATTTTAACATCACCTTAATTTGTAAATGTCTGCTTCTTAGGAAAGGAGGAGGAGTACATTTTTTTTCAGCTCTTGGTTATTGTACTTACCCAGTGTTCAGCTGTGGGCTTTTTGTTATATTTAGATTATTGTAATTGTGTTGGTTATTTTTCTGATTCTGCTCATTTCATTATAGGTACCAGTATGGATAATAAGTCTTCCTATAGGAACTAGGGACTGCATCTGTGATTTCGTTAGTATATAGAACTCTCTGCAAGGAAACTTTCATTGCCTCTTATGGAGTTAGAATCTCAATCCTAAAGCATTGGAAGGTTTAAGGGATTTAGAGCCACAAAGTCATTGTGGGCCAGAAGTGGGACTTGAACACAGATCTCCCTAGCTCTGATGGCTACCCTCTCTCCATCACACTTCTCAGTTATTTCTCCAAATTCTTCATATTCGTCATTTCTTCGAGCTATAATATCTTTTACCTTCATGTGCTAATTTCTTCCTCAGTTGATTAACTTCTACTTTGTTTCCAATTTTCTGCTACCACAAAAAGTGAAGCTCTGAATAATTTGGTGTGTATGGGACCTTTTTCTCTTTGACATCCCTGAGGTATATGCCTAACATAAAATCTCAGTTAGAGTATGGACACCAACAATCTTTTAACTACTAAATGGCCTTTTCTCAAATCTTCATTCTTAATGCCCTCCCTAGGAGTCCTCCAGACTCTTATAACAACCTCCTAGTTGGTCTTTGCACTTTCAGTTTTTGCCTCTTCCAATCCAGTGGTAATGGCCAGGGTAATCTTCCCAAAACACGAAGCTGTGAGTGAGGCAGCTAGGTGACTCAGTGCTGCTCCTATAGTCAGGAGGACCTGAGTTCAATCCAGCCCCAAACAATTACTGGTTGTGTGACCCTGGCAAGTCATCTAATCCCATTGCCTCCCAGAAGAAAAAATGAACTTCCAAAGGTTTTCTAGGTTCTCTAGGATGAAATACACAAAATCTTCATTTTGACTTTGAAGGCTCTTTGCCATCAGTCTTTGCAAACTGACTCTAGCTTACCTTTCCAGGCTTATTTCCTGTGAGATTCTTCTTCCCATGCTACTTTCCAGATAAACTGGCACTCTCTCCAATTTGGCATTCCATTTTGCCTTGTATAGGTGATCTCCTCTTACTTCTTTACTTCCTAGAATCCCTAGCTTCATGTGCCACTTCATATGGAAAGCTTTTATGGATCCAAGGGCATACCACTGTAAGAATGAGGTAAGGTAGAATTAACTCCAAGGCCTCCTTTTACCCCAGAGAGGATTTTTATATCCCCAGCACTTAGCACCTATTAAGTATTTAATAAATGCTTGTTGAGTAATTACTGTGCAAAGTAGTCTCAAGTAAAGACCCCATTAATCTGTAGCATTTGGTCCTTTTGCAACTTCAGGGAACTTAGCTCATACTTGATGCAAGAAATCTGATTCAGAGCTTTATCTATAATTCACAGTTTGAGATCAAACCTTTCTTAAAGTATTCTGTAGCTATCTTTTAGGAAATCCGAATGCCAGCCTCTGTAACCTTTGATTTCCTTAAATTTCTCACTATAGGCTCTAATCTAGTGTTCAGTAAACTTTTATATTCCATATATGTATGAGTTATACATAGCCAAAGGTTTATATAGACACACATTTCCTCTCTCTCACACACACAAACAAACAAAAACAGGAAACATCACAAGGGGAAGCAACACAAAAATACCAGTAGTCCTAAACAGAGAAGATTCCCATAGGCTTTTTCCTCTTCCTTAGGTTTCTGCATGCCCAGGAGACTGCTTCTCACATAAATTTTCCACATTTGGCCTCTTGTCTTAAAATGCTTTTCTCTAAAGGTAACACATTGCTTAGATAAATATAAAGTAAATTTTGCTTTCCAGAGGCTAAGATCTCCAAAGATGGCAAGGGAAAAGGATTAGAACACATTGATAATATTGTTGCCTTAGCATACCTCATAGGTCACAAAACAAACTGTTGAAAAATTAAAAAAAAAAAATTTCCATGTTCCATGCTCCTCAGCTGCATGAAGGGAGAATCTGTCAAAGGACAGAGAGTGGACATGATTCTCACCTTTCATGTTTTTTCCCAGAAAATGTGTTGAGGAGGTTCTGAATTTCTGTTATTCTAAAAGAAGAAAGAAGTTCTAGGCCCTCTTGTTTTCACAACTGATTTTAACCTTAAAAAGAACAACAACAAAAGTTAATAGTTGTGCTTCTTCATTTCTTTTCACATTCTCCCCTGTTCCAAAACATGAATGAATGATCAAGCAACATTTAAGCTGTCATAAAATCAGCATCTAGTTTTTGAACATTTGAGCAGATAGTATTCAATCTGTATTTACATCTTCCAAAACTGGCCATTTGAAAATTAAATCTTTCTAAGCAATAATCAGAGAGAAATAAAGTTGTCTTTTTTTGGTTAATATATTTTTATCATTAATCCTTATCATTTCCCAGGTAAAAAGGAAATGTACCCATAAACTTTTAGGGCATGAGCATGGAACTTAGGATAATAATGGGAAAGAGTCAAGAGAAAAGTGATGTGTTCCTTGCTCTGGAAATCCTTGTTTTTTATCCTTACTCAGTTACCATAAAGGTTTAAAAAAAATTGTTGAAAGAAATTGGTTGTACATTTTGGCAGTACAATACTGAATCCTTTAAACCCTTTTGCATCTGTGGTTAAATAAAAATGGAGAGATTAAATTATCAAAATTTAAAATGAACAAGGTGAAGTTACAATAAACAGAATATATAAAAAGAATTATCAGTGTTTACCATGCACATTTATAGAGCAGCAAATCTAAGAATTTAAAACAAGCAGGATAACCTACAAAAATATAAAATACTTATATTAAAAGAACATAAAATTGAAATCAAAAAGAATCCATTCTCAGAAAATAAAATTGAACTGACCTTAAAGGAACTATCAGGAAAAAAAAATCTGATCTACACAAACTTATAGATGAAAACATTTAGAAAATAATTAAAACTTATGCTAACACAAATTATTCTTAAAAATTGAGAAAGAGTGGCAGCTAGGTGGCGCAATGGATACGGCACCAGCCCTGAAATCAAGAGGACCTGAGTTCAAATGTGATCTCAGACACTTAACACTTCCTAGCTGTGTGACTCTGGGCTTAACCCTAATTGCCTCAGCAAAAAATAAAATAAATTGAGAAAGAAAACACTACCAAACACATTTTGTGACATATAGTTCTAATATCTAAGTGGAGAAGGCTAAAACAAAGAGAACCTTAGAACGATATTATGTAATGAATATTGATGTAAAAATTTTAAGTAAAATTCTAGCACAAACATCTTTAAAAATGATTCACTTTGATTAAATTGGATATTATACCAGGGATAAGCCAACATTAAGAATGCAATTAGCATAATGCTATTAAAGCTAGAATTTGCAAAACCATGTTATCATATCAATTGATATAATGGAAATATTTTTGCCAGTATAACACTCAGGCTAAAAAATTTGTGTAGGATTAAAATGTCCATTTTAATGTGTTAAGTATATATTTAAGACTAAAAACTAGCATTATTCGCAATACTGATATCTTGCAATAAATATAAAAATAATACAGACATCCTTCCTTCCCTCACTGTTATTTGATATAATTATAGAAATGTTACCAATAGCAATAAGATAAAATTAAAGATATAAAAATTGCAAAGAAGAGGCAAAGGTATCCTATTTGCTGACTACCCTAAGAAGTAGCAAAATAATTGGGAAAATAGCTTCAGTACAAGGTAAAACCACAAAACAATGACATATATTTACAGTAATGACAAAATCTAGGAGAATATGCCAGAAAGGGAAATCCCATTCAAAACAACTACAAAATGTAAAAATATCAAGGAGTCAATGTACCAAGCTAAGTACTATTTTATGATAAGATACATTACAGTCACTCTTTAAAGTTATAAAATATAACTGTAAAGATTCTCACTGATCATGATAGGGCTGTACTAATTTAATTAAAACAATGGATTAGATTACATTTTAATTAATTTACAAATTTAATGTTATATTGATCAAACTATCAATGGGCTACTTTATGGAGTTAGACAAAATAATAACTAAGCTTAAGGAAAATAATGGGGAAAAAGTTGGAGTGACTATATCTCATCTTATGTTGTAAAGCAATTAAATAAAATAGTCTATTAGGCAAAAAATAGAAAACCATATTATTGCAACAAACTATATTGAAAAAAAAACTTAATAATCGTGTGTTCAATACATCTGAAAACATAAATTACATGGGATAGAGCTGCTAGAAACTGAACTGATGGAAAAAGTAGAAAGCAATTTAATAGAAATTAAATTTAGATCAACATCTTTACCATCCATCACAGTAATTTCAAATTGGATAGAGACCATGAGTACTAAAAAATATAAAAATGTAAAGAAAATAAGAAATTAGGGAATGATATAGCTTCTATAGCTATATTCTATAGCTATCAGGGAATAGAGAAAATCACAAAAGACAAAAATTATTTCAATTAACATGAAATTGAAAAGATTTTGTATGAATAAAATTAATGCAGCTAGGTTAGGAAAGGAAGCTGTCTATTAGAAAAACATCTCAAGTAAAGGTCTAATGTCTACAATGTAAATGGAATTTTAAAATGTCTAAGACAAAGATTCATTCCATGATGGGCAAGTACTTACTGGATATAAACAAGTTGTATTGATATTTAAAGTAATTAATCATTGTGTGAAAAAAAAGAGATCATCAGCAAATCAAAACAACTCTGAGATTTCTCTTTAAACTTAACAGTTGGCACAAATGAAAAAAATATGTAATAGTTAATATTAAATACTTAATTAATATTATTTAATAGTTAATAATAAACTATTGAAGGAGAAAATTTTAAAGTATTGAAAATAATTCATATTTCTCAAACTAAGAAAATCCAGTTGCTTACAAAATGTGAGAAGTCTCAGAGTTGTATCAGCTGAATCACTATGTGTCTCAGAAATAAGGAAAAAAAGCTAGAGATGCAGAATCGTTCAACAAGTATTTATTATGTGCCAGGCACTATGCTAAGTTTTTCCTCCCCTCCAAAAAAATTATCTGGGGGGAAGTTAGAATAACCCTGAAATGAAGTTCCTATCATTTATAGAAATGAAAATTCAAGGCAAAGAAATCTGCATAGATCTCTTAAATAAAATAGAAATACTTTTCTTCCATGCAAACTTGGGACAAGACATTCTCTTTCACAATTGTAAACACCTTTGCTCAATATGTCTTACTCATTTGTGCATCATCTGACAGTTATCTCTATGATCGCATTGATCAGAAATTTTTATGATCCTAAAATATGTATAAGGAACCTCCTGGAAGAAAATGTTGAAGGCACTGCATTTCATCTTACTCAGCCACATGTTTCCTTACCATCTAACAATAAACACGGGCAAATAGTGGAATCTCTCAACTTTTCATTAAGTTCCATGACTCTGAATATGTAGTCTGATTTGAGAACTATTTGCAGAAAACTGCCAGTTCATTTCATGTTTTCTTCTTGAGGACTTTTTGGGGCTGAGTCTGAGGCCAGTTCCCTAGTCATTTAGCTTCAGTATTGGAATAGCTTGAGCATTAGTGAGTCATTCAACATTCAACAAAAAAAAAGGTTTCTTAGTTAGCCATACCAGCAGAAGGCTATTGTTGGGGAAAGGCGAGCCATCCTGAGGATACTTGACATATCTTTGCCACCGGCCAAGAGTCAGAGATGATATAGGAGTTCTTGTGCTTAGTACTCAGGCAATAAGGAATTAACTGCAGCCTGAGCCCTTAGTTTCCCAAGCAGACATTCTCGAGTAATGTTTCCCTGCCTTGTGAGAAAAACATTAACCAAACCTGCCATGGGAACGAGGATGAGGGGGAGTTGAGGGGAAGAGAAGATTAGGAGATTACTCCTACCACATATGTCTTCAATTCACATGTACGCTGTTCCTGAAGATTATATACAAAGGAAACTGCATATGGCATAGTAGGTACTTATGGTCTCTTATAAGTGATTCTTTAATACCTTAAACATTGTATGGCCTCTTTTGTACAGCTTGCCTTGGTATTTTACTTGTTCCTTTTCTGTTCCCCTTCTCACCTTTGTTTTTCTGGATTAGAATCTGAGATTCTACTTCTCAGGACACATTGTACATTTATATTGGTGTGTGAACTACAGTTATCTTCATGGTAATCTTTTTTGCTTATACCCAATACACTACAAGCCAACATAACTAAATACATATCACATAAAATAGCATATTGTAGCCTTTGGGCAAATTGTGAAACCAAGTATTCAATCATCTTTCTGTTACCTCTCCAAGAAGTAGTAGTAAGTCTTTCATTTAATGGTGACTTTTACTTATTTGTTATGAGAATATGTCACTATTAATATTAAAGACCCCACATTTAGAATAACTGTAGTTAATATTAGAAACCTTTAAAAAAATTATTTTAGCACCTTCTACCTCTATTCCCACTTTTTTCCTCACCAGGTTATAAAAGAGAGCCACTTCTATACTTTATTTTCCTGTCACTTCAATCATCATTTAACAAAAATCCCCATTTAGAATATCTGTAGTTAATATTTATAGGAATCTTAAAAACTTATTTTAGCATCTTCTCTCTCTATTCTGGCTTTCCCCCTCCCCCCCACTAGATTATAAAAGTAAAAGGGGCCACTTCCATACTTTATTTTTCTATGGTTTCATATATTACCATGGTCAAAGAATTCACCCTAGTGGACAACCTAGAGATGATAAACTCCTCTAATCTTAGCTAGAAGATGTAGTCTGCTGCTAGGACAACATTAGAAGCCTCTCCAGCTTCTAGTGGACCTGACAGAGCTTACTTTCCACTAGCATAGCCTTCAAGAATCCAGGGGTACCTCAAAATTAAGATGAGGCATTTTTAATGAATTTGGTTGTGAAAATATTAAATATTCACAAATAGAATGTAGCAGTCCCCCCCCCAAAAAAAGAGATAATAACTAAGGATTTCTAAATGGAATGTAAGCATGATTTAATTCTAAGAAAGCAGTCAATATAATAAATAATATCAGAAGAAACACCAAAAGACTATTTTAACATCATTAGACTTAGAGAAATCCTTCAGTTAAATAATGCAGTAGTGCATAATATGAAAATATATAAAAAGAGAAGCATGAGGTAACTTTTAAGAATATATTTGAAGGAAGCTAAAAAAAAAAAAAAAAAAAAAAAAGGGACAGCTAGGTGGTTCAGTGGATAGAGCACCAGCCCTAAAATCAGTAGGATCTGAGTTCAAATTTGGCCTCAAACACTTAACACTTCTTAGCTGTGTGACCCTGGTTAAATTATTTAACCCCAATTGCTTCAACACACACAAAAAAAAACCCATCTGCTAGAAATGTCCAGTTTTCACATTCCTATCAAGCTATCTTAGAAATCTTAGTAATATAGCAGTTAAGCATGAAAAAAAAATTATAGGAACCTCTTTAAGAAAGTATAAAAAAAAAGTTCTGTTTTCCTAGAAAACCCAAGACAGTCCCAGTAAAAAATATATTTAACAAAAATACCCCTCTTTGTAGTTGATGTAAATCACAGTATTCTTTTTCCTTTCAGATTTTTATGATTTAAAATATCTATATATGTTTAGATTGCTAAATCCATTGAGTGTTGTGACTGGCATAAAGTATGAGCCTAAGTTCATACTTGACATAAAATTATACAGTTTTTCCTACAATTTTTATTAAATGAGGATTCTATTTTCCAGGGTTTTTGAAGCAAACACTAAGTATACACATACACATAGACACATCTATATATATATATATACACACACGTGCATTTAGATATATGCATATATGTGCGTATACATACACTATATTATTTCTAGATTTTGAAATTCTGTTCCATTTTTCTATTTACTTATGTTTTTCTAGTACCATAGTTTTTATGATTATTCCATTATAACATTATAATGTAAATAATATTATTATAGTGAAGTAATAGGATAAAAGATAATTTTAAATCAGTTATTATAAATTGGCAGTCCAGTCCACAGTACTACTCTTGAGTTGGAGAAATAGGGTTCACATCCATATAATACTTACTACCTGTGTGACCCAGGCAAAGTTCACTTAACTCCTGGTGCCTCAGTTTCTCCTATCTATAATATGTATGAATTGGACTGAGATCTCTTCCTGCTCCAGTTCTTTATTTGTGAATTTCATGCCTTTATATTATCTACAAGAATCAAGAAAAACTGACAGAAATTTTGTGGTTGTTCAGTTGTTTCCAACTCTCTGTGATTATTTGGAAGTTTTTTGGTAAAGATCCTGAAGTGGTTTGCAATATCTTTCTCCAGCTCATTTTACAAATGAGGAAACTGAGGCCAAAAAGACTTAAGTGACTTAGAATGACAAGAGGCAAAACTTGATATATCAATAGTTATTTTTGCTGTGAAACAGTTGAGTATAAGTACCAAAGGGAATTCTCTTTGCTTCAGGAAAGATTGTAAAGGGCTGAAACTATGAAAAGGTATACTTGAATCAGAAACCTGAGCACTTAAGGCTAATTACCTATTTGCTATGAGATAATGACTATTAGCATATGTTTGGAAAAAATGGCTCTTCTCACTTTGGGTGCTGGCTCAAAGTTAAGATAATCGCAGACAAGGATTAGAGGGAGGAGTGAGACAGGTCAGAGTCACTTGGCAGCAGGATGAGGAGGAGAAAGGTGGAGATTCTGGACTCCAGAATTGAGGGGAGAGCTTTGGCAAAACTCCTGCCAGTATAAATTAAATACAATATAAGTATACATGTCCAAACAGTTACTTTGCTGTACAAAAAGAATCGGACTTTGAAATAGTCTATGTTAGCCTGTAAAGGAAATCAAAAATGTAGGCGGACAAAAATATAGGGATTGGGAATTTTATGTAATGGTTCTTGGTCATTTCCCAGAGTTCTTTCACTGGGAGTAGCTGGTTCAATTCATTACTGCTCTATTGGAACTGATTTGGTTCATCTTATTGCTGAAGAGGGCCATATCCATTAGAATTGATCATCATATAGTATTGTTGTTGAAATATATAATGATCTCCTGGCCCTACTCATTTCACTCAGCATCAGTTTGTGTAAGTCTCTCCAGGCCTTTCTGAAATCATTCTGCTGGTCATTTCTTACAGAACAATAATATTCCATAATATTCATATACCATAATTTATTCAGCCATTCTCCAATTGATGGGCATCCACTCAGTTTCCAGTTTCTGGTCACTACAGAGAGACCTGCCACAAACATTCTTGACCATACAGGTATCTTTCCCTTCTTTAGTATCTCTTTGGGGTATAAGCTCAGTAGAAACACTGCTGGATCAAAGGGTTTGATAATTTTTTGTCGCTCATCATTTCTTATAGAAGAAATAATGTTCTATTACATTCATGTCGTAAACCATAACTTATTCAGCTATTCCCCAACTAATAGACATCCATTCAATTTCCTTGCCACTACAAAAAGAGCTGCTACAAACATTTGCATATATGGGTCTTTTTCTCTCTTTATGATTTCTTTGGGATACAGACCCACTAGTGGCTCTGCTGAATCAAAGGGTATACACAGTTTTATAGCCCTTTGGACATGTCACTACTATATTTTAAAAAATAAGAAAACTAGAAAGAAATTCAAAACAAAAGTTTGTCTTGCATAGTTGTTTCAGTTGCTTCTACTTTTTTGAATGCTAAAGGTTTTAGGTAATATTTTACTCCTTATTTTGTTTTGATGGAGTTTTTTTTTTTTTTGATTAACAGTTATACTGTATAATAATTTTTAGGAGGAAATAGTTCATATATCTAATATATAATGCTTATTCTGTCTGTGAAAAGTTTTTGCTGAGTCACTACATATTTGATGGTCAGTAAAGATCAAAATGAAATGGCTTCATGCAAAAGTAGATTTTTCAGTAACTATAGACTCAGGATGGGAACTTGAATTGCCAAAGTATTGAACATTTTTCAAGATATGAATTCAATAATTAATAAATACTTATTGACTGATTCCATATTTATCCAAGAGTAAATAGCTTTTTTCCCCCTAAATAACCTTTTTCCCAGTCTATACTTAAGACTAAAAATTTAGTCTTTTCACTAAAAGTCTTTTGACTTTTGAGTGATGTTTTTGATGAGACCTTATAAGGACTTTGTATTGTATTATATTGTAATATTGTAAAGAGTATTTTAGTTTCTCATGCTTATATTGTTTTGGCAGATTTGTTTTTGACTCTTTTCCTTTCAGAGTGGTAACTTTTTTATTTTACATTTATAAACTAGGGGTTGCTACAATCAAGATGAAGAATCCTCCAGTGAACAGCTTAAGCCTGGAATTACTAACAGAATTTTTAATAAGCTGGGAGAAACTAGAAAATGATAAAAGTTGCAAAGGTGTCATCTTAACATCCGTATGTATTATATTTCATTTATTTACTACTGATTTAACTTTCCTTAAAGCTCATGGGTAACATGCAAATCTATCATTTATCCAAGAGTCAAAAAACAAAATTCTCTACATAGGAAAACAAGGAGATTGCTGTCATGGTAATAATGAAATCTAGAAGAATCCTGCTGAGGATAATGAGAAGAGTAAATCTGCCATCTTACTGTAGGCTTGGTAACCACTCGAGAACAGCCAGAAATACTAGAGACATGCTAATTTTAATTGCCTAAGAGTCATAATAGAGGAGTGATCCATTTTATCAGAAATTTTAGAGTGGTAGAGCGAATGAGAAGAGGGAAATATTCTTGAAATTTAGCCTCAAGAGCTCCTGAAAATATTTCTGTTGACTTCACAGATGGTGAATGTCACTTTCCCCTAAGTAGAATATAATCTCCGTGAGATCAGATTCTAGACTTAATTCTGTCTTGGAATCCCAGGGCTAAGCACAGTGCCTGGCTATTACTAATTTTACTAATAGGCAGTTACTAATTTTCCTGAGTTGGTAACTTGTAGCCAAGATGTGTAGAAAAATTTTAACAAAATCATCAGTAAAGCACAAGATCTGTTTATTCATCTACCATGCTGAGTGTGAGTGTATTAGATTCATTGTAGGAAGGTAGAAAGAAGTAGAAGATATATAACTATTGTCCTTAATGAACTAGTAATCCAATGGGGAAGATTGGCAAAATGGACAGAATAAAGGACAAATGTAAAAAAAGATACTTAAGAACATATGCAAGGGGCAGCTAGATGGCCCAGTGGATAGAGCACCAGCTCTGAAGTCAGGAGGACCTGAGTTCAAATTTGCCCTCAGACACTTAACACTTAACACCTGTGTGACCCTGGGCAAGTCACTTAACCCCAATTGTCTCAAAAAAAAAAAAAAAATGCAAGTTTTCTTATTTGTGAAGCAATTGATTATGAAAAATATGGGGGAAGAAAGTTAAAGAGAAAAATAATTCTGGTACCTACCACCCTGGTATAACTAGCTAAGACACTCAGCCCTTCAGGGCAATGATTACTTTCCTGAATTCATTCTACAATGATTAACATCCTCCTCTCCAATTATGCCCTTACCTTGCTAACACCTTTGGAGAAAGGCTTTCCCTGTCACACAATGAGTGCTCAATTATTCTTATATCTTCAACTCATCTGCCAATTTCCCACTTTAAAGCTCTCTCTCACTATGCTCTTTGGAATGCCTGCTCTGCAACTCTTGGAGCCTCAATCTAAGCTTTGCAGACCCAGGGTCACCTACGGGGCGTGATGAGGAAGACCTAATTCATACCACCCAGCTCACAAGATTGATGAATACATGCCAGTCTCACTGACAGTGATAAATATGACTGCTAAAGAGACCAGATATTCCGATCCGTCATGACACCATCTTGCAAAAATACCCATGCAGAAAGTCAATAAAAGAGTTCTCTGTTAGCGCATGAGATCTAGACACTTGGGTGACCTTAGCAAATAGGCCTGAGAGTAGCACTCTTATTCCTTCTCTCTCTTTTGTTCTAACATCCATACAGGCTGCCACAAATTTTTTTATGGCATTACTCTGTAAAAAACATATTAGTTAGATTTTGGATATTCCCTGACTCACAGAAGGTTTCAGAAAAACCCATAATAAGTAAACGACATTACAAGGCCAAATGTCCACTTTATTAATTAGGTCTCTATAGAAGACACAAGACTATAGGTCTTTATAATAGTGATATTGTCATACTCCTCTCCCATGAGAAATAGTGAAAAGAGCAGTAGAACTACTTTTAAAGCCAAGTCTTGCCTATACTCTAATTGTGTAATCTGTTTTTAATCTTAAATGTGTGACTACACTCGGTTACATTTTGTTTACAGTGTTTTATCAACACTGGTTGGTACATGGTACCAGCCAATCATTGTGTCAGTGTAACATGTCAGCTATCCTCTTAGTTTTGTATAATAACCTTTTAAGAACTTGTTTCACAGTTCACTGGTAATTAACCTAGAATTAATATGTTTGTTTTCTTTATTATTCTCAAATTCATTTGTTACTGTATTTGCTTTTAAATTATTAAAAAATGCATTCACCAAAAGTATATCAATGAATTAAGTTTTGATGGGGAAGGATTTGCAACTCCTGAAGCTTTGGCTACATACCAACAAATAAAATCTCTCCTTTGAAAAGAGAAGATTTGAAGCAAGAAAAGGGAGGAAGATCTGATAGTTGACTTCAAATACTTAAATAACTGTCTTGTTAAAGAAGAATTAGATGCCGCTCTGACTCGGGCCTATTACCAGTTACAGGTAACAGAACTAGGGCAGACTTTTAGAATTAACAAGTAGTCAGGTATTGCTTTAACATAAGTAACTCTAAGAGTCTAAGCACTGGTTAGAAGGACCGTTTTCTGAGGGGAGGGGTAGAATTAATGGATGGATAAAACTCTTATCCATCTAACTGACCTTCAAGCTCCCTTCCAGTTCTAAAACTCTTTGTGTCTGAGTCATCCGCAGCATTCCAGGCCTGTGCAGTGTACCAAATTATTAAGCCTTTGATATAAAACATAAAACAAGATAGATCCAAGTAGAGCTGCTCAACATACTTCTAGAAGCCTCCCTCTAGGTTACCAGCAATCTTTAAAGCAATACTCTGGATATGGTTGTTCAATCATATAAATCAAACTATCTTGTTATCATAGAATTTATTTTATAGTAGTGGGAGCTGTAACTTCCAGCTTGTAGTGAACAGATGAGAATGCACCCAAGAGGATGGAGAAAGAGAGGGAAAATAGCTGAGATAATTCACAAACTTATCTCTTCCTCTTGTCCCACAAGGTTATCAGTCAGTTTGTCAAGCACCATGCTGACATTTTTTGATCCACTTTGCTACAGTATCTCCCTATAATTAGACACTTTCATTGAAATTCTGCTCTGGATTTTATGGTGTACACATGCCTCCTAGTTCTAGAAAGTTCTACCAGATCACTTGTTACAGGAGCTACCTGCTAGTGGCTGCTGGGGATCTAATTCTGACCAGTGGAACAGATCCCTTCATGTGAGAAGATGATAATGATATAAGGAAACTGAGAGGCAGTTGCATTCTTTGACTTCTCTCCTGTCCCTCTTCCCTCTGATTTATTTCATTCCCAATCCACAAGCAACATCTGTGTCAGTAAAGGCTGATTTGCAGTTCCTTCAGGGGTGTTATGATTCACAGCTGTGGGGGCTCTGGAAGAATCGACCTGTCCCTTCACACTTAGGAATGGGCCATAACAATCACCAGCTCCAACAGATCCTAAACCCAGCAATGAGCCATGTTTCTTGTCGGAAGACCAGCATTACTAATGATAAAGGCTTATCACAAGTTTAGGATGATTTTTTTTTAGCCATCAAATTTCTCAAAGATTATCTTCTAAAGTACAGAACATTTGTGATTGGAATTGTTGAACTGATTGTTTATACTTCAAATATTGAAGTACTTATTACACAAATAGCTGTCATAAAAGAAGTTTATTTTGGCCTGCTTCTGTGATGCCTCCTTATAATTGTACTTTACTTTCCCTCTCTCATGTTCATCTACCCAGTAATCCTTTTTCGAATTTTGAGGCATGTCAACAAGATTCTTACCTGTCTATGGCTTCCAGGACCCAGCTATTCTCAGTAATCAATAAAAAGGAAAACATTTGCCCATATCCAGTCTTGTATTTCTCCCACACTCTTAGGCTATTCCTCGGAGATCACTGATAGAAGTTAAACAATCACATATAAAAATTTGTTTGTTTCAGTAACTTGGGGACATTTGAACAGCACTGTGGGGTAACTGGTTTCATTCGAGCCTAGGAGACTTGAAATCACTTTTGGAAAGATAAAAGCACATAGATTTGTTTACCTCTTAACTTTATTTGTTCTGTCCTTTACAACTTAAGAATTAATCTCCAAGTTGGAAAAGCTAGAAAAACAAGGACATGATAAACTAATGAAGGCTTTTGCAAAAACAAAACAAAAAATCTTTATTTTTACTCATTTGAGTGAAAATGAATTACAATTGGTCAAATACATTTAAAATGACAGAATTTACTTACTTATCTTGAAATATAAAAAATACCGGTTATCACCTGTGTACATTTGGGAAAAAAAAAAAAAGATATTGGATAGAGCACTGGCCCTGCAGTCAGGAGGATCCAAGTTCTAATGTGATACTTATTATCTGTGTGATCCTGGTCAAGTCACTTACTCACAGTTGTCTTTAAAAGAAAAAAATAAGATATTTAAAGAATGAATGGTTCTTGGAAAATATTGATTGTTCATGCTATAGGAGTCCATTTATTATAAAGCATTGTTAATTACACCCCATTATACCTCTCCAATCTAGCTTCTCCTTCCATTTACACAGTCACCAGGCCTTTAACATCTCTCTCCTACATTACTGAAATAACCTCTTAATTGTTTTCCCTGCATCATGTCTCTCCTTTTTCTATCCTTCCTCTACATTTTTGCCCTTGGTTATTCCCAAAGCACAGGTCTGATCAAGTCATCCCTTTGCTCTTTAAATTCTTGTTATCTCCAAAATCAAATGTAAAATCCTTTGTCTGGCATTTAAGCCCTTGGATCCAAAGTGGATTATTGCACTTTATGCCTCCTTCACACAATCCATGATGCATCCCAAGTTTATTCTCAGGGCTTTTCCCCCTCCTCACTTCTGATACCCCTTGGAATTCCTAGATTCCTTCCCAGTTACTCTTTTCCCCAAAATTATTTGATATAACTTCACATGTAGTTTCTTAACTGGGGGATGATAAGGGAAAGAACCTGGAACTCAAAAGTTTTAAAAACAAATGTAAAAAAAATTGTTTTAAATGTAATTGGGGAAAATATTAAATAAATTAGGGGCAGCTAGGCGGTACAGTGCATAGAGCATCAGCCCTGGAATCAGGAGGACCCAAGTTCAAATGTGACCTCAGACACTTAACATTTCCTAGTTGTGTGATCCTAGGCAAATCACTTAACCCCAGTTGCCTCAGCAAAAAACACATTAATTAATTAATTAATTAAACATTAAAATTATTTGACATAACTTTGTGTATGTTTTATGTATTTTTGATATATACCATTGACTTCTCATAGGCTGATAGAATTTCATTTTTGTCATATTTTGAATGCCTTGCCTATAGTAAGTGCTTAATAAATGCATGTTAATTGACTTCTTGTTTCTTATTATTTCAGAACTACCCCAAAATCTTCTCTGCTGGCCTGGATATTACCGAAATGTGTGGAAAGAATGCAGCACACTATACTGAGTACTGGAAAGCAGTACAAGAGTTGTGGCTGAAGCTGTACATGTCCAACATGGTGGTGATAGCAGCAATCAATGCAAGTTGCCTTTTTGTCTGATTTCAAAGGAAACTGGCTTTCCTTTAAGATAGGGTAGGACAGGTATCACAGTGGATAGGCTTCTAGGCCTGGAGTTAGGAAGGCCCATCTTTCTGAGATAAAACCTGGCTTCAGGCATTTATTAGCTGTGGCTAGTAACCCTGGGCAAGGCACTTCACCTTATTTGCCTCAGTTTCCTCATCTCTAAAGGAGTTTGGGAAGAAAAAGGCAGATCACTCCAACAAAAACTCTTAAATTGGGGTCACAGCCAGACATGACTAGAACAATTGAACAATAACAATAATAAAAACTATAGATGGAAGAAGTTTGTGTTTGCTACTTCAACTTGGGTTATTTTTTTTTCCTCAATGATATTTTTCCAAATACACATAAAGATACTTTTCAGCATTCATTTTTGTAAGATTTGTGTTCCAAATTTTTCTCCTTTCCTCTCTTAGTTGCCCCTTCCCCAAGACAGCAAGCAATCTGATATAGGTTATATATTCATCTTAGGTCTTAAAGAGAAACATTGTGTTCTTGCTATTTTGGCCATGTTCTTAGTTAAGAGTTTGGTTGGCCCCTTGCTGGTTCCGTTGAGAGTTCAGGGATCACAGAATTTCGATCTAGAAGGAAATGTAACTAATCTCCCTCATTTAAAAGTTCAGGAAACTGAGACCCAGAGACAGGAAGAAAATTGCCCAAACTCAGTACAGTAGGTTAAATAGCAAAGCTCAGGGTTGAGTCTATGTCCTCTAACCTTCAAATCTAAGACTCCTCCTACTGCATTGTGGCTGCCTCTAATGTATGACCATTTAGACCAGTTACAAATGGCTTTAAAACAGATGTGACATTTTATAAAGCCCCAGGCATGCTTCCTTCCTAACGGGGATTCAGCTGACCCATTCTCAGAACTTTGCACACCCTCTTGACTGTCAGGAGGCTAAGAACAAAACCGGAGTCATGTCGTGTTCTTTTCCCCCTTTTACAAATGGCAGCAGATTCTTCCAGGACTAAATCTGATCTGTACATTCACTTTGAGTATCTAGATGCCACAGCTGGATGGGATAGCAGGCCTGCCCAGAGTCAACATCTGGCTTTGCTTCTAGGGATCCAGCCCCGCCGGAGGCTGCCTGCTTGCCTTAACAAGTGACTACCGAATCATGGCCGACAACCCGAAGTACACCATTGGTCTGAACGAAACCCTGCTGGGCATCGTAGCGCCCTTCTGGTAAGGCCGACCCTGCCATAAGGCGGGCCCATCTCTGCTGCACTTGTTGGAACATGATTTCAGAAAGAAGCTTTTGCTTTTCTTTTTTGGGAATCTGTCATCTCAGTGTCAGAACTAGATGCTTCTCTTTTTTTAAATGCTGATCTGTGCTCAGTCCTTCCACACAGAGTTAAGTGAGGGCCGTGCGTGTGTGTTGTTAATTCTAGGTTTAAAGACAGCCTTGTAAACACGATTGGGAACAGAGCTTCCGAGAAGGCCCTTCAGCTGGGCTTGCTCTTCCCTCCTGCAGAAGCCCTCAGAATAGGCCTTGTGGATCAGACAGTGCCAGAAGACAAGATGCAGAGCACAGCTCTCAGTGTGATGTCTCAGTGGCTGAAGATTCCAGGTGAGAAGATGCCTTTCTGTTGGGGACTGGTCACTAAGGGACTATTTCTGCTGGGGACATTTGACTTTTTTCCCTGCCTTTTGTTGTTGGTGGTGGAGGTTTGTTTTGGGGTTAGTTTTGGTGTTTGGGTTTTTTTTTTTTAATCCACTCTGCTAATTCTCTTCCTTTTTATGGGAGAATTCTTTCCATTCACATTCACAGTTATGATTACTAGCTCTGTATTTCTCTCCATCCTATTTTCTCCCCTGTATATATTTTTCTTTTCTTTTTTCCACCCTGTCCTTAGTAGTATTCTTTTTTGACCCACCCCACCCATTATCTCCTATCACCCTCCCCCTTTCTCTAACCCCTTTCTCTTATTGTTTCTGCCCTTCTATCCAACCCCTTCCTTTTCTTTTGGCTTTCTCCTCCTACTTCTTTTTAAGGTTAGATAAATTTCTATACCCAACTGAATGATTAAGTTATTCCCTCTTAGAACCAAAACTGATGAGGTCAAGTTTCAGACAATGCTTATTTACCCCCCTTCTTTCCCTCAATTGTAATATGTCTTTTGCACCTCTTCATGTGAACTAATTGTCCCCTTTCTTTTTCTTCCAACCAGACCTTTTCCCATCCCTTAATGTCTTGTTTTTGATGTCACCACATCAGAATCCATTCACAAACACATTCTCAGTAACCGCCCTAATAACAGATAAAGTTCTTAAGAGTTACAGATATAATTTTCCCATCTAGGGATGTAAACAGTTTAACCTTTAAACAATATATCTTTTCCCCATTTACCATTTTATGTTTCTTTTGAATCCTGTGTTTGTAGATTACTATTTTTTTTTTAGTTGTTTTTTTTTCAATAGAAATGATTGAAAGTCTCTTATTTCATTGAAGATCCATTGCCTCTCCTGAAAGATGATGCTGTATCTCACTTTGTAGTTATTCTTGATTGTAATCTCAGGTCCTTTGTCTTCCAGAATATGGTATTCCAGGCCCTTTGATCCTTTATTATAAACTGCCAGATCCTGGGTAATCCTGAGTGTTGTTCCTTGATATTTGAATTGTTTTTATCTAGCTGAAGTATTATTTTTCCTTGAAATTGGAATTTTGGAACAATGTTCCTTGGGGTTTTCCTTGTGGGATCTCTTTCCAAAGGTGATGGGTGGATTCTTTCAATGAGTATTTTCTCCTCTGTTTCTACAGTTTTCCTTAATGATCTCTTGTAGAATGCTAGCCAGGCTCTTTGAAAAGTGTTTTCTTCAGTGAATTTTTTTTTTTTTTTTTGCAGTTGGTTAATTGTATTTTTTAAGAAATTGCCTTCCTTTTCAAGCTGTTGATTCTCTCTTGCTTATCTCACTTTTTTTTTCCCATTTTTTTTCTTCTACCACTCTTCTTTGTCTTTTAAAGTCTTTTATAAGCACTTCCAAGAATCCTTTTTGGGCTTGAGACATATTTATATCACTCTTTGAGATTTCCTCAGTGAATATTTTGTCCTCATCTGTGTTGGCATTTTGGTCTTTCCTGTCACTATAGTAGCTTCCTGTGGTCAAAGTTCATTTCTGTTTCTTGCTCATTTTCTTTTGATATTTCCTTTTTTTTTTTTCCTTGTATGGTCAAGCTCTGCTTCTGGGATAAAGGGGACGCTGTCTCAAGCTTCTTATGCAGCTCTGAGTTTTGGCTCTGAGCACAGAGCCCCTTCCTTTTGCAGGAGTAGCATTCCCTGCTTTTTCCAGGAAACAGCCTAGCTTCCCAGAATTTGCCTTCTGAGCTGGGACTGGAGGCTGCCCCACTGATCTGTTCCTCTACTCTTTTTTTCCTCCTTTGTTAAAAACTCTGTCATAAAGGAGGAAACTGTTGTAAGGAGAAAGGTATTGGATTATACATTTGAAACTTTGAGTTTCCAAAGTGATGTACACATTTCATTCTACCAGCATCCTAGTCTAACCTTATTGATTTGTTCCAGAAAAATGCATTTAAAGAAAACAATATTATGCGAGAATTTCCACAGACATAACTAATTGGAAAGAGGGAAGATCAGAACCACTAAATGAGCATAGACAAGAGAGGAATCAGACTGAGGTGTGAGGGATTGGGAAAGAGAATCTAGACTTCCCAGGAAAGTCTGGGAAAATAAAAAGTGGCAGAAGTTAGGATCATTCCTGGAGTAGGGAGTTCATTGGGGAGCAGCAGCTAAGCTGGTCATTCAGTGGTGTTGGGGTATGGAATAGGACTTTATGTTGTCATTAGGCTAGGGCTTACTGAGATTACAAAATAAAAGTTGATTAAAGCATCATAAGGTAGGTTATGCTTGTGGGAATGCATTTCTATGAAACCAGGTTATGACTTAATTGGTTTGACTCTTGGTGACCTAGAAATTAATGACTTGTTAACCCTGTCTTTAGACCACGCTCGCCAGCTTACCAAAACCATGATGAGAAAACCTACTGCCGATCTGCTGCTGAAACAGCGAGAAGCGGATATCAACAACTTTGTCAGATTCATCTCCAGAGATGGCATCCAGAAATCTCTTCATATGTATTTAAAAGCACTTAAAGAACGAAAAGGGTAAAAGTTGAGGCTCCTGAGCCAGGTTGTGGGGTGGGGTTCATCGAAACAAAGTCATGTACAGACCTTACAAGCCTTTCTTTGGATAGCTGTAGGTTTTCTAAAAGAAGATATTTTTCAAGATAAAAGTAAATGTAATTATTTGTTCTTAGTTTGTTAATTTTTTCAGAAGATCTTGTCCCCTTATTCTGACTTCCCCAAGGTATCTTTTCTTTCTTCCCATCGGTGTATTTTGTCTCTAGCCCACTCCACATAAATCTAGAAGATGCTTAGGAGACTTGGTGGATAATGTGGAAAGGAAGCCTTTAGTTCTTGAGTAGCATTTTACCTGGGAATCATGAGTAGTAGCCTTACTGAACTTGGAAATAAAACCACCTTTGCTCAAAGAGAATTGTGAATAAAAGTCCGAAGATTTTTTTGCTCTCCAGCCTCAGGGCTGGTGACCTGGTTGCCCAAGTGATGAGAGGCATTCTACAAGTAATTAGTGAGCTGCAAAGAGCACTTCACCACTTACCACTTCCCTTATATATACTCAGAATGGAACTTTTCAAATAAATAGCTTTTCAGGATTCTTGTTTATTCCTTTATCATTGGAATGAGTGTTGCAGAGAATAGGAATGGGGAAGAGAAGAGGAGATGATGGTATCTTCACAATACCGATTTCTTGCATGATTTAGAAATGCTTCTGTTAATTTATTCTCAAAGAGCTTTACTTTCCAAAACCTGTCTTCTCCTGGAAGAGCCGTTTATGTATTCTTCATTGCCCTTTCCAAATCCTACTCATGGGGGTGTCAAAGGTTGACATTTCAGGAACAAATCCAAACTTTGATGTCATTAATTGTGCAGAAAATTCCTTCCCGACACTAGATAGTTTGTCTAAATCACCAAACATTGAGATTGTCATTCTTATTCTTTGAGTAATATAATTAGGTTTTTGAATGGAAGTTAATTTTGGAGGGGTTAAAAGGAAAGAGCCAAACCTGTGGTATAAATACTTCCTCCACCCAGATATGCAAGAAAAAGTTCTTGGGGCTGTTATGGGTGAAATGACTTACCTGAGTCCACACAGTGGCTATGTATCACTTGAGGACCCCAGTCTTTCCGATTGCCTCTTCAAGACATAGTACCAACTTAATTGTGAAAATCTTCAGAAAAGGTCTTTTTTAGAAAAATCTAATGAAATCAAAGCACAAATGGAAAAGGACTAGAAGAATGCAAGGGAGAATTATTTGGAAGTGAGCCCCTTAACTTCTGGACCTCAGTTTCTTTATCAGATAGAAAGAATGATCCCTCTCCTACATAACTCACATGACTTTTATAACAAGTGAAATCATGGATGTGAAAAATAACAAAGTATAAAATACAAGATTTGTTATTTAAAAACTGAACTAGGAGTAATCAAATGGTGACGATGTAGCATCTTGGGCCTCCCCTGGCTCAGTGGGAAGCCAAATTTATAGTATCTGTAAGTAGCATTTTGTGGACAGAACATCAGTTAAAAGTGACAGCTTTCTGTTTTTCAAATAGACAAAACGATCAGAAAATTTTCTCCAAAGTGGGCTTTTACTAAACATTGAAGACAAATTTTTCATATTCTTCATATTCTACAGGTAAACTGAAGAAGAATTAGTTGCTGGTCTGACCAATGAAATGCAAACAGATGCAGGTAGCAGCAGTCTCCCCTGCCAGCCCTATAGGCTCTGAGGAGCCATTGCAGAATATAAGCCTAAGGGACATAAAACTAGGAGATAAAATTCATTAATGCATCCAAGAATCAATCATTGACTTTGTACTGTATCTGGATTTTCTCATCCTCATTTAATTATTTTGTCCATGGTTCTTGTGATTTAGCAAAATCCATAGAAAACCCCTGAAAAATTTTGTGTTTGAGACTTGGACTGAATTCCAATTCATTAGCCTGAGTGAAAGTTTCCAGCAGAAAGCATTTGGTGGGCTTCAGGAAGAGCAGGCTCCTGTTGTTGGAGGTTGAGAATATGTACTTCAAGGCCACTAGAACTGTTTCAGGAGCTCAGCACCCAGGGATTAAACCAATTTCAAGTGTTAGGTCCTGAAAACCTTCAGTCTTGAAAAAGAAAAATATCTCTGGCACTGACTCTACCTCCTCAGGAGTCCAGGAATATTTTCCCACATTGTTGTCCAGTGGGGCTGTTTGTTGTGACAAAAGAGGCTGAAGAAGAGCATCCCACACAGACTTTAAGGAGCGTCAGTGAGTTTTCAGTGTCACTTCTACAGGGAAATGGTCACTAATGGCTAAAGCCTGGAAGAAAGGAAGAAGAGAGAGTGAGATTGTTCTAGCCTTTTTATTTTTTATCTTTACAAAGATATGCACTAGAAGTCATATTCTGATATGCACTCAGGCACTTGTATGGTTATCCAGGAACCAATAAACAAAGTTGAATGACTTGTCTTGAATCTGTGGCTTTTAGCCTTTAGTCTTTTTGCAAGCCCTCCAGCCAAGAGGTAATAATAATATTAGGTTTTTTTTAATACTAGAGAGAATTTTCCTTATGAAAGAGAAGATTCATCACCTCAGAGAGCAGTTGGTTTGATTTTCCCTCAATACTCTAAACAAATCTTGATTAATGAAAATTACTTACATTAATCCATCTATACCGTTGCCTAATCTTCCCTGTGGTAAGCATTTGCAAAATGAATACTGAAACAGTGGTTTAGATAACATAGGTCTCAGTTTTGGCCAGGAGCAGATTAGTCTGTGGCCAAGAAAAATAATTTTTCAGCATATAATGGCCCAGCAGGCTTCTTGGATCGTGCCCTGAATATAATGCACTTACTTTCTAAACACTGTTTCCAACGAAATCTTAGCCACAGGAAAAGGGCAGAACTGCAGAGGAGGGTTTGGAGTTAGGAGGAAATTCATGTGTGTACCCCCCCACCACACTACCATCAAGCCTTGCACTTGAGTGTTTTTCAGTCAGGGTTAGGCAATAGAGAAACTGTGACCAGAGATGAAGCTGAGATGAAAGCAAGAGGATGGTCTGGTCGATCACTTAAGGCTTCATAAATTCTAATGGAATTTGGTTAGATATAGCCAAGTCCTCAGACAATTGACAAAATTACCTCGGTGATTGTGTGAAAACACTCGCAGGGACAAGGGATGGACCCCTCCTTTTAAAAGTGAGTAGTAACAGAAAAACAGGCTTCTTTCCAGCACTTACTGCAGTCTGGTCCAGGCCAAAGGACTTCTGAAAGTTGTTGACTGTCGCCGAGTTGGGTGCGATGCACTTTCTCAGTCGAGAGCCACAGACCACAATCCTGTACACGGATGGGACAGTGACTATTGGCCCTCCTCTCCCTTGGGCGAGGAGGGACCCTTCCTCCCACATCCTCCAGTGCATCA
The DNA here is from genome assembly GCF_016432865.1 of Antechinus flavipes. NCBI lineage: Eukaryota > Metazoa > Chordata > Mammalia > Dasyuromorphia > Dasyuridae > Antechinus > Antechinus flavipes. Next base: position 343,161,920 of record NC_067398.1, on the reverse strand, counting down.
GCCCCTCTCACCTGTCATAAGCACAGTCAGAATTCCCCACGGTAGTGTCAGCTCCATCTGGTATAAGCCATTTAAAAATTTCACTAGTCCGAAGCCTGATGTTGGCCCAGTCGTGCTGTTTGACGTAGTTACAGTCTGCATTGAAATCTCCTAGGAAAAGGATGTCCTGCAAAGAGTGATCAACAGTAATAAAAAAGGGTGTATGGATAGCCCTGGCACTGGTACACAACTCCTTCCTTCCTCCCCTCCTCCCTGATTCCTTGACCCTCTTCTCAGGCTCTTAGGAGGAAGATGCAGGGGCAGGAGTGGGGGAAGAGTTAGGTAAGGAGGTGAGAATGGGGAAGGAGGTTGGGGGTGAGTGGGAGGTAGGTGAGATCAGTCTTACATCAGTCCCCCACTTGTCAATCACATGCAAGTAGACATCGTACAGGGCATCAATCTCTGCCACAGCATTGTGTGGGGCTGAATGCAGGGGCACTAGGACAAATTCCTTCACGGCTGTAGGAGCAGTGCAGAGGGAGGAGTTAATTCAGAGTGTCGAAACAGAGCAAGAAGGTAGTCAGAGGGTGTCAACCTGCCCCACCTGTGTTCGGAGATGAAAACTTGACAATGAAGGGCTCTCTGCTGAAAACGTCCTGGGGGTCTGGGTAGCAGTAACTATCCATCACCGAGAGTCTCTCTGTCCTAGGGGAAGTGGAGCAGGGGAACCTCAGTCATGGGGTAGTCTCTCCTGTCTCCAGGCTTTTTACACCTTGCTTCCCTTGACACCCACCACATGCCCTGAAGTCCCATGACAGCCTCCTGGCTCTTCCTAAAACTAGATCCCGCTTCCAGACTCCTGGCATTTTCCTTGGCTGACACTTATGCCTGGAATACTCAGACCTCATCTCCCCCTTCTCTGGCTTCCTTCAGATCTCTACTGATTCCATCTTCTAAAAAAAAGTTTTCCTAATCTCTCTCTAAATGCTAATGCCTTCTAACACTAAGGCGTTACCTCATATATATATACACTTTATAGATACAGAGACAGAGATCCTGTCTTGCCTTCCTTGGTAGCCCAGCACTGTACCTTAATAAATGACCATTGACGGCGGACTGAACATCCCGGCTGAAGTCCGCCTTCTGGTCCTCAAGTCCCCGCTCTGAAGTTGCCCGCCAGTTGCATCCCCAGCCCCAGCCCCGTCCTTGGCTTTCTCTTGGGTCTGAGGCCCTGTCCCATGGAGCCCAATCCTGCCCCGTTCCATCCCTCCGTGCCCTCTAACCTGTACACAAACAGGTACATTTCTTTGTAGTTGTCCCGTCCCAGCGGCTCGCTGGTCACATAGCTGTAAGTGTACTCTGATATACTGGGGAGAGAGGAGAGGTAGGGAGTCGCACACTCCCGGGGGGAGGCAAGGCCTCAGATTCCGGGAGCCTCCCCATCCAAAGCTGCCCCCCCCGCCCGAGCCCCAGTAGGAGCCCAGGGAGGGTGCCCAGGAGCCCCCAAGCCCCGGATCATCACGCACTGCCCCGGCGCTCGCCCCCGGAGTCCCCCTTCCCCTGGGCGGTCCGACAACCTTTTCTTGTTCGACCCGAAGCCCCGGCCCCGACCTCCGCCCCCGTGGCACCAAACACCATTCCGAACCCAGTGACTCATCCCACCCAGGAATAGCGCAGAGGGAGGGGTTAGGGAGACGCACCCCCGCTACGGCCCAGCGGCGTTTGAGAGACGGATGCGGGGGACAAAGCTCCGATGCTGGGTTCCCCGGCACTCTCATGGCCGTGGAGGATTGGACTTGCTAGGACTCTTCTCTCCTTTTCCCCGTCTCTGTCTCTCTCCCTCTCCTTTTCTTTCCCTTCCCTCCCCGCTTCGGGCGTGTCCCTACGTGTCCGTGTCACCAGAAAGCACCTGTTGATCTCCTCCAGGAGCGCGGACACGGCGCTGAGGTCCGGATCTCTGACCTCTTGAACCAGGGTCACATCATACTCCGCCAGGATCTTCGAGGAGGCAAAGGGGTCACCCGAGAGGGACAACCCGGGGTTTCGGCCCCCAGCCACCCTGTCAGGGACCCCAGGCCTTTAAGCCCCTCCCCACCTACCCCACCCGTCCGCTCCTGCGCCTGCGTTCCGCCCCTCCGGCACCTGGGCGATGAAGCTGCTGCAGGCGGGATCCGCCACTTTGTTGTCCCCGAAACTGCGGATGTTGAAGGCGCCCACGCGAAACGGGGCTGCGCGCGAGGCTGCGGCCGCCGGGGCCCGGGTCAGGAGGCAGAGCAGGAGCAGCGGCGCGGCCGGCAGCGCCCGGAGCAAGCGCATGGTCCGCGCCCTAAGCCGGCTGGGGGTGCGGGGAGCGAGCGCGTCAGCGCGCTTCCCCACTCTGGCCGATACATTTTCCCACCCAATCCTTTGCAGTCCTACACATCCGCGGGTGTACACCCGCTTGTCCTCGCATTTATCTACATGCACCCCCACTCAAGTGTGTAATGTCTCCGTCCCGGTCCCCTTTCCCCACACCCATTCCCCAGCCTCAGAGTGGGGAGTGGGACGGACGGGAGGAGCCTGTGGCTCTCTCCGCGCCCCCTCCTGACCTCTGTTCCCGTGGACATCCAGCGAGCGGGGGAATGGGACTCACGCGAATAGGGAACAAGGGCCGCTCTGCATAGGAGGTGCAGACTATCCGTCTAGGGAACGCCGAAGCTCCTGGTTCTGGTTCCTGTTCGCCCTGGGCTTCACGAGACCCTCAGCCAGTCCAAGTTGCTAGGGTGCCTGCTAGTTCAGGCACGTAGGTCAGACGGAGATCCGGGGTGTCTCTGGGATCACTTCGGGGCCGGCAGCCGTCCGGGCCAGACTCGGACTAGGAGACTTCAGTGCTGCGCCCCCGTATTTGAGCATCTGCTCCTGGGGATGTCCTTCTCAGCCGGTACCAGGAGCGGCCCCGCCCCCTCTGACAGAGACGGACTCCGACGCGAAGCCGCGGGAGCTGGAGAGGGAGGTGCTGGGCATCCACCGGCTCCGATCCTACCCCTTCCACCCCCAAAAACGGGCAAGCCTGCGAGTGGGGAGAAATTGGCTCAAGCCAGAATTCGCTTAGAAAAGATGGAAGGAGTAAAAGCGGGATGAGCAAGACTTTAGGCCGAAGGAGGTGGAACACCAAACATCTTGGTCCAAGTCCCTCTCTAACTAGAATGGGATGGATCTATTTCCCTCTTTCCCCCCTCTTAGAAGGTCCCAGTCTTTGGTGGTTGGAGTCTGTACTAGAAGGCCCAGGGCACACACATAAGTCACTGGACCCGAGTTAGGAAAGCTGGTGATGTAAGCCTAGGGATGGAGCCCGCAGAGTACAGAATGGCCGGTAAGGGTGTGGCCCCGGCTCAGGCTCTAGCATTGCCCACTTCTCTACCCCATAGGAAAGACACTGCCAATCAGCCAGCCACACATCCATACCTACAAATGCCAACCCACTGCCCACTGCCCACCTCCAGCCACAGAGCCACTATGCTCAGAGGGCTCACTGCCCTAAAAAGCAGCTCTCTGAGCACTTCTAGGGAGCCAGGGAGCATGGGGAGGCCTGTGGCAAGGCAGCTGGAAGCTGAAATCTCAGAGGACACACTCTTGTAGGCTTAATATTTTATTGTAAACAAAAGAAAAATCGTTTTATTCACAGTCCCAAATATGTCATTTGGAATTCTGTTTTTGTCTTAAATTGCTCTGTGGTTTGAAATGTACAATATGGCTTTCTTGCCTCCCTGGCTTGCTCAGGAAGGGTCCTGGCAGTGCGAGGGGGCAGCTGATAGGCTCTAATGGCCTTAAGTGCCCATCGGGGAAGCTCCAGATCCCAACATCAGCCCCTCTTCTAGCACTCCAGACACCTTGGCCCCCCCAAAGACCACCTCTGTTCATCATCTGCATAATTCAAGGCAGCCTTTCCAAGACCTTGGCATTGTCACAAATTTCTGGGCTCGCTCAGATCCTTGCTGGCTCCATCCTTGGCTTCCAGACCACACGATGACCCTGATGAACACATATCTGCTCCTGGTGGTGGGCCAGGCCCAACCCCAATCCTTCCAGGCCGGGAAGTCCCTACACAATGACTGTCTGTACCTCCAATTCACCCTCTTGTGAGGAGATCACAAATTCCCCAGCATGCTCCAGGATCTCTATGTCCTCAGAAGCTACCATAGTGACTGTGGCCTGGTCAGCCTCAATTCCTGCCCGGGTAGTCAACACAGCACCCTCTCCTATGGCTGAGGCCAGGGTCATGGCCACTTGCTCCGTGAGGCTTTCGGGGGTGGCGATGGTGATGGTATCAGATGCAGCTGCCGCACCAGCAGCCATTCCCTCATCTTCATCCACCGTGACATTCTGGACAATGATTTGGTGACCAGAGCCCGCCTGGTGCACAATCTGCTGCACTACCTTCATGATATGGCTGTCCACCTGGGGAGGGAGAGGCAGCTCAGCTACAGGGTTCAGGATGGGGGGGAGGCCTTGGTCCACACCAGGACACAGCCTGACTGCTGTACTCTGTCCTTGGGCTCTAAGGGGCCCCAGCCCACCCCCAAGCAGGCTTCACCCCAGGCCCCAAGCCCCAGCTCCTACCTCCCCTTCTACCCCTACCCCACCTCGGCCTGGGTGCCCTCAATGATTTCCGTGGCTTCGCTGGTCTCAGTGTCTTCTGTGGTGGCCTTGGGAAGGAAAATAACAACAGGGAGGGGGCTCCTGTCAGCCTAGAAAACTGGCCCAGCTGGGCCATTACCTCCCCCCCTCCCCAAGACTCTGTGAGGCTGCCCCGCACCTCAATGATGTACTCCTGAGTGTCGGCCACCACTGAGGAGAACTCCACCAGCACTGTGTGGGCATCCTCAGACAAGGTCGGAGCAGACGGGCTGGCCCTGGACACCACCACTTCTTCCACCTCCAGCAAGCAGCCTCCTGGACAGACCCATGGCCAGTGAGAACAGGGACTGCCCAACGGAAAAGCCAGCCCCCACCCCACTCCCACAACACAGGGAGACACTGCACATGCAACCACCCCAAATCAAGGTTTGGCTCTGCTGGCATCTGAGTTGCGTGTTTCCATCCCACCCGGGAAGCCAGCCCACTCAGCTAAGAGAGTCACCTCCCCGTGCTGGGTTTGTCAGGTTCACTAGGCTAACCTTTGGTCCGCAGATGCCGGTTGAGAGTACCGTGCTCGGCAAAGCCACGGCCACACTTGTAGCACTTGAAAGGCTTCTCCCCAGTGTGATGTCGCACATGCCGTACTAGAGAGCCCTTCTCCCGAAAGCCCCGGCTGCAGAACTGACACACGTGTGGCTTTTCCTCCAGGTGTATCCGGAAGTGCACCTGCTGGGCATTCTGGGAGACAAAGCGGGGTCACCATGACGAACTCTACCTAGGGGAGTCGGTACAATCCCCCCCACCTTCTCTTGCACCTCCTATACCAGCTGGTGGAGGCCCCAGGTCAAAAAAGCTCACCCAAGGGAGCCTGGGGCAGGCAGGTTCCTTGTAGGAAGGTCAGCTGTGGCTTGGCCAATGGAGGCACAGAGGAGTAGCCTGTTTAGGTAGGCCAAACACCAAAGCCCCGGCGAGTGACAAGGCAGGACACAGAGAGGGTCAGCAGCAACAGTTTCCCATTCCTGGCTCCCGTGGGCATGACCCTTTCCCACCCATACCTGGATTTCCTTTCTAATGAAAGGGAGAAATACCCCACCTTGGTCTTATAACGTTTCCCACACTTGGGACAGGCATATGGACGCTCATCAGAGTGCACACGGCGGTGCCCCTTCACATGGGCGATGGTCTTATAGAGTTTCCCACACTCGCCACACCGGAAGCGCCGCTCTCTGACATGTACCTCCTGGTGCTTCTTCAACAGATAGGCCTTAGGAAACTCCTTCCCACACTGCTCACACCTGAACAGCTGTTGTCCTGCAGACGAAGGGAGACCAGCCCCCAGGGCCCACACTGAATTCATCCCCAAGTGCACACGCACAGACAGACACACACACACACACACACACACACACACACACACACACACAGCCAGCATCGTACCAAAGCACAGACAGAAGTAGGGATGGGCAATGAGGCTGACACACAGACACAGGGCTCTCGGATCACAGCCACTTTGTGTCAGGCTGGGAGCAACAGCCGAGCTCCCTTCCTGACCCTTGCCAGGGAAGTCTGCTCTACAAGCTGACATCCCTTCTCCTTCCCCCTCCTGTTACCTCGCACCCTCCCTTTCCCAAGGCCTTCTCAGCTATGAGGGAGGCCTAGGCACAAAGATGGACAAGAGCATCAGAGACCAGACCTACCAAGGTGAACTTTGGCATGCACCTCCAGTGCCGGGGCTGACCTGAAGACCTCTACGCACTGAGGACAGGAGTACTGTGTGTATCCGCTCTGAGATGCCGGGTCCGCCTGTAGGGAGAGACAATTATCTCCTAAGACTGAGCCCCCACTGAGCCCCCACAATACAGACAGAAACACAGTGCGACTTTACCCCAACATACACGTACACATACAGAACACAACCATGACTCAGTTTATTCTCCACTCTGCTGTACAAGCAATCCCTCTTAAAACCCCATCTGCTCCTGCTCATATCCCTAGTCAATAAACTCCAACTCCAATGGCTCCTTATCACCTCCAGGCTCAAATACAAAATCCCATCTGGCATTAAAGCCCTTTTCCACCTGGCCCCCTACCACCTTTCCAGTTCCTAGAATACTTCTGACTGATGGGAGTGTTCTGCCCTAGACATCTGCACACACACACTCTGCCATGCTTGTGCAGATAGTTCCGTTATGAAAAAGGATAAAGGGGACTCTTTAATTCAATCTGGAACAAGGAGCCCCGATCTGCACAGTTATGGAGTAAAGGGCATGTAAGCCCCTCTGAGCAGTCATACTAATGGGGCTTTCCCAAGATCTCCTCCAGAAGGCAGACACCACCACTCCCCAGTTTATCCCCAAGCTGGAGAGGAGCACAGTATAGGCACCTACTGTTTGCACTTCTTCCACAGCCACAAAGTGCTGTTCTCCTGTCCTCACCCCCTCAGGCCCTGGCTCCTGGGCAGTGCCAACACAAGGCTCAGCTGGCATGGGCCCCTCTTCTACTGCAACTCTCTCAATCACGAGACCCGAATTTTGCATGGCTTGTCTCAGCAAATTCTCACTGCTCACCTCCCCTTCAGATGGTACCTTTTCAGGGATTGAAGTCTACAGAGAACAAGGAATATCAAGAAATGCTATTCAGTACCTAATATTAAACTCTGCAAAGAAAAATCATTAAAAAAAAAAAAAAGATTATCCACATTCTGGCTACTGTTAGAGGGATCATGTGAGTACTGATCTAGAAAAGCCCACAGAGGTCAATTTTACCCTGAGAAGAGTCCTGGGGGACAAGAAGAAGAGAAGCTGACTCTGGCCCTCAATAGGACATATGATGTTTTCTACCAGCTCCAAAAGCATCCATTGTGGTCCACAAGGAGCTCAGTCCTGTTCACGCCAATGAAGAGGCCTATCCTTCCTCTTTTCTCCTCCCCTCACATGGTAGCCCTGAGATTATCAAGGGCTCACCTACCCTCTACAAGCATTAAGAAAATATGGGACTCTTCTAAGGATTGGGTCTACAAAGTCTAGGCTTTAAAACAAGGGCCAGAACTTTTCTTGGTACTAGGACTCTTCATAATCCCACAACTCTTGGGGAGAATCAAGAACAGAAAAGAAGAGAACTAGCTGTCCCCCACCAGAACTCAATAGTTAGTAAATGTGTCCAGTTCATAAAGATACTGCATTCAACTTATCCCAAATACAGAGAAATACAAGTGGGATTTTCCCTGTCCATAAAGGGTTAGTGCCAAGGAACATATCCAAGATAAGGTTGTTCATCTTCCTTCTGGTGAAATGGCAGAAGACACCATTCTCACTCCTTCAGTGAAGGAAAATCTAATACTTTTTATTCAGATAGAAACCTAATCAAGCCCAATTTAGCACAAAGCCCTTTCCAATCTACTCATGAGCTTCACCTACTTCCTGAGCTAAGGTTTTCATGTCCACAGGAAGCTCCTGCATCTGGACGTGGACCTCATGGATGACAGTTCCCTTATCATCAGTGACAAGGTGAATTACTGGTGGGGTTGTCTCAATGGATTCACTTGTGATGGCTGTGATTGTTTCGTTGTTTGAATCATTGGCTCCTTAAAGCAAAAGGGAAAAAACCAAAACCATAAGAAAATCATTGACCCTCCCACTGGGTGCCCACAGGGAAAGAAAATAGTATCTAAAGGGGTAGAATCTTCTTCCCTTTACCTCAGATTTCTTGTGGTCAGTGCTTCCTTTCTGCCTTCTCTATCCTGCCTAACACTATCATTCCCCATGGTATATTCAAGAAGAAACGACCCAAGATTGACTGAGTTGACAAAATGCAAGGTAGGGGCTTCTGCGCTCCTTCCTATTTCCAGGAACAACCCAAAGATGACAAGGTCACAGACAATAACAGATCCATCATTCTGTAATCCCATATGACCAATGCAGGTTTCTTTCTAACCTGAGAGGTCACCTGTTATGATGCCCCTGAACATGAAATCACCCATAATTAGTTCTTCTGTGTCTGGCAGGCCAGTAAATTTCTAGGTAGGAGGACAGCTACTTACTATGTCCTGGGCTCATTTAGAGAATTTACAAACCTGGGGGAATGTCTTCTTTGCTGACAACTATTTCTTTGTTCATGTTAAATCGGATTTTTTCTGTACAGGGAGTTAAGGATTTCAGGTGTCGGGTGAGAGCTCCAGACTCTCTAAAGCTCTTTCCACAGTTCTTGCACTTGTAAGGACGCTCATCTGGTGAGAGAACCGAGCCAATAGTTATAGAGAAGATGATTAACAGAAAACAAACCCTAGGGGAAAAAAATTTCTTTCCCAGTTAACAGTCACCCAAGAACTATTCATTCAGTCACAGAGGCAGCTCTTCTCACCTAGAATGTGGCTGTTCAGAGCTTCAGTCAACACTATCCTGGACTAGAACAAGGCTGGGATCCCAACTCTGCCCCAATCATTTCTATACAGAAAGTGGAACCACTAATGCTGTTCAAAGGGTTCGGAACCCAAGCAACTACAAATCCAGTTCTCATCTTACCTGTGTGCCGCCGGTGATGCCGGATGAGAGAACCCTTGGTCCTAAAGGAAGTTCCACATAACTTACACTCATAGTCCTTCTTGCTGCTGTGTGTGATCATGTGGGCTTTGAGGATGCTGGCCTAGAAAGGAGGAAGGATGATTGTCTGTAAAATGGAATACTGCCCATCCCCCAAACAAAACAAAAAAACAACACAAGTCACTGAGAAATGAGGATAAAAATGCTTGAAGGCAAAAAAAGGGGATGACTGGAGTCAAGAAAGTGAGCAGCAAATATGGCCATTTTCAAGGAACATTGTTTCAGAACAGCTATAGCCCATTCTGGCTGGCCTCTACTCAATGTACAAGAAAAGCTCCACTGTCAAATATCATGAAGGGACTCTGTCCCAGGCCAGCCCAGCTCACCGTTTTAAAAGTCTTGTGACACAGCTCACACACATAGCGTCCTTCCTTGTTGACAAGCAGTTTCACCTTCAGTAGTTCAGTGGAAACATCTTGCTCAGTGTCATCAGGACTAACAGGACCTTCTACAACCTCACTGTCCCCAGGCCCACTGGGGTTTTCAAAGACGTGGTCTGTTGCTGCAACAATAACTTCTTTGATATGACCATTGCCTGGGGAAGGAAAATCTTGCCATCACATTTAATTCTTGCCAAAGAAAATGCCTGACAGCAGGAAAGTGGGAAATTGTTAGGGGACTTGGTGCCGGCTCAATTTCACATGGCCTTGGATGTTTCCTGGATCTTTATGGAGGAACACAAGAACTGTCATTCAGTCCAAGGATTTGCAGTCAATAGAGATCTAAGGAAAGAACTGGACCATCTTTCCAAAAGTCAGTTTAAAGGATAGGACTACTCAATCTTGGACTTAATAGGAGCCACAAGCTTTGTCCTTCTGAAACTGCTGTCAAAAATTCCTCAAATTATAGCAAAGCTGAGCTCCAGGACAACTAAAATAACAAAGCCTCCTCTGGCCCTGAAATGGCCCAATTTTTCTCAGGACAGGACACACAAACCTATAGCACAGACACAGCTAGAAGTAATTTGGCCTATCTCGATCCACTGCCTTTTCTTGAAGAAGCAAGTTCTGATTCTGGTTCTGGAATTTTAAAATATCAGGGACAGTGCTATCATTCTTCATCCAGGAGGGGCCATAAAGGAAACTGCCCAGGACTGGGCCATAAGAGAACTTGGAGTTGGTAGGATTCAGCTAGTCAGACTGGAAAGAAAGTTGAAGCTTCACACCCTGTCAAAAAATCTGAGCAAAAATTAATCTCATAAAACAATGTCTGTGAAATATACGAGATTGGATCTTAGAGACAATCAGCAAACTAACACATAGTTAATTTTTCCTGCTCTGGAATCAGACTTTATAGTGCAAATCCCTGGATAAAGGAACCAGTGAGAAGAGATTCCCAGAGCCTAGAAAACCACATGTATGTCATCTTTCTTCCCCACTACTATGACCTTTTAGCAGCAGCAGTAATTGCTAAGCCCAGAACAGAACCCAAAATACAAAGCCCATGTAATCTTTGTCTCAAACACTGAGAACTAAACAAAGATGTCTGTTCACTCTGCTCCAAGAGAGGTGGCTGGTGATCTCATTCTGTGGATATAATGATTACTTTCCTGACCTTTCCATTAGCTTGTCTCACTGGCACACATCTTACTACTGTGGTGATCAATTTTTCCTGTTTCTCTTTCTTTAAATAAAAACTGTGCAGAAGGAGAAAACGAATGAAAGTTAAACTCTTTAGCTATTCACAACATGCTTCCAAATTACCTCTTACACTTCACTACTGTAAAGATGTTAGGTAGGCATTAAGATATAGTGGAAAGAATGCCAAATTTTGAGCCAAAGGAATGGGTTCAAATTCCACTTCTAACATTTACCAGACATCTGATCTTGGGCAAAGTCATTTTTACCTTTTATACCTCAGTTTCCTTATTCATAAATTAGGGAAAATAATTCTTATATTCCTATTCCAGGATCTTACAGAGTTTCTAGACAGTCTTAGAGAAATATTTATTAATGTGAGGAATAAAATTTTTTGATCAGTCCCGTGCCCAGCTTGTCAGAGCAGGGGACTGCTTCTACTGTGGACTGGCCCCTTCTCTACATCTTAAAAGTCTCAAAGTAGAGATAGTTGAAATTGTTGCTTTTAATATTTTGTTGACTATATTTGACTGTGATTGGTTTCATTTGTAATCCTATATATATTTTATATACTTAAAAACATTTTATTGAGGTTCTTAGGCTATGAAAAGGGTCCAGGATACACAAAAAAAGAAGAATCCCTGCCTTAAGAGATATGCCTGAGAACTAAGAAAATACAGGGTCACAAAGTCAGTATATATCAATAGTTACAACCTATGCCTTCCAGATTTTTAAATCAGCTATTTAGCCAATATGCTACGCTGCCTCTCATTAAGAAATATAATCCCATTATTATCATTATTAAGAAATATATTGTACATCAAATGCACCTATTTCTGAGACAACTGATGAGCAGGGAATATGTTTTCTCATGTGATGTTAACTGGGTCACAGCCCTGGACTCATTAGTGGTGAGATTTAACCAGCCAAGCCTGTCAGGCCAGCCCAGGAAGCTGGAAGGAGGGGCAGGGGCAGGGAGGGCACTGATGTATTTTAGGATATCTAGAGGGGGAAGGGAAAATTAGGAGAGGGAAAAGGGGAAAGATTCAGGAAAAACTATGGGTAACACAATGGGAAACTAGAAAAAAAAACAGGATGAGGAATGGGGGCCAGGTAGCCAAGGAGCTAGAGAAGGCTACAGCTGGGAGCCTGTGCCTTGTGTACCTAATTACATGGCTGGCACCATTGTGATCCACATAAGTAGCAGGATCAAAGCAGACTTTCAAGAACAGAGTGGGCGTCTGACTGTGGGCCAAAAAGAACTGGTTTTCCAAATAATACCTTCCCTGAAACAGGAATCTCAAATAAAAGCCCAATTATTAACCTTGTGGAGTTACATAGTGGGGTGCTGCTGCCTATGGATGAAAATTCTTTAACTGTATGAATATTCCAAGAATTTAAAGGAAAGTAAAAGACAGGCACTCTTAACACTGTGGAGAAGGTGTCAAAGAGATTCACTTTTTAATCTTAAGGTATACTGCTACTGTTTCTGGATATATCTGCCTCCCCTCCTGATTTGCCCCATCACTTTCTTTTCCCCAGTCAGGTCTTCTCCTCTTCCCCTCCCCCTTCATTCTGGTTATATTAAAAGGCTGATAAATAACCAGCTTTTTTTAAAGCCTTCCATTTTATATCACAATCCCTCAGAGACCTGTAATGTGCTGATTGACTTTAGCTTTTGGCAGATAACTCTTCCCACCATTTTCTGCCCTAAATCTGTGTATGCTCAGAATCTCATCCAAAGGAGGATCTTTCTCTTCATATTCAAGAAGCCATTTATATTTCTACCCTTCAAAGATGCATTGAGCACCAGCCTCCTCTGAGAAGACTTCTTATACAAAAAAAGAATAATCCTAACTTCCAACTAATTCCCTTGCAGTAACCAATTCCTTGATTCAGTTCTCCATGTCACTCCATGTATCTATAGTACCTTCTCTGTCTTTGAACTGTAGTAATTATCTTATATTTGTGCAATTCCTTTAACTTTCAAAACATTTTGACATTAATTCATTTACTCATAATGATATCCCTATGAGGTGGGTAGGATTTGACAGGATTATTATCTTCAATTTTCAGAGAAACAAACTGAGGTTGAATGATAAGTGTGGAAATATGTTTAGAAGAATTGCACATGTTTAACCTATATTGGATTACTTACTCTCTAAAAGAGGGGAGAGGTGGTGAGGAGGGAGAAAAACATGAAACACAAGACTTTGTAGGGATGAATGTTGAAAACTATCTTTGCAGGTATTTTGAAAAATATGGGAAATGAGTATGGACCACAACATAGCATTTACACTCCTGGTTTTAAACACCTGCATTTTTGTTTTCCTCCTCAAATTATTTTTACCTTATTTCTAAATCCGATTTTTCTTGTGCAGCAAGATAACTGTGTATAAATATGTATACATATATTGTATTTAACCTATACTTTAACATATTTAACATGTATTGGTCTACCTGCCATTCAGGGGAGGGGGTGGGGAGAAGGAGAGGAAAAGTTGGAATAGAAGATTTTGCAAGGGTCAATGCTGAAAAATTACCCATGCATTTGTCTTGTAAATAACAAGTTATTTAAAAAAAAAAGAAGAAGAAGAAGAAGTATGACAAACCTTTAAAAAAAAAAAAAAGCTATTATTAAAAAAAAATCTTCCTAAAGTGCATCTGACCACACTCTTCTCCTACTCCATAACCTCTAATGGCTCCAAAAAAAAAAAAAGAAGAAGAAGAAAGAAAAGAAATTGAGGCTGACTTGTTTGTAGTGGCTAGAAACTGGAAAATGAATGGATGCCCATCAATTGGAGAATGGCTGAGTAAATTATGGTATATGAATGTTATGGAATATTATTGTTCTGTAAGGAATGACCAGCAGGATGAATACAGAGAGGCTTGGAGAGACCTACATGAACTGATGCTAAGTGAAATGAACAGAACCAGGAGATCATTAAACACTTCGACAACGATATTGTATGAGGATGTATTCTGATGGAAGTGGATTTCTTTGACAAAGACATCTAACTGAGTTTCAATGGATAAATGATGGACAGAAACAGCTACACCCAAAGAAAGAACACTGGGAAACAAATATGAACTATTTGCATTTTTGATTTTCTTCCCAAGTTATTTTTACCTTCTGAATCCAATTCTCCCTGTGCAACAGGAGAACTGTTCGGTTCTGCAAACATATATTGTATCTAGGATATACTGCAACATATCTAACATATATAGGACTGCTTGCCATCTAGGGGAGGGGGTGGAGGGAGGGAGGGGAAAAATCAAAACAGAAGTGAGTGCAAGGGATAATGTTGTAAAAAATTACCCTGGCATGGATTCTGTCAATATAAAGTTATTATTAAATAAAATAAAATTTAAAAAAAAAAAAAAGAAATTGAGGCTGAGATAAAGATAAGAGGCAAACTGTTTAAGAGCACATAGAATTCTACCATTCCACTAGACCATGCTGTGCCCAGATCTTCCTCATGTATGTCAATCTGGGTAGCTGATGAACTTCTATCCTCTTTCTACTCAGATTAGGATCTTAAGCAAACTCTACGTAAAAGAGATCCCAGAGTTACTAGGATACTAGCTAAGGCACTGGCCAATAAGGAAAAAAGGAAAATAAGAGGGGAAAAAAATGGACTCGGAGTGGGGTAGATAAGAAAAGAAATGGGTAGATGAGTGGGAGAGAAAATATGTGGCAGTTGCCTTAGATATGCTTAGGATGCAAGTCAAGTGACTACCAAACTGTGGAAGTTCAAAGGGGACTTTCACCAACAGTGTACACATTGTTTTTGGTACTCCATAGTCCAGTCCCAAATTCACAATCTCCCCACTCCATACCCTGCCCCTCCTCTAGGCCTCTATCTTTAGTATTCTCTTTTGAAATCTACTTTCAGAAAAGGTTCTGATACCTGTCCTAGACACACTGAAACAGCTTCTAGCATAACATCTTAAAGTAGGTATATAAAAAAAGTATATTACTGAATGAATACACCAGTATGACTCTGCTGTCTTTCATATAAGACAATTCATCTTCTGTGTGAATTGTCCTGGCTGGAAGGCATTCCTTCCTTACTTGAATCTCTTAAGATTCCTGCTTCCTCTTATACCCAGCTCCAGTACCAACTTCTACATGAAATCTTTTCTAAACTCCAAAGATGCTGGTACTTCTTCCTCCCTCCAAAAAAAATCTTGTATCTACTTGGTATATGTTTTGCAAATGTCCATATATGTACATCTGTTTCCCCAGGAGAACATAAGCACCTCAAAATCAGATATTGATTGCCTAGTGCAGCACCTAGCACCTGGATTGCTCTTTAAAAAATGCTTGTTGATTTACCAATAATGACTAAATTCTATCTTCCAGAACAAAGCTCCTTAAATTGTGAGTCATGACCCCATATCAGTGACATAACTGAATGGGGAGGTTGTGAAAAATGTGGCAATGCTAAAAGATTTCTTCAAGCAGCAACCAAAAATTAATTCAAATGCAGTGAAGTTGCAGCTTCGTTCTGAACCCACAAGACGGGCATTTTGTACATGCACAAATGTGGCCAGAAATACTTCAGCTCTGATTCAAGACAGTGGTTGAATGAAAATTTCTCAGAAAAAAGATTAAGAAACCCTGCTCTAGGGAAACTTCAATTTCCATGTTAAGCTCTCTCTTTGGAATGAAAGGTCCTGTTCCTTGTTAAAGGAATTTCGGGCATCAGCTAGCAAGTGAGATTTTCAAGGTAAAGAGTTTTATGCTACTCCTAGAATACACAGCTCCAGGATATAGATAGATATAAGACTATGGGATATTAGGAATTAGAGCTGGTAAAGCTCCCAGAAACATCACTCCAACCCCACTTTTTCATCTGAAGAACCTGAGACCCAGAGAAATTCATTGCCTTGCTTATTAGGTTTAGAGGTATAGAGAGAGTACATAGGAAAAGCAGAACTCCAACATGGGTCCTCTCACTCCAAATACAGAGCTCTTCCCATCGCCAAAGTGCATTCTCACTCATCCTGGAGACAGCAACATCCCGATGGTCCAGAGCCCCACTTACCAATGATGTCCGGAGCATTGCTGACATCCTCTGAGAGCGAAGATGTCTCCACAACAATGTGAGCCACTGTAATGGACTCCTCCCCAGATGGGACCACCTGCTGTAATACAAGAAGGATTGCATGGAGGAGAAAAGTCAGGAAATACAAGACTCAAAGAAAGATTCTGATAACTCTTTCTTTCTTTTTTTTTTTTTTTAAATAATAATTACTTTCCTTTAAAAAGAAAACTGAGAGAAGCATTATTCAGGGAGAGAACTGCCAGAAGAGGACGAATCTTTCCATCTCTCTAGCTATAGACTGACTCCCCATTCCCAAACACCAAATTGTGTCCATTTCACAAGTTCCAAGCAGGCAGACTTGGATGCAAGAAGGGCAAGTACCTAAGGAGGAAGGGCAAGTAAAGAGCCTTTGCAGCCTACCTCCATGGAAGAGAGACAGAGTTACAGGGAAGTATGTTATTGTTAGCCCTTTAAGCTCCCCAAGGTAGGGTATAGCCCCTAGAGATCCCACCAGGGAAATGTCCTCACCTCCTGGCCAAGCAGGGCTGCTGCTGTTGCTGTTGTAGCTTCCTGGGGTGTGCGCTGACATGCCTTCTGTATTTTGTGTTGCACAAAGTCTTCCAGAGTGGTGAACTCAGACTGGCAACGGCCACACTTATGTACATCATCTTCATCTGAAATGTAAATGGTAGCACTGAATAAATGAACATGGCAGTTCCTATTATCTCTGAACTGAAAAGGCCAGTAGGTGATCTAAGTCAACCTCCACTTAAGAAAGAATTTTGGCTACAACATCTATGATATGTAACTATCCAGCCACTGCTTGAACACTTCAAGATCATAATCACTTCTCAGATACTTCCTTCTATTTTAAAAATTAACCAATGAACATTTATTAAAAACCTACTATTTTATGTGCCAAGCATCACTAGTGCTAGGGTATAGACACAAAAATAAAACAATTGCTTGCCTAAAAAAGCTGATATTTTATTGGGGAAGATAACATACAAATTTGTAATTATATCCAAGATAACTTGAGAAGGAAGAACTAGTCGCTGGCGATCAAAAAAGGTTTCTTTCTTGAAAGAATTGAGTTTTGAAAGAAACAACAGATTCTAAGGGTTGAGAGAGAAAGGCATTCCCGACCTGGGTATGGTAAATGTCAAAATAATGAGATTAGACACGGAGTGCCCTGTATGAGAAATGAAAGGCCATTCTGGCTAGTCCACAGAGAGTAAGAAGGTATAATAAGGCTAAGAAAGTAGTTAAAAACCAGGTTATAAAAGGCTTTAAAATCCAGCAATAGGGAACTACTGATGCTAATTTGTTTATTGAGTAGGGAAGTGATATGCTCACAGATATATTTTAGGAATAGCACTTTGGCAGTTGTGTAGAGCATAGACTGGAAAAGGAGAGGAGGGAAATCAATTAATTCAGTTAGGTGATAAGAGTTCTGATCGAAAATAAGTTTTCAGCATCTTCCTATGTTAAACTAAACTGTCTTCTTATAACTTTCACTTGCTAGTCCTAACTATTCTTAGGAGTTAAAATAATTTCTGCTTAACAACCTTTCAGATAGTTGAAGGCAACAATTATAAATCATTCTCCCTCTTCCCCCTACTCTTTTCTTCTCTATGTTAAATAGCCTCAGTTTCTTAAAATGATGGCGATCAAGGCCCCAGATCCTTTTCACAAAGGACATTCAAAAAAAGATTATCTGGAAGCTGGTCATCCTAGAAAGTTTCTTTCCTTCAATATCAGTTGGTGCTCTTTCCACTTTCTGATTTAGGCTAATAGAATCCATTTCTGGGCATTGTTCCTGAGGGCAATTCAAACACTGCGGGCTCATACTGGCCCTGGCTTGTCAGGAAAACTAATATTACCCCATCTAGAGTTATGGCCTACATAAAGCTGCAGGGATTAGCTAATACGTTAGAGGACAAAACTGGAATTTAAAAGATTTTACCAGGCTAAAATAATGAACCTGAAATTTAATGAGGAGAATGCTACACTTGTATTTAAAAAAAAAAAAAAAAAAAAAAGACTGTACAAAGAAAGTGAAAGCTGTGGGTAAGCAAATTTAAGTGAAAATGCCACCATAAAGTGAAAATCTGGGAGTTTTCATGGACTGCAAAATCAATATGAATCAATATTGCAATAAGGCTGTCACAATAGCTAAGCCAATCTTAAGCAATATTAAAAGATGTTTAAAGCAAAAAGCAAATGAAGTGACAGCTCCCCTGTGCTCTCTTCTGCATTATCATGTTCACTTTGTAGCCACACATTTTGGAAGGATATTGAGGAGCAGAGCTAGTTAATCAAAACTCACTTGGAGGAGACTGGAGGCCTTGCAAACATCTCAAGCATGCTATATCTTGAAAATAACTAATTCAATATTTGAAGACTCCTCAAGCTGTATGAAATAAAAGGCAGCTCAAATATCAAGAAATCGAGTTTTAAAGATTTACACCTGTGCCTCATCCAAATATCTGCCCTGCCAAAGTAGACACGCACAACTATCTAAAGAGGGGAAAGGTCTCCAGGATGTCCTGGGCTCTGGGCACCATCCTCACTTTTCAGAATAAGAAGCAGGACAAACTTCTTCTTTTTCTTCTTTTTTTTTAATATATGTTAAATCCAATATAGGTATACATGGTTATACAGTTATCTTGTTGCACAAGAAAAACCAGAACTAGAAAGAAAGAAAAAACCTGAGAAGGAAAACAAAAATGCAAGGAAACAATAACAGAAAGAGTGAGAATGCTGTGTTGTGGTCCACACTCATTTCCCATAGTTCTCTCTCTGGGTATAGATGACTCTTCATTACTGGACAATTGGAACTGGTTTGAATCATCTGATTATTGAAGAAAGCCATTATCTATCAGAGTTGATCTTCGTATAGTCTTGTTATTGCTGTGTATAATGATCTCCTGGTTTTGCTCATTTCACTTAGCACCAGTTCATGTAAGTCTCCCCAGACCTCTCTTAAATCATCCTGTTGGTCATTTCTTACAGAAATGTAATATTCCATAACATTCATATGCCATATTTTATTCAGCCATTCTCCAATTAATGAGAATCCATTCAGTTTCCAGTTTCTAGCCACTACAAAAAGGACTGCCACAAACTTTTGCACATGTGGAGGACAAACTTCTCAAATCTCTCCAAGTTACCAAGAAACCCTTAATAGAGTTCTTGTTATTGGCAGAACCAGTACCTAAAATCTGCCATAGGTCTACCCTTAGAAACCTAGTCCCTGCAAAGGACTAGGACAAGGTAAGCAAGTAAGAACTAAAAACAAACTTGGTACAGGTCAGATCCATCTGCCTATGACAGGACCAAGAAAAGCAAGCAAGGCTCAAGTTCTTTTTCCAGCTTCCTTATCCTACTCCTATTTGCTGAAATGTAAATAAATATTCTGTCCTCAAAAGATGCAGGCTACCTGGAACTGCATAAAGTTCTGGGCTGCCTAGCAGAGTCAGCAACAGCCCTAGACCAAACTTGGAAACACAGTGAGAGCACAAAAGCCCAAGATCAAAGATTTTATAAAATTTGCTTTCAGTTAAACAAGTCAAGGTCCTTTGCAAAGGATTAGGAGAATTCAGCAATAATTCTTCCATTTTCCAGATTAACTGACTAAAGAAGGAAAAGAATCCTGACATTCATCACTTTCTGATCTTGTGTCATCCACTCCTACTTTTGATTATTCTGAAAGGGTCCATCATCTCCAATCTAATCCAATAAGCACTTATTAAGAATGTGAAAGTGAGTATGTGTGTATGGGAAATGAGGACACAAAGGCACAAGGTAAAACAATCCTTGCATCCCTGTCTAGGAGAATACTTCTACTTGGAGGAGGGACACAAGCAGAGAAAGGAGCCAAGGTTCAGCTAATCATCAAAAAGAACATTTGAGAGGAAAAAAAAGTTCACTAAATACTGAAAGGGACAAGAATGACCTTCCAGGAAGACAAGAGTTAAAAAAAATTTTTTTTTTGTAGTAATATAATGGTTTTCCTTTCTAATTTTATGTATTTTATTTTATTCAGTGGTTTTTCAGTTGTGTCTGATTCTTCATGACTCTATTTGGGGCTTTTTGTGGCAGAGTTCCTGAAGTAGTTTGCCATTCATTGAATTCTCCAGCTCATTTTATAGATAAGGAAACTGAGGTAAGCAGGATTAAATGACTTGCCCAAAGTCTCACAGCTAAAAAGCATCTGAGACCAGATTTGAACTTTCTACCTCCAGGCCCAGCACTCTATCCACTGAATTACCTATGCATTTATAAAACATTATTCTGAGAAGAGGTCCACAGGCTTGGTCCAGATAGCCAAAAAGTGGAGAAGGCCCTCTGTGGAAAATGGCTTATGAGCTTCAGTGTAAAGAAGGCTAAGGGTTTTAAAGAATAGGAGGAGGACCCAGAGGACAGACTATCAGGGAGGCAGGAGGATTGCCGAGTTAAAGGAAAAAGCAAGTAGACTTGGCTAGACTGCAGAATGCAAGAAGTAGAATAATGTCCCATAACCCTGGAAAGGTTGGCTGCTATATCAATACATCAAATTGTGACATTTGATTAAAATGCAAAGCTAAAGAACTGATACTTTATCCTGGAGAAAGCAGAGGGGCACTGAGAGTTCTCAAGATATCTGTACTTGAGAAAGGCATTTTAGCAGCTGTGTACAAGATCAGGTGAGAGAAAGAATACCAGAAGTATAAAGGGAAGGTGGTTATACTAGTCAGGCATGAGGCAAGTGAACTGCAGTAAGGGTTGAGCAAATGTTGTCAAAGGAGACAACCTTAGAAAGGCATTAGATATGGGATAAGAGAGAGAAGGAAAAGTTGAAATTGACAGCAAACTTGTAAACCTCAATGACTGAAAAATGGTGGCGCCAATGGTGGGAAGACTAAAAGAGTGATGGATTTTTTTTTTTTTTTGGGGGGGGGGAGATACTGAATTCTTATTTTGGACATAACTGAATTTGAGATCTCTATGAGACAGGCAGTTGAAAACATCTGGTACCAGATGTTTTCTACCAGACCAGAACTCAGTCATGAGAGATAAGTTGAATATATAGATCTGTTAGTCTTTGATAGAGAAATTACAAGTGAATGCATGGTAGTAAATGAGATTACCAAGAGAGTAGGTGTAGACAAAAGATGATGGCTCAAGACAATTTGGGAGAACTTGCCCACAGTTAGGGAGCAGGGCATGGAAGATAATGATGATCCAACAAGAGAGACTAAGAGGGTCAAAAAGATAAACGAATCAGGACAGAACAGCATCATGGAAACTCAGAGAAAAAAAGGTGGCAGTCAACATTGTCAAGTGTTATTGAAAGCTGAAGATGATGAAAATTAGGAGTAGGATTTCACAATTAAAAGATCATTAGCAATCTTTCAGAGTAGTTTCAGATAAACAATGAGGTCAGAAGTCGAAAGCAAATATGAAGTAAATGGAATAGAAGAAATAAAAATCATTTCCACAGTCTGAATTGTTGAAATTCATCTCTTATGAATCAACTGGGGACAAAATTTTTGTTCTTTACAAGTATCTTTGATTAGGATTTGATTATACATAATGAGCTATTTCTCAGCAGTAAAAGAATATAATTCTCAAGACTCCTGAAAACTATTAAATTGCTCCAAATCATTAATAAAATGTAAATCAACAATTCTGAGAATTCACTCAATAATCAGCAAACTTGAAAAGATGACAACAGATTTAAACAATCAATGTTCTACAGAAGCAAGGCAAGGTAGAGAACTCAGTTGAAAAGTGCAATCTGGATCAAAGGGTAGATCTTAGACTGTAACCAGACTAGGTCACAGACATACAATAATACTAGAGGTTATGCCTAAGGGCTCTGAAGTAGATGTCTCTTCCTGACTCACAACTTCTCAAAGGCAGGAACTCAGTCACGGCGGAAGGACTCCTGTCCAGCCCTCTAGTTAGGTTTAATGTGTACATATAACGCAGAACTACATCAGAAAAACCACAGGAAATTAGCTCCTTGCATCACAAACAATTGGAGGCTCTCCCAGCTTCCACAACCAGATGGCTTCACGCAGACTACATTGCACTTCCAGAGTGCCCATTTCCTAGTGGGAGAGACTAAGACCTAGTGAAGGTAATTCTCAGTACCAATCTCTCTTCTTCCCTCTCCTCCACAGCCGCCTCATTCCCTGGTTCCAGAAAAAAGGTTCATTCTCCCTCTCTCCTCCGTCCCTGATTTCAGAGGACCAAGGCGGTAGTTCTATAATAACAAGAACTAGTATTTCTATAATGATTACTATGGGCAGCACTGCGCTAAGCGATTTAGTTATTCTCTCATTTAATTCTCACAATCCCATTTGGCAGTCGAAGAAATTGCAGCAGGCACAATCAGTCACAGAGCTAGCTGCTTTCTAGAACAATAAAATGGGGAGAACCGGGAAAACTGCGAAATACCCCGTGAGACAACAGGACTCCTTACTCCGTGGGTTGTCCCATTTCAGATTTGCAGAAAATCCAGAGCTGAAAAAGACTTTAGAAACCATCTAGTCAATCCCCTGCTTCTGCAGTCAGGAAGATTCAATCTGGCCGGAGCTACCAGCTGTGTGTGATTAGTCAAGTCACTGCACCTCGGCTGGAGTTTCCTCCTTTCTAAAATAGTCCCTACTTCTCAGGGTTATTGGCAAGTTCAAATGAGATAGTAAAGAGTACTTGGCACACGGTAAGTGTTATATAAATAAATATTATTATTGATAGAAAACGGAGGCCTAGAGAAACTTCCATTACACAGCAAGCCCGCGGCAGCTCCGGGCCTCACCCTCAGGACTGCAGACCCGGAGCTCCTTCCTGCAAACCCTCGCCCCATTTCGCTCCAGGTCTGGTTAACAATATCGGCTCAGGAAGAGCAGGGAAAGAGACCCAGAGGCAGGACCCAGGGCCCAGGAGTGGAGGCGGCCCCGCCTCCCGGCACAATCCCCCTCCCCAGACCCAGCTGAGGTCAGTGGGGGAAGGGGTTGCATTGCTGGGCAGGAAGCAAGAAGGCTAGAGAGCCTTGGCTCCGGCCCAGCCTAGAGAGAGGCGCGAGATGGGGGGGAAGGCGGGGTGCCCTGGGGGGGAGGGGCAACGAGGGGGAGGGGCACCCATGAGGTCACGTCAGTCCGAGGTCAGGGGTTAGTCAGGGACCGCAGTCTCCTGGCCGACCAGCCTCGGATTCCTCTCTTTACCTTCTTCGCTGAATGGCGTCGTAAGGCCCAGGAAGCCGCCGGGAGCTGAGGTCGCTGCCGCCGCTGCGCCTCCTGGCTCACTCCGCTCCCGCCCGGCCCCGGCCCCGGCTCCTGCCGTATGAGCTGCCGCCACCCGCACGGCCATTGCGCCCTCCATGTCGCAACGCGCCGCAGGAAGATGGCGGATTTACGACCGTGTCGTCATAACAACGAGCCGGGCCGGGTGGGAGAAAAAAAAAAAGGAAGAGCACTACGGGGGCGGGGCGAGGTACGGGGCAGGGCCAGAGGGGAAGGGGCGGAGTTGGGAGGATGAACTTGGACGTTCCAGGGAAGCGGTAGAGAGGGAATGGCTGTTTGGGCCCGAGCCTTCTCTCTCGGAACCGCTTTGGGTGCGCGGGACGGGGGCTGACCTCACCTCCCCCCTGGCCTCTTCCCTCCAACCACTTCTCCCCCTGCCCTCAGCCTGCAGTGCCTCTCAGACCCTGAGTGGCGCTGGATTTAGAGTCGGAAAGACCCGAGTTCAAATCCTGCCTCCAGGTCACTGTTTGCTTTAGTTTTTTGCAGCCGGGAAGATCAAATGAGACTGTATTTATAATCCTCTTAACGCATCTCGGCCTGCTCTGGAAAAGCGGAGTCCTTAGGTCAAGTTACTACTGGCCACGAGAGGGTCAGATGCTCTGTTCTAACCATCTTTCTTAGCTAAGGAATCCTGCGGCATCCCTGGCGCCACTTCCATGGTTCACAGTTTGAAAGAATTCAAAGAGATTCTCTTAAAGTCTCAAAAGTGTTTCTTTACACCATAGCTGATGGACTAGTCTCTAAAGGAAGGGTAGCAAATTAGAAATCGTTTGGGAAGGATTTATATGAGGAAATTTGGGGTGTGATTAGCGGGCTAACTGCGTACTAGGTTGTAAATGATAAAAGAAATATAAGGAAGATTGTTATTTAGCGAAGGAAACAAGTGAGAGCTTTAAGTGATAAAAGATAGATAAGGAAGATCATAATTTAGGGAGGGAAATAATCAAGAACTTTTACAGAAAGAGTAAGGATAGGGTTGTATAGGAAACAAGTAGCAATAGATAAGAGGTTTTAATTGCTCCACATTCCTTAGATAAATATGTAGTTTTTATTGCTTCATAGTCATCAGCTAGACTTAGAGTTGATTCTGAGGGAGAAGTAATTCTGGGGACCCATCACTGCCTTCACCTCATAATCATGAAGTGTGTCTGTTTGGTGGCAATACCATGTACTCAGATATAGGATGCAGGAGGAGATCACAGACCTTGATCCTCAGCAAAATGACAATCAAGATCATTGTCCCACCTGGAACACAAGTCCTCCATCCAGGGTATGTTCGAGGAGGATATGAAATTGTGTACCCTTTAATCAGTAAAATTATCCCTTTGAAATTGTGTCCCCTTTTGATCTGAGAGATCAGGGTCTCCCAGGCTCCATGGAGTCTGTTTCTCAGGCTGGCCTTTTCTAAGGCAAATCACCCCATTGGTCCTTTTGGGGATGCAGACCCTTTTCAGGAAATTCCAAATTCCTGAAACTTTCAAAAAGTGATTTCCATTCAGTTGGAGATCTAGGCCTGGGGACTTTGGCATTCTTTTCAAACTGAAACTAGAGCCTCAAGATTTCCTATTAAAGGATATTTCTAAATTCACTTATTTGCAGAATGTCCAAAGCAGGACTATGCCTTGTCCTTTGGTATAGCTGCGGGTCAGGATCCTACCCGCTGAGAAGACATTCTCTTCTCAGTGCCAACCTCCATTTCCCTAATAGGACTTTGCCCTAAACAAAAGTCAGTCTCTTAGAAAGCTGACTTCTCATCCAACAGTAAATTTCCATTTTTGCCACCTAAAACTCTTCAGGTTCATGAATTCTTTCACCACGAACCTGTGCCAGCCAAAAGGGGATTTTCACAACTGTCTGACTGACACTAGAATCCCAATCATGTGGATCAGAATGCAGGATAAATCTCAGCCCTTCATTGTTCACAATAAATGTTTCTAAATAGACTGAGGGTTTTTTGTTTTTGTCTTTAGCCAAAGGGTGTGATGTGATAATTGCTCAAAAAATAATAATAATAATGAGATTGGGCATGGCTTTGTTTTTTTTGGTTTTTTGGGCATTTGGCTCAACATTTAAAAACTGGAACAATGAAGTGATGAGCAGTCTGGAGACAAACATCCTTAAAGTTTTCTAGTGTGACTTTAGGCTTCTACATTTTTTTTTTAATAGTCATGCCAGATACTGTATAATGTATTGTTATAGGGAGTTTCTAGTTTCAGTGAAGGCTGTCCGGCCCTGCCCTACAAAAGGAGCTAATTAAATAAATTTAAACTAAAGTGAAGGAAAGAGAGTCTATTACTTACATGCAAATTATGTAATACTAAAAAAATAAAGCTTTATTGAATATTCTGCTTAAATAACTTTTTTTTGTCAAAACCTTAATAACCTGTTTCTTTTCCTTCCAGTCCCAGCACAGATATTAATAAAAGGTTTGTTTTTGTTTTGTTTTGTTTTGTTGACCATTTACTGTGGAATTCATTGAGATTAGGCTAAGGATTTGGGCAAGGGGAGGAGCTTTATTAGTGTACCCATTTAAGACTAGTAGAAAAGAGAGAGGCTGAGATAAAAACTGGGAAGAGAAAAGAGAAAGGAAGAAAGAAAATGGTAATTGGCCCCATTAAACACCCTAAGATATGTCTGATTTTATATTCAAAGATACTGATTACAGAAAGGAATTCTCAATTTTTAATGACCATAGTCCAGGAAGAAACTAAGTAGTGAGTATTTAGGAATATTAACCACAAATTGTCTTTTCACATTATTATGTTTTTTTAAAGTGAAATGGACAAATAGCCCTCCTTTCCCCTCCTTTCCTCCTCGGGCCAGCAGAAGAAAGTTTGCTCAGCTAGATTGGGGGACTTCTTTTGCATTTCAACAATGCTCTTAAGGGTGGGGGAAGATGGTAGCTGAAACTATCTATGTTAAAACATCTGCTCAGACCTAACTGAGTTTCAATGGATAAATGATGGACAGAAACAGCTACACCCAAAGAAGGAACAATGGGAAACGAATGTGAACCATTTGCATTTTTGATTTTCTTCCCGAATTATTTTTACCTTCTGAATCCAATTCTCCCTGTGCAACAGGAGAACTGTTCGGTTCTGCAAATATGTATTGTATCTAGGATATACTGCAACATATTTAACATATATAGGACTGCTTGCCATCTTGGGGGGGGGGGTGGAGGGAGGGAGGGGAAAAAACGAAACATAAGCGAGTGCAAGGGATAATGTTGTAAAAAATTACCCTGGCATTGATTCTGTCAATACAAAATTATTATTAAATAAAATAAAATTAAAATAAAAAAACAAACAAACAAACAAACAAAAAAAAAATCTGCTCAGGTGGGGTTCTCTTGTTAAAATGTAACAAGCCGGACAGAAATGCTTATAAGGCTGTCTTTAGTTCTGTAAGGTACGGAATTCGATCAGAATTCCATCCGGAGCTCGGTACCAAGTAAATTCTAAATCTTCCTCATTGCGGCTATCTTGAATTTTATTGCCTGGGCTATTTCAAAAGATTCTAATAAATGTTACCTCAGAATTACATTTAAAACAACTTTCTGTAATATTTTCCCCTCTTTTCTATTTTAAGTCATTCCTTGTCTCTGACATATGAGGAATTAAATGATCTGGTTTGATATGCAAATACTAGCTTTGCCAATTAAATCATAAATATTTGAAAAAAAGTTACCTCAGACTGTCTATCAACAGAGAGATTCGTTTTGCTATCTTAAAAATATGTACTAGAATTTTGTAGGGAATGGAATTGCCTTTTTCCAATTTTGCAGTATCATTCCTATAACCTTTTTTTCTTTTAAATCAGGGGTCTTGAATTGGAATCCTTGCTCAACTCATTATAATCTATCTGACTTTAGATAATCACATAATCTAAACCTGTTTCCTGCAAAATGAGAAGATTGGATTAAAGTTCTAAGATTACAGCTCTGAAACTAGGAAACTGACAAAGCAACCCAGTAAAACTACTGGCTGCAGATCATTAAGCAATCTCCTGGAACTGGGAAAGAAGAGTAAGGAATTCACATTACCCCTAAGGCTCAGGTTCAATAGCATTAGGAATGTAGCTTGAAGCTATTCCTAAAGACACTGGTGAATTAGAAAGACTCCAGAGAATGACAATTCGGTTGGTGAATTACAGGATTGTAACTGGAGGATAAAAGGATTGCTGGTGTTTAACTAAGTGAAAAGGAGATTCCAGGGGACTTGATGCCTTTTTTTTTTTTTTTCAAATATATCTGAAGCATATCCTAATGGTCTTTCAGAGATAATAGTCTTTTTCAGAGATAAACTGGGCAATCCCGTTTTTCAGTATCGGTTTTATCAAAACCAGATAATGTAAATTCGTTAAGAACAACCAAAGCTTTCTTACCAATTTTGAATTTAACTCTCTAATGATAGCTTTTGTTATGGCTTTTCTATCCCAAATAAAACTTTCCATGGTAGTGAAACAGAAGGGCATTGATGGTGTTTTGGTTTTAAATGTGATGCTACATAGGGTAGAGAGAACCTCACCATGTGACACAGGTTAAGGTTTGGTGGTTTGGGTGTAGTTTTGTGTGCCTTAATGGAATAAATTGTCCTAACATGTGAGGAACTTTTCTTTTGGTTGATGCAGAAATACTTGTCCCTCTGCTTTGTCCCAGTACACACTTAACTTGGTCTAGGGATTAAATATATATTTCAAAAATGTATCATAATTTTTGCTCATAGCCAACATTTAACAGAAACAATTAAAAAAAAAAAAACTCTTAAAAGCACCAAAAAAAAAAATCTAAAAATATAGTTCTTGTATCATTTTCCTTTAAATTCTCTTTTTTCTTAATTTCAAGTGACTCAAAAGAAAATTCACAAAAGAGTTTAGGTGTATTGCAAGAAATAGAAACCAGTGTTGGTGGACTTGTGAATTAATCCAACCATTCTGGAGAGCAATTTGGAACTATGCCCAAAGGGTTATCAAACTGCCTACCCTGAGCCAGCAGTGTTTTACTGGACTTATATCTCAAAGAGATCTTAAAGAAGAGAGAGGGATCCACATATGCAAAAATGTAGCAGTCCTTTTTGTAGTGGCCAGAAACTGGAAATAGAGTGGATACCCATCCATTGGAGAATGGCTGAATAAATTATGGTATATGAATGTTATGGAATATCATTGTTCTGTAAGAAATGACCAGCAGGATTATTTCAGAAAAGTCTGGAGAGACATGAGCAGAACCAGGAGATCATTGTATATAGCAATAGCAAAATTATGTGATGATCAGCTCTGTTGGACGTGGCTCTTTTCAACACTGAAATGATTCAAACCAATTCCAATGGTCTTGTGATGAAGAGAGCCATCTACATCCAGAGAGAGAACTGTGGGAACTGAGTATGGACCACAACATAGCATTTTCACTGTTTTTGTTGTTTGCTTGCATTTTATTTTCTAATTTTTTTTCCTTTTTGATTTGATTTTTCTTGTGCATCAAGATAATTATATAAATATGTATTCATATATTGGATTTAATATATAGTTTTACCATGTTTAACATATATTTATTGGATTGCATGACATCTAGGGGAGGGGGTGGGGAAAAGGGGAGAAAAATTGGAACACAAGATTTTGCAAGAGTTAATGTTAAACATGTATTGGTAAACCTGCCATCTAGAGGAGGGAGTGGGGGAAAGGAGGGGAAAAATTGGAGCAAAATATTTGGCAGTTGTCAATGCTGTAAAATTACCCATGCATAGAACTTGTAAATAAAAAGCTATAATAAAAAAAAGAGTTAATGTTAAAAATCATCCATGCATATGTTTTGAAAATAAAAAGCTTTAATTAAAAAGAAGAAGAAGAAATAGAAACCAAACAAAATACTGTATTGAGACTCTTCAAAGAGCTGCTGGGATAAGAATGTCTGCCATCTTCTGGACAACTCCAAAACTGTCAGCCCAATTAGTAGTTTTGAGTCACTTTCTATGCTCCAAAGTCTATGTCAAGAGTGGGGTTAGGGGGAGGGGGGAAACTAAGAGGATGAGAGCATTTCACCAACAACCATTATGGCTTTTGTACCAAGAGTTCCTGAACTCTTACCGTAGGTACAACAGCCCACCTGTGGCTCAGGGGGAGCTTTCCTGTCCAAAGGGCAGCAGAGTAATTCTTAGGCAAACTCTGACTCAGGCATGATCAGGGAAGTAAGAGAGAGGAGTTCAAGGGTCTCCAGCAAAAGTATCTCCCCCTGGCACAATGCCAGGCTCATTCAATCTCTGTGGCATCTCTCCAGTCATGCCTCAGGGTCCCACTAACTCTTAGATTGGAATTGTTCATTCTGAGCTCTAATTCCATGTTGGTCCTAGAATTGAAAAATGAACTTCTTCCCATCCTTTACTGCTCTTTGGGGTGCTCTGGTCCTAGTGGGAAATGGGAATGCCCAGGAAAGGTCCCCCTATCAAGGCAGGCATTACAGAAATAAAAATGTGTTTTCTCTCGGTGGCCAGCTCCCACCCTTCCCATCCCAACTGCTCCTGGACCATTCTGAGCTTTACCATAACTGACATTTTCATACAGCCCAGTCATGCATTTGTATCTTGGTCTTTTGTTATCTGATCTTGTTTCCCTTTTCTAAAAGTGAACTTAATTGGCGATTCCCTGTATGTTCACATCAATCTCTTTAGCCCAATCTCAAATCTAGGATAGAATTTCCTCTTGTTTTCTCTGCCTTTTGAAGGATGTAATTGTCATTAAAGCAAGTCAAGAAATTATTTAATGTTATGCCTTTTTGGCATAAAGATAACCAGATAATTGAAGTAGATGTCAGATTAACTGCCCTCATGGTTATGGAGAAGGGGCCAGCAATCTTCTCTGGCCAACCAAGTGTCACACACAGAGCAGCTATTACTCTGGGGAAGAGGAGGGAAGGGGTAACATGCCGCCGAAATACTAGCTTTTAAAGACAGGCCAGGACTCCTAATTCAAATGCCTTGAAAATAGGATCCACAATCATCTTCCTGGGAAGCAGTGGAAATGCAGGCTGGTAAATGCCCCTGCGGGGGTTACAGCCACAGCTGCTAAAGGGCTAGAAAAGAAAGTTCTGGCTGTCAAAGCCCTTGTCATTATCAAATGGTTCAACTGATAGGATTTTATCAGTAGAAATGACATTAAAGAAAAAGTATTAAAATAGTTTTTGTAACTATACTCTAAAGACTAGGGGACTTCTTTGTCCGACTTGGAACTGAAACCTTCCTAATCCTTCAGAACAGAGGCTGTCCTGCTTTCTCTAACACTTTGTTGTTATTATTCTTAAGGACTATAATGTCCAAAGGATTTTCTTGTCAAAATTACTGGAGTCATTTGCCATTTCCTTCTTCAGTGGATTAAAGTAAACAAAGATTAAGTCTATTGACAGAGCTGGTAGGTGTCTCAGGTCAAATTTGAACTCAGGTCTTCCTGGCTCCTAACTCCTGACTCCTGAGGCCCAGCACTCTATTTTTTTAAAAGTGAAAATAGTTTTTAAAACATTTTAATAAAGCTTTTTATTTTCAAACACACGCATAGTTTTCAATATTCACCCTTGCAAAACCTTGTATTGTAAATGTTTTTTCCTCTCCTTCCTCCCCAACTCCTTCCCCAGAGAGCAATAATCCAATATATGTTAAATATGTGCCATTCTTTTATACATATTTCCACAATTATCATGCTGCACAAGAAAAATCGGATCAAGAAGAAAAAAAAAAACAGAAAACAAAATGCAAACACATATCAACAGAAAGTGTGAAAATGCACTGTTGTGATCCACATATAGTTCCCACAGGTCCTCTTTCTGGATATAGATGACTTTCTTCATCACTAACGACTGGAACTGGTTTGAATCATCTCATTGTTGAAGAGAGACACGTCCATCAGAATTGATCATCATATAGTCTTGTTGTTGCCATGTATAATGATCTGGTTTTGCTCATTTCGCTTTGCATCAATTCATGTAAGTCTCTCTTTTCTAAAATCCTACTGATAACTTTTTATGGAATGATAATAGTCCATAACATTCATATACCATAACTTACCCAACCATTCTCCAACTGATAGGCATCCACTCAGTTTCCAGTTTCTGGCCACTACAAACAGGGCTGCTACAAACATTTTGGCACATACAGGTCCCTTCCCTTCTTTTAAGATCTCTTTGGGATACAGACACTATGTAGAAACATTGCTGGATCAAAGGGTTTGCACAGTTTGATAGCCCCTTGGGCATAGTTCCAAAGTGTTCTCCAGAATGGTTGGATCATTTCATAACTTCATCAACAATGTATTAGTGTCCGTTTTTCCACATCCCCTCCAACATTTGTCATCCTCTTTTTTCTGTCATTTCAGCACTCTATCTTGCCACCTCTGTCTCTAACACTTAGCACAGTACTTTTCATGTAGTAACTGCTTAATAAATATTTCATTCATTCATTCATTCATATCTAGATAATTGAAACACTCACACACATAACTACTATATATCTCTGGGAGTTTTATGGTTATTTCCTCATCTTCTCAATTATTTCTTCTTTTTTTAATCCTGTTGTTCTCTACTGACTATAGCTTCTGTTTCTAATCTCTGTCCAAGTGTTCTTCACTATGCTCTACCACTCTGATTCTTTGATTTCCTCATAGAAGGAAATCTGTATCTATCTATCTATATCTATATATGCAGTCCTATTGACCTCCTGCCCCCTTCCTACCAATCCCGTTTTGTGTGTGTGTGTGTGTGTGTGTGTGTGTGTTTTAAATAAGATATATCCCCATCTAGGTCAATATTTTAATGATGTGTCTCATCTCATCAAATTTCTTATTTTGAAAGAGAAAGGAAAAAGAACTTGTATGAAAGTTATGGCAACTCTTTCTGAAGTGGCAAAGAATTGGAAACCATCAACTAAGGAATGAATGAGCAACTGACAATATATGAAGCAGTGTAAGAAATGGTAAAGGGGGGGCAGTTAGGCAGTGGATAGAGCACCAGCCCTCAAGTTAAGAGGACCTGAATTCAAATCTGATCTCAGACACTTAATACTTCCTAGCTGTGTGACCCTGGGCAAGTCACTTAACCCCAATTGCCTTTAGGGAAAAAAAAAAAAAAGATGATATACTGAGGAGCAGCTTGGTGGTGCAGTGAATAAAGCACCAGCCCTGAAGTCAGGACCTGAGTTCAAATCTAGCCTCAGACACTTAACACTTCCTGTGTGACCCTGGGCAAGTCACTTAACCCCAACTGCCTCAGGAAAAAAAAAAAAAAAAGATTAAAGGGAATGGTTTCAGAAAAAACCCTGAAATACATATAAACTGATACAAAGTGAAATAACTAGAACCAGAAGAATAATTTACATTCATTTATTTAATGGCAATATCGTAAAGATAACTGGAAACTCTGGCCAACACAACGACCCATCACAGTTCCAAAAAATTCTTTATGAAACACATTATTCAATTTCATATCATATCATATCATATAACTGATAGAATGAAGATTAAAGAATTTTTCTCCCCCCAACACAGCTAATTTCGAAATTTGTTTTGCATAATTTTATATTTGTGATGATTTTTATATATCTTGCTTTCTTAATCATAATACTACTACTGCTCATACAGATAAAGGGAATGAGCAGCCACTTCCAATAATGCTTTTCAGTTGCTTTTTACTCTTGAAAAGGTTTGGAGTCAAGTATTCAAAGGATTTTGGAGAAGGGCAAATCACTCCAGTATCTTTGCCAAAAAAAAACCTCAAATGGGGTCAGAAAGAGTCAGACACTACTGAAACGATTTCACAATCATGGGATTTAAGAGTGGCAATGGGGCTCTAATCCAACTTTCATTTTACCGCAGATGGGTAATCCGAGGCCGTGAGAAGTTAAATTACTTGCCCCAATTCACATTGACTTGTAGATGGGACAGAATTAGAATCCAGCTCTGTTGACTCCAAATTCAGGTTTGCTTCTGCTGCTTGCCGCGAGCACGCACTTGGAAGATAGTCAAACATCACCCCAATAACCCATTCCTTCTCTTGGGCCGACCGAAATCATGCAATCCCTCAATTCTACCATTAGGAGGCAGCGTTACCACAAGCACGCCGAATTAACCGGAGACAGGGTGAGTTGGGTGTAAAACTAAGTGCAAGCTTGAGGTGAGATCCAGCGAGGCACCGATTGGAGACCTCTCAACCAATCATCAACGGACTCCGATCTCGTCAGCCAATCGGCTCCAGCATTCCATAGGCTATCACGCGCCGGGCTGTGACAGTTGGTGCTTCGTTCCAGTTCGCATCGGGGGCGGTGCGCGCGACAAGGAGGATGACTAGGATTGGTTGATGGACGGCGGGGGTGGGGCGCGCGGTGGCCTCGCGGCCAATGAAGCCGTTGGGGGCGGGGCAAGTCCGAGCTAAGCCGGGGCCGCGGCCGGTGCGGGCGGGATAGGCGGCCAAGCGGGCCGGGCAGCGATGGCGGAGGCTGGCGGTGACGATGGCCGCTGCGTCCGGCTCAGTGCCGATAGGGCGCAGGCACTGCTGGCCGATGTGGACACGCTGCTCTTCGACTGCGACGGCGTGCTGTGGCGAGGGGAGACCGCCGTACCCGGCGCGCCCGAGGCTTTGACCGCGCTGCGGGCCCGGGGCAAGCGGCTGGGCTTCGTGACCAACAACAGCAGCAAGACCCGCGAGGCCTACGCTGAGAAGCTGAAGCGCCTGGGCTTTGGCGGTCCCGCGGGGCCCGGCGCCGGTCTCGAGGTGTTTGGCACGGCCTACTGCGCCGCCCTCTACCTCCGGCAGCGCCTGGAGGGCGGCGGGGTCCCGGCCAAGGCCTATGTGCTGGGCAGTCCGGCCCTGGCCGCCGAGCTGGAGGCCGTGGGCATCGCGAGCGTGGGCGTAGGGCCCGAGCCCTTGCAGGGCGCCGGTCCCGGGGACTGGCTAGCGGAGCCCTTGGAGCCTGGCGTGGGCGCAGTGGTGGTGGGCTTCGACCCCCACTTCAGCTACGCGAAGCTGACCAAGGCAGTACGCTACCTCCAACAACCGGGCTGCCTCCTCGTGGGCACCAACATGGACAACCGACTCCCGTTGGAGGGTGGAAGCTACATTGCCGGTGAGTTCGAGGGAGGGAGCCTAAGAAGGGGCCTCATGCCGGGCCGGGCGTTTGCAGACCCGGGGGGTGGGTGGGCCTGGCTGGGAGGTCATGCCCTCTGGAATTCTAGGGCAACGAGCCTGTTGTCCCCTACCCCGGCTCACCAGGGGCAGAGGGCATCCCTGCCTGAGGACCTTCCCAGGGGCTGAGAGTGCCCAGTGGACCTCATATAGTGGGAAAAGGGTCACCAGAACAGAAGACCCCATTCACCCTGGGACTCCTCCCTCCAGGTAGGGACGGAGAAGATAGTTGGGTGGTCGTAAGACTACTGACCATCCTCTCCTTGTGCCTAACACAGGTACTGGCTGTCTGGTCCGAGCGGTGGAGATGGCTGCCCAGCGGCAGGCAGAGATCATAGGTAAGCCCAGCAGATTCATCTTCGATTGTGTGGCCAAGGAGTTCGGCCTCAACCCAGACCGCACCGTCATGGTGGGAGACCGTCTAGACACAGACATCCTCCTGGGGGTTACCTGTGGCCTCAAGACCATCTTGACTCTTACCGGGGTCTCCAGTCTGGAGGATGTGAAAGGCAACCAGCAAAGTGACTGTTCTTCTAGGAACAAAATGGTTCCTGATTTCTATGTCGACAGCATAGCCGACCTTATACCAGCTCTTGAAGATTAGAGAGTTACAGTGTCTTTAATCTCCAAAATAAAAAATAAAAAATCAGTTACCTTAATTAATGGGTGGGCTTGAGCATGTACTCATCTAGATGAGTACAAAGAATGTATTGGAATTTAAAAAATCTTAGTTTGTAAACTTTGCAATTGAGCTGGGGAGGGGGGTCAAGCAGAGGGGATGATTTTGTTTACAAATTTCCTCTATTTTAAGATGCACTTTGAAAAGGAGGGAAACATTGTAGTGGCTCCTGACTGTATTTTGTTGGGAGGGAGGGCCCACCGCAATGCCTGCCTCCCAGGGATTCAGCTAACTTCAGAGTTGTAACTGAAGCTGCAGAGTTAGGGAAGGGAGAGTATTTCAGACTTGTGTTTAAATTTATCTTTCAGAAATATCTGAAATTCAAAGTTTATTCAGGGATAAGCCTTTTTTTCAGGCAGGGAGGTGGGGCTATTTTGTGACTTCTGAGAACTGATAGAAACCAAACTAGGCCGGGCTTCACCACCTTTTTGTCCTTGGCAAGCCTCTTCTTAGAGGCCTTTGCCTTAGCGTTACCAAGACTTGGGGAAAGAGAAGGGCACATTCCCATTTGGAAACCCTTCATTAAGGTTCTGTCCCCATTTCTTACCCCTCCCCTTTCAATTCAACTGCACTCTGATTGATGTCACAAATGGGCATTTGTTGCATTTCAAACTCGGGGCCCTTGGGCCTTGCTTTGCCTCCATCCAGATATATCTGTAAAATCTCAGGATAACTCAGAAGGCCTGAGGATGTCTTAATCCATCTTCAATATTTATTTAAAATATTAAGTGAAGTATATTATATAGAACAGTTTTATGAAGTGCGTGCTAGAGAGAATGTAAATGGTGTCCACTTTACCCAGTCTCCTTGTTTTAGTACCGCTGTTTAGTGAACTGAAAGTGGGTATTGGTACCAAAAACTTATTTTTTTACTTTTGAACAACTTTGTAAAGTGGTGGAATTAAATCTTAATGTATTACTTGCTTCATGTCCTAGGAAGAATATTTTAAGGGATTTCAAATACTTGCTTAGGACATGTGCTGGCAGTGCTTCTGTGGGTGGTGAAAGAACTTCAGGGTCTCCTTTAGGCAGGCCAGACTTCTGACTCTCATTGTAAAGAGAAGCTTAGAGCCCTGACAAAGGCGCCTCATCTGAAGGAACAATCTGTATAACTGCACCTGCGTCTGGTAGTGGGAACCAGCCAGGGAGGGTGGGGTCTTTGTAAGCAGAAGGCCAAAGCAGTGCAAGGCTGTACGGAGCTTTGCAGTCTTATGAGACACAAGATACACACTCATACCACCTGGGGGTTTAGATGCCAGGAGTGTAAATTTGTTACTTGCCCTAAACAAGGGCAATGGAGAGATACTTAGGTGCCTATAGAAGTTTGAAATATGCACCACCATTTGGCGCTTCCTTTGGAGGCTGAAAGGGCATCCTTTGGCTTCTGATCCTTCCCTGGGCCATAGGGTACCTCCTCAGTGTGGAAATATGGTTTTGTACTAGAAAAACAGAATCCTGATTTTAAAAAAAACTCTCCAAACAGTGTTAATGGGGTTGCACAGCATGATGGTAGGACTTCACAGGAAAATTCACACTTGAAATATACCCACGGATGGATGTTCCCATAAGCAATAAATACACAGGACTTACACCTGTCTCTTCAGCTTCTTCCATAGTCTCAGCTACAGGCAGTAAGTAGGTACTGTTCTTTGGCACTGTCAGCTGTGTCTGCCATGCATCCCAGTTTCCTCTCCATGTGATTTACAGAAAGTAAATCTTTTTGTGGTTCAAAAGCATGGCTTTGCCAAATCAGGTCAAGGGTTCTTATCAATATTAAAGAGTGTTACAACCCAAAATGTAAAGTAGAGGAAGTAGGTATATCATATTGCCTGTTTGGGTTAGTTTTCTAGGTCAAAAGTCTCAGACCCTTGGTTGTCCTACCTGCCATGGAACTGTACTGGTAAAATGTTTGTGAACCTTTCATGCCCTTTGGGGCTCATCCCACTGTATTTACCTGAATTCGTATTAAACTTACAAACCTGCTCAGACTCTTTCTGTTCAGACTCTTTCTTAAAGTGGTTTCTTTTTCTGAAGCTATTTTAGTCCCATTTAGGAATGAAGACAACTATACAGCATATGCCAACAAAATTAAGGACCACCAAGCTTTTGCATCACAGCTCAAAGAACTGTGAACCTGTACTTTTCAACTGCCATTTTTCATTGTCACAATCCTGTGCAACCATTTTCTTGATCTCTTCTGTGTACACTGAATTGAGGGCTCTTGCTGATATTGGTGAGCTTTCTGTAGGAACATTTTGTGAATTCAAACCAATTTCTTAGACTAGTTTCTGTCCTTAAAGGCCTTCCATACAAGCTCAAGTAGGAATAAAAATATTTTTTTCAATTCTTGACCTATATGTATGCTACTTGTGGCAAATATCTGGACACATATCAAATCTGCATTTCCCCACTTCCCTATTTAATATCACCACAGAAAAAGCAAAAATTTAAGTACTCTTAACAGAGCATTACCTGAATGTCAATAGGCAAATGCCCCAGATACACCTGAACATTTTTTACCTATGCCATAGCTGCCCCCGCAAATGATGGTGTTAGCTCACATTTCTACTGATTTTTGCAAAGTACTTTTAACAATCCTGTGAGGGAGACAGGTAAATTTACTCTCATTTTATATAGGGGAGAAAGGAACTCTAAATCATGCCCATAGCTGCATGGCTAATAAATGGAGTTGAGTTGGACTCATCAGCATGTTAATAAGCAAGGTTTTTACAAAATTAAACTGGTATGTGTATATACATGCTCATACAAAGTTTGGAAGAAGCTTGACATAGATCTCAGCTAGGCCCTGTAAATTGGGTGCCTGTTCTAGGAGGGACTGTGACAGAAGCTCTCTCCACCTGGAGAAGAGGGAGATCTGGCTGGTCTTGCCCTGGGATATCAGTGTCAGGTGACATGGGGGGAGGAGGGGTAGATCTGAGGGTCCTCCGGGAAGATTCTGATTGTTCAGCTTTGATGGACACATCCTTGGGTTTCTGTGGCTGGCTCTAAGGAGCCAGGTTGGGCAGGGCCAAGCACAATCCAGACATTGTGAGTGGGAGCAGAGTAGGCTGCAGCATGGAGGCACAGAGCAGCGGACCTGGGGTTCAGAGGCAAAGGCCCTCCAAGGTGAGTGTCTCCTACCCCTTGAACCCGCTAAGCTCCCTAAGACTAACACGAGTAATATGTTGCCCCTTATCTGGGGAAAAGCTCCCCTTTTAGGCACAAGGCAATATGGGCAATATGGGCTGTGCACACATATTTGTGTAAGTAATATTCTTGGATGTGTCTCAATTGTTTGAGTTTCCTTTCCTAGAAATGTATATATCCCAGAACTGTTTTTAGAATTTCCTTACAAAATGGCAGGGGGGTAGGAGAGCAGGGAGGAGGAAAAAAGTGGTAGTTTTAAAATTGCCCTGCATGGCCTTCCCCAGGTGAGCTCCAAGCTGCCTATAGGGTCACACTGGCCAGTCCTAGGCCTGGCACTGCTGCTACTGTTGCTGGCTTTGGCTGGAGCTGTGGTCGGGGGGCTCCTTGGCTTGGCACACAGCCCTGCTGAGGTAAGTCCCTGCCCTTAACTGTCCCCTATCCTAAGTGTAAGGGCATAAAGGCAACTTTTTCTTTTGAAATGCTTTGTCCTGGGATGGTTGGTGCTCAGGCTCACCAGGTAGAGTAGATCCTACTCTGCTCCCAATTCAACCCATACCCAAGGTTATGTATTCAGAGATGGGAATGAGAACAGCTATGAATCTCTGTCTGCTGTTTGCCTGAAACTAGCTTTTCCTACCCATGCTTGGAGGGGATGGATGTGGACACTAGGTAGAGGGGAGGGACTGCCTCCGGGGGCATCACTGGAACTTGGGGATGCCTATTTTGCCCATACCCTCCCTTCTAAACTCGCTCACTGTCAATAGCCTATACTGCAGGCTGTCCGATGGGCCTTCTTGAGTCCTCCTACCTCCTGGCCCAACCAGACTGCCACAGTGGACCCAGCCCAGGACACAGTGACCTATGTGGTGACTCCACCTCAGAACAACCATAGCTGGGCTGTGCTATTTGACAGCCACAATGTGAGTCAACGTCCCCTACGCTGATTAGGATTGGGATAGGGGAGGGGAACAGACTCCAAGCCAGTCATTCACTCCCTGTGCTCCCAGTTTCCTAGTCTGTGAAATGGAATATGTCATTAGTCCCAAGATTTGGGTTGGGGAGCTGCTGGAGCCCTGCAGAGCCTTGGGGGGTGGGATTCTCTTTTCCCAAACACTCCTGTCATTGCTCCCAGGGTTTTGTGTGTTATCGCCCTGGGGAACAAAAGTCCTGCTTTCTGCGGAGCATGGAGACCTGGGAGCGAGAAGCCCTGCAGCTGGTCCTCAACACCTCTCAGGTGAGGGACCTTGCTCCCCCTGGGGTGTTCTGCCAGGATGCAAACACCAACGTTCAGCCCACTGCCCCCATAACCCTGTGATTCAGCTCAGCAGTGTGAGGGGGAAGGAGACAAAGGGCCCCTGTTTCCTGCCCCCAGTGACTGATGACTTTCCCTCAGCCACATTGGGAGGGCAGAGGGACCAAGGCTCTGGTTTCAGGGGAACAGAGGACTCTTATCTTCCCTCGGCTGTCCCTGATGACAGATACCCTGGTTTTCTTACAGGAACAATGGGTAGGATAGGGCTGGGGTGGACTGAGAGACTTCCTGCCCCCTCCCTTTCTCAGTAATGAGGGACCAGTGATAGCACAGAGCATCCAGATGGATCAAGGGGTAGGAGGTGGGGGTGTCCCTGGCTCTGGGAAATCCCTGACTTGTGCTCCCCTTGCTCCATCAACAACACAAGATTAACTCATGGGGGGGTCTTCCCTCTAGTTTGAGATGGGGTTAGAGAAGCCATGGATTTTTGTCACGGGCACTGCTAACTCTGGGAGAGTACGCCAACTCTGGCCCCCTCAGGTCTCCCTACCTTTCATGCTGTTCAGATCCTTCTGTCCACAATGCTAATTTTTCCTTCAGGTTGACTGGCCACTGGGTCCCAACAAAGATACCAGATATACTCAAGAGTTTTTGGGGGTGCTAGGGGGGCATGAAGTGGACCCTGCTCTAGTAGGAGGACCAGTTCAACACCTTTGTGACCAACTTCCTATCTACTGGGTGCAAAGAGCAGAAGGTGAGTAAATTCATAAAGGCGTCTGGAGATAAGACTTCTCAGGAGAACCAGATGAAAGGAGACCGGCCAAAAGAATGTCCGTAGCCTTTCTGGTCATTTTCTTACTCATCAGCATGACCCAGGAATGGGAATGGAGGGCGGGCAATGGAGCATGACTTTATGGCAGAGAAGGGGTGGGAAAAGAAATGCCCAGGTCAGACGTGGGAGCTTTAGATTTTCATGTCTCAATGTGGGGGATATTTAATTTTAGATAATTTTCTTTACAGGTTCACGGAAACAGAGGTTAATTTATCTCTGCATTGACATTTGTTTTCCAAGCAACATTTGTGTATCTGTCTGCTTTTATTACCTTCCAGATTAGGAATAAATAGCTTCAGGACTAGGCACCTTGGGCTATCCTCTCTGCCCTGCCTGCCCCAGTCTGTCCCTGGTCAATGAAGAATCAGGGACTAAAGCAGGAACATAATCCCCTCCCCAGATCCATGGGTGGGGGCAGCTGTCCTTAGTGCCAAGCCAGAGGGCTGTAGGCCAGGTTGGAAAATTTCTCTACTGGAAATGAAGGTTTCTTCATTAACATGGGAGATGCCAGGGAGAGCTTGGTTTTAGTCCTGAATAAAATGATCACAAATGGCTGATCCTGTGCTGACTTGATGGCTTGGACATCCCGACCTTTGGAGTTTTGCAGTTTCTTTCTGGGATTAGGAGAATCAATCCAGTGCCCTTCTATTTTATGGAAGTTCCATCCCAGCTTTAGGGATACCAGAGTTCCTAACCCTTCCACCTCTCATCAGCCATGCTCCGTCCCCATTGTCCCAAGTTTCCAGGGCCAGTCCCAACCCCTTTCTGTTTTCCAATAGCTCAGCTGGACTGGGCCCTACCTGGATTTATTCTTTCTACACCAAACTCCATGTATGGACAGAGTTAGGTTAGGTTTAAGAATAAAGTTGAGGGGCAGCTAGGTGGTGTAGTGGATAGAGCACCAGCCCTGAAGTCAGGAGGACCTGAGTTCAAATCTGGCCTCAGACACGTAACACTTCCTAGTTGTGTGACCCTGGGAAAGTCACTTAACCCCAAGGGGGAAAAAAAAGGATAAAGTTGAGGATTGGGGCCTGAAGAGACCCACTATCACTCTTGAAGCTGAGGCTCTTTGCAGATACCAGATGCACCTGGCTTTTTAATATTCAACAATTCTCCATCTACATTTGTATATATGTACATAGAAAGGGCATGTTCTAGCCATGCTGGAAACTGATAGCCCAATTGCCCTACGACTAGCCACTGGAAGGCTCAGTCCCAAGGTCCCTTTTTGCTCTTCCCCCAGTTCCATTCCTGTGAACTGTTCTCCACTGCCCTCAGACCAAGAAGGGCGAGAGACAGTATTCCTCTCTGAGCCAAAGCTGAGACTTTCTGTGGTCAGAAAAGCCCATTTTTTTTGGCTAGTACAGCAGTCTTGAGCAGCTCCTGCTCCCTGAAGGCACAAAGGCAGAGAGGAGGCTTTCAAGCTAGCCCAAAACACTGTCATTGAATGCCAGGCAGACTACAGCCTTCTGGTGTCCACCATATTCCCTCTTGATCTCTCCTGTATCCACACACCACAGCCGTGCTAAATTGTCAGACGAGGCTGCAGATAAGAGGAAAAGAGGTCCTATTACTGGAAGGTTCTTCCCAAATGGAACTAGGGTACTGCTCTGTCCCTTCCCTGTCTTCCTTGCCCCCATTGAATGTGCCTGTCCTTGGGACCATGGACACCTCTGCCAGTAAAGGTATTAGTACAATCCTGACCCCAAAACCCACACTCCCCTGACAGAGACTGACCAGCAGTACAGACCCCAGGCCGGATAGGCTTTATTTATTTACTAAGGTCAATACTAGGATTTGGAAGCTTAGCTCTGGGACACCACAATCCTTATCTCTGGCTGTTCCCATTGTAAGCTAAGCAAGTTGTGCTTAGACTTAGAAAAGTCTAAAGGACATGGGATCAAGGCCCCAAGGAGTACCCTGATACAGAAGCTCACCTGTCACAATGTACTGAGAGTCTCCAGAAAAGGCACAGTCCCACATCCAGCCTCTCGAAGTCTCACCAGGATTATTGCTCTTGATGCTCAATTCAGTCATCAAAGAGAAATTTGAGGTCCTCCAGATTTTGCATGTTTGGTCTGCTGAGCAGGTGGCCAGGAGCCTATAGGAAAGGGAGAACTCCTAAGTCTGTGCTCTGCCAATGGACCCATCCAAAAACACCAGGCCTTCCCTTTGGGGCCACCTTGTAGGACTCGCCCCAGTTCAGCTGTCTTCACTGGACTGCATGCCCTATGCTGACAGCAATGGTATCAAACAGAAATGGGAGCCACTAAAGCCTACATAAGGCTCCCTGGGCCTC
This sequence comes from Antechinus flavipes, assembly GCF_016432865.1. Lineage (NCBI taxonomy): Eukaryota > Metazoa > Chordata > Mammalia > Dasyuromorphia > Dasyuridae > Antechinus > Antechinus flavipes. The sequence goes on along the minus strand of NC_067398.1, from coordinate 343,119,440 downwards.
AGATTGACTTAGAAAATGACACATTAACATTGCCATGTTCTACTGTACATTTTGTTAAACATTTCCCAACTGCTTTTTAATGGTCTGGCACATGGGAACGTAGGTTCCTCAGGCTGCCTGTTTGACTCCTGTTCTAGATGACAAAGAGGGTATGAGATAAGGAAGAGAGGGGAAATCTGATGGGGAAAAGGACCAATGGCCACACGCTCCCTGTGACATGGTCTCAAGGAATCCCTGAAACCCAGGAGCTCAGCCTGGAAGGACTGTACTTCTATGAAGACAGGGTTACCCACACACTATATAACTACATATTCCCCTACTGAAATAACTGACATTTCCATTGGTTTCAAAAATGCTTTTTCCCCAACCTTGTAAAGTAGGTAGTGTAGATACAAAGAGCCACATTTTACAGATTTTGTAACTGTGGCTTGGAGAATTTAAATGACCAAGGCTCATGGGAGGCGAAGCCAGGCCATAAGGTTGAGAGCTTGCCTATACCTAGTCTCCAGCTCCTGCTCCCGAGAGAGCGCTCTCCCAGGTGAGTTAATGAAAGGGGAAAGGATAAACATTCATGGAATTTCAGGCACCTCCTGCTCAATGCACACATTTTTTCTAAAAGACAGATAATCATCTAGCTTCCACTTGAATACAGTGAAAAGAAACTCACTATATTTTAATGCAGCCACAATAGACAGGCATTTCTTCCTTGTGATGAGCTCAAATTCATCTCCCTAAAACTCCTTGGAACCTCACAAAATAAGTATAAAGTCCCTTCCTTACAACAGCCATTCAGATAATTGAAAACAGCAATTACATGTCCTCTTGTTTTTTTTTTTAAGCTACATACTCCCACTTTCTAAGGCATAAGTCTGTCTTATCCTGGTAATTCTCCTCTGGTCACATTCCAGTTTATCCATATCCCTCCTGAAATATGGCATCCCACCCTGAACACCTGGACACGGTCTCATCAGGGACTTCAATAGGACTATGAGTTCCCTCCTTTGGGATAACTCCATTTCTATCACTGCTGCCTTACTTTTAGCCAAATCAGCCTACTGACTCACACTGAGCTTAAAATCACTATGCACTAGCTGACCATGTCTTTCCATGACACATTTGTGAATCCTAATTAAGCACAAGATCACTTTTGCTCTCATTACTTTTCAACCCTCCTTGATTCTGCCCATCATGACCCTTTGACATTCTGCTTCTGTTACCCCTCCCTGGACTATGGACTATTAGACTTAATGAGCATGCATGCAATCTATGTCTTCCTCTACAACACTGATAAAACTGACCAAGGACAGAACCTTGTGGCGTGCCCTGACAGATATCCCAGCAGGTAGACACTATTCATGGGATTATAGGATTTTGAGTTGGAAGGGATTAGCTCAAATTTATGAAATTCTAGACAGCCTTGAATGATGGTCTTTAGTAAAGGCTATTTACAAATCTCAAAGGAGCCATAAAAATATTAGTTGAGCTATGAGTTGTTTGTGGAAGATCTATTTAAGCTGACTCTAGAAAACAAAGTCCAGTTGTTTGGCCAGGTCACACAGCTAATTACTACTTAAGCCAGGGCTTAACCCGATTCTCCCGATTGCAGTCTCTGTTTTTTCCTCTGTGCCATATGGTTCTGCCCCAAGTGGAAGCTATTTCTCCCTGCTATCAGATCTCTGTGTGGTACCTGGCATATCCTGCTTTGCACTGTCTTTATTAACATGCACTTGAGCTCCAGTGAATAAAGGTACTTAATAAGATAAAATAGTTCCTGGGCCTAGTCACTCAGTGGACTATGATGGCCTCTTACTGCAGTACCCTTTGAATTAGGCTTCTGCCCCCCAGGATCCTGCAAAAGACGCCTTGCTGAGAAGCGAGGCCTGTGTTTACTGGGCCTCGGCCCAGTTCCTAGCGGGCCTGCTCTGCACTCACGTGGAGTCCGGGCTGAACCGACACTGCAGGGCATATCTCGTATGAGCTGGAATTTTGGTTTTGGGAATTAGCTGAGTCACTTCTTCCCCAATGCCTCCAGTCAAGTTCCAAACGTAACAGTTTCCCTACAAAGTCAAAGAGAGGTGGAGTGAAAATTCTGAAGTAACTTTCCTCCCCAGACTTGAAGGTTTGAGTGCGTGGAGCTCTGCCCCAAGTCAAGTATTCTATGGGGGGACTGACTGTCAACACCTGAGCAGGAAGAACGGAAAAGGCCAGGGCTGACTCAGCCCCAGGCTGTGTGGCACTGAAGCTCAGGTGCCACTTCTAAAAGGTGCGCCCACAAGGAAAGCCTCCGGGAAGCAGGCCCGCGGGACCAAGTGGGTAGGCCGGGGATGGGAGTGCTGGCTGGAAAGCTCTAAGAAAAACGGGCAGTCATTCCAGACTAAGAGCATGCAAATTCACTGGCAGAGTCCTCAGTAAGAAGTCTCTCAGAGGAGCCCGCAGACCCGGCAGGAATGGCCAGCAGGGCTCCGGAGATGTCTCCTTTTCCAGCTGAAAGAGCTTGGGGTCTTCCCCCAAACATAAGTAACCTTAAGACTGGGCCCACAGAGAAGGGTAGCTATGCAGGCAGTAGGCAGGGCAGAGGTGAGGTCCTAAGGGGGAACAACCAAAGGGTTCTTACTGTACTATTGACAGCTGCCATGTAACTGGCGTCAGGGTCGATGTGAACTGAATTCACAGAGACCTCAGGCTCAGGAATCAGCTGCTCGTTGTGGTCAGTTTTTAGGTCCCAGATGTGGATAGCGCCGCTCTGGTCACCCACAATCAGTTCGGCCTGCATGGATGGTAGGGTCAGTCTCTGATGCTCCCCACAAGTCACCTGAAGGTAGACCTCTGGCCTCCCATTCTCAAACCCCAGCGGGGGGGGAGGGGGGAAGAGGGGAGGGGGGAACGCTTCTGACATCTAAGGGGCTGAATCACTGGACTGGACTTTGCTGCCCAGGCACAGGGCATCGGCTTGCACTTCAGCCTGATTTTTGGTGCTGCTTTAACTGTTTGATGCAGTTTTCTGACCCTAACATATTGCCATGGCCCCAGAATGGGGGCTTGGTAGCCTTGGATCTCCCCTTGTATCCCCCCTTTTACTCTCCTTTACTTTATGATGTCCCCAAAAGGAAAATATGAATCAAGAGTTGGAAGTCACAAAAAGGGAAAAGCAGCAGACCTGCTCAGCATGACTGCCACATTCCACTCGGTCCCAGTCATTCCTATTCAGCCACATACTTGATAATCTGACCCCAAGAAGCAGGCACAGAAGAATGAACACCCACCGCCTGTCTCCTCAGAAATGCTCCCTGTCACTTTCCCCTGCCTAGAAACTCACATCCCCACAAAGCTCATTCCCCCAAACCTCCAGACACCAGCCCATTGCAGGCAAGCTCGCCAGGCCCAGAGAGAGCTCACTTGTGGTGGCTGCCATGGACAGAGGAGGTTCCTGGCTAAGGTACAGGCAGGAAGCAAGCAGACAGGAAAGCAGGTTACCTGGTTGGGGTGCAGACACACACAGTTTATGGGTGCATTCACTTGGAAAATTCGCTGGCACTGGAGATTTCGTGACCTGGCATCAAACACAAACTCACATTGGTGCTTGGGGCAGTGCCGATGTACCAACTTACCTTGGAGCTGAGAGTCTCCCCAACTGTTTCCCTGAGTGGCCATAAAACCGAGCTGCCTGGGAGCAACCAGCAGCCCCAGAAGGCCTGTCATGGGGGAACTGGGTTGTGGGAGTGTGGCAGCCCCCTGCTAAGCTGCATTTCCGGGTCTGACACTGGAGGAACAGTGGTTTCTTGCTTCAGTCTATAGGATCTAAGCAGGTAGGCTCTGAACAAAACTGAGACCCAGGGAAAATCTGCAGAACGTCTTCCTCAGATTCCTGGGACAAGGGCTGTGCTGGGTTTGCCCCTTGTTCCTGATTTCCCACCTCGTATCCTTACACCAGGCTTTTCCCCTCACCCCCCGGTCCCTGGCTTGGCACCTAAGGTCCCAGATCCTGGCCATGCTGTCTTCTCCGCCCGTGTACATCCAGCGGCCATCCTCGTGGAAGCCCACCGAGGTGATGTTCTTGCTCACTCCATCATAGTTGATAACAGGGTTGGGGTTATTGGAATTGAGATCATACATCCGAATGTGCTGGTAACCTGAAGATACAAGTGCGGTCTTACTAGTTGCTTTTCCCCGCCTGGGGGGTGGGGTGGGGGGGGGCGCAAGGCAGAGCTCTCTCCAGGAATCATGGTGGGCAAGAGAGATGAATCCCTGAAGACAAATGGCTGACAGCGTGATCTGCCTAGGCTGGGGCCCCCACCAACGGCCTTGCCTCATGGCCTCACCCAGAAAAGAGAGCAAAAACTAAGACACATCCTCAGGAGCTTTGGGACTTGAGGTGAGGTCACTGATTCCCCAGGGACCTTCCCTCTGCTGCCCCAGAGCATCCCGACTTCCCCCCCTTACCACATTAAGAGGAATCAGCATGAAAAAAAGATCTGCCGTGCCCAGTGACTGGCCAGCAGTGGCAAGAACAGGACTCGGCAGGCGGCTGAGTTTCCTGCAAGAACTTCTTGGCACTGATATCTCCTTCCTGCCCATCTCAGGAGTGGAACCAGTGACAAAACTCTGAAATGCCCAGCTCCCTAAACCTTGGGTGGGACTGCTTCGTGTTACAGCCCACTGCCCGCCTGTACTGTGCCAACACTGTGCCTGAAACAAGCCTTTTAGGCTGATTGTGTTAGGGTTTGCAGAGCCTGTCACTCTGGTGGGAACCCGCAGGGTCCTGGCTGAGAGGGGACTGGTCTGTCCTAGTGCCGATCCAGGATACTCCCTCATCCCATCCGGCCAGCCGATACCTGCAGCGGCAATCATGCTTCTGTCTGGGGTGATCTCCAGGGCATTCACTTGCTAGGGGATTAGGTTAAGGTGACCAAGGATAGGTGGGAGCAGAACAAAAGATGCTATCATAAAACTTCTGGCACTCTGACTGCTCATTAAGCTGCAGAAAGCCAGGCTATGACAAGACACATGGCTGGAAGCCCCGTGGGCAGAAGCCTCAGGCCTGGACAGGTGGGGAGGCAGAACAGGAAGAGGCACAGACGCACACAAAAACATCCACAAGATAAGCTTCTCATGGCTCCAGGCAGCAAGGCCAACCAGTTTAGCCTGGCATTGGAGGCCCCCTAGCCCTAATCCCATCTGCAAATACTCTCCCTCCTCCTGCTCCCCTCCCACCCCTCCATCTTTACCCACCCTCTTCCAATTATTGTAAAGCTCACCCATCTCACAAGAGGCAATGCAGAGTAGAAAGAGGGTTGGATAGAGACAATACTTAGCACAGCCCTTGGTACACAGTGGTGCTCAATAAAGCTTTACTGACTGAATGACACTAACTCCATTCTAGTATTGCCTCTGCCATTAACTTTTCCTCCTTGGGCCTCGGCTTCTTTCTCTGAAAAGCAGAGGGTTGGACAGCAGGATTTCCTAGGACCCTCAAACAAAGTAAAGCTTAGAGGGCCACAGATTTAGAGCTGGAAGGCCTCTCTCATGTCATTAAGTCCAACTGCTTCATTTTTATAAATGAGGAAATTGAGGCACAGAGAGGTAAGTGGCTAAGTCTCACAGCTCACAAATGTCTAGACAAGTTTCAATGTCATGTCCGCCTGACTGTAGCTCCCTCAATCACACACTGGTCTTATAGCGAGTACTCCCTGAGCTAGGAAAGGTACTTGTTTGGCCTCCCCATCCCACTAGCTGATCTGGCTCCAGAGTCCAGCTCCGGAGTTCGCAGCGGTCCCTATTCCACAGGCCAGGCCGGAGCCCCTCCACCTGGAAAGGTAACCCACGCCAAAGGATACTGAGTCTTGGTGCTGTACTGTGCGGGTACATATTCCACTGTGGGCCTGCCAGAAGCGGACGGTGTGGTCGTAGCCGGCCGTGGCAAGGATGACAGGGTCACTGCCCACAGTGCCCTGGGAGGTGTTCATGATCAGGCCCCTTAAAAGAGAAGCTTGTGGAAGGTGAGCTCCCACTGGAGAGAGCTCTGGAGCTGAAGGGATAGAGCTCACGCAGGAGATTACTAAATGCGCCTGAAGGTGAGTGACTTAACTGATTGCTGTCTTGGTTTCCTCATCTGTAAAACGGAGATAAAAATAATCATAATACCTCACAGAGAAGTGAGGAAACTCTGAAACAATCTATCAGTGTTAGTTATTATTAGTCATATCTACACTGACTGATCTTCTCCCACTGTTAAATTCTCATGTTCGTAATGTTGATTATTATCTACAACTCATCCCTCTTTCATCTTTCATATCTGATCAGTTAAAAAAATTCCATCAATTTGACTTCTGCAATACCTCTGCATCCCTTGCCTGCTATCTGTTCCACTGTCAACACTGGTACAGGCTTCATTAGTAGTGCCCACCAGAACACTGCCACAGGCCTTCATCAAATCCACTCTCTTCCCTCTCCAATTTAACCCAAACTGCCAGCTATTTTTTTCATAAAGATTAAGTCACTTGTAATGGCAAAAATAATTTTTACTTTTTATTCTGTACTTAACAAATATAAAAATAAAATGAACATTTCCATATATGTGTATATATGTATATATATGATACATGGAAATAGTACGCACACAAATACACACACTATAGTATATAGAAGATGAAACAAATCTCCATTATATAGTTTGTTTTTCCTTTAAAGTATATGATAAATCTGACATGTAACTTTCTAAGCAATACTGCTTGTCTGTAATTCCTTCTGTTTTTCCTTATTCTCTACTGTGCTTTTTCCCCCCAGTATCCATAAAGGTTTATTTCATTATTAGTACTGTCAACAATCAGATATATTTAAATGATATTTAGGTGACTGCACTACTTACAGCATTGATGACTGGATAGTTAACCAATCTAATCAGAAACTAGCAAGTAACTATCTAAACATTTAAAATATAACTTTATTTGGATCATTCCTTCTTTAAATCATTCACTTTGGGGGGGAAAAAGCCTGCTGGTAACATTGTAAATATATTTCACAGTCAAATCCTTTTTGCTTTTAACAGCTCTTTTTGTAGTAAAGAACTGAAAAATTAGTAGCTGCCTATCAATTGGGGAATGAATGAATAAGTTATGGCATATGAAAGTAATGGAATATTATTGTTCTATAAAAAATGATGAACAGGCTGATTTTAGAAAGGCCTGGACAGATTAACTGGAACTGATGCTAAGCAAAACAAACAGAATCAGGAAAACACTGAACACAATAGCAGCAAGATTGTGTGATGATCAACTATGACAGACTTGGTTCTTTTCAGACATTTCAATGATCCAAGACAATCCCAATATACTTTGGATGGAAAATGCCATTTGCATCCAGAGAGAGAACTATGGAGATTGAATGTAAATCAATATATGCTATGTTCACTTTTTTTTCCCTTCTATTTTTTTTCTCTCATAGTTTTTCCCTTTTGTTGGATTTTTTTCTCCCAACATGAGTCAAAAGGAAATGTTTAAAAAAAAAAAAAAAAGGAATGTACATATATAACCAAATATATCTATATATCTATCTCTATATATTGTTTTTTATATTTAACTGGGGAAAATAGAAAAAAATAAAATAACAAATCTGCTTTCCCTCCTCCACAGGTTTTTTTCAGTTGCACTAAGGCTCTGACTCTAAGGTAAGACGCAGTCTCAACAGTAAATGGTCTTTCTTTCTATCCAAGGCAAAAAGCGTACGCTTCACACAAGGTCTCATGTTCTGTCTGAGTATAGCCAACTTCAATTAAACTAAAATCAGTGCCTTATTCAGAAACAGAAGCAATGGGATCCATCTGATATTAGCTATAATGCCAAAGTGAGTACAAGAAGAACATGATGTCCAAGAGGGGTTTATAGAAGTATTACTTTCCAATGAATTTTGTGGTTGTTGCATTGTTTCAGTCATGACTGATTCTTTATGACCCCATTTGGGGTTTTCTTAGCAAAGATACAGAGTAGTTTACTATTTTCTTCTCCAGCTCATTTTACAGATGAGGAAACTGAGGCAAACAGGATTAAATGACTTGCCCAGTTAGAAGATGTCTTCCTGACTTCAGGTCCACCGCTCTATCCGCTGAACCCCTTGGATGCCTATTTCTGATAAACAGAATCTCCAAATTCTGTTTCATCACTGACATTAGTGTGAAGCTGGAAGGATCTAGGCATGTAATCCCCTGCAAAGTTATTCCTAGTCAACTTTGATTTAGCACTTTTAAAGGTCATCTGGTGACCAATAAGCCAGTTTAAATAGTTAAAAAACAGCTGACCTGGGATTTACTGGTCTTGTTAAACCAAAGTTAATGTCTCAGCCAAATTTTATTTGTTGCTGTTTGCAAGTAAACTCTATTAAACTGCTTTTCTTTCCTGAGTTTAATGAGAAGCGAGGGTCAGATGTCAACTTCAAACCTTGGTAAATCTGATCTGCTATGAAGATTTTAGTTCTAAGGGTTTTTGCCATAATTTACTCAGCCATTCTTCAACTGATGGGCATTTACTCAGTTTCCAGTTCCTTGCCACTACAAAAAGGGCTGCCACAAACATTTTTGCACATGTGGGTCCCTTTCCCTTCTTTATGATCTCTTTGGGATACAGGCCCAGGAGAAATACTGCTGGATCAAAGAGTATGCACAGTTTGATAGTCCTTTGGACATAGTTCCATCTTGCTCTCTAGAATGGTTGGATCAATTCACAATCCCACCAACAAATGTATTAGTGTCAATGACCCTCTTTTTTTTTTTTTGACAACCCTATTCCTAACCTTCCTTTCCCAGGCAGCCCACTCCTTAGGGGCAGGGGGTGGGGGAGGGCAAGGGAAGGGAGAGGCAGAGAGGGAGGCAGGAGAAAGAATGGACAAAACAAAACTCCGGTTAACAAATGTCTATGTTAAACAAAACGAAGTCCTACATTGGTTAGATTCAAAAATGTATCTCATTCCGCATTTTGAGAACATCAACTCTCTGTCCAGAGATGCATAACTTGTTTCAGCATTGGTAATGTGAACTGTTTTCAGTGAGAAGCATTAAGTCTTTCAAAGTTATTTTCTTCAAAATATTATTATTATATAGCTTGTTCCTTGCTTCTGATCATTTTATTCAATATCAGTTCATGTGAGTCTTCCTAAGTTTCTCTGACATCTCTTTTGCTATTTCTTATGACATAATATTCTATTATATTCACATATCATAATTTATATAACTAGTTTTCAATTCATGGGCATCCCCTTAGTTTCCTATTCTTTGTCACCCCCCCCCAAAAAAAAAGAGCTGCTACAAATATTTTTGTACATATGGGCCCCTTTCCTCTTTCCTTGATTTCTTTGGGATATAGGCCTAAGAGTGTTATTGCTATTGATGTTAATGTGTATGCACAGTTTAGTGGCTTTTGGAGCACAGCTCCAAATTGTTTTCCAGAACAGCTAGATCAATTCACAGTTCTACTAACAGTGCATTAATGTGCCTGTTTTCCCATAGCTTCTCCAAGAACTGCCATTTTCCTCTTTTCCAACTCTGCCAATTTTTTTTTTTACACACTGTTGTTGATAGCTTCAATTTCTTCCTTTTGAAAACTGCCCACTCGTATTTGACAATTTATCTACTACAAAAAGACTTTTGGTCTTACAAATTTGAACGAATTCTTTGTGTATCTTGGGCATGAGATCTTGCTAAATACAGTTTATATTTTAGCCTAGCATTCAAGGCTCTCTGCAATATGATGGCATCTGACCTCCTCTGATAAACATTACTCTTCTCCAAACACTCTGAAATGAACTTATGTACCCATTGTCCACATCCTCAATTCCCTCATCTTTTTGTCTTTGTTCATATTTCTACTATGCTGGGATTATCTTTCCCTTCTTTCTTCTTATCCATTCTTTAAAATACTATTCAAATAACATAGCTATATCCTCCTGATCAGTAACAGTTTTCCTTCTCAGAACTCATACTGCATTTTGTTTCACCATTCTCTAAGGCACTATATTAAGACTATCTTTATGTCTCATCCCCCTACTGACTGTTGGTTATTCAAATTTTGTTGTATCTCACACTTAATCAAAGTTTATTGCATGAAGGAATCTGCAGATCCCTTGGCATCTACTGTTGCTAGGGGAACAGGGAGGGGAATGTGAGGGGAAAAGCTCTTCATCTGATAGCATCAAGTTTCCCTCTCATCATTATACGTGACCCAGGAAGGTACACAGATGGCACATGGTTCCACCCTTGAAAGTGGCAATCACTGAAACTCTTAGCTTTATAACAGCAATAGTGTCTCATTTATCTTTGTCCCACAGCATCCAATATAGTGTTCTGTGCATACTGATTACTTCCAAGACTCACGATTTCATTTGTGTGTATGCATAGAATAAACATCCTATGCATCAGCAGACAGCCTTAGTGAGTTGTTGTGGTCAAAAATATTCATTAGATTCAATCCAATAAACACTCATGAAATGCCTACTATATTTAAGTTCTTCTGTTAGAGCTAGGAATACAAAGACAAAAAGCAAACCAGTCCCTGCCTTCAAGAAATTTACATTCTACTAGAGTGGTGTGTGAGGGAGCAATATGAGGGAGAAAGCACCTACACTTGGGAGAATGAGAGACAATTTTGCAGAGAAGGGAACACCTAAGGTGGGCTCTGAAGGAAGACTGGGATTCTGAAAGATATGGATGGAAGAAAGGTTCCATTCAACCAGCACAAAGACATAGAGAAATGAAGAACCTGCTTTGCCTGGGATGGCAAATGCATGACCAGGAGTAATATGCAATAAGACTGGAAACGTTGGTTAGTCGGATCATGAAGAGCCTTCGCTGGGAGTTTGTGACAAAAGGGGAATGCCAAAGTCAGGCCTCTGCCTTAGAAAGACCAGCTTGGTAACTGTGGGAAGAAGGAGTATTCAGAGCAGAAGCTAGACTCAGGAAGACCAGCTAGGAGGTTACTGCAATAGCCCAGGCAGGAATGACCAACTGGCGCACAGCAGTTGACAACACAAGAGAAGGCCTAGAGGTAAAATTAAAAGGATCATTGGATCACAGCTTTAGAACAAGAGGGACTTCAAAAGCAAGCCTTACAGATGAGGGCATCAGGACCCCTGGTGGGTGGATAAGTGACTTGTCCAGGTTGGCAGATGAGTAAGTGAGCATCAGAGATGAGATCTGGAATCTCTGATTCCAGAGCCAGGGTGCTTTCCACTGCAAAGCCAGCGCTCTCATAAATCAGCCACAGCTTAGAATGCAGTGTGAAGAAGAGGAACAAGAACTTGGGACCAGGAGTAGAGGGAACCCTAGCAAGAAAAAGGGAAGTTCAAACTACCAAAGGATACTCAAGACTTACATAAACACAATTACAAAACACTCTGAAAAAATAAAAAGCAACTTAAATAGCTGGGAGAGATATTCAGTGTTGATGGTTGGGCCACATCAATATGGTATCATTAATATACTACCTAAATGAACTTGCATAATTAGAATTACATCAAATTACCAAGGAATTTTGAAGTCAAGAAGTTCTGAGTTTAAATCCTGCCTTGGACACTTAGCGGCTATGTAACTGTGTAGGTAATTTAACAGTTATCTCCTATGTAGAATAGGAATGATAATAGCATCTTTCTCAAAGGTTATAAGGAGTTTCAAATAAGATAATGTATATGAAGTACTGTGCAAATTTTACATCACTGTATAAATGTTAGCTATGGTTATTATTATTACTACTACCTAGGGAAACAATTCCCTAATTCACAAAAAAAACCTCAAACCAAACTAAACAAACAAACAAAAAAAACAAACACAAAACTGGAAGATAGCTTGGCAGAAATAAGGTTTACATCTCAAATCACATTGATGACCAAATGGATATATAACTTGATGTTAAAGATCATGTTATAATTTAAAAAAACCAAAACAGATCAAATACCTTTCACAGCACTAAAAGAAAAATTCTTAACCAAACTGATCACAAAAGATAAAATTTTCATTACACAAAATTAAACTGTTTTTGAGCCAACAAAATCAAAGTGTCTAGGATGAGAAAGAAAGCTATCAAATTGGGTAAACAAACCAAAACTTTGCATCAAATAGTTCTCATTAGAATCTCATATCTAAGATATATAAGGAACTAATACAAATGTGTTAAGGTCAAGAACGCCTTCATAATTAATAAGTAGCTAAAGGACAAAGTTCTCAAAAGAACTGCAAACTTAATAACCACCTGAAAGATTACTCCAAATTACTACTAATAAGAGAAATGCACATTGAAACAACTCTGAAATTTCATCTTATTGGTAAGCTGGCAGAGATGACAAGATGGGAACAGTTAATCCTGGGAGGGGCTGTGGGAAGCCAGGAACACTATTATATTGTTGAAAGGGCTACAAATTGGTCCAATCACACTGAAAAGAAATTTGGAATTATTCTAAGAATGTGAATAATGTATGCACCCATTTAGCCAAAGAGCCTACTTCTGGGCATATATCCTAAGGTCACAGAGAGAGAAGAAGGGAACCATATGCACCAAAATATTTAGAGAATCACATTTTATGGTAGAAAAGAATTGGAAATCAATAGTCACTGACTGGAAAAGGGCTAAACAAATGGTTACATGAATGTAACAGTATATTATTATACCCAAGAAAGTATGGGGAGACATATAAACTGAGGTGAAGTGAAAAAAGGAGAAGCAGGAAAACAACATAGACAATAACTACAACAAGGCAAATGAAAAGAATAACAAAACAACTGAAACTGAATGCTGTGAAATTCTAACAATCAAGCTTGGCCCCAAAGAAGAAATACAATAAAGAATCTCTCTTTATTCTTAGCAAAGGCAGCAGGTTATGGGTATAGAATACTACAAATAATGCCAGACTGTTTCAATATGCTTGTTAATTTTGCTAGAAATTTTTCCCCCTCTTTTTATCCTTTGTTATATCTCTCTAGGACAGGGAGAGGGAAGTGATCCATGGAGAAATATAGGTGGTATAAAAACAAAATATACCAATTATTGTTTATTTAAAAGAAAATGAATCCAATGAAGCTGTAAGCTGGGTAATCATAATGACCCAAATTTGACCAAGTGAAGAAGAAATGAGAAAAATCACTTCTCTGCATAGGTTGAACAACATGAGTATGGTATTTGACTCAGATGCTGTGATGGTGAATTGACTTTTTTCTTCCTTTTTTATTTTTTAGTTACAAAGGTATAGGAATACTGGGGAAGGATGTACTTAGAAATAAAGCTCATATAGAAACAAAAGGTGATACGGGGAATTTTTTTTTAAAGAAATAAAGAGGTTTAGAAGAAAAGTGTAATTAGGAGAAGGAAGATAATCAATTCTGCTTTGGACATATAAAATATGTCAGCAGGACAGTTATTTGCAAGTGGATAACAGATAGCTAGAACAGAGTTCAAAAGAGATATCAGAGTTAAATATTTACACTGAGAAGGGAGTAGGTGGGGCTAGCAATGCCAAAAAATACAGAAGTCAAATAGAATTAATACTGAGAGAAAGCCATCATATTTGACAGTTAAGAGATCACTGATAAACTTGGGAATAATAGTTTCAGTAACAGGTTGGTTGGTAAACAGAAGGTAAAGAACTGAAAAAGGAGTAGAAATGAGGAAATTAGTGCAAATGTCTTTTTCTAGTTTATATTTAAAAGGAGGAGATGCAGAATGAAAGCTTGAGGTGTGGCATTTTTCATGCTTTTAAGTATGAGAAAAATGACTATTTTTGTGAAAAGCGAGAAAGGAGCCAATATTTAGGAGACTGACAAGGAGAAAGAAGGGGCGAGTTACCATACCAGAAGAGACAAGGAGAGATGGATATAAATAGAAAAACTGGCCTTTGCAAAGTTAAGGGTTCTACCTTCATAAGACACTAGAGCAAAGGAGAGAATGGGAGGAAATAAGGTAGAGGGATCTGCTGATATAACACAGGGAAGAAGCTCGTGGGGCTTCCTCAAATACAAATTCCTATTTGGCACTCAGAAATCTTCACATGAGAGTTTCAGCTCCTTTTTCCATACCCTCTATGACCAGTTGCCCCTTCTCACACAAGACAGCCCACCTCTGTCATCTGTGCCTTTACATGGGCTATTCCCTTCTCATCTCTACCTCTTCGAATTCCTAGCTTCCATGTAAGCTTAGTCAAGGATCTCCTATAACATGAAGCTTTACCCACAACCCTCTTGTGTTTCTTGCCTCCTCCAGTAAATTACCTTGGATTTATTTTGCACATATTTTAAATCCACATATATGTATATATGACATTAGCTTCAATCAAATTGAAATCAAATTGCCCTTGAATTCAAAGGCTAGAATTATTTCATTTTGTTTTTGTATACCTCTCCATAATCTGATACCTGAGATAAATTATATGCTAAATAAAATATAATTAAGTGATAAGGAAGACAGGCAGATATTTTTTTCTGCAAACTAGGAACTAGACTCCTCTTCTGAAAGGACAAGAGAAAAGGTATAAGGAGTGTTGAAAAAATTATTATAATGATTTTCATAATTATCAATATGATATATGTAATAAACATGCTAATAATCTAGATTAATCAGATTTTCCCAGCATTCTCTGATTTGGGATTCAAAATCTTACAATGCAGTTTGAATAATTGCTCAATTTTTGGGGATGCATGTTAAGTGAAGTGAACTGAAGATTGCAAAGTCTTTTACTGCCACAGAACTCTGGTCCTGCCTCCTACTAAGTAATGACCCTTGGGATTTGAAACAATCGTTAAAAAATTGTTTCTAGAAGACTGGAGAATACCCATGTTGTCCTGCACTCATGGGCTTTTCCTGGGAAACCATAGGCCCTAAAAAATGATTGCATTATAATCCATCTTTCTTCTCTCTTCCCACTTATAATTTGAGTATAAAATCTCTGTCTTTCCTATAACAGGTGGAGGTCTCCTGCCCCACAGAACTTCCAGTTTGCAAACTGTCTCCCTCACTCTGAAAGATTAATTAAACTGCTACTTCATCTCTAAAACTTGTCTCAAGGCCTGCTAGTTACAGTAGAGACCAATACAGTTAAAATTCTATAAACAGGAGTTTAAGGGGGAAAGAGAAAGTTTGGGACAGCTTCAATGGGGAATGCAATCTCCCATTAGTCAAGGAAAAATAAAAAGATTCCTATTCAGCAGTGAGGGCCTAATGGAGATTGGGTAACATAAATTTGCCATAGACTCAGGTGGTAGTTGTATAATTTCCTCTGACATTTAAGCAGCAAGTTAAACAAAAATGACACAGGATAGTGGGGATAACCCATGGCTGAAGTTTGTCAAGTCAGAAGAGGCAAGAAGACAAAGAATTCAAATAGAAAAGAATGAACAGCTGAACTAGCTAACTATAGTCAAGACCTCGGAAGCAGCCATCAAGGGAAAGCACTGTTGGAGGGACAAAAGAATAGGGAGAGGTAAAGAGGTTCAGAGGTTACTGTGAAGGCAAAGAACAGATTTCAGAGGACTAAAGGAAAACCAGGGATAATGTAATAGGAAATTATCACCAGAGAAAGGAATGTATGAGCAGCCGTTCATGAGTAAAGATTAGTTTGAGAGAATGGTTATGCAGGTGAGTGCTGGAAGTGAGTGAAAGAGGCCAGTGAGTCTGATGAGATACCAACATGTTTATTGAAGTACCCATGTACAGGGAAAAGGCTTGAGAAAGGAGAATCAGTTGGAGCCTAGTAAATGCATGCAGCAAGGGTCTGGACCAAGCGATATAGATGGGTTAAATAAACCACAAAGGAAGAACATTTGCCAAGTAAGGGAAGTAGATACCCAGCACTAAGAAGTGAGAACTATCTCTACACTTCCTTGTGCTCCATTCTGTTAGGGTACACAGGAGAAGCATTCAGGAGAGAGAGCTCACCAAAGCTCTAAACACCTGCCCTCTGGGAATAGGGCTTCCAAGATGATGGGCAATAAGCAAGAGGAAAGGTCTAGGGTGAATCGAACTTTGTAGTGATGGCTATAAATGGAGAACAGAGGACAAGCACCAGGAAAGGGGTGGGTTGAAGTGAATGAAATAGAGGTAGGGAAGGGAGTTTTTGCTTGAGCAAATAATGGTTTTGGTTTTGGAGAGGAAGAGATGGAAGTTTGCTGGACAATGGAAGGAGGAAGCAATAGCTAGATAGAGCTTCCAAACTCTAGCTAAATATGATTACAAAGGACAGCATCTGACTCTTCTCAGTCTTCTGGGAAGCAAGGCTTTAAGAAGGAAAAGAGATCAAGTTAGGTATCTGGGTCAGTAAATAATTGGTGACTGAATCCTCAGGTGAGCTCACACTTGGTGCTAGTTCCTTTGCAACACTCCAAGATGACAGATGATGAAGATCCAGAAGATAATTTGCTTGTGAACAACATACTTGCTTCCTGTTTGACCTATTGTCTGTGGCCCTGATAGTCTGAGGTCGGGACTTTAAGTGTATGGTGCTTCAGAGTTCTAAAGAAGTATTGTTTTTTCAGATGAAGCAAGAGAGAGGTTCTTTATACAAGGATGTATTCAGATCTAAGTGACCTGTTGTGATAGTGTGATAGAGCAATGAAAACATATCCTCCTTAATGGGAAAGCTGCCTCAAATACCCAAAGGTGACTTTCTGCTCTAAAAGCCCATAATCCAAGATTGACATCAAAGCACTTAATGGAAGGGAAGTACAAAATCTGGTTAAGAACAACTGAACTCTGCCAATGGCAGCCTGTTCACAGACAAGGAAAGTGACATACTACCTTTGCTTAGGTTTGGTCACTTAAAAAACAAACTCAGCACCCACAGAAGGAAGGATAAGAAATGAAGTGAGGTGAAAAATCACAAACAAAATCTGCCATGAGATGGTCAACTTCACTTATATTTATTAAATGCTTATTATGTACAGAAAACTGTGCTAGGTACTAAGGATGAAAAGATATGAGATAGTCTCTGCTCCTAAGAGGTTTATATTCTAAAGTGATTAAAAAGTACACAAAAATAAGTAAAAGGTCATTTGAGAAGAAGAGAGAGCACTCTTAATAGCTGGGAGAATGAAGAAAAGCTTCTCAGGAAACAAGGCAAGTAAGCTGAACCTTGCAGGATTGTGATAATGAGAGTGGAGAAAAGAATCCATTCCAGATACCGGAAAATAATCTGTGCAAAAATATGTAGATGTGAGATGCAATGCTATAAATTAGTCCAATTTGACTCAAACCAGTCCAAGTTGGCTCAAAGATGGATTATGTTAATAAATGTAATGTTTAATAAATCTAGTTGGAGCTTGACTGCAGAGGGCTTTAAAGATTAGGCTGAACAGTTTCTATATTATCCCAAAGTCAATAGGGAGCCTTAGAAGATTTGTGAACCCAGGAGATGATCAGATCTATGCCTCAGACAGCTATATGGACTATGAACTGGGAGGGAAGAGACTGTTGGTGGGGAGACCAATTAGGAGGCAGATACAATAATTCAGATAAAAGGTGATGAACTAAGGTTGTGGCCCCCTGAGCAGAGGAAAAGAGATGAATATGAAATATGAAATGATATGGACGTTAATTGACAAGCTTAGCAATTCATCAGCTATATTGGTTGAGAAGAATCAAGAATGTCTCAAAGGATATGAACCTAATTGACTGGAAAGCTGATGCCTTAACAAAAGGTATGGTGTTTAGGTGCTTGATGATTAGAGGGCAAAGGTGCTTTTCTCAGTTGTTGTGGTAAAACATGATGAAATGGGCTCCTCATTGAAGGAAAAATCCAAATCTAAGATACCTGCTGGGAATGTGTGGATGACTGAAAGCAAACACATCCTCCTTACTGGAAAAGCTCTCAAATACCTCTAAGGGGGCTAGCTAATTGGTGTCCCTTTGGACATGTTGAATTGACATCAAAAGAGATGATCAACAGATAATTGGTAACACAAGACTAGAATTAAGAGGAGGGTTAGGACTAGATATATAAATCTGGAAATGCTCTGTTTTGAGGGATACATGGAACCAATGAGATCATCAAAATAGGTCCAAAATAGGTCCACCACACTGAAGTGCTGCTTCACTTATATAGATGAAATAGGTAGGATGATCCAGTGAAGAAAATTGACAAAGGCAGGTAGGTAAGAAGAGAAAAAGTCAAGAAAAATGTCATGGAAACCAAGAAAAGAAAGTGTGTGGAAGAGTAGGTAGCTGACTGTATCAAAAACTGCAGAGAGGTCAAACAAGATGGGGATTCAGAAAATGCCATGGCAATAAACGATGAGGAAATCAACTAGTTCAAGAGCAATTTCAGCAGAGGGTAGATTGAGAAGCCAGACCACAAGTGGCTGGCAAGTGAGGAAGGAGGTGAAAAAGTTGGGGGGGGGGGGAAATCAAAGAAGGTTTTTCAAGGACGGGGACGACATAGGCATGTATATGGCCTTGGAGAATGTGGGGGCAGCCTATGTCATACTTATGTATCAGAGGAGAAGTTAAGAAGGCCTTACACAATCCCTCATTTGTAAATTGAAGGTGTTGAATAAGATGGCCTCTCTAATAAGGGTTGTACCACCTTCAGCAGTCTCCCATGGTCTCTATCTAGGCTTTTCAGGTTCTCCACAATTTATCGTTGAGTTCCTCTTACATAATCACTCCTCACAGAAACAGAAACATCCCAATGCCCGTACCCAAGCAAGTTAGACTGGTTTCTCTTAAATAAAGGTCCTGAGACTGAGGAGGACTTCAGGCTTTGGGATGGGAGTGGGAAATGAATGTACTCAGTGGGTGGAGTGGAAATTTGTGACACGCCTGTGAACTTTCCTGAGTCCACTACTCCTAAATGTAAAGAAACCTGAGGAGCAAAGCCAAGACACACACAGATTACCCATTTCAGTTCCTTTGCTAGGGAATCTGTTCATTCTCAACAGAGCACTATAAATACATACTGATGTTGCTAAATGTGGACAATGATTAGAAATTTTTCCAAGTAGCACAGAAAAAGAGAAGAAAAATAACACAGGACAGGTGGAAGGGGTCAAAGAAAACAAAAGAACTAAAAAGGTTAGAACAGCCAAAATTCCTGGTGCAAAGAAGAAATACTTAACAAGAGCATGCAGCCTTGCAAATTCTGAAATTAACCATTTTAAACGCGCATACACACACATATACACACAACATGGGGAGACTTTACAGATAACGTTATTGATGAAAAACGCAAAGTGGGGGACAGTGAGAGCACTGAGCTTCTCAGTAAAAGAGAAGTAAAACAATGAGTTTCATAATCTGTCTTTAGAGAAACAGAAAATCCTTTTAAGATAACTGTAAACTACATAAAGTACTTGGGAGTATACCTGCCAAGACACACCCAGGAACTATAATATAAACACAATTACAAAGCACTTTTCACACAAAGTCCAATTTGAACTGGAAAAATATTAACTGCTCATGGGTAGGCCAAGCCAATATAATAAAATTACAATTCTACTTAATTTACTTATCCCGTGGCATACCAATGAAATTACCAAAAAATAAAAAATTTATTTTATAGCACTAGAAAAATCATAATGAAATTCATCTGGAAGAATAAAAGGTCAAGAATATCAAGGGAATTAGTGAAAACAAATATGAAAGAAGGTTGCCTGCCCATACCAGATCCCAGACTATATTATAAAGTAGCAAACACCAAAACTATCTAGCACTGGCAAAGAAACAGAGTGGTGGATTGGTGGAATATTGTTACATAAAACTTAGTAGTAAATGACTATAGCAATCTATTGCTTGATAAACCCAAAGACCAGCTTTTGGGACAAGAATTCATTATATGACAAAAACTGCTGGGAAAAATAAATATAGACCAACTTCTTACTTTATATCTATCAAGGGAATCAAAATATAACATAAAGGATTAGACCATACACAAATTAGGAGAGCAAGGAAAAGTTTACCTGTCAAATCTATGGAGAAGGGAAGAATTTATGACCCAACAAAAGATAAAAGATCATTACAGAATGTAAAATGGGAAATTTTAATTATATTAAATTTAAAAGGTTATTCACAAACAAAACTAATGCAACCAAGATTAGAAGAAAAGCAAAAAGCTGAGAAACAATTTTTACAGCAAATGTCTCTGATAAAGGCCTCATTTCTTAAATACAGAGATATCTGAGTCGAATTTATTAGAATGCACGTCATTTCCCAATTGATAAATGGTCAAAGGGAATGCACAGGCAGTTTTTCAAATAAAGAAATCAAAGCTCTATATAGTCACATGAAAAAAATTCTCTTAAATCACTACTGATTAGAGAAATGCAAATTAAAACAACTCTGTAGCATGGCTTCATGCCAATTAGATTGGCTAATATGACAAAAAAGGAAAATAATAAAAGTTGAAGGGGATATGGGAAAATTGGGACACTAAAGCACTCTTAATAGAGTTGTAAACTGACCCAATGATTCTGGAGAACTATTTATAACTGTGCATATCCTTTGTTCCAGCAATATTACTCCAGATCCTGTATTCCAAAGAGTTTTAAAAAAAGAAAAAAGTGAAAAGGATCCTATTGTGCAAAAATATTTTTAGCAGTTCTTTTTATAGTGGCAAAGAATTGAAAACTAAGAAGATGCTCATCAATTGGGGAATGGTGGAACAGTATGTGATATATGATTGTAATACTAAACTACTGTCTATAAAAAATGATGAATGGGTAGATTAAAAAAAAAAAAAACTTGGAAGATATATGAACTGATACAAAACGAAGTGAGCAGAACAAGGAGAACATTGTACATAGCAACAGTACTGTACAATGAGTAACTCTGAATGATTTAGCCATTCTCAACAATAAAATGATCCAAGACAATTCCAAAGGATTCATGATGAAAAATGCTAGCCTTCTCCAAAGAACTGATGGTGTCTGTGCAGATCAAGACATAGTATTTTTCACCTTGTGTATTACTTCGTATTTTTTTTTCCTTTGAGACTGTCTTTTTTCACAAAATGACTAATATGGTTGTATGTTTTACATGGCAGAACATATATATTCTATATCAACTGCTTAGTGTTTCACAGAAGGAGGAGGTGAGTAAGAAAGGAGAAAATTTGGAACTCAAAATTATTTAGGAAAAAAAGAATGTTAAAAATTGTCTTTACGTATAATTTTGGAAAAATTAAATATTTTTTAAAATAATCTCTTTAGTGGACTTAAGTTATAATGAATAAAGCCAAAGAAAGGCCTTTACTAAATATGTTTCTTTATATGCATATATGCAAATATACACACATATGTGTGTGTATATGTATATACACACATATACATAAATATACTATAATGCCTTTTATTCTTGACATTTCACTGTTCTGTACAAGGCTGATTTTTTTTAAACTGACAAAATCTAATAAACATGATGAGGAAATGCATCATGCTTACGGATGAAAGAGACTTAATTAAATATGAAATTAAATAAAAATGAAATCATTAGATGTGCTAAAAAGACCATGGCTTCCTCACTGACTGAGTACAAAACAGTCAGGAAGAACTTCAGGTGTTCTCTGATATCTCACTGGTGGAAAATGATTGACAATTTAAATAAGAATTTTCATTCACTTCAATCAATTAGAGTTGTCTTCAATGCATAATTTTGTTGACTATCCTGCAGCTATGAAGGACAGGGACAGACACCTACTCTGTGTAAATATTGTGCTAAGTGCTTTTTTCAAATATCATCTAGTTTAACCTCCCAACAAAGCTGGGAGGTAGGTATTTATTATCTTCATTTTATAGTTGAGGAACTGAGGAAATCAGAAATTAAGTGACTACTCTAGTGTCGCAAAGACAGCATCTGAGACCGTATTTGAAGGATCTGACTTCAGACCCAGCTTTCTTTTTAAAAAATTTTCATCATTTTTTTTAAACTAAAGCTTTTTATTTTCAAAATATATACATGGATAGTTTTCAACATTCATTCTTACAAAATCCTATGTTCTAAATTTTTTCCTCTCTTCTACCCATTCCCCTCTCCTAGATGGCAAATAATCCAATATATGTTAAACATGTGCAATTCTTCTATACATATTTCCACAGTTATCATGCTGCACAAGAAAAGCCAGATCAAAAAGGAGAAAAATGAGAAAGAAAACAAAATGCAAGCAAACAGCAACAAAAAGACTGAAAATTCTATGTTGTGATCCACACTCAGTTTCTACAATCCTCTCTCTGGGGGCAGATGGCTCTCTCCATCACAAGATCATTGGAAATCATTTCATTGTTGGAGAGAGCAACGTCCATCAGAATTGATCATCATATAATCTTGCTGTTGTGTGTACAACGATCTCCTGGTTCTTTTGGATCAAAGGCTATGCCCAGTTTGATAGCCCTTTGGGCATAGTTCCAAATTACTCTCCACAATTTCACCAACATTGTAATAGTGTCCAGTTTTCCCAAAGCCCTCCAACTTTTTTTCTAATTTGCTTATAATGTCACTCTTTATGTCATGAACCCATTTCAACCTTATCTTGCTAGACAGTGTTAGGTGTGGATCGATGCCTAGTTTCTGCCACACTAATTTCCAATTTTCCCAGCAGTTTTTCAGACCCAGCTTTCTATTCCTTTTACCAATTGCTGAAAGAGCTGAGTATTCTTTTCTTTCTGTTTTTTTTTTAAATAACTTTTTATTGATAGAACCCATGCCAGGGTAATTTTTTACAGCATTATCCCTTGCATTCACTTCTGTTCCGATTTTTCCCCTCCTTCCCTCCACTCCTCCCCCAGATGACAAGCAATCCTTTACATGTTAAATAGGTTACAGTATATCCTAGATACAATATATGTGTGCAGAACCAAACAGTTCTCTTGTTGCACAGGGAGAATTGAATTCAGAAGGTAAAAATAACCCGGGAAGAAAAACAAAAATGCAAGCAGTTTGTATTCATTTCCCAGTGTTCTTTCTTTGGGTGTAGCTGCTTCTGCCCATCTTTGATCTGAATTAACTCTCTTTATCGAAGAGATCCACTTCCATCAGAATACATCCTCAAACAGTATCATTGTTGAGGTATATAATGATCTCCTGGTTCTGCTCATTTCACTTAGCACAGTTCATGTAAGTCTCGCCAGTCCACTCTGTATTCATCCTGCTGGTCATTCCTTACAGAACAATAATATTCCATAACGTTCATATACCCCACAATTTTGAGTATTCTTTTCTTAATCTCCACAGCACTTAGCTTAGCATGCAGTAGGTGCCTAATTTTTGTTAACTGACCATCCCATTTTGTTTCAATATTAAATCTGAATTACCCGAGTTGGGCAGGGCCTAGAACATTCCTCTTCACATACATTCGGCTTCGTTTATATTGATCTACCAGCTATTTCTCCAAAATGACAGTCTATCTCCAGCGTCCAAGTTTAGAGAGACTGTTACCTATTCCTGTCAACACACTCTCTTCTCATCTCCATGTGAATCTTTAATCTCCCACCAGTGGCCAAATCTCGGGTGAAAACTGCGTTTAAAGGGGCTAGATATGGAACGACAAGCAGTTCTCATACATCAAGCCTTTCCACCTAGTGCTCTATGCTCCCTAACTCTAAGAAAGCAGAATGATGTCTCTGATGTCAACACTGAAGAAAGTCCAACAGAGTATTAAGCACCTCCTGGATGCAACACGTTCCGCTAAATGCTGTGCTTACAGCCATCCATTCCAACAAGCATCCGTTAAGCTTCTGCACTGTGCAAAGGGCTGTGCCTGTATCTACATAAAATGGTCCAGGTCCTGCCTTCAGAGGCCCTAAAATTAGGTTTTTATCGTAGTTTTTAGGGATACCAACTAAAACAAGTGTTCACGTGCATATAGCTTTGCTGAATGAGTGAGGCTTTTCCTGAAGCACCTCTTCTGGCTTTTAGGAGCCCAGGTTACAGAAGGTGGGACCCCTCTCAAAAGAGAAAGAGGATGTGCTCTTTTCACGCGCCCAGAGCACAAGAGACTAAGAAAAGAGGGACCTCGCCTGTCAGTCCTGCAGCCCACATTCGGGCCACGAGGGGGCAGCCACCACATGCCACGCCAGGGAGTGGCGCAGAAATGAGAAGCGCAGGCGCGCGGCGTGAGGGAGGGGAGGGGACCGTGAAGCTATGGAGAGGGAAAGCCGCTGTGTTAAGTCTCCGCCAACGCCGCCAGCATGGCGCATGCTCAGCTTAGCCGTGAGCCGGCGGGGGTTTTTAGGATCGGAAGTCACCTTAGGCTCTGTCCCAACCCGAGTCCGTGGAGTTGCGCCGACTCCCCAAACCTTCCCCCCCGCCCCCGCCCTATACGCCGCTCAGTCTGCCTCCCGAGCCCCCGGCCACAGGGACCCAGGCACCGTACCTCACTCACACAAGAATCCCCACTCCACCGGGGCTCAGGACGGCTGGGAGAGTCGGAACGAATCGATGAGTAGCGAACCAGAGCATAGAGTCATCGATTGGATTCTTTTCGCCCTAGGGCGAAACCATTGAGAAAGGAGGGGAAGGGAACATGGATGAGTCCATTATTCTGCGTTTGGGGGGAAACCATTTGTTTTCTTAGAAACCCTTGGGGCTTTGCATTTCATTGGCATAGTGAAAAAGAGGGCAGTTATCCAGTCCTCAGGCCCAATCTAATTACCTTTTCTCAGTCCTCAGCCTTCTCGACCTTTCTGACAGAGCTGACCACCCTCTCCTAGACGACTATACACCTCCCTGAGAGTTTGTGGAGCTGCTTGCCCTTGGTTTTCCTTCCACCTGAGGAGGATCCCCAGCAGCGTGCAGCGGAAAAATGAAAACGTAACCTTGGACAAACATGGGGCTTGACCACATCCACTACAAATTTATGTTATGCAGTCTTAACGGGGTTCTTAAGCCTTTACTCCTTCCTCCCTGATTCTAGCTCTCCCGCACTGCATCGGCTCTTTTCTCCTCCCACTGCAGCTTTCTCTGTAGCCCCTTCCCCGTTTCCCCTCCTTCCTTTCCCCTCCCCCCTCCAAGCAAAGGACCTGGCTTCCTGCTTTAATGGGGAAATTAAATTGAAGTAATATGTCACTAGCTCCCTCTTCTCCCCCATCTACCTCTCCCCTTAATATAATTCCCCACTGTTCCCGTTCCTTTTCTCAATCCTTTTATGCCAGTCTCAGATGGTCAATTCCTCTACATGTACCCTTGATTCCTATCAGATTCCCCTCACTATCATCTCTTTCTCTTAAATCTTTATTCAGCAAGCATTTATCAAATGCCCACTAAGCATCAGGCAAAATGCAGATTTCCAACACTCTTTAATTGTTAAACACGATGGCTTCTTTCTTATATTTTATTATCCTTCTTGACATCTCTACCTAATCCTCCTTCAGCATATTCTCTGCTTCTCCTGAATTTGAGATGCTTCTCTCTCCTGATTCTCCTTTGGCCTAACTATTTCTTAATCTTATTACTTAATGGAAGCTCATCAGCGCCTAATCTCTCTGTCTCTCTCTTTCTCTCTCCCTCTCTTTTCCTCCTTCTATTTGTCTGTCTTTTTCCCTTTCCCTCTCTCTCTTTCTCTCTCCCCTTTCATGGATACACAACACAATTATATATAATATACCCATTTGTCTATACATATATTTATATATATATGTATTTCTGATTTCCCTTTTTAAAATATGAGCTTCTTGAGAACTGGGATCTTGGGTTGTTGTTTTTTCCTTTGTCCTAGGGGCTTAATACAGTATCTGTTGAATAGTTAGATGTTTGTTGACTATTAACTAATATCTTTCACTAATATCTTCAAGCCATATGACCAATTAATTGCCTGCTGAGCCTCTTCACTCTCTTAATTTAATTTAATTTTTAATATAAATTATCTTTTTCTGCTTATACATGTACATTAATTTTTTAAATACACATTTCTTTATCAATCAGGTTGGAAAAGAAAAATTAAAACAAGGGGAAAACCTCAAAGAAAAAAAGGAAAGAAAAAAGTGAACACATGGCATGTGTTGCTTTACATTCATTCTCCATAGTTCTCCTTCTGCTTGCAGATGGCATTTCATTTTCTATCCAAAGTTTATTAGGATTGCCTTGGATCGTGAACCACGGAGAAGCAAGTCTTTCATAGCTGACTAAGGCACCATCTTGCTGTTACTGTGTATTCCTGATTCTCCTTCTTTCTGATCCTCTTCACTCTGTTTCCTTGGGTGCTACCCCTTCCTCCATCTCAGATTCAACATGAACAGTTCAACAAAACTAAACTTTGCAGCTTTTCACTTTCCATCTCCAAACTTTTGTGGTTGTTGTTCAGTTGTGTCCAACTTATCATGGCCTCATTTAGGATTTTATTGGCAAAGATATTGAAGAACTTTGTCATTTCCTTCTTCAATTTATTTTTACAGATGAGGAAACTGAGACAAGTAGAGTCTTGCCCAGGGCCATAGATTTGAATTCAGGAAAATGAGTCTTCCTGATTATGGGCTAGGCTCTCTACGTACTGCATCACTAAACCTACCCTTGCTACAAATTTCTTATTTCTATTAAGATAACCACCATTCAGTTGTCATTTTTCTTCCCTCAAATAATCAAGTAGTGAGTGTTGTTAATTCTGCCTCCACATACAAGGTTTCTAGAATCCATTCACTCACCTGGCTACCTCCCCAGTTCAGACCCTCCTCACTTCTCCCTTGGATTACAATAGGTTTCTCCCAATAGATCTCCCTGCTTTCATTTGTTCCTCTCTTTATGCCATCTTCTACAAATAGCCATTCAAAAATTCTTCCTAATACCTGACCATGTCTTTTTTTGTCCAAAAGTTCCCAAGTGGCTGCCTGTTTCCCCTAGGATAAGACAAAAATTTCTTCACCTGCAATTTAAGGCTCTCCTCAAACTAGTTCCAAAGTGCCCTTCCATCTTTATTTTTACCTTTTCCTCCTTTGTGTTAACAATCAAACTGGCTTACAAACTATGCCCTGAATCTTTTATCTTTTACATCTGAACCTCTGCCCAGGCTATCTCCTCATACTTTGGATATAGTCCTTTGAACCCCCAACATTTAAACTTCTTTTATTTCAAAGCTCTGCTCACACATTATCTTCTATAGAAAGCCCTTCTTGATCATTGTCTCATTGTTTTCTCCTCCCTCAAATTATCTTGTATTTATCTATCTGTATTATTATACAGACTAAATACTCTGTTTAGTATTCCTTCAATAGACTATAAACTTATTTTTTAAATATTCAATATTATTTTATTTTTCCAATTACTTGTAAAAATGGTTTTCATCATTTCTGTATGATTTTTGAGTTCCAAATTTGTTTTCCCTCCCCCTTAGTTCCCCTCTCCCCAGAACAACAACCAATCTGATATAAGTTATACATGTATAATCATTTCAAACATAGTTCTATATTAGAGTATAAACTTCTTAAGAGCAGGTATTAATTTTCCTTTTGTCTTTCTATTCCTAGCACCTAGCACAGTGCCTAGCTTAATCTACTTGTTGTTGAGTTATTTCAATCAGTTCTAATTCTTCATGACCCCATTTGGGGTTGTCTTGACAAAGAAACTGAAGTGAATAAATTGAAACAAAAGAGTTAAGTGACATGGCCAGGATCACATAATCTGAGGCTGGATTTTAACTCAAACCTTCCTGACTCAGGGCTGGCACTCTGCCAGCAATCTGACCCTAAATAAAAGCCTTGTTAAATTGGCATTTTAATCCTTGCCCTACCTTAATCTCCCCAGATTTATTTCATATTGTTCTTTTATGTATTCTACATTACAGACAAACCAAGCTACTCAGGGTTCTTGAATTTGGCATTCCATTCCATCTCCTGTCTCCATGACTTCATATATGTCCCCCATGATAGGTATAAAATCTCTTCTTGCCTTTTCTCCTAGAATCCATAATTCCTTTCAATATTCAATCCAAGTGTTACCTCCTATATAAAGCCTTGCTAATTTCCTTAGTTATTAATACCCTTGCCCTTTTTACATTATCTTCTGTTTACTGAACTATGTAAGTAGTTAAATATTAAATAAGCTTATAAACTCTTTGAGAGCAAAAACTGTTTTTGTTTTGGATTTGTATCCTCTATAATTTAGACACAGAAAGCATTTTCCAATCTTCCATTAATGGTAGTATCTTTCCTTCATTATTTCCAGTTTATCATTTATGTATTTTGTGTATACAAAATCATTTGCATGTTATCTTCCCTATTAGTCTCCTTGAGAAAAGAGTCTTTTATCTTAGGGCCAGTGCTTGGCACATAGTAGACACTGAATAAATATTTGTTGACTTGATAACAAGAATACTTATTAAATTGTTGAGGGAACAAACTTCTATGTCCAGAAATGGCAGGTAAGCAGGCCTGTAGGGGACAGACTAATGCCCAGATCTAGAAAGGAATAGACTTCTGACTTTGAAGGGAAAGAAAAATGTTCAAGCTTTTTTAATTACAGACTTAACTATAGGTTCTGAGAAGGCAGACATATTAGGACCTATTCATGGTAGAGTCAGGCTTTCAAGGAATAGAACTTAAAGGAGAGAGCAGAAAGTATCCGTAAAGTCCTAACAGGAGAGACATTCCTTTCCAAAGTGAGGAGAGACAACTCCTTATTTCTCTTTGGGAGGGACTAACAGATGTCCTCATCCTTAGGAGAAATTATGGGAGATATTTAGGCCCAGACTCCAAGAACTGGACATTCAGATTCTGAGAAAAAAATCAATCAGATCTTGAAAGAGAGACCATGACAGACTTGACTCAGAGGGGAACCATATATCCAGAATCATCTGATGAGGGAAGAGGAAGAGAATAGATATTTTTATAGCACCTGTTATGTTCAGACACTGCTAAATACTTCTTAGGTATATTGTCTCATTTGATCTTTACAATAACCTGCTGAGGTAGATGCTAAAATTATCAACTTCCATTTTATAGTTGAGAAAAGTAAAGCAAGCAGAGATAATTTGCTGACAGAATCACAGCTAATAAATGTCTCAGATCTTTCTAGTTCCAGACCCTGTGTTCTGTCCACTGAGCCACCTAGCTGACTGAGCAGACATCCAGTTTTGAAGGGCAGAGGCCTAATTAGGCTTTGAAAATGATAATCAGACATGAGGGGCCATTGAAGAAAAGATGGACATCCAGATGCAGAGAGGACAGGTACCATATCTAGAAGCAATGTGCCATAGAGGAAAGAAAATTGATTAGCTTTTGGAATCTATTCATTTCCTACTGAGCTTACCATCTGGGTAACCTTCATCTTTCTAGTTTTCTTTTTCTCTCATAGATGACCCTTTATGTTCCTTCCAGTTCCTGAGATCTAGAATCCTTTCAATCAATGATCTGTGCATTATCATATTCAGCCTCTGAAAGAGAGAAACAAACATCTATATTCTGAGGGAACAGAGGTCCTGACCAAGACAGGGAGACAGGTAGGCTTTGAAAGAGACAAAAATCCAGAATCAGAGTAGAGGGACCAACATCCAGACTTTTTGAGGGATATAGACATCCAGATCATGAAGTGAAAAAGACATCCAGATCCTGAAAGCAGCAGATGAGCATCCAAATGGAAACATTTAAACCCTCAAGAGATAGATTTACATCTAAGGTCTGAGAGGACAAATGGAAATCTAGACCCTAATAGGGAGAGAAGCCTTAGGAGTCAGATAAATGTAACTCTTGAGGAAAAAACCAGACCCTGAGTCCCTGAGGAGAAGGACACAGGTATCTGGCTCTGAGTGGAGCTACAGACAGGGACACTGTTCAAGAATAGTTAGACTTCAACAGAATGAGGACGAAGAAATATCTGAGAAGGAGTTGATGAAACGGGGGTAATGGGGAGCAGTATAATGTGGTGGAAAGTACAAATACAATATTGGATTCAAAGTGAGTAAACTTGTCATTCTAGTCTGGCCTCTCTCACTTATTACCTGTTCAATCTTAGACAGAATACCTCTCTGGTTCTCCATTTTCTGTCTCTAGATGAAGATTCTATAATTCATAAGGTTTCTGTAAATCTGGGGAGTTAATGAACGGGTGGGATATTCAGGTGCAGTGGAAAAAAAGAATTTCTTGACTTTTACCTCATAAGGTATGAGTCATGGACTAGTAGGATGCTCTAATTTGAGAAATTAGAGGAGGTTAAGACAGCAGGAGAAGAAACTATAAAAAGGGGAAAGAACAGAAGGGTAAACAGAGAACAAGAGGAGTCCCACAAAGTCAGGAACAGAAAACTACCTTATCTTTGGAACCTGGACAGAGATCTTTGATTTAGAACAGTTTGGCATCCCCCTCTTTGGAAAACCACACTAAACTGGGAGAATGCAGGTAGAATGATTGAGGCAGAGCAAGGGTCCAAGTAAAGCACAAGCAACACTACATTTTTATCTTACTCCTCCAGTCTCCTTGACTCTTCCTGTCTTTAAAGATACTTTTCTCTTCTTCTAATATACTTGAAAAAGAGATTTTACTCCAAACTCACACTCTCTCTCTCTCTCTCTCTTTCTCTCTCTCTCTTTCACTTTTATCTTTGTCTCTTTCTTTCTCTCTGTGTTTCTGTTTCTGTCTCTGTATATTTCTCTGTCTCTTTTGTATGTATGTATGTATGTATGTATGTATGTAGCTATAGACTTACAAAGAATTCTCTATTTCTGTTCTTCTTTATATATATATTTAGAAAGAGAGAATGGGGGGGGGGGAGTGAAGAGAGATTGAGAAATATATATTTCATCAGCTCATAAATTCCCCAGATTGCTTCTCAGACTTGCTTGCCTGGATTGCCAGCAGGCAGAGCCTATTGAGCATGCTCCCTGAATCAAGCCCTCATTGGCCAGCCCCCCATGATATGAGTAATAGATGAAAGCAAAGACAGGTTCCCTAAGGCTCAGTAGTCATTACTTAGGTTCATCTGCATCAGTCCTCAGCCATTCTTTTATCATTCATGTGGCATATCCTAGCCAGGATGCCCTTCTAATGGGCAGCGATGTATCCTGAAAATGACTGGAATTGATGCCCATATAACTCTCCCAAACCTTTTCAATTCTAGTTCTTTCCCTCTCAATTATTTCCTATCTATCATGTGTAGGGCTTGTTTGTACATATTTGGTTTTCTCCCCCATTAGACTGTGAACTCCTTTTTTTTTTTTAATGAAGAAAATATTTATTGAATGGGCTTCTATAATAACAGCTGAATTTACAAATCATTTTAAAGTTTGCAAAGTACTTTTAGACATGTTATCTCATTTGATACTACTTTGTGAGATAGATATTATAGGCATTATCTCCATTTAAAGTATTAGGAATCAGAGGCTCAGATCCATTTCCATCTCACCAAGGGACAATTAAAATAGACAGCTGCCTACATGATGCAATTTCAACTGTGGCATGAAGGCTTTTCTAGTGAAAATATGTTTTTCATACTAGCTTTTTGATCCCTGCTACTCTTCTCTAAGGGATAAGATTATTCTTCCTCCAAATATGCCCCTGGCCACATAGCTATCAAATGTCAGAACACAGGATTTGAACACAGGTTTCTTCTGAAAATAGTTCAGCATGTTCTCTAATAAACTCCCACATGATTCTATATTAGGTGCTATAAACATTATTATTAAACTTTGTTTGTGACCCTAGGGTTCTTTTTTTTTTTTTAAATAAGTTTTTATTGATAGAACGTATGCCAGGGTAATTTTTTACAGCATTATCCCTTGCATTCACTTCTGTTCTAATTTTTCCCCTTGTGAACTCCTTAAGGGCAGGTATTTGCCTCTTTTAGTGTCCTCAGCCAGCACTTAGCATAGTGCCAGGCCCGCGGTAGGCACTTAATAAATGTTTGTTGACTGACTGAGGAGGGGGCTATTTCTGGGTCATTTGCTGCTAAGGACACATCCATCCTTCTCAGTCCTTTCACTTAGTACCTGGAAGGTTCTATTCCTTATTCCTAGTTACTAACCTAGTAATTAATTTTCAAGTACCTTCCTTTCTAATTATCTCTTGGGAACTTGCAAATTTCCAGTTTTCAAGCAGCTCATACATAAAAACTGTATTATTTCCCTTCTTGTATGCCTTATTTAATACCTTATATCTCCTCAGAGACTGTAACATGATGGAATATTCTTCCAGTATTTTCTTTGTCATATAGAGTATGTTGTCCTAAACCCACATGAGAGTCTTCTTCCACCATTTAGCACCAATTTTCAAATAGCTGAGCAACTGTAATATTCATACCAACACACAATTATAAAATTATTCCTTAGATTAGCTTGCCTAGATTGCTACCAGGGTCTCTATTGAATAAACTACTGCCAAATTGAAGCCTAGAACTTTTTTTTAAATTAGAGCTTTTATTATCAAAATATACGCTTAATCTTACTAACTTACTAACTATTCTACATTTTTTTTCTCTCCCTTCTCCCTTAATAATTTACTAACTGTTCTACATTTTTTTCTCTCCCTTCTTCCCACCCTTCCCTACATGGCAAGTAATCCAATATATGTTAAACATATGAAATTCTTCTATATGTATTTTTACAAATATCAGCTGCACAAGAAAAATCAGATCAAAAAGAAAAAGAATGAGAAAGAAAACAAAATGCAAGCAAACAATAGCAAAAAGAATGAAAATACTATGTTGTGATCCACATTCAGTCCCCACAGTCCTCTCTATGTGTGCAAATGACTCCCTTCATCATAAGACTATTGGAACTTAGCCTAGAACTTGAAAACATGTAGCCCTTTAACTTAAAGATATTATGCTGCACCTGATTTTATCTTTGATGGGATTGGAGAGCAGGAATCCATGCTTAATTTGATGAATATTCCAATCAATTTCATGAGATCAAAGAGCATAAGTTTTTCTTTGGAGGTATTTAAGGCTCACCTTCTTATCCAGTTTTAGGGCCTTACTTCCAAGTATTTTATTTTTTTGATTCATTGCCCATCTGGAGTTGCTCCAGGAAAATTTGCTAGTAAAATCATGGTATAGTTTATATGTAGGGTTTCTCCAAAAGTGCTTCTAACAAGTATTTGAGGTGCTATGTGGATTTCAAATATCAGGCAGCCTTTTTGTCACATTAAAGAAAATGTAAAAGAAGCAAAAGAATCATAGGAATCCAAGACCAGATATAAAAAACCAGAGAATATTAAATAATCCATCACCCGTTCCTAAGAAGGAAACTGAATTTGGGGTTGATATCATGGCAATATCTTGACATTCTTTCAATTAGTCAATCAATAAGCATTTATTAAGCATTTAGTATACTGCATTGTAGTGTATTAAATATAGTATGTTAAGTATATTGTAGTATATTAAGTATTATATTGTGTATGCTGGGCACTGTGTTAAGGGCTAGTTATACAAAAGCAAAAACAGTCTTGTTTTTAAGGAACTTATTCTAATGAGAGAGATGGTTTGCAACTATGTCTAGACATACCAGATATATAAAGAGAAGGGGGAGAATGTTTTTGATAGTTGAGTGGAGAATGGTTTGGCCTGGAGTGGGAAAAGACTTGAGCCAGAAATACCAAATAGAAGGCTATCCAGTAGTCCAGGCAAGAGAGGTTGAGGGTCTAGGAGTAATGAGGGTAGTAGTTTTGTGAGTAGAGAGAAGCAAATGTATATGAAAGCTGTTGTAAAGGTATAAACAACAAGATTTGGCAATGGACTGCTTATGTACTGTGAAAATAAGCAGCCCACAATGACACCAGGGTTAAGTGGATAGTGGTATTCTAGATTAGAGCTTCTTAAACTTTTTCCACTTATGACCCCTTTTCATCTAATAAATTTTTTATGTGACCCTAATATATAAAATAGGTATACAAATCAAACATTTACTGATAATAAATCATAACTTTGTGACCCTCAATTCACTTATGAGACCCCCCACATAGGGTTATGATCCACAGTTTAAGAAGCTGGGCTCTAGAGAGTGATAAGGAATCTTGGAAGAGAGGAGAATTGGAGGAGAAAATGAATAAGTTGTCTTGGGCATGTTAAGTTTGAGATGCCTATAGGATATCCCCTTTGAGAAGTCCAAAAGGAAGGTGGTAATGTTAGGCTGTAGCTCATGAGAGTGTTAAAGAATGGATATATAGACCTGAAAATTATCTGCATATAAAAAAGCCTGGAAAGACTTACATGAACTGATGTTAAGTAAAGTGAATAGGACCAAGAGAACGTTGTACATAGCACCAAAATTATTCGATGATCAACTGTGATGGACTTGGTTCTTTTCAATAATGAGGTGATGCAAGGCAATTCCAATAGGCTTGCTATTGAAAGAGTCATCTGTTCCAGAGAAAGGACTATGGAGATTGAATGTGGATCACAGCATTGTATTTTCACTTTTTTTTTTTTTTGGCTGTTATTGTTTGCTTTTTTTCTCTTTCTCATTTTTCTCTCTTTTAATCTGATTTTTCTTGCACAGCATGATAAATGTAGTAATATGATTAGAAAAATTGCACATTTTAAACCTATATTGGATTACTTGCTGTCTAGGGGAGGGAGGACAATGGGGAGTGAGGGAGAAAAATTTGGAACACAAGGCAAAAGTGAATGTTTTCAACTATCTTTGCATATATCTTGAAAAATAAAAAGCTAATTTTTTTTGAAGAAAGAAAATTATCTATATAGAGATGACAATTAAACCTACTGGAGCTAATAAGGCAACCAAGTAAGATGCTATGGGGCAAAAGGAGAAGAACCAGGACAGAACCATGGGAGACACTCAAAATGATTATGACCTGGAACAAGAAACATTGTAGAAAGCTAAGGAGTGGTTAGACAGATACAAGGCGATCCAGGAGAGAGTAACAGTGTGAAAACTTAAGGAGGTGATCCACAGTATCAAGTGTTGCAGAGAAGTCAAGAAGGATGATAATTGAAAAAAGGTTGTAGATTTGGTAATTAAGAGATCATTGGTGATACTGGAAAAAGCACTTTCAGTTTGATGAAGTTATTAGAAAAAAAAGATAAAAAACAGATAACAGATTGTTTAGAAAAAAGTAAGAGAAATTAAAGCATTAAGTATAGAAGACTTTCTTTTAAAACTTACTGTTATTTTAAAGCAATGTTGTCATTGAATAGTTTTTGTACCAAAGTAATTTTTTAAACATCCTCTCCTTTACAAGTATACTCCTTTGTAACAAACAAAAAATATTTATGCAAAAGCAACTGATAGAGTGATAATATCTGATAGCATATGCCACATTTTGTTTCAGAGTCATTAATCAGTCTTGCTAATGAAAAGAAGGGTTTTTATTGGTTTTCTAGGACAGATTCAATCCATAAATTTATTTAACTTCATTATCTAATTTATTGATAATTATATTTTATGATTACTCATCTTCATAATTAGTACATTTATTATTAATAATTTGATTTTTAAAAATCAACAAGCATTATTTTCTCTACAACTAACCCCCTCTTTGCATTTTCCCAGAAAGAGTAAGGGAACAAAGAGTAGGGAGTTGAGAATAGGTCAACCACTGAAAGATGAGTTGAGGTAGTTTATGAATAAAGGACTGATGAGAGAAGTACATTTTCCTTAAGTTCCAATCTCCTAGCAGATGGTGCTTTGTGTCCTGGGAGACCTACTTCTCGATAAGAATAGGAGGGAATTTGAGAGACTGGTCAGGAGGCTACAGGTAAAGGTTTGCACTGGAAAAAGTACTGAGAATTAGGAGGTGGAGAGTGTCTTAGCCCAATTGAGGAGACACCAGAGGAAGCCTTGCTATCAAGGAGTTAGTTTTTTCATGACCCCTGTGGACCACAGCAAACCAATATTGTCCGTGGGATTTTCTTAGCAAAGATACTGGAGTGCTTTGCCGTTTTCTTCTCCATTTGCCATTTCCTTTTCCAAAAAGGGGCTTTAGAAGGAGCTAAAATGGGAAGCAGATGATTAAGTTACCAGTTAAGGTTCTGTAGCAGGACCAATGGAAGTCAAGAGGCAGGTGACTGGAGACTGCTAATGAAATCCTTTCTCCCCCACCCCAGCCCCATAGCCTTATATACTATTTTCTCTAGACTCAGTTACATGCTGTGGTTTAAACTTTCCTGGAAGGGAAGCATACTTTGGGGATTTATGAACAAGCTATATCCTTCCCATTAAGATCTGGCCCCAGGATGGGCCCTGGAGGTAGCCAGGACATTGGCAGAAGCAGAAGCTTTGAGAGTTCTCAGCTCAGAGATGGTAAGGAAGTCAAACAACTAGTCAGAAAGAGATGACAAGGGACCTTCTGCTAGGACTGGATGCATCTGGAGCTTATTGACAACTCCAAAGCCTATAAGCAGTTCTGTGTTGCAGTTCTAGAGTAGAGACCAGCATTTGTGATCATTCACAAGGGAGTAGAGGTCTTGGTCATGGTTCTAGGGCCAAGAGGAACACTAGCACTTATGGCTGCAGGAGAGCAGAGATTCTTTGTGGGTAAAAACCAGAGCACAAACTAGGAGACCAGTGCCCACACCTCTCCCATGGTAACTTTGGGGATGCCAAAAAGTTGCAGACTCTCACAAATAGCTCTGAAAACTTGTCACAGTGCCTCCCCATCCCCAGGTAATCTAGAGCCCCAACTTTAGCATAAAGTTCAAAATGAAATAAGCTAGAAAAATGAGCAGACAACAGCAAAACAAAACAAAAAACCTTGACCATAAAAAGTTACTAAAGTGCAAGGGAAGACTAAAACAAACTTAGATGAAGAAAACAATGTGAAAACTGCTACAAGCAAAACCTCAAAGAAAAATGCTAATTGGATCCAAGACCAGCAAGAATTACTGGAAGAGGTAAAGAAAGAGATAAGAGTGATAGAGCTTGAAAAAAGAATTGAGGGTGATATGATAAAATTATGAAAAGAAAATCAACAGCTTAGTAACAGAGACACAAATACTTTTTGCCCCACCAATACTGGTCCTAGGCCTGTACCCCCCAAAAAAAATCAAAGAAAAAAGGAAAAGGACCTATATGTACACAAATATCTATGGCAGTTCTTTTTGTGGTAACAAAACTTTGGAAATTGAGGGTATGCCCATCAATTGAAGAATGACTTAACAAGTTGTGATATGTGATTGTGATGAAGCACTATTGTATACACATTAGTATCAAGACTACCCACACTCCTCCAGAATTCAGTAACAGATGTTGTTTGTCTTTTGTTTCTGAAAAGGAGCAATGACATTGAGGGATAATATGACTTGTACATGAATTGGATTTAAGTGAGGCAGAGTTGCACAGTCATCAGTCTCATTCTCCCAGAGTTTGGGAAGTCCAATGACAAGATAAAAGTCAAAATGACAGGCAATAGCCTAGGGTATAGTGGGTGTCTTTGATGTTTGACCAAACTCTTAAGTGCTCCCAAACTTTTTTTTTTCCCCAAACTTGACATTGGTCAATCTTTTTAATACCAAGATTCTACCAGTATTTCTTTCTGTAAGGCACCAAGATATAGAACATGACAGTGTTTTAAATACAAAACATAATATAATAGCCAGGTGGTACAGTGGACAGAACCCTGAGCCTAGAGTCAGGAAAACCTGAGTTCAAATTTCTCCTCAAAATTTTTTAGCTGTGTAATCTTGGACAAGTCATTTAATTCTTCTGTTTGCCTCAGTTTTCTCAGCTATAAAATGTAGATATTAATAACACCTGCCTTCCTTTTTGTATACCATTTAACACAGTATCTGGCACTAGAATGCATTATGCAAATACTTGTTATTATTTTTTGAAAAATTAAAAATAAATTATCACATAGAGATCAAGTAAAGTCTCATAATAGATGTGTATATGTATGCAGATATGTTTGTGTGTGTAGCTTGCAACATGTAAACCCTGAAGAACTTCAAATAAGAATAAGACTAAAGGATAATCAAGGAAATATATGACAAAAAGAGAAGAAAAAGAGGGGAAGAGTACTTGACCAGGCTTCAGGGTAAGAGCAAGGGATGAAAATTGTATGACTCAAATACTCCATTGGTATCTTTGTAATGTCATAAGAAAAAGAAGAAGCATTTTTTGGTTTTATTTTTAAATTAAACTTTACTTTTCTCAACAAAATTGTTGAATTAGAGAATTGAGAATGTTGAATTAGAGAAATGAGAAAAATGATCAGAAAATACCGGTAGATAGTCCCTTGGGAGATAAATTAAGTAATTGGAACAAACTGCCAAAATATAAAGGAAAAAGCAAGAAAAAGAGATAAGGTATTGTTGTTTTGTCTGGGGTGACAAAGATATTGGTAGAGGCACTATTGAAGACTGGGGTGCCAAAGCCTGAATTTGTACCTGAAAGAGAAGGAAAGGATTGAATTCCTTTAGCCCCTCCAAGGGCCCTCGGGCTGGGAGGAGAATTTAGGTCTATTTTGAATTCTCTCTCCTCTCTAGAGGAGAGGGGACTAATTAGGGGTGCAGCTATGAAGGAGTGGGATAGGAGAAACCCTCCAGCTACAGGAGTAGTTTTAGCTGACCAGAAATACGGTTAGCAGATCCCAACTGGGATCATAATCACCCTATACATCAGGGAAGTATGTGGGATGGAGAGAATGAAGACGGTGGCTTCTTTCCTTTCCCTCCCCTGGGTCCTAACTGTAGCAGGGCCACGTGGGACCAAGGGAAAGAAACTGCTATTTGTGAAAAATATAGGTTATTAAAACAAAATGCTGGTAGTTTACCTTGGAGAGGTTGGGGTTGTATCTCCCTACTTAGATGGTGTGTGTTCTAGAGGTATTGGGTAATTTGTAACTGAGTTATGCCTTAAAAATTGTCATCTCTGTTGGGCAATTATAAGTTTTATGAAATTTGGTTCAGTTATTTGAGAATCTTGAAGTTAAAACAAAAAGACAAGGGACAAGAAAGATTGATTTGCAAAAGCAATCAATAATTTAAATGCAGCATCTAGTATTGGTTTGGAGAAGGTTTAAGCAAATAAGCTTTGGAAGGAAAGATGGGACAAGAAGAGATGGTGGGAGAGGAAAAGAGAGGAAAATAGCTCTCCAGAAATGGAGAAGAAAAAGGCAAATTTCCTAGTGAATCTGCCATTTGCCATGGGAAAAGGAGATATATCCCATGAGGTTGGGGCCTGTCTTGAGCTGGCAGATTGGATCCGGGGAAATGGCACCCTAAAAAAAGTTAATTGTGATAAGTTAGGGCTGGGAAGCATGGTGGAGTGGGGGAAGAGTGGCCACATGGAGAAGGGACCCTGTCCCCTGATCTAATCCCCCTTCTCCATTAAGTATGGTGGCTACAACACCTTGCTGGTTCGGCTATCAATTGCTTCTACTGTAAAGGAACAGCCTACATTTATATGGTGCTAATAACTGAATGTTTTATTTTTGTTTTTCAAGTCTGCTCTAAGAAGTTTGTTGGAACTGTAAGTTATCTGAAAGTGATTTGTTTAAAGAAAATTATTTAATGCTTATTTACGTGCATGGTAGTCTCCTTGTTTAAGGAAGATGATAAAAAATCTAGAGCAGGATTTTAATTTGATGTGATAATTTAATAGGGTTATTTCCAAAAATTCTTTATTTTTAGAATGAAGAGAGTATTAATGTTATATCTGAAAGATTTAGAAGTTTCTTTTATGTGGAAATGGGATGCACAACATGTGATTTAGAATTGTTTTTCTTTGTATTTGAGTATTCTAAAGGCAAATGATTAGTAAACTATCTACTTAGATAAGAAAGATAGCTGTATAAGTTGTAAACCCTTTATTGTGATTCTTGAGAACTAGATTCATCTGAAGCCCTTGATTAATGATAATTGCTGTAGAAGATAAAATCCTTTGGCACTGCCCTAATATTTGCTGGGAGTTTTGAATTCAGGTGTGACTGCATAGGTCATAAGGTGGAATGGTTAAAACTTAAGGACAGTTACCTGAAGTAAAACTGCCTTAAATAGATATTTTAATTTGTGGCCAGAGTTTGGTTGCTGCTATTAATCTTTTAACCTTTTTACTTCCTGGGGCTCGAGTTTCTTTATCTAAAGGGTTACTTCGCCCAAGTACTTGGGGCCACTCCCACCTTGCCTTTTGAGAAAGCTGGGAATCTCATCACCCTGATTAGGCTAAGGTTTAGGCCTAGAGCCTTTTACACTGTGTGTTGATGGAGGGCAGGGCTATCTCTGGAACCCCAATCCTAGGCCCCTGACTTACTTATCAAAGACCTATATTGTCGTAAGATGCGTTTTTCATGTTTTGCATGATCATGGGGGGGGGGGGCCTATATGGGAAGAGAACTTTTGACACCCAAACAATTCCCCATTATATATGCGGAGAAAATGAAATGAAGGGGAATTCACTCTAGGTGAAGGGAAGGAAGGTTATAGGATCAGCTGCCCATGTTGCATTGCTGGAGCAAAGGCTCCTGACTAGTGGCTTTGCTTTCTAAAGTATTAGATCTGGTAGCCAAAGGATGGCTGACCTGTGTACAAGCAGTAGCTACTACCATTCTCTTGGTAGAAAAGAGTAGGAAGCTCACCTTTGGAGGCAGTGTTACAGTAAGTGTCCCACACCAAGTAAGAACTCTTATTAAATCAGAGGGCTGGGAAATAGCTCATAGATTTCAGAATGTTGATAATCTCAATCCTGCCTCCCATCCCCTGGAACAGAACCACCCCTACAGAGGAATATTGTTGTTTAGAGTTAAATCGATTTTCAAATGAAAGTAAGAGGATTCACAAGACTCCCCAATGCCTGGGGGAGTAAATTGGTTTGTAGATGGATCCTCTAGAGGGTAGATGGGAAAAGGAAAAATGGGTTTGCTATTGTGGATGGGGTTAGGACCTCTACTGTTACCAGAGGCAGTCTGCCTGCCCATTGGTCAGCCCAAACCTGTGAATTGTATGCCTTAAATCAAGACTTGAAGTTATTGAGGGACCAAGATGGGAATATATATACTGATTCGAAATATGCTTGGGGTGTGGTGCATGTATTTGGAAGGATTTGGGAAGAAAGAGGATTTGTAAATAGTAAAGGTGAAGAATTGGTCCATTATACACTAGTTAGAGAGGTACTGGAAAACATTCTGGCCCCTAGGAATGTAGCAGTAATACATATAAAGGGACATCAGATGGGAAGCTCTTTTGAGGCAAGGGGAAATAAATTAGCAGATGAGGAGGCCAAGGGAGCTGGAGACCAGGAGATTTCTCATATGATGACTGTGATACCTGTACTTCCCCCTAGTTTACCTTCTCCCAGTTTTACCCAGAAGGAAAAGAGAAGGCCTCGACTCTCGGAGCAGTTGGGAACTCAGAAGGACAATGGCTCTTATCTGATGGCAGAGAGGTACTGACCAAAGCAAGTATGAGGCAGATCCTTCAGCAACTGCACCAGGGCAATCTCTGGGATGTCCAAAACCTGTGTGATGTTGTGCTGACAAGATATGTTTCCCCTGGCCTATATATAATGGCCCGACAACTGGTGGACGGCTGTCTCGTTTGTTGAAGGACTAACAAGGCTGCTCAACACCAGATCCCAAAAGGGGACGACCTCCAGGAATCAGACCATTCCAAAGCATCCAAGTGGACTTCACTGAGCTGCCACCAGTGGGTAGCCTCAAATACTTGCTGGTCATAGTAGACCATCTGACCTCATGGGTGGAGGCATTCCTCTCAGCCCGAGCAACTGCCTCGACAGTAAGGTCTTAGAACAAATTATTCCTAGATATGGAATAATGGAGAGGATAGACTCAGATCAGGGAACACATTTTCTGCCCAGGTGTTACAGAATGTGATCGGGGCTTTAGAAATTGCTTGGGATCTCCATACCCTTTGGCATCCTCCCTCTTCTGGGAAAGTAGAAAGGATGAATCAGGAAATAAAACGGGAATTGACTAAATTATGTTTAGAGACCCACTACCTTGGACTAAATGTCTTCCTCTTGCTCTGGTCAGAATCAGAACCAAGCCATGTAGAGAAATTGGGCTTTCACCTTAGAATTATTGTATGGTCATCCTCTCTAGGCTTGTCCTATGGGAAACTGGGACCCTATCTTAGAGATAAAGGATTTATTTCTTAAGATGTTAAATCATTGCTAAGACATTTACAAGAACTTCAACAGAAGGGTTAATATCTCAGACTCCTCTAGGTTTCCCTCTTCATAGAATTCAGGTGGAGATTGGGTGTTGATCCATTCCTGGAAGGATGAGAAGCTGACTCTGTGCTGGGACAGACCCTACCAGATAATACTGACCTCTCGGACACTGCAATTCGCACCCCGGAGCGAGGCTAAACACACCACACCAGAACAAAAAGGACCTGTGGCACCACCTTTATCCTAGTGGACAGTTGAAGATGGGGAAACCTCAGATTACATTTGAGGAGGGGACTTCCACTGAATGGGACACAAATTCTGAATCCAGTGCGTTGTAATTGTATGACTTTTCTTACATTAATTACTTTGGGAAATTCTCATGGGGCTTTTCCTGAGCTTTGGGTTTGCCTATTTCCTCATGATAACCATAGAAACCAGACCCAGCTCCTCCTGCTCATGCAGAATATAGGGAGAACTTTTAACTTATCAAATTGTTGGATCAATTGGTGGATCCCAACCACTGAGCTAATGGCCATGGGTACTTATACCCTCAAGCCCCACCTGGATCCTTAGTAACTGATCCCAAATTCATAATGGGGCTGATTTCTGGAACTTAGAAGAGAAATATCAGTGGCCATTGACAGAAGATAGGATTTGTTAAACAGGGCAAAGTTTGAAGCTGGGAAATAGTGTATGTTAGTGGACTTAACTCTGGACAAGGACTTTTTCTTTCCTTCTCTTTTGTGGACACAGCAGTTGTCAAATGGACATTGCAGCCGTCATTTGGAGCTCTTGGGAGCTCTGGCACAATTCCTCAGGAATTGCTGCAAATTGACAAAGGACTTCCTTTGTCTGCTCTGTCTCTAGGAGACACGAGGGAGGCTGCGAAGATTTGGAAAACTTAAATTTTTACCTGTCTAGACATCAATGGGGTTGGTATCGTGTCACCGCAGGGACACCTGGGAAATATGGTACTGTTTCCCACATTTTGGAATACCTCTAACCCAATAGGTCAATGGCCAGTTGCCAATTGTAGGAGGAAGGATCAGGGTTTATGGAAATGTCAGTATGTCAACTTTGTAGGGAAAGTCCCCTAGGAACGAGAGACCAGCAATATTGCCCTTTTACAAGGAATAGTTCAGACATATTTTTGAGGGAACAACCTATTCTAATGGGTCATTATTAAATCTGTAGTTTAACTGCTTATACTCACCTACTCGGACTAATAAGGCCAAAATTTTTCTTTCTTCCTGAATAGGCAAACCAATATTTAGGGATTCAGTTGTACGATGATTTGGGAAGAGAGACAATGGGGTTTAGATACCTCCATTACTCAGACTGAAGATGCAAATGGTTGGGGTGACACCTGGCCTCCAGAAAGAATAGTTAAAGAGTATGGGCCAGCTACCTGGGCTCAAGATGGAAGTTGGGGATATAGAACCCAATATATATGTTGAATAGGATTAGGCTTCAAGCAGTTGTACAGATTATTACTAATCAGACGGCTGAGGCACTAGCTCCTTTGGCTGACCAAGCTACTCAAACCAGAGAAGCTGTTTTACAACATAGACTGGTGCTGGATTATTTGTTAGCTGAGGAAGGGGGAATCTGTGCGAAACTGAATTTATCAACATGTTGTATAAAGATTGATGACAATGGAAATGTAGTAAAAGAAATCACTAAGAACATTAGGAAACTTGCTCATGTTCCCGTACAGACCTGGGCCTCACCGTTCAATACTTCTTGGTGGTCCTGGTTTGGGGGAAGCTGGTGGAAGCAGCTCCTTTGGTTTGGCCTCATAGAGCTCAATAGTGTTATATTGCTTCCCTATTTGCATACCTTGTTTGATCCGATTAATAACCAGAATAGTCCAAACCTCATTATCTAGAATGATTAGATTGGAAGAGAAAGTTGAAGGATCTGTTAGATTGATGGTGTTAAAAGGACAAGGATGGGAGCCAGTGGTCCAGAGGGACAGACAGGAA
This sequence comes from Antechinus flavipes, assembly GCF_016432865.1. Lineage (NCBI taxonomy): Eukaryota > Metazoa > Chordata > Mammalia > Dasyuromorphia > Dasyuridae > Antechinus > Antechinus flavipes. The sequence goes on along the minus strand of NC_067398.1, from coordinate 343,075,506 downwards.
CCAGAAGGGGATGAGAAATTCGATAGAGAATGTGAAGTTATGCTACAAGAATTTGAAGAGATCTCAGTGTATAAATAAGAGGGGGGACTGAACAAGATAAGGTGAGATCTTTCAAGACAGTTGTGAAAATCGAGTAAGGTTTCATCTATTTCAAAGTTTGAGTAGGCCTGAAGGACTTTAAGCATTAAGTCAAGGGCATAAAGTGTCTCCTCCCTGCTATCTTCTTAAAAGACAAAAGCCCCTTCTTGCTATCTTCTTAAAAGACAAAAGCCCCTTCCTGCTATCTTCTTAAAAGACAAAAGCCCCTTCTGCTATCTTCTTAAAAGACAAAAGCCCCTTCCTGCTATCTTCTTAAAAGACAAAAGCCCCTCCCTGCTATCTTCTTAAAAGACAAAAGCCCCTTCTTGCTATCTTCTTAAAAGACAAAAGCCCCTTCCTGCTATCTTCTTAAAAGACAAAAGCCCCTTCCTGCTATCTTCTTAAAAGACAAAATCCCTTCCTGCTATCTTTTTTTTTTTTTAATTTTTATTTAATAATTACTTTATATTGACAGAATCCATGCCAGGGTAATTTTTTTTTTTTTTTTTTACAACATTATCCTTTGCACTCGTTTCTGTTCCAATTTTTTTCCCCTCCCTCCACCCCCTCCCCTAGATGGCAAGCAGTCCTTTATATGTTGGATATGTTGCAGTATATCCTAGATACAATATATGTTTGCAGAACCGAACAGTTCTCTTGTTGCATAGGGAGAACTGGATTCAGAAGGTAAAAATAACTCGGGAAGAAAATCAAAAATGCAGATAGTTCACATTCGTTTCCCAGTGTTCTTTCTTTGAGTGTAGCTGCTTTTGTCCGTCATTTATCAATTGAAACTCAGTTAGGTCTCTTTGTCATAGAAATCCACTTCCATCAGAATACATCCTCATACAATATCGTTGTTGAAGTGTATAATGATCTGGTCCTGCTCATTTCACTTAGCATCAGTTCATGTAAGTCTCTCCAGTCCTCTCTGTATTCATCCTGCTGGTCATTTCTTACAGAACAATAATATTCCATAACATTCATATATCACAATTTACCAGCCATTCTCCAATTGATGGGCATCCATTCAATTTCCAGTTTCTAGCCACTACAAATAGGGCTGCTACAAACATTTTGGCACATACAGGTCCCTTTCCTTTTTTTAGTATCTCTTTGGGGTATAAGCCCAATAGAAACACTGCTGGATCAAAGGGTATGCACAGTTTGATAACTTTTTGGGCATAGTTCCAGATTGCTCTCCAGAATGGTTGGATTTGTTCACAACTCCACCAACAATGCATCAGTGTCCCAGTTTTCCCGCATCCCCTCCAACATTCATCATTATTTTTTCCTGTCATCTTAGCCAATCTGACAGGTGTGTAGTGGTAGTCTGTGCGAAACTGAATTTATCAACATGTTGTATAAAGATTGATGACAATGGAAATGTAGTAAAAGAAATCACTAAGAACATTAGGAAACTTGCTCATGTTCCCGTACAGACCTGGGCCTCACCGTTCAATACTTCTTGGTGGTCCTGGTTTGGGGGAAGCTGGTGGAAGCAGCTCCTTTGGTTTGGCCTCATAGAGCTCAATAGTGTTATATTGCTTCCCTATTTGCATACCTTGTTTGATCCGTTTAATAACCAGAATAGTCCAAACCTCATTATCTAGAATGATTAGATTGGAAGAGAAAGTTGAAGGATCTGTTAGATTGATGGTGTTAAAAGGACAAGGGTGGGAGCCAGTGGTCCAGAGGGACAGACAGGAACCAGAAGGGGATGAGAAATTCGATAGAGAATGTGAAGTTACGCTACAAGAATTTGAAGAGATCTCAGTGTATAAATAAGAGGGGGGACTGAACAAGATAAGGTGAGATCTTTCAAGACAGTTGTGAAAATCGAGTAAGGTTTCATCTATTTCAAAGTTTGAGTAGGCCTGAAGGACTTTAAGCATTAAGTCAAGGGCATAAAGTGTCTCCTCCCTGCTATCTTCTTAAAAGACAAAAGCCCCTTCCTGCTATCTTCTTAAAAGACAAAAGCCCCTTCTTGCTATCTTCTTAAAAGACAAAAGCCCCTTCCTGCTATCTTCTTAAAAGACAAAAGCCCCTTCCTGCTATCTTCTTAAAAGACAAAATCCCTTCCCTGCTATCTTTTTTTTTTTTTAATTTTTATTTAATAATTACTTTATATTGACAGAATCCATGCCAGGGTAATTTTTTTTTTTTTTACAACATTATCCTTTGCACTCGTTTCTGTTCCAATTTTTTTCCCCTCCCTCCACCCCCTCCCCTAGATGGCAAGCAGTCCTTTATATGTTGGATATGTTGCAGTATATCCTAGATACAATATATGTTTGCAGAACCGAACAGTTCTCTTGTTGCATAGGGAGAACTGGATTCAGAAGGTAAAAATAACTCGGGAAGAAAATCAAAAATGCAGATAGTTCACATTCGTTTCCCAGTGTTCTTTCTTTGAGTGTAGCTGCTTTTGTCCGTCATTTATCAATTGAAACTCAGTTAGGTCTCTTTGTCATAGAAATCCACTTCCATCAGAATACATCCTCATACAATATCGTTGTTGAAGTGTATAATGATCTGGTCCTGCTCATTTCACTTAGCATCAGTTCATGTAAGTCTCTCCAGTCCTCTCTGTATTCATCCTGCTGGTCATTTCTTACAGAACAATAATATTCCATAACATTCATATATCACAATTTACCAGCCATTCTCCAATTGATGGGCATCCATTCAATTTCCAGTTTCTAGCCACTACAAATAGGGCTGCTACAAACATTTTGGCACATACAGGTCCCTTTCCCTTCTTTAGTATTTCTTTGGGATATAAGCCCAATAGAAACACTGCTGGATCAAAGGGTATGCACAGCTTGATAACTTTTTGGGCATAGTTCCAGATTGCTCTCCAGAATGGTTGGATTTGTTCACAACTCCACCAACAATGCATTAGTGTCCCAGTTTTCCCGCATCCCCTCCAACATTCATCATTATTTTTTCCTGTCATCTTAGCCAATCTGACAGGTGTGTAGTGGTATCTCAGAGTTGTCTTAATTTGCATTTCTCTGATCAATACTGATTTGGAACACTCTTTCATGTGAGTGGTAATAGTTTCAATTTCATCCTCTGAAAATTGTCTGTTCATATCCTTTGACTATTTATCAATTGGAGAATGGCTTGATTTCTTATAAATTTGAGTCAGTTCTCTATATATTTTGGAAATGAGGCCTTTATCAGAACCTTTAACTGTGAAGATGTTTTCCCAGTTTGTTGCTTCCCTTCTAATCTTGTTTGCATTAGTTTTGTTTGTACAAAGGCTTTTTAATTTGATGTAATCAAAATTTTCTATTTTGTGATCAGTAATGGTCTCTAGTTCATCTTTGGTCACAAATTTCTTTCTCCTCCACAAGTCTGAGAGATAAACTATTCTATATTCCTCTAATTTATTTATAATCTCATTCTTTATGCCTAGGTCATGGACCCATTTTGATCTTATCTTGGTATGTGGTGTTAAGTGTGGGTCCATGCCTAATTTCTGCCATACTAATTTCCAATTATCCCACCTGCTATCTTCTTAAAAGACAAAAGCCCCTTCCTGCTATCTTCTTAAAAGACAAAAGCCCCTTCCTGCTATCTTCTTAAAAGACAAAAGCCCCTTCCTGCTATCTTAAAAGACAAAATCCCTTCCCTGCTATCTTCTTAGAAGACAAAATCCCTTCCCTGCTATCTTCTTAAAAGACAAAAGCCCCTTCCTGCTATCTTCTTAAAGACAAAAGCCCCTTCCTGCTATCTTCTTAAAGACAAAAGCCCCTTCCTGCTATCTTCTTAAAAGACAAAAGCCCCTTCCTGCTATCTTCTTAAAAGACAAAATCCCTTCCCTGCTATCTTCTTAAAAGACAAAAGCCCCTTCCTGCTATCTTCTTAAAAGACAAAATCCCTTCCCTGCTATCTTCTTAAAAGACAAAAGCCCCTTCCTGCTATCTTCTTAAAAGACAAAAGCCCCTTCCTGCTATCTTCTTAAAGACAAAAGCCCCTTCCTGCTATCTTCTTAAAGACATACTTAAAGTCTCCTCCCTGCTATCCTCCCTATTTCTGCCAAATATGGGCAACTATGTACTTGTTGGTCAAGTTCAATTTCATGGATAGTTCCCTTGTTTAGAATGTAAGATCCTCAGCCAATAAGGGAGGGGGAATTTGCATTAGGGATAAGAGTGCCGACCCTGCCCCCTACGGTGCTCCCTCCCCTCGATTGTCTGCTCCACTGATGGGACTCCAGTTCTCGAGAACGTAAATAAACTTTGCTTTGCTTCTAGAGATCTATCCAGTTGTTTTATTAATGGTTTCCGACCCACACATTAAGAAATAATATTTTTCTCTAAAGCTCTTTCTTAGACTCTTGGGAAAAGCACCCGGGAAGGGTGGGTAATAGGTTGAGGACAAAAAAGATTTTAAAAAGAATAATGCTAATCTTGTTTATTTATCATTGCCTTCCTCATCCCAGAAAAGATTAAATTATTATCTCTTCCCTCTTACAGGGCCAGAAAAGATGAGATTTAGGTCTTATCTTTCCACATTAAAAAAAAAAAAAAAGATTAAGATATCAGTGGAAGGGAGATAGTTTTACTGTTTAATTCTAGCAGTAAAGGAGTTGCCTAGGAGGAGCAGGATTATGACTATTCAATTCTGGAAGAGTTAACCTAGTGTATATTTTAATATATTTTTTCCTTGTTCAAGATTTCTCTAAATGTCACCTGAAATCTTGGGGTGGAGAATCAGATCAGAGGGCATAGTTTGGGGCATTCACTTCAAATTAGAAAAAATTGGAATTTACAATGTTACTACATTAAATAAAACTTTCTGGCTTAGCACAGTGCTTGGTACCATAGTAGATATTTAATAAATGTTTATTGAATGACCAATTCACATACCTGAATGCAAAGTATTAATATTGATATTTTTCTTTAACATTAAGCTAAATGTACACCATTCTACCCATAAAGTATCAAGACAGAAATAAAATATCCTATTAAGTCAGGTTTTGAAAACTATATAGATCAGTAATTAAGCGAGATCCTTCCACCCCAAGCCAAAACCAATCAAATTAACATGGACATGAGCAGTGCCAACAATTGAGAAAGCTGATACTTTAACATAGCTTTTTAAAGAATAATTCAAATAACAATTAGGCATTAACCTTTATGACTAAGCAGATTTTAAAAAATTAAATAAGGTGACCTTCCCCAAAATGTTTGATTTTATATTTACAGGTGTTGGAAGACAAATAGACTCAGAGAAGGCAGCAAAAAATTTTTAATGGGGCAGAAATGTAGTTTAGGCAAATAGTAATATAATTTAAATATGTAATTAAATAGTAATATAATTTAAAGAGTAGGATAAACTGTAGGATTCAGCCAAAATGGCTATTTTGCTGACATTTCATCTTTCATTTCTGTGACTTTGTACAAGTCATCCCAAATCAAGTCAATTAACATTTATTAAGCAGCTACTATGTGCCAGATACTATATTAAGCATTTTATTTTTTTTCACCAGCTATATGTAAAAACAATTTTTAACATTTGTTTTTCAAACTTTTGAGTTCTACCACTACATAGAATTCCCAATCCCTCTATCTTTGTCCGCCTGCATTTTTGATTTCCTTCATAGGCCAATTGTACACTATTTTAAAGTGCAGTTCTTGTTGTACAGAAAAATAACTGTTTGGACATGTATACATATATTGTATTTAATTTATACTCTAACATATTTAACATGTATTGGTCAACCTGCCATCTGGGGGAAAGGGTAGGGGGAAGGAGAGGAAAAGTTGGAACAAAAGGTATTGCAATTGTCAATGCTGAAAAATTACCCATGCATATATCTTGTAAATAAAAAACTATTTAAAAAAAAAAAACTTTTGAGTTCTACATTCTCTTCCTTCATCCCTCCTCTCCCACCCCACATTGGGAATGCAAGCAATCTGTTATAAATTATACATGTGGGGTCATGAAAAACATTTTCCTAATAGTCATGTGGTAAAAGAAAACACAGACACATACACACAAAATTAAGAAAAATTTAAAAAGTATGCTTTAAACTGTATTAGATACCATCAGTTCCTTTTCTGGGTATAGATAGCATTTTTCATCATAAGTCTTTCAGAATTGCCTTAGATGATTGTATCACTGAGAAAATTTGTCATCTACAGCTAATCATACAATATTACTTTTGCTTTGTACATAGTACATTTCACTTTGCATCAGCCCATGGAAGTCTTACCAGGTTTTTCTGAGCACATCTTGCTTATCATTTCTTATAACACAACAGTATTCCATTATAATAACATCACAATTTATTCAGCCATTCCCCAATTGATAAGCATCCCCATTTTCAATTATTTACTCCCAGAAAAGAACTGCTATAAATATTTTTTGTACATATGGATCCTATTCCTTTTTTTAAAAAAATCTTTCTGGGATGCATAGTAGTGGTATTGCTAGGTCAAAAGATATACATGATTTTATAATCCTCTGGGTATAGTTCCAAATATCTCTACAGAGTGATTGAATCAGTTCACAACTTTACCAACAAGGCAGTAATGTCATTTTTTTCACATTCTCTCCAACATTTGTTATTTTCCTTTTATGTCAATCTACTAGGTATGTAATAGTACTTCAGAATTGTTTTAATTTGCATTTCTCCAATCAATAGTGAATTAGAGTATTTTTTTCCATATGGCTATAGATAGCTATGATTACTTCATCTGAAAACTTAATATCTTTTGATCTTATTTATTTATTTTTTTGGTGAGGCATTTGGGGTTAAGTGACTTGCCCAGGGTCTCGGAGCTAGGAAGTGTTAAGTGTCTGAGACAAGATTTGAAGTCAGGTCCTCCTGACTAGTACTCTATCCTCTAGTGCCACCTAGCTCTCCTTGATCTCATTTTTATAAATTTGAGTCAGTGCTTTAGATATTTGAGAAATGGGCCCTTTATCAGAGAAATCTGCTTTAATTTTTTTTTCTGCAATTACTCTTACTAACTGGATTTCCTTCTCTCCACCCTTTAATTCTATTCTTTCTTTCCTTTTACTCTGTCCCTCTTCAAAAGTGTTTTACTTCTGATTATTCCCTCCCCCAATCTGTCCTCCCTTCTATTATCCTTCTCCCCCTTCTCTTATCCCCTTTTCCTGCTTTTTTTCCTGTAGGATAAGATAGATTTCTATACCCAATTGCATATACATGTTATGCCTTCTATAAGTCAATTCTGATGAGAGTAAGATTCACTTACTCCCTATTACCTCTCCCCTTGTTCTCCTCGATTATAAAAGTTTTTTCTTCTTTTATGTGTTCTAATTTATCTCATTCTTCCTCTTCCTTTCCTTATCTCCCAGTATTTTCTTCTCTCACCTTTTAGTTTTATTTTTTTAAAGATATTATCCCTTCATATTTAACTAACATCTGTGCCCTCTGTCTATATATACTATTTCCAAATACCCTAATAATGAGAAAGTTCTTATGAATTACAAGTATCATCTTTCCATGTAAGAATGTAAACAGTCTAATCTTATTAAGTCCCTTATGATTTCCTTTTCCTGTTTATCTTTTTATGCTGTCTTGTATTTGGAAGTCAAATTTTCTTTTTAGGTTTGGTCATTTCATCAAGAATGCTTTCTTTCACTGAATGTCCATTTTCCTCCTGAAGGATTATACTTAGTTTTGCTGGATAGGTGATTCTTGGTTGTAATCCTTGCTCCTTTGCTCTCTGGAGTATCATATTCCAAGTCCTCCAATCCTTAAATGTAGAAGTTACTAAATCTTGTGGCTCCACATTGTCTGCCTGCAATATTTTCTCCTTGACTTGGGAGCTCTGGAATTTGGCTATAATATTCCTTGGAATTTTCATTTTGGAATCTCTTTTAGGATTTGATCAATGGATTCTTTCAATTTCTATTTTACCATTTGATTCTAGAATGTCAGGGCAGTTTTCTTTGATAATTTCTTTAAAGATGATGTTTAGGATTTTTTTGATCATGACTTTCAGGTAGTCCAACAAGTTTTAAATTATTTTTCCTGGATCTATTTTGCAGGTCAGTTGCTTTTCCAATGAGATAGTTTACATTGCCTTCTATTTTTAAATTACTTTGGTTTTGTTTTGTTATTTCTTATAAAGTCACTAACTTCCATTTGCTCAATTCTAATTTTTAAGGAATCATTTTCTTCAGTGAGCTTTTGTACCTCCTTTTTCATATGGCTAGTTCTACTTTTTGTGCCTCCTTTTCCATCTGGCCTATTTTGCTTTTTAAGGCATTCTTCTCTTCATTAGCTTGTTGTACTTCCTTTCACATCACTTTCAGTTCTTTTCCCAATTTTTCCTCTATTTCTCTTATTTGATTTTCAAAATCCCTTTTGAGATCTTCCATTCCCTGAGACTAATCCTTATTTTTCTGGGAGGTTTTGGATGTAGAAGTTTTGACTTTGTTAAATTCTTCTGAGTGTATGTTTTGCTTTTCCTTGGAACCATAGTAACTTTCTATGGGATGAATATTTTCCTGTTTGCTCATTTCCTCAATTCTGTTAAAATAGATCTCTGTTTTCAGGGTGGAGGGTGTTCCAAGCTTCAAGGTTTTGTGTAGCTGATTTCAGAGTTTTTCCTAGGGGGTTGTAAGTTTTTAATTCTTCCTAGGTGGTATGATCTATGAAGAGGTGTATTTACTATTCTCCTGGCCTGTGCTCTGCTCTGTGAGTGACCATAAGCACTCTTTTCTGCCCTGGAATTGTGAGGATAGTCCCCACTCCAATGTGGTTGCAATCTCTGGTGTGCTACTGCTACTCCCCTCCCTAGGACTGACATCCAGGATTCAAACAGATCCAAGTGAGGGCAAAGCAACAGAGTCCTCGGTGCTAGCAAAGAGACCCCTGCAATCTCCTTCTGACCACAATAAACCCATGAAACCTTTGGACCTATTGTTTGACCTTACAGGCTGAGAGCTGCTTTTGCTGATTCAGTGCCTCTCAAGGTCTGCTCGTGGTTTGCTGGACCTGGGCTATGTTAGCACAGCCTATGCCAGAATTGTGCTCCATCTATGCAACAGATTTTTTTCCTGACAACCTTCTAAGTTGTCTTGAGCTGAAAGTTGTTTCATTCCATTTTTCTATGTGCTCTGCTGCTCTAGAATTTGTTTGGAATCATTATTTAAAAGTATTTAGAAGGGTTTAGGGGAGAGCTCTGGTGAGTCCCCTGCCTTTACCACATCATTTTGACTCTACCTAAATTTGTACTTGGCACTATAAAAACAAACTCTACTCTACAGGAGTTTATGATGCAGTAGGGCAAGACAATACACAAAAGGAAGTTGAAAAACAGGGGGATATGGAGAGTAAGAAGGTACCCACTGAAAAGTATGATGGATAGTACTTAAGAAATTCAAAAGTCCTCTCTCATCTTTCTTAAATAGAAATGTCTCTGCTCTCTAAACCAGGATCCACACAGAAGGGCAGAGGGTACTGATAAGACCAAATACCAGAAACATACTCCTTCCCTTCAACCCTGGCATGCCGTGGAATTAGCTTGAATGTTCTTAACTAGAGCCAGTTGTTAAATTTTCCAAAAAAGCATTTACACTTTTAAAAAGTGGTTTTTTTTCTGGTTATTATATATGTATATTAACTTTTTAAAATACACATTTCTTTATGAATTATATTGGGAGAGAAAGATCAGGACAAAGGAAAAATGCCACAAGAGAGAAATAAACAGAAAAAAGAAGTGAACATAGCATGTGTTGATTTACATTCAATCTCTATAGTTCTTTTTCTGGATGCAGATGGCAGTTTTTTTCCACAAAGATTATTGAAATTGCCTTGGTTTACTGAAGCACTGAGAAGAACCAGATTTTTCATAGTTGATCATCACATAATCTTGCTGCTACTGTACACAGAGTATTCCGTTTCTGTTTATTTCTTTCAGCATCAGTTCATGTAAGTCTTCCCAGGCCTTTCTATAATCAGCTTGTTCAACATTTTTTATAGAACAATAATATCCCATTACCTTCATATAACACAACTTATTGGACCATTTCTTAATTGATGGGTATCTACTCATTTTCCAATTCTTTGCTCCTACAAAAGGAGCTGCTACAAACATGTGGCTCTTTTTCCCTCCTTTATGATATCCTTGGGATACAGACCCAGTAATGGCACTCCAGATTAAAGAATATGCACAATTTGATAATCCTTTGGGCATAGTTCCAAATTGCTCTCTAGAATGGTTGGATCATTTCACAACTCCACCAACACTACATTCGTGTCCCAGTTTTCTCACAGCCCCTCCAACATTTATCATTATCTTTTTCTATACATTGACACTTCAGAAACTAGTAATTACTATAAATTAAAGCTTGATTTGTTGTTTTACTAGTACACTCCTGCCTCTATCTCTTAGAATACATCACTTTCTTCAAAGCTTATTTTAAGTATTCATCTTAATAAGCCTTTCCTAATTCATATTCTCTTCCTCATTGCTTTCCCCATCAAGTTACTTCATAATCAATATATATGTATATATTTTTTGTAAACTAATATTAAATAATAACATAAAAGTTGCCACTAGACCCAGGGAGGATGAAGCTCTTATACTTTCTTTTTCCTACTGAAGGGACCCCTGGTTTAGGTTCTCCTCTCCCCCAGACTAGATTCAATCCAGGATAAGCCTGATCTACAAGAGAGGTGTCAGGTAGCCTCTTTCACATTATTTCTGGTTCTTTACAACCGAGTCTCAGGAAGAATCATTTAAAACTTAAATTTGGGTCATATCTAAGGTCTCCCCAAAGGGAGAAGAAAAAAAGTTCTCAATGGATCACATAGTTAGTGAGAGTCTAAGGCCAGATTTAAATTCAAGAGGATGAGCTTTCTTGACTTCATTAAGGATTTTAGGTCTGGTGCTTTACTATGCACCTAGTTGCCCTTAAAACAGGAAGAAATTTTAAAGGTCATTTAATATCATAGATGTAGAGTTAGAAGAAAAGCCAAACATCATATAATCTAACCCCATTTTACAAATGAGGAAACTGAGATAGAGAAGTTAAATGAGTTGACTGAGATCACATAAGAAGTAAGTAGCAGAACAGAGATTTGAACTCAGGTCATTTTCCTCTTCTTCTATTGCTCTTTCTAGCATATCACACTGCTTGAAATGGATATTGAACCAAAATCGACCAGAAAGAATGAATATATACTTTTTTAGTTGTATTTAGATTGTGAATTGAGACTGCTAGATACTGAAATGCATAGAGAGCTGGACTTGGAGTCAGGAAAGTATAAGTTCAAATCTTACCTCAGACATTTACTAGCTTTGAGATACTGGGCAAATCCATCTGCCTCAGATTCCTTTGTCTGGAAAGTAAGAATAAAAATAGCATCTACTTCACAGGATTGCTGTGAGGATCAAGAGAGATAATATATACAAAGCAGTTAGCAAACATGAAAATGCTAGTTATTGCTAATATTAATAATTATTGTTGAATTAACTTTTGGATATAAATTTCAATCTGTCTTAGGTCTTTTACTTCATGGCCAAAAGTATAAGCAATTGTGTCTAGCTTCCTAAATTCCTTAGCATGAAAGATTGGATTTGGAATAAATTTGGGAATTTATATATACATTTGCCTGTGAAAGGGACTTCTTCACAATTTGTAGGACTGAGACTTACCTGAATATCCCTTGGTCCTGGAAAAAGAGGCTTCTCAAAGGCCATCATATTTCTTAACAACTTGTTTTCTTTCTATGGCTATTCTTTTCAGTTTTTGTTTTGAGTTTGATAGAATTGGTTGCAACCCTCATAGGAAATATTCTATTTATTATGTGGGAATACATCTGTTACTGATATTATCTGGAGAAAAGATGATTTCTCTATGGAATATGTGATTGTTGCCAGGGAATCATTGATAACAGTGTCATGCTCTTGCAAAGATATTAGAACATTGCAGAGATGACTCAATTGATTTTGTTAACTATGCTCTGTGGTAGCTTTTGAATTTAGTTGACAAATAAAACCCACGTTGGAAACAAAAAGATGGAACATATGCTCCACATCAATAATCTAAACAGTTTCAGTCAACCAAATTCAAAGACTAAATGAAATATTGGAAGCAAATTGCTTCATAAACCTTAAAAGTATTGTATAATATTGTAGTTCTTCTATCAAAGTCCTACTCCAGTGCCTCCTCATGTGTTGAAGGGGACCCTAGATTCTGTCCCCTAACTTAATAATATTTTATTTTTTCCAATTACATGTAAAGATAGTTTTCAACATTCATTTTTAAAATAAGATTTTTAGTTCCAATTTGTTTCCCTCCATCCTTCCCCTCCCCAAGACAGCAAGTAATCTGATTTAGGTTACACACTTATAATCATGTTAAGTACAATCATGTTCAATGTATTTTCATATTAGTCATGCTATGAAAAAAGAATCAGAAGAAAAGGGAAAACCCATGAGAAAGAAAAAACAAAAACAACCAAAAAATGAAAATAGTATGCTTTAAAATGTGTTCAGACTCCATAATTCTTTCTCTAAATGTGGGCAGCATTTTCCATCATGAGTCTTTTGGAATTGTCTGCGATCATTGGATTGCTGAGAGCTAATTCTATCAAAATTGATCATCATACAATATTGCTGTTACTGTGTACAATGTTCTTCTGGTTCTGTTCACTCAGCAGCAATTCATGTCTTTACAGAATTTTTTCTGAAATCCACTGCTCATCATTTTTTATATCACAATAGTATTCCATTACACTCATATACCACAACTTTTTCAGCCATTCCCCAATTGATGGAAATCTCCTCAATTTCCAATTCTTTGCCACCACAAAAACAACTGCTATAAATATTTTTGTATATGTGGGGATCCTCAATTCTTGAAGGCTTATGCCAGTGGAATATCATTTCTGATAGTATTTACCAAGATTTCAAGCTTGGAATAAGCAAAAGACTATATGTATACCTGCTACCTGATCAACCTAGCTCAATTTGGAATTCTCCACTAAGCTGTTTCTGAGGTGAGGAATTTTTCATCCACAGTAACTCCTGAAAAACTATGTACTTAGTTATAGAGGAATGGTGATCTGGTTTGGTGAAGAAAGGCAGAATCACAAATGCCTAAAATATTGAATTATAATTAATTCAATGGAATCTATTGGTTTGTGTTAAAGAATTTTAAGTTTACAAGTACAAGTTTTTGTTTCCTCTTTAAATTTTTTTTGGAAAAAAATGTCTCATTGTTGCCAAGGCAGGGAAACAATTTTGATGAACATTGATGATGATATTTAAACTGTGATACAACTGTGAAATTGGGGGTAGAAGCCTTTCTGAAGAGTTTTCTCTTTTCAATTTATCCAACTAGCATTGAAATAGTAATGGACAATCAAGCTGTTGGAAAAATTGCTCTCTCCTAATGTCAGAATTGTAGCTAGGTTGCTTAGTGGATAGAACTTTAGATGTGTAGTTAATAAGGCCCGAGTTCAAATCCTGACTCAGACTAAGTGATCCTGGACAAATCGCTTAACTGTTCTCTGCCTCAGTTTCCTCAATTGTAAAATGGGCAACAGCATCTATCTCCTAGTGCTGTTAAGGATCAAATGAGATATATTATTTGTGAAGCATTTTACATATCTTAAAGCACTTTATATGTGATGACTATTATCATTGTTATAAACAGAGATTTGAGAGTCATCTGTGGAGAGGTTATAGTTGAAATAATTAGAATAGAAAAGAAAGAGAATATAAAAGATGGTTAGGGAAAATAAGACCTTGGGAGGATGTCTTACATTTGAGGAAGAAATAAAAAGAGCAGACAGTGAAGAAAACAAAAAGAAAACCAGAGAGACAGAAATGATGGTAGTAGAACCAGCAGAATTCAATATCACAAAGCCAGGGGAAGAGAGAATATCTCTTGAAAAGGATTTTGGTCAACAGCATCAAATATAGAAACTGAGGACATTGGATTTGATGATGAGGCCATCTGTGACTGAAAAAAGTGATGCTAATGGAATGTGTTATGCCACAGTTCTCTTTAACTGTCCTGACTCAGTTTCCTTGTACAAGTTTCCCTTGTCCCAGTCTCCCTAATTACTCCCCTAAGCTGTAAATCTCCCTCTGGTCCATGAAGGCTGAGGACCAATTAGTCTAAGGATATAAATTGTTAGCCCAAGTAAGATAAACAAGCGAGTAGACTTCCTGATTATCTTCTGTCCTTGAGAAATTTACAACATCCTTCTAAAATATTCCAAGATAGTTCACTAACATCTTTATCTTTGGGTATTCAGACATCCTGTCTCTGGGTTCCTTTTTGATTGCCAGCTGGGCTTCCCACTCTTTCCTACTCTTTCCCTCTTCTTTGTCTCTAAAAGGTATATAAAGGTTAGAGATTCTCCATTCATTGCTGGAGAATGGCGGCTGGCGGTGGATGCTGGACACTGGATTCTTTGAGATGATAGTCTCCTCCAGACCTGGGACCAACATGAATTCCTTGGTCCCAGTATATCTTTATCTCTGTCTGGCTGGACAATTTGAGACGAGAGTCCTGTCCAGTCAATCTTACTCTCCCATTAATAAAATATTAAAAACTCTCTAATCTCTCTCCTGCCTCAGTTCCTCTGGCATTACAGAATGAAGGCAATAAAAGTCATATTGCAGAGATATAGAATATTAAGGAGTGAGTGGTTGATGAGAAAGTAGAGTTAATATATTTAGAAACTTTTTTCTAGAAGTTTAGTGATGAAAGGAGGGACAAGGACAGTAACTCAAGGGTCAGCAGGTAAAGGTAAGGTTTTTTTTTTTTTTTAATTTTATTAGATTTTTGTGTTTGGAGGAAGAGGTGATTGGTGATTGAGCCAAACCCTAAGTAGGTGTGGTGGAGACATGGAATTAAAGCATAAGATTGAAGGATTAAAGTTGACAAAAATGAAAGCTCCCTCATCATCAGAAGGCAGGAGAGGATGACATAGACCTTGAAGTATAAAGAAAGAGAATCCAGGGAGATTATATAGAACAGTTTCCAACTTCTCAATAAAATATCAGGGGAACTTATCTAAAGAGAGTAAGGCAGTGAGGGTGGGGGTAAGATGAATACTTGAAAATAGTGGAGGAAACCTGGAATTTTTTTTTTATTATTAAATCTTTTTATTCACAAAACATATGCATGGGTAATTTTTCCAACATTGACCCCTGCATAACCCTCTGCCACAAATTTTCCCTTCTTCCTCCCATCTCCTCCCCTACCCAGCAGGCAGTCCGAAATACATGCCAGATTCAATATGTGTATATATATTCACACAGCCATCTGGTTGTGCAAGAAAAATCAGATCAAGAAGGAAGAAAAAGAAAACTTGAGAAGAAATAAAATGCAAGCAAATAATAACATAGAGTGAGAATGCTAGGCTGTATTCCACCTTCTGTTCCCTTGGTTCTCTCTCTGGGTGTAGATGGCTCTCTTCATCCCTGCACAAGTGGAACTGGTTTGAATCACCTCAATGTTGAAGAGAGCCACGCCTGTCAGAATTGATCATCATATAGCCTTGTTGTTGCTGTGTATAATGATCTCCTGGTTCTGCTTATTTCACTTTGCATTGTTTATGTAGGTCTCTCCAAGCCTCTCTGAAATCATCCTGCTAGTCGGGAAACTTGGAGCTTTTGCATGGAGAATGGGACAGGAAGTCACAGAATTATAGATTTTTAAAATAGGATGTCTAAATTCCTGTTTTGATCTTGGCTCTCATGTAGTCCAATAATTTAATTTTTTTTGTCTTCGATCTGTTTTCCAGATCATTTGTCTTTGCTGTAAGATACTTTACATTTTTTTCTCTTTTTTTTCAGCCTTCTATCTTCAATATTTCTTGTGGCTACATGAAGTCATTGGCTTCTTTTTAGTCCATTTTTTTTCAGGGAGTTTAATGCTTGGGTAAGATTTAGTACTTTTTGTAAGGGAAGGTGCAAGGATGTGAGAGAATCAGAAAGGAATACATGTCAAAGATGGGGCTTGGGCCATATCTTGATGGAAAAGAGGGATGCTGTGGAGCAAAAGTAGAGGAGGGCATCCCAGGAATGAGGGTTAGGGTTAGTGCCAGTGATAAGGTTAGAAAGATGGATTGGAGGCAGGTTTAAAGGACTTTAGAAGCCTAAAGAGGAATTTTTTTTCGTAGAGTTAATAGGAAGCCATTGTTGCAATGGCTGACCGTAGACTACAGGCTGAGAAGGTTATGAGTGAGATCTGTGATTTTTTTTTTTTGGTCTAGATAACTTCTAGTTGAGGAAACTCTCTCTAATAATGCAAGTTGACACCTTCTCTGAAACTTTTAGTCTTAAACAAAAGGTTAAGTGGTTTGCCTAGGGTCACACATTTAGAGGTGGATTTCGAACTCAGGTCTATCCTGAATTCAAAGTCAACTCTTTATTTTCTATAACATGTTACTCCAGATTTGGGTAGAGAGCTAAGAAAAACCATAATGGATGATGGACTGGGAAAATGAGGGAAAGTCAAAAGTGCTAGATCAGGATGAGATCAAAAAGCAGATGAAGGAGGAGTAGAAAAGGTAGGAAGATCAGAAATTGTATGAAAAAGGAGTATTTTGGTTTAGAATCAGGAAGATGATTCTTGATTTTCCTATGATACCATTGTCTAAGATGGTTAAAGTGGATGGAGGTCAAGAGAGTCGAGTGTGTTGAAAAGTTCTGGGCTTGGGTTTTTAAAAGGCCATTAAAATCAATATTGAAGACTGATTTAATGGAAAGAGAATCAGTGTGCCAGGGGCTAAAGGCCCTGAAGCAGAAAAGGAGAATATCCTGGAGATGGGTAGATAATTGCTAAAATGGAAAGAGGATGTTAGAAAAAGAACGACATGAATTTCAAGGAAGAAAAGATTCTTGAATGATAGTGGCAGATTGAAAGTCTAGGAGAAATAAAGAAATGGTAGTGAGCAAGAAACATACTGACTCCTCCTTCTGCCCCTGTGATTCACAGGGAGTGGGAGAAGAAGCAGTCTCCATTGGAGAGAATTGTCAGAGAGGGAGTCGGTGTTGTCAGGGAAAAAGCCAGATTTTTGTTAAGGCGGGCAACTGGAAGGAGGGCTTGTGGAAAAGGTGGGGGATGGAGAAGCGTTTGCTCACAGTAGAACCGGGGTTCCACAGGGCACAGTAGAAGGGGCTAGAGCAGGCGCGGAGTGGGTGGAGCAAGGCTGGGGAGGCTTAGTACCCATCGATCGCAGGCAGGAATGAGAAGACCGGAGGATATAGACGGGGAAAGTTCTGGGGAGAGTGATGGAGGAGATAGGATGGTGGAAGGTAAGCTTTGAGAACTTGTCAAATGGGGAGAGATGGGAGTCTCTGCGGGTCCCAGATGTTCGCGGAAAAGGTGGGCGGTGGTCCAAATGTTCCTTCCCGGATGGATCGTTGGCCCCATAAGCCTATATAGCTGTAAAGGGGCCTGGGGGTGGAATGGGAAAGAATGGGGGGCTTTCAGAATTGGCTCTGGCGACTTACTCCTGGGTGGGGGGTGAGTTAGGGAGACCCCACTCTTCCTTCCCCTCCCCCACGGCCCCCGCCCCCGCATCCTTCTGCATCCTTTCCTCCTCCGGAGCTGTCATCCTCGGGCAGCAGGCGGAGCTTGCCGCGGCTGCTCGCGTCCAATCGCAGCATCGGGTGGGGCTTGAGGCTGCCTCGGCCCGCTACCCGCAGCCTGGGGATCTCGGTGCGCTCCCCACCTGCCCGCCCGCACCGGGGAGCGGGGGTCGGTTCGGCGACCGCCCGGAGGGGTTGGGGGGGCAGCGGTGCGGGCGGGGCCTGGAGGCGTCGGAACCCCGCGGCGCCTAACGGGGCCGGGAGGAGAGCAGCTCAGCCAGGTGCTGGGGGACCTGGGCGGGCCGGGCGCGGGCTGGGGCTGGGAGGCGGGAGCGGTATTCGCGGGGGCGCCCCGCCTCTACGCCCCCAGGCTCCGGGTCTAAACCATCAATCATCCCCTCCCTCTCCGCCAGCTTCCACCCGAGGCTCCCTCCCTTCTGCTCCAACCTAGGACTGCCTGGGGGAGGGGAGGCTGCAAAGCCAGGCGGTGCTCTCCCTTCCCCCCTTCGTCTTCCTAACCCCCTTCACCCCATTGACTCTCAGGCTGACCCTCCTCCCATCCAGTGGCTGAGTCCTCTCAATATCTCACAGGGACGACAATTCCTCTCTTTCCCAGCCCCGGGCTTGACCCACTAACCCCCCTCCCATTTTACCCCAGGAGTAACTACACCCCCCAGGATGTTGCAAAGGAACCAGAAATTGCTTCTGCAAGTGGCCTCCTTGCTCCTCTGTGCTTGTGCCGGCCTCAGACTGCTTCTGCCCCGGTGGTGAGGGGCTAGGGCTGCTGCATGAGGAGTGGGGAGCTTGGGTTTGGGGGAGAATTGTTCATATGCCTATAAAGGTCCGTGCTATCCTTAGATTTACAAAGATAAATCACCATAAGCTGAAGCCCCTGAATAAAGGCAGGTACTTTCCTAGCATAAGGCAGGAAAAGGGAAAGATGTGTGTGTATGTGTGTGTGTGTGCATCCATGTGTTTGCTCGTGAGTGCTCATTGGACCTCATCCTATCCAATGCTTGCTTTCTGTTTGGCTGATCAAAGATCACTGTTTTTTTTCCCCCCACCTTAGTCTGGAGCCAACATCAGGCAGGCCCTGGGGTGAGGCAGGGGGTGGCCAACCATCTCCTGAACCAGTTGATGAGAGCACTCTGGGGTCTTGGTCTCAGAGGTTGACCGGGGAAGTTCCTCGAAGAGATCAAACAGGAGTGATGAAAGTTGTCCATCTGGACATGAAAGGAGCTGCCCCCAGGGTATCTTATCTGGAACAGGTGAGACCGTTGACTCAGATGCCTGGGATTATCTGGGAAGGGACTGTGCTGAAGGGGGAGGGGCAACGACTTTTCAGAGTTGGGGGATGATTGCTGGAGGGAAAGGGAAGAATCCAAGTCCTTCTGACCTGTTGCCCCTCACTCTGGTCCCCCCAAGCTGTTTCCACTTCTGTCCCGGCTCGGGGCAGATGCTGTGCTGATCGAATATGAAGACATGTTTCCTTTCCATGGGGAACTGGAGTTGTTACGTTCACCCCACTCCTACAGGTGGGAATATAATTGGGTTTATAGGAACTGATGGAGGAGTGGGGCTGTGAATTTAGAAATCCCTAGACTATGAGAAAGAAGTCTGATAAAGGAATGGAATCAGTCTATGAGAGTTGAATTGGATGGGAGAGGACATATTATAACCATGGGGTTCATCAAGGGAGGCTGCCCAGGGATTTGGGGATCCTCAGCATCAGATAGGAGAAGGAGGTCAGAGCTGTGGGGTCTGATAAAGGGAGGAATCTGTGAGATTTAACAGAGAAGATTAATCGTGAGTTGGAGGGAGCCACAAGTAATTCTGGCGGGGATGGAGGCCATGACGATGGGGCTGCTGGGGGCCTGATAAGGATCCTGCTATCCTCAGTAAACATGACATTGAGCGGATTCAGCAACTGGCAACACAGAACCACCTGGAGGTGATTCCCCTGGTGCAGACATTTGGCCACTTTGAGGTACTTGACTCCTGATCCCATCCAGCAATTAACCCTCATCCTGGCACCCTTGTCCCTTGACTCAGCTCCCCCTATCTTAATCCTGACCAGGATGTCCCAAGGCCAGTGACTTTTCAGGATTGGGGGATGATCTCAGGAGGGCAAAGGGAAGGGTT
The DNA here is from genome assembly GCF_016432865.1 of Antechinus flavipes. Classification (NCBI taxonomy): domain Eukaryota; kingdom Metazoa; phylum Chordata; class Mammalia; order Dasyuromorphia; family Dasyuridae; genus Antechinus; species Antechinus flavipes. The sequence continues at coordinate 343,055,731 of NC_067398.1, read as the reverse complement.
CAAGTAAGGACTGACCTGTCTCTCTCTCCCCTGGTCTATCCAAGCTATTTCCACTTTTGTCCTGGCTCAAGGCAGATGCTGATCAAATATGAGAATATGTTCTGTTTCCATGGGGAACTGGTTATTGCCCTCTAAATTCTCAGCTTTTCTGATCTACTCTTCCTTCCCCCCACCTTCATCTTGGTATTTCTCATTCCAGTTTGTGCTAAAACATGAGAAGTTCTGGCCCCTTCGGGAGGTGGATCGTTATCCCAGCACCCTGAATCCGCATGCAGCTGGGACAATGCCGTTACTCCGAGCCATCCTGGGCCAGGTTCTTGACCAGCACCCACATACCCGCTGGCTACATGTGGGAGCTGATGAGGTCAGATCTGAGAGAGAGAAGGAGAGGTGGGGGAGAATCCTATAAGACCAGGCTTTGGGGGCCTTGTCTGAGGTGATCTATCTTCCATTGGGGTGTAGGTGTTCCACCTGGGTGAGGGTGCAGACTCCCGAGCCTGGATACTTCGCCATGGTGAAGATGTTGGTCACATGTACTTGAATCATGTTCGAGAAGTCGTGACTTTTCTGAGCTGGCGCCACCCAGGGCTTCGACTGCTACTTTGGGATGATGTGCTTCGAAGACTCCCACCCCAGGCCGTCCAAGGCAGGAGGACCCCAATCCTGGGATCTCCCAATTTCCAGAAATTTTGACATTCTCTTCTTGGCATTTATCCTTCAATTCTGGAACTCTGGAGTCTCTCCATCCCAGAGACCCTGACTTTCCCCTATTAGCATTCATCTCCCAACCATTCAGATTGGAGGTCTGAGACCCTGGTATTATCCCTTCTAACATGGAGACACTGACCATTCCATAATTGGTATTCTTCCCACAAGTCTAGAATGTCAGAGCCCCCTGATCCCAAAGATGTTGACCTTCCCTCACTGACAATCATCCCCCAGCCCTGGAAACCTTCTTTGTCTCCCAGTGTTAGGAATACCCCTCACCCTAGGATCCTGGAAACCCCCATTTTACAGACTTTCCCTCATTGGCATTTGTTTCCCAACCCTAGTATTGTGGGATGCCCCCTTCTAAAGACCATCTTCTTCCCTCATTGGCCCTTGTCCCTCAACCCTGTTATCCTAGGGTCCCCCCTTGCCAGAGATTCCAACTTCGTCTAGTTGGTATTCATTCTCTGGATTCTGGGCCTCTGGCATCCTGGGATATTCCCGTTCCTTCATTAGCATTTGTCCCTTTCCTATCCCCAGCCCTCCTCTAAGGCCTTTCCATGCCTAAGGAAGGGCCCTCCAAACCCAAAGTCACCTACATCTTGGCCTGGTGTGGGGTGGAGGGACAGGATAATGGAAGAATCTTTTGTATTCTTTATTCCTGTCTTAGGGTTGGACTCCTTAGTACTCTCTTACTGATCTTTCCTATCTTCCTAGAATCGGGGATCCCTCAGCTTGCAGACCCTATGATGTGGTTCTATGACCCTGACTTGGACACTGACCAGATTGGTGAGTGTATGGCCTGTCAGAACTGGAGTCACATCCCCTGCTCCCCTGGTTGCTGGGTGGGATAGGGCTGACCTGTAACTAGCTATATGGCCCAAGGACAACTTGAGATAATTAAAGTGGGAGTGGGTGGGATAGATATTCCTCTTGATCCATGACTCCTGGATGAGTGGATCCTCTCCACTTTATACTCCCCAACCTCTCCTCCTTCCCTGCTCCCACTTTCTTACACTCCTTATGTTTCCCCCTCATCCCCAGGACGCATCATTGCCAAGTATGCAGAAAGTGGCTTCCGAAGCGTGTGGTTTGCCAGTTCCTTCAAGGGTTCCACAGGCCCAGCCCAGATGTGGACACCTCTTAGCCATCACCTGAGCAACCAGCTGTCATGGCTTCGTGTGCTCCGAGCTCTGCAGGCTGCATCTTCTGGCCCCCACATCCGGGATGCCCATCCTATCCGCTGCCAGGGCATTGTTCTGACTGGTTGGCAGAGGTGAAGGCTTAGGCCAGGGGTCTAGTAGGGTGAGACGGGGTGCGGATGGGAATCAGAGGCAGTCAGTCAGTCAAAAAACTTTTATTAAGCACCTACTGCAATGGGTCAGGCACTGTGCTAAGTGCCCCAAATGCAAAGACAAAAAGCAGGCTCCCTGCTCTCAAGAAACTTGCATTTTAATGAAGACTCTGAGACCATCTCTGGGTCTCTGTCTTTTCTCTTCCTCTTTTCAGATATGACCACTATTCTGTGCTGTGTGAGCTGCTCCCGGTGGCTGTTCCTTCCTTGGCCATCTGTCTGCAGACCCTCGTTGCTGGTATGGGTGGTCATTCACAAGATGTTGGGCTTGAAGGGAATTTACAGACTTTCTTATCTAGCTCCCTCCTGTGTGATGTGAATGACAGATCTAGGACTACTTGGAAAAATTTTGGAAGAGGAGGCATGGACACCCACTGGGAATTTACACTTCCCTTCCCTATTTCTTCCCTGCTCCTCTCCCACTTCTCACCCCATTGCTGGGTGGGTTTTCTTCTAGTTCCTTCGAAGGTATGGGAAAATACTAGGTAGCCCTGAGGATTTGGTCCTAACTAGCAGAACTCATATGCACTATAAACACTAGAAGGTCTATAGAACAGTTTAGTCATAAGAACACTGTGAGGTTGATAGTATACATATAAATATCCCCATTTTACAGAAAAGGAAACTGAGGCTAGGATTAATTAAGCCTTTTTCTGTAGGTACTCTAGACTTTGATATTCTTAGACAATTAAACAGTTGCTATTCTTAGTAACTTTCCCAGACAGTAGAAGTAGAATTTCCTGTAGTCATGCTCTGAATCAGATTCTAACCCTCTGGTTTGGACAGAGCAGGTTGCCTGAATCATTTGGTTTTTTCCTCTTTCTTTCCCAAGGAGAATTCACTGAGGTGACCAAGAAGACAGTTATGGAGCTGCTGGGATTTCAGACTATCAACCTGGAGTCCAGCACATGGTGGGGAGACCATGGGCCAGCCTGGGGGGTGGAGTCCCTACTTAGAGCTTTGGGAGGGGCTTTGTATGCTAGGCTGACCATCACTGCCTGATGGGAGCCTGGGACAGACTTGGGGAAGAAGGAAGTTGGAAGGAGAAGGGGATGTCCAGTTTAGCATGTCAGTCTGAAGCCTAGCCAAATAACTGCTCCCGTTCCAGTCCAGGCCCTTCCTACTTGATCCTGTCCCCTTCCTATCCACAGCCAAGGAGATGGTATGTTTCCTGGGGCTGAGGTCTACCACCTGGTAGAACAAGTCAAGGAGCTGAAGGAGAATGGATTGAGAGCTCTGGAGGAGGATAGGTACCTCCTACACCCATCCCTCTGACCCTCTAACCTGCTCCCCTGCCTGTGTGTGATTGATTTACACAAGGGAGAGCAGCTCCTGGTGCCTCATTCTTGGGAACCCTTGAAGGGAGGACTCTGAGAAGTCCTGGAGGCTCTGTCCCAATTCTCCATTTTCCTCTTAGTACATGCAAAATGGGAGGGCAGGGGATGTCTGACCATTTGGTGAAGTAGCCCCTTCCTCTGTTGTGTATCCCTAGCACAGCTCAGGGCTGGTTCAGCCCTTACCATCGTAAAAATCACTTTGGGAATCCACAGAATCTGGAGGCCTTTGGCCGAAAATTGACCAAGTGAGTAATATGTATGGGGAAGAATTGAGGAAGATTCTTGGATGCTGAGACTGACTCCTTAGGGTTTTCAGGGAGGAGTGGAGAGCCTCAAGCTGATGACTCTGGGTTGAGGAAGAACTGATCCTTGGAGGCTGGTGAGGGAAGGGAGACCTATGGACACTCTCATTTCCTTTCCTCAGGGTGTCCGAAGCCTGGGAGAGCCTGCTGCCAACCCTACAGATGCATTTGGGTGTCGTGTTCTACTCTAATACTGTGGATGAGTGGTTGGAGGAGTATGTGTTACCCCAGCTAGAACCTTTGAGGGCTATGGTTCGGGATTACCAGGAGCTCCTCCAGCTGAAAGGGAAACCTGGGGGGGCCCGGCCTGGGGAAGTTGTGCTGAACCCCCCAGCCATCCCAACCCCAGGCCCCGGCTTCCGGGGTCCCCGTTCCAGGAGGGAGAGTCCAGGTGATGGCTCATTTGAGGGCTGAGGTCCATGGTGGGGGTGGGTTCTGTCTGAGGGAGGCGGGAGTATCAAACTGACTTTGGCGATTAAAAACTATTTTCTTAAATGGGCTTCTGAAGAATTTTTCATTTTTTAAGGGACCTGGCTGTGGGTGAGAAGGGGTCTGATACAAATCAATGCATTTTTATGTAATCCTCTGTGATTGTCCACTCTGGAAAGGAGATGAGTATACCAGACTCATGGAAACAGAATTTTAGAGTGGGAAGGAATCTTCTTAAATTATAGAGACTTAGAATTCAACATAATATTCTAGGTATAATCTAACTGGGGCAGAATACATTTTTTATTCCACAGATGGGGAATAGGAAAATAGGAAATTAAGGAAGGGAGACACATATAAGAGAACCATATAAGTATAATGGAAGGATGGATTGTCTATCTCAAACAAAGGCTAAAAGAGCTCTATATGGAGTATATTTTACAGAGGCCACTTCCTCAAGGAGATGGCCCTACAGTATGGCTTTAAAAGACAGGTAGCACCCAAAGAAAGAACACTGGGAAATGAATATGAACTATTCGCATTTTTGATTTTCTTCCCGAGTTATTTTTACCTTCTGAATCCAATTCTCCCTGTGCAACAAGAGAACTGTTCGGTTCTGCAAACATATATTGTATCTAGGATATACTGCAACATATCTAACATATATAGGACTGCTTGCCATCTAGGGGAGGGGGTGGAGGGAGGGAGGGAAAAAAAATCGGAACAGAAACGAGTGCAAGGGATAATGTTGTAAAAAAATTAATATAAATTAATATATAATATTATAAATATTAATATAAATATAAAGTTATTATTAAATAAAATAAAATTAAAAAAAAAGACAGGTAGCATTTAGAAAGGCATCAAAATAGGAAAAAACATCCCAGGTATAAAGAGGATCCTTAGAAAAGTCACAGAGGCAGACATGAAATAGGGGAAGTAGGAGGGTCCAGAAATCATGAAACAGGTTGGAGACAGATCATGGGGGACCTTGGATGACTGTTCAAGCTTTGTCCTGATGATAATGGAAAGCAATGAGAGAATAATAGGAATTCTAATTTGGTTGTCTATATAGGAGATGAGAAGCAGTGTATCATAAGGGATGGGGATTTGGCTTGAATCCAGAAAGACTAGAGCCCAGTTCTATCTTTGACCCATACTAATTGTGTGATCTTGAGCAATTCAATAAACCTTAGTACTCTAGTAACTCTTTAAGACGAAGTTTAAGAAAAAGTGCCTGCCTGCATGAGAAGAGAAAATTGCCTCATCCAGGAGTTAGTTCCTGGAGCTAGTACCATAGATCCATTTACAGACTCCACATTGATCTCGTTCAGGAATAAAGGATAAACAACAACAAATAAACAAGATGTAGAGCTGGACCTTGGAGGCTATCCAATCCACCCTCCTCAGTCCCTATCTCTATTCTTAGATAGAAAACGGATCTGAGGGAAGAGAATTTTAAGAGAGGTGAGTCAGCAAACCATTGTAACAATTGAAAGGAGACATAGTATGAGCTTGAACTATAGTATAGAGAGTGAGGAGAGGAAAAAGGGGAGAAACTCAAAGGAAGTAAAATCCATAAGCTTCAGCAACTGATTATTAGAGGTAAGAGAGAGGGAATCATAGATAATATTCAGGTTTTGACTGAAAGGATGGTGATACCCCTGCAATAGAGAAGTGGGGAGGAAAAGTAATAGATTAGGGAAGTAAAGAATAGAGTAGGGAAGAAAAGTAATAGCCTGGATGTGTCAATAAGTATTTATTAAGCACTTACTAAGTGTTAGGCACTGTACTGTACCCTGGAAACACAAATACTAGCAAAAAGAGACAGTTCTTACCCTCAAAGAACTTACCTTCTTTTTTGTTTAAATAGTATCTACCTTTATTACAGATGAAAATATTTTTATTATTTTTAAAATTTTAAGTTCCAATTTTTTCCCCCTTGAAGATGATAATCAAATAGGTTATATATGTGCAATCATGTAAAACATTCCCATACTAGTCATTTTATGCAAGAAAATTCAAGCAAAAAGAAAAAATCAAGCAAAAGAGAGGGAAAAAATAGCATGTTTCAGGCTGTTTTCAGATTTTCTTGGGAGGTAAATAGCATTTTTCATCATGAGTCCTTTGAACTGTCTTGGATCATTGTATTGCAGAGAAAAACTAAGTCATTCACAGCCCTTTATCATACAATATTGCTATTACTATATACAGTGTTCTGGTTCTACTCACTTTATCTTATATCAGTTCATGTAGGTCTTTCCACTTTTTTCTGAAATCATCCTGCTTGTCATTTCTTATAGCATAATAATATTCCATTCCAAACATATGCTATAATTTGTTCAGCCATTTCTCACTTAATGGGCATACCTTTGATTTCCAATTCTTAGCCATCAGAGAAGAAAGTCAGAAGGAAGGAAATAACATCCAAGAGAAAGAGATTGATCAACTTATACTGCAGAAAGATCAAGAAAGACCAGGACTGAGAAGTTATAGCCATTGGATTTAGTCCAATGGGGTCATGAAGGAACTGAAAGAGAGCATTTTTAGTCAAGTGTGATAGATCTTGAAGCTACTTTGAAATCTGAGAAAGCAAAAAAAAAAAAAAAAAAAAAAAAATCTGAGAAATGACTGAGTGCTAAAGAAATGAAGGTATAGTTGACTCTACAGTAAGGTTGATCAGTAAAGGAAGAGAGATGCAATAGCTTTCCTCATTGGAAAAATGAGGGGAATGAATAATACCATTAGTCAATTGATAAATATTTATGAGACCCCTCCTATGTGCCAAGCATGGTGCTAAGTGTTGGTGTAGTGAAGATCCACATGTGGTAAGGCTGTGTTGGCTTTATTTGGCTTAATAAAAAGCAGAACAGACATCTTTAGCCTCTTTTCCTACTGTTCTTCAAAGAAGACTCATTACTTCCAGGAGAGGAAGACAGGAAGTTGGGACTGAGACCACTTTACTCTCCTCAGGGAGAGCGAGATGGGGTACCACCTATCTGCTCCCTTAAATATTTTTAGTCTGGGGAATATTTTCAAGTTTGAGCAACTTTTTGTTTGTTTAATGATTTTTTTTTGGGGGGGGGGGAGAAGGAGAGACTACCAAGCTTTATATCCAAGGTTTGATCACTTTCCTTCCTTTTTTTTTTATTATAGCTTTTTATTTACAAGATATATGCATAGGTAATTTTTCAGCACTGACAATTGCAAATCCTTTTGTTCTAATTTCCGCCCTCCCTTTCCTTTACCCCTTCCCCCAGATGGCAGATTGACCAATACGTGTTAAATATATTAAAGTATAAGTTAAATACAATTTAAGTATACATGTCCATACAGTTATTTTGCTGTACAAAAAGAGTCAGACTTTGAAATAATGTACAATTAGCCTATGAAGGAAATAAAAAATGCAGGTGGACAAAAATAGAGGGATTGGGAATTCAATGTAATGGTTCTTAGTCATCTCCCAGAGTTCTTTTACTGGATGTAGCTGGTTCAATTCCTTACTGCTCTATTGGAACTGATTTGGTTCCTCTCATTGCTGGAGATGGCCACGTCCATCAGAATACATCCTCATATAGTATTGTTTTTGAAATATATAATGATCTCCTGGTCCTGCTCATTTCACTCAGCATCAGTTTGTGTAAGTCTCTCCAAGCCTCTCTGAAATCATCCTGCTGGTCATTTCTTACAGAACAATAATATTCCATAACGTTCATATACCACAATTTACCCAGCCATTCTCCAATTGATGGGCATCCACTCAGTTTCCAGTTTCTGGCCACTACAAACAGGGCTGCCACAAACATTTTGGCACATACAGGTCCCTTTCCCTTCTTTAGTATTTCTTTGGGATATAAGCCCAATAGAAATACTGCTGGATCAAAGGGTAGGCACAGTTGATCACTTTCCTTCCTTAAACCAGTTCCACAATGAAGACATATGGAGAATAGCAAAGAAGCCCATTTATCCAAATATAACAAAATAGAAAACAGAAAAGGATGTGTGTATGTGTGTTTACACACTCATAAACGTAGGATAATATATATCAGACAACATAGAGTAAAAACTCTCTCAATGGGGTGGAGATATCTCAGCTCAGTTGAATCCTATATCTCACATCATAAAGTCTCTAGAGTAGCAAACTGGAGATAGGGATATGATGGAGACTGTCTTGTATTTCCAGAGTCTTTTTCTTCAGCTATCTGAAGTGAAATTGGCTTCTTTCATCTTCTAGTTTGAATCTGGAAGCCAGGAAAATCCAAGAGTCCTTCCAAAGGTGAATTCTAAGGTAATTGGTGAAAGTTTGAGCTCTTTTGTCTCACTAACTCACTAACTCATACTTGGCAGGACCTTCATTTCTACTAATAAGGAGAGAATCCTATACTAATAGGCTTTGGGACAGGATTACATTCATACATATATAATTATATGTATATTGTATATTATGTGGTAATATATAAAATATAAATACATTTAAATATAATTCATGAACTATAACATTAAAGATGTAAATATGAAATCCATCCATATAAATATGTGTGTGTATACACACACACACACACACACACACACACAAAGCAGTTAAATTCAAGGTAATTTGGGACAGAAGGTACTAGCAGTTGGGGAAAGGCTTCATATAGAAGATGGCTGAGTGATAAAGACAGGGATTTTCTGGGAAAGAGTGAATTCTAAGCTTGTGGGGTTGCCGATGTGAAGGCACAGATTTAGGAGATGTGGTATTGTGTGCATATGTCTGTCCCTTAGCTAGAGAAGTTCAGTTTGGCTGGATCACAAAATTTTTGGATGTGGGAAAACGGAGAGAATGATGTCAAGTGAGGCTGGAAAGATAGGGTTTTAAAAGCTAACCAGAGGAGGTTATATTTTATTCTAGAAGGAAGATTCTTAGCCTTTTTGTGTCTGGGACTGCTTTGGCAGTTTGACAAAACTTATGGATAATGTTTTTAAATGCATAAAATAAAACATATGGGATTACAAAGTCAATAAATCCTATTGAAATCAAGATGCATTTTTTTTCCATCCAAATTCATGGACAATCTCCCCCCATCTCCCCACCCCCCATGAAACTTATTCTAGAGGAAATAGGAAGCTGCTGGAATTGGTTGAGTAAGGCACCACGGTCAGTATTTGAGGAAAATTACTTTGGAAAAATTCCAAAGTAGATTGGAATGAGGAGAAACTCAAGGCAGGAAAACCAATTAGAGGATTGTTGTAATAATCTGATGATGATCTCTAAGGTTCCTTCCAACTCTAAACCCCTTGAACAGACAGATAGCAGGGCGGAGGGGGAAAAGCCGGTGCAGAGGAAAGAATTGAAGATACAGAAGAGATGAACTGATAGAGTAAAGTTACTAAGGAGCCTAGAGGGAATAGAACCCTTTACAGGAGAGGTCCAGTTCAGCATCTCCATATACATCTCCAAGATGATCAGAGGGAGGCAGTCCTAAACTGCGCTGGACAGAGACTTTGGCTGCTATTCCCCATGCACACCAGGGGGTGCTAGGGGGCAGCTGAGATTCTGCTTTGGGTGGAGTCTGAATCTCAGTATCTGAGTGTAGGTTACTACATCAATGAGGACCAAGGCGTGTATTGGTACCTGTCTACATGCATGCAGCCCTCCATCATGGGAAAGCCCATGGCTGGAACTGGGAAGATGTGGGATCGGTGACATTGGAGGCTGTGCCCAGCGAGAGAGCTCTGATTAAGCTATATAAAAACTATCCTGGCAAAGGGTTTATGGAGAACCCAGTTTCCCTAGGGATAACATGTCTATTCAAGTCTGCCTCAGAGAATGAGGTCTGATTGACCTTGAAATCACTAATCTCTAAATATTTGGCTCCAGATACTGAGCTCTTCAGCAGAGCCTCTGGTCACTGAGCTAACAAATCCCACTATACTTCCATTATCTCTTGACTATATGGCACACGCTCAAGATCATGAATTTCTAAAGCTTTTTCACAAGGCATAAGATCAAAAACACTGAAACTGCATTGTCAGTCAGTCAATAAACATTTATTAAGCACCTACAATTTGCTAGGCACTATGCTTAATGCTAGGAATATAAAGAAAAACAATCAACATTTCCTGCTCTCCAGGATCTCACAGTCTAATGAGGGAGACAGCATGCAAAGAACTGTAGACAAATAAGCTATACACAAGATAATTTGGAAATAATCAACAGAGGGAAGGCACTAGAATTAAACAATATTGGGGGAAAGTTTCTTAGAGAAGGTAGGATTTTGGCTGCTATTTGAAGGAAGCCAGGGAATCTATGAGGCGGAGAAGAGAACGGAGAGCATTCCAGGAATGGGAGACAGCCAGGAAAAATGCTGGAGTTGGGAGATGCAGCGTTTTGTTCAAGGAATAGCAAGGACGCCAGTGTCGTTGAATGAAAGAGCACATGGGGAGACCGTGGGGTGGAGTAAAGTATAAGGAGACTTGCAGTCCTTTTTGTATTGATAAGGAACTGGAAATTGAGTGGATGTCCATCTGTTGGGGAGTGGCTAAATAAGTTATGGCGTATTAATGTAATGGAATATTATCATTTTATAAGAAATGATGAGCAAGTTTTTCCAGAAAAGCCTGGAAAGACCTACATGAACTGATGATGAGTAAAATGAACAGAACCAATAGGACATTGTACACAACAAGTTTATATGATGGTCAACTGATGGTCTTGGCTCTTTTCAATAGTAAAGGGATTCAAGGAAATTCCAATAGATTTGTGATGGAAAGAGTCATCTGCAACTAGAGAGAGAACTATGGAGACTGAATGTGGATCAAAGCATAGTATTTTTACCTGTTTGTTGTGGTTGTTTGTTTGCTTGGTCTTTTTTTTTTTCTTTCTCATGTTTTTCCCCTTTTGTTCTGATTTATTTTTGTACAGCATGATGAATATGGAAACATGTTTAGAAAAATTGCCTATGTTTACCCTATATGAGATTGCTTGATGACTTGGGGGGAGCGGGGAAGAGAGGAAGAAAAATTTGGAACAGAAGCTTTTGCAAAGGTGAATGTTGAAAACTATCTTTGTATGTATTTGGAAAAATAAAATACTATTTTTTAAAAAAAGAAGACTAGAAAGGAGTAGGTAAATCAGATTATGAAGGGCTTTAAGAGCAAAATGGAGGCAGCCAGGAAGATCAGTGGATAGCGTATCAAACTTGGAGTCAGGAAGACCTGCATTCAAATGTGACCTCAGATACTTACTAGCTATGTGACTCTAGACTAGTCACTTAACTTCTGTTTGCTTTAGTTTTCTCATCTGTAAAATAGGGATAATAATAGCTCCTATCTCTCCTTGTTATGAAAATTAAATGAGATAATAATTGTAAAGTACTTAGCAAAGTTCCCGGTACATATTAAGCACTATGTGAGTGTCAGTTGTTGTTGTTGTCATGTGCTTGATCCTGAAATGTAATAGGGAGTCATTAGATTGTACTAAGTAGAGAGGTGGTGACTGGTCAGACTTGTGCTTTAGAAAGACAGCTAAGTGAAGGACTGACTTGTTGGAGAGAAATCAATGAACTTCTATTGCAATGGACCAGGCATGAGGTGATAAGGAACTGCATTAGGTCCCAGTGGCCATGCCAGAGGAGAAAAAGGAACATATTTGAGAGATATTATGAAGACAAAATTGACAATTCTTGTTAATAGATTCAAATGGGGGTTAAGAAGAGTGAGGAATCAAATGATGATATCTAGTTTTCCAATCTAGTTGAACGAGAGAATGATGGTACCTGAAACAGTAATGAAGAATTTAGGAAAAGGGGAAAGTTTGTTGGGGAAATAATGAGTGCCATTTTGGACATCTTGAGGTCAAGATGTCAACGGTACATCCAGTACAAGGTGCTCAATAGGGAGTTAGAGATAAGCAACTGTAAGTCAAAAGAAAAGTTAGGATCGGATAAAATGATTTAAGAATTGTCAGCCTAGAAGATAAATGAATCCAAGGGAGTTGATTAGATCACTAAGTGAAACAGTAAAAAGAGAAGAGAGAAGAGGACCCAGGAGAGAGTATATAGGACAGGGTTAATATCTATGACCTAGATGAAGATTTGAAAAGGAGAGCAGTTTGAGATGGATGATGAAGTCAGAAGTCAAACTGTAGAGACTTTAAAAAGAAAATGGGAGGAAAGACTTTCAAGGCACCTATTGCACATTGCTGTCTCCAGGAGGTTAGTCCTAAAAGGGAGTAGAGATATAGGATGATAGTTAGAGGAGATGAGATAGATGGGTTAAATGAGGGTTTGTTTTTTGTTTTTGTTTTTTGTTAGCATGGAAGGGTGGGAGTGGACATGGACATTTTTGTAGGAGGAATGCAATTAGCAAGCAGGGAGAAACTGATGTAAGTAATAAGAGTGGGAATAATTGGAGGGGCAACTTGCTAGACAAAACTTGATGGAATGGAATCATTTGTGCATGTAGAGGGGTGTATCTTGTCAAGGAAAAGGGCCATCTTTTCTTTGGGTGAGAGTGTAAAGGAGGAGATTGTGAGAGAAATCATCTGAATGATGTGAGATGAAGAAGAAAAGGAAGTTTTTGGTGAATAGTATGAATTTTTTTTCCAGTGAAATATGAGTCAAGGCTTTTAACTGAATGCTGAGGAGTCACGGACAGTTTGAAGTAGGATAAAAAGATTTGGTGAGTGGGATAGTGAATTAATTAGGGAGGTATAAAAACATTGTCTTGCAGCAGTAAAGACCTCGCCGAGGTTATATAACATAAATTTCTTTTTTCCTGACTACTTGAAATAGTTTTTTTCTTTGATCCGGAAGCTCTAGATTTTAGCTATAATGTTCCTGGGAGTTTTCATTTTGGAGTTTCTTTCATGAGGGGATCAGTGAATTCTTTTTAGTTTCACTTTACCTTCTTGTTCTAAAAGATCTGGGCAGTTCTCTTTTAAGATTTCTTGAAAGATGATGGGTTAGGCTACTTTTTGGTTATGATTTTCATGTAGTCTAATAATTTTTAAAAATGAAAATGACATTTTATTATGAAGCATTACCTCATTGTTGAAAAAAGCCATGTCCATCAGAACTGATCATCGTATAGTATTGTTGCTGTATATAATGTTCTCTTGCTTCTACTCACTTCATGTAAGTCAGAGACAGCATTTAAATGCAGGAAATTTGACTTCAGAGTCAGCATATTTTTGAGATAATTATAATTTTCTATAAAAAGTATACTTTATAACAAATTTTTATTTTATATTATTTGGAATTTATTTAGGAATGTGTATCTCTACATACATATACATACACATATATAAAATGCTTCATAATAGAGACGATCATCTGCATTTAGAGAGGACTGTGGGGATTGAGTGTGGGTCACAACATAGTGTTTTCACTTTTTTGTTGTTGTTTGTGTTTTGTTTTCTTTCTAACTTTTTTCCCTTTTTGATCTGATTTTTCTTGTGCAGCATAATTGTAGAAATATGTATAGAAGTATAGAAGAATTGCACATTTTTTCCTTTTTTATTAAAGCTTTACATTTTCAAAATATATGCATGGGTAATTTTTCAACATTAATCTTTACTAAATTTTGTGCTCCAAATTTTTTCCTCCTTCCCTCTACTTCCTCCCCTAGATGGCAAGTAATCCAATATATGTTATACATGTTAAAATATATGTTAAATCCAATATATGTAAACATATTTATACAATTATCAAGCCCAAGAAAAATCAGATCAAAAAGGAAAAAAATGAGAAAGAAAACAAAATGTAAGTGAATAACAACAAAAAGTGAAAATGCTATGTTATGGTCCAAACTCAGTTCCCATAGTCCTCTCTCTCTCTTTGATGTAGATGGTTCTCTTTATTATAAGATTATTGGAATTGGCCTCAATCATCTGATTGTGGGAAAGAGTCATGTCCATCAGAATTGATCATCATATAATCTTGCTATTGGTGTGTACAATGATCTCCTGGTTCTGCTCATTTCACTTAGCATCAGTTCACGCAAGTCTCTCCAGACCTCTCTGAAATCATCCTGCTGATCGTTTCTTACAGAACAGTAATATTCCATAACATTCTTATACCATATGTCCAGCTGATGGGCATCCACTCAGTTTCCAGTTTCCACTACAAAAAGAGCTGCTACAAACATTTTTGCACATGTGGGTCCCTTTCCTTCCTTTAAAATCTCTTTGGGATATAAGCCCAGTAGTGACACTGCTAGATCAAAGGATATGGACAGTTTGATAACTTTTTGAGCATAGTACTAAATTGCTCTCCAGAATGACTGGATCCGTTCACAAGAATTGCACACTTAATATTGGATTACTTGATGTCTGGGGAGGGGAGGAGAAAGGGAGAAAAAAATTTGGAACACAAAGTTTTGCAAGGGTGAATGTTGAAAACTATCTAGGCATATATTTTGAAAATAAAAAGCTTTATTAAAAAATTCTATCTCTGACACTATTACCTGTGTGACTTTGTGCAAGACATTTAACTTCCATGAGTTTCAGTTTCCTGACTGGTGTAACAGAATGGATGGCTTCTGAGGACTCCCTTTATGTCCTAGATATATGATCCTGTGATCCTATCACTCATGTGTAATTAAGAAGTTTCCTGGAATTATTTGTTTTTAAATATCTACCTTGGTGAATTTCCAATTAAATATTTTACTTTATTTTTCCATTGTTCTATTCATCTAGGGTGATAATAGATAGCACACTAGCTAGCCTCAGAACCAGGACTATCTAGGATCAGGACTACACATACTAGCTGTGTGACCTTGGAAAATTATCTAATCTCTCAGGGTTCCACCCAGTTTTCTCTGATTGTAAATTGCTTAGAAAGTTCAGACCTACACTAGAAGAGGAAGTTTCCCACAAGTCCAGTTCTTATCTCTACTCTTAAAAAGGACCAGTGCTGGGATACAAGATGATTATGACAATAGTATATTATTATTCTCCACTTAGAATTATATTTTATAGCTGCTTGACCTGGAAGATCTATTTATAAATAGAGAAAATGAGGCCTAAAAGACAAAATGATTTATCACAAGTTTCACAGTTAACATGAATTCAAAGCAAAATTTGAATCCAGGTCTTAGATAACTAAGGTCATTTATTTTGGAATATCCTGACATTGTTTACTTCCTGTGTTCTTTTTTCAAAAATTCAATTTTATTTTGTTTTCAGTTTTAGATTCTCTCCTATCCAATGAGAAGGCAAAAAATATAAAACCCATTGCAAATATGAAATCATGCAAAACATATTTCTGTATTAGCTGGGTTCTGTGGGGGAGGTGGAGAAGAAGCAAGAAAAAGAAGGATAAAAAAGAGTATGCTTTCATTTGCAGTCTGAGTCCATCAGTTCTCTATCTGGAGGTGGATAGTATTTTTCCTCATGAGTACTTTGGAATTATGATAGGTAGTTCATTGTGTTGATCCGAGTTACTAAATCTTTTGTTGTTAATTATCTTTACAATATCGGAATTACTTTGTAAATTGTTTGCTTGATTCTGCTCACTGCACTTTGTGTCTGTTTATATAAATTTTCCCAGGTTTTTCTTTTTAACATTAATTTTAAATTTTTTTGAGTGCCAAATCTTCTTCCTTCCACCCACCCTTTTCCCACCCATCAAGAAGACAAGCAATATGGTATCCAGTCATACATGTGAAGTCATGCAAAACATATTTCTATATTAGCTATGTTGTAAAAAAAATTAAAGCAAGAAAGATGAAGAAAGTGAAAAATGTGCTTCAATTTATATTCAGAATTAATCAGTTCTCTCTGTGGAAGCGGATAGCATTTTTCATCATGGGTCCTTAGAAACTGTCTTGGATCATTGTATTGATCAGAGAAGCTAAGTCTTTCACAGTTGATTATTATTACAAAGTTGCTGTTACCTGTACAATGTTCTCCTGGTTCTGCTTACTTCAGTGTGCATCAGTTTATATGTCTATTTTTCTCTGAAATCATCATGTTCTTTATTTCTTCTAGCACAATATTATTCTATCACAATCATATACTACAACTTGTTCAACCATTTCCCAGATTATGAACATCCCCTCAGTTTCCAATTCATTGCCTCTACAAAAAGAATTGCTATAAATAATTTTGTACTTATAGGTCCTTTTCCTTTTCTTTTGATATCTTTGGGATAAAGATATAGTAGTGATATTGTTGGGTTAAAGGTAAAACTGGGTTTTATATCCATTTGGGCATATTTCCAAATTGTCCTAGTTCACAGCTTCACCAACAGCACATTAGATGCCTATTTTCCCCCATCCCCTCCATTGTTTTTCATTTTTCTTTTTTATCATCTTAGCCAATCTGATGGGGAAGAGGTGGTATATCAGAGTTGTTTTAATGTGCATTTCTCTCTTAGTGATTTCAAATATTTTATGTTTTTTGATTTCTTCATCTGAAAACTGCCTATGAACTCTTTTAACCATTTATTAATTGAGGACTAGCATTTATTCTTTTAAATTTAGTTCAATTTTCTATACATTTTAGAAATGAAGCCTCTATCGTAGAAGCTTGCTGTAAAGATTTTTTCCCTAATTGTTTGTTTTTCTCCTAGTTTTAACTGCATTGGCTTATGCAAAAACTTTTAAATTTTATATAATCAAAAGTATTGTTATTATCTCCTATGAGACTTTCTCTCTCTACTTGGATCATATTTCACTAATTTGCCTGTGATATCACCATTTATGTTTAAATCATGTACCCATTTTGAGTTTATCTTGATTTATAGTATATGATGCTGATCTCTGCCTATTTTTTGTCAGACTGATTTCCAGTTTTCCCAACAGTTTTTGTCAAATACTTGGTTCTTGCCCTAGTAGCTATGATATTTGGGTTTATCAAACTCTAGGTTGTCTTGCTCATTTGCTTCTGTATGTTATGTACCTAATCTATTCCATTGATCAATCACTTTATTTCTCATCCAGTACAAATTAGTTTGACAATTATGGCTTTGTAGTACAGTTTGAGAAAACTAGTCTCTTTCCTTCCTCTTTTTTCCCCTATTGATTCCCTTGATATTCTTGACCTTTTGTTCTTCCTGATGAATTTTTTGTTATTTCTCTGGCTCTATAAAGTAATTTTTTGGTAGTTTGATTAGTATGACACTAAATAAATAAATTAATTTAGGTGGTATTGTCATTTTTTAAAAATAGTAACTCAACCTACCCTTGAGCAATTAATATGTCTCCAGGTATTTAGATCTGTATTTTTGTGAAGAGTGTTTTGTAATTGTGTTTGTATAATTCTTGGCAGATAGGTCCCAAACATTTTATGCTTTTTGTACTGATTTTAAATGGAATTTTTCTTTCTATCTCTTCTTGCTGCATTTTTTAGGTAATATATAAAAATGCCAAATATTTGTGTGGATTTATTTTATATTCTGCAATTTTGTTGAAGTTGTTAAAATTAGTTTTTGAGTTGATTCTCTAGGGGTCTCTAAGTAAACCATCATATCATCTACAGAGGGGATGGAATTTTTTCTCATTATTTCTGCTTATTTATTCAATTTCTTTTTCTTATCTTATTACTATATGTAGAATTTCTAATGCAGTAACAATGGATAGCCTTGCTTCACCCCTGGTCTCATTGGAAAGGCTTTCAGCTTATCCCCATTAAAGATAATAGTTATCCTTAGTTTTAAATAGATACAACTTGATATTTGAAGGAAAGCTCCTTATATTCCTATACTTTTGTATGCATGCATGCATGTACATGAATGTGTGTTTTAAAACAGAAATTGATATTACATTTTGTCAAAGGCATTTTTTATCTCTTGAAATAATAAGTTTTTTTTATTGTTTTTGTGATTGATAGCCCAGTGATACTTAATTTTTTTTCTACCTTGATCTGTTTTCCAGACCAATTGTTTTTGCATTTTCTTCTACATTTTCAATCCTTGACTTTGTTTTTAATATTTCTTGCTGTCACTGGCTCATATTTGGTCCATTACATATATATATATATATATATATTTTTTTTAAGTGAGGTAATTGGGGTTCAGTGACTTGTCCAAGTGCTATGCCCTGAGTCTGAAATTTGAACTCAGGTCCTCCTGCCTCCAGGGCCAGTACTCTGTGCACTGTGCTATCTAACTGCCCCAGTCCATTCTAATTTTCAAGGAGTTTGTTGCATGAGCAAAGTTTTTATCTCTTGTGTCATTCTGTTAATTCTGTTTCCAATTCTTTCTTCCCTCTCATTTATTATCTAATTGTTTCCTCTATAACTTTCATATCACTTATAAAAATCTTTAACTCTTTTTTTTAAAATTCCTGCTTTAATCTCTTCCAGGAATTCCCGAATGAATTTGTACCCAAGCTTATTTTGAGTTGTGATTTTGCTTTGTAGATGTTTTCAGGTCTTTCTTTTCTGGATTTGAAACTTGAATATCCCTCTCATTATAGCAGCTTTTTATGGTGGGTTTTTTTTTTTTTTTTTTTTTGTTTACTCATTCTTCCAGCCTACTTTCAGGCTACTTACTGATTTCAGATTTAATATTATGGCCAAGCTCTTTGCACTTCTGGAAGGAAGGTTTAGACTAGTCCTGTGTTACTTTCTTGAGGTACTGAGTGTGTGTCATTTCAGAGTTGCAGGGATGGTTCAGGCTTGGGACTTGCAAGTTTTCAGTGCTCCCAAAATGGTATGTATGATCCAGTGAAAAGTCTGTTGCTCTCCTGGCCTGAGCTCTGTAAATCCCTGACCTGGGTTTAGGTCTGAACAACAATAGGCAGTGATTGGTCTCTATCAGCCACTGGGAAGCATTTCTGGCTCAAAATGACAGAACTGCAAGCTCTCCCTGGTCTGCACTTTATTCTTCTTTAGGCTTCAAAGTAGTATAGAAGCTGGAACTGAGACTCTGCTCTGTCCCTGGGACCAGAGTCATGTTACTTCTGCAAGCTTCTGAATTACATTGCTACTCCTGTTTTCAGGTCTCCTCCTCATTCTGGTATGGATCTATGACCTGGATCTGGTAGCAAGCAGCAAGTGACAAAAGATGCCAGATGGCACCTGTTCCCATACTCCACATGAGGTCTGTTTGAGGGTGGGTCTGGTACCTCCTTTTGCCCTGGTGCCCAGCCTCTCCCTGTGCTGGAATGTTCTGCATATGATGGTTTCCTGGCTGGACCCTGTTTCCAAGGTCCAAAGACCTTTTTTTCTGTCTCTCTGTGAATCTGGACTGGAAAAATTATATGACTTTTTCTTAGATTTCCCCACTAAGATTTATAAGTATTCTTTCTAGGTCTATTTGGAGGAGTTTTGGGAGAAAACTCGCTGTACTTTTTCCTGCTATTTCACCATCTTAGCTTCTGAATTCAATCAGCACAATTTCATGATTTTTTTCCAGCATATATGTAGGAGCTAAGGCAATAAAGGTAGCAGTAACCCAAGCCTATGGGGGACATTAAAGAGTATTTAGACCAAAAAAAGTTTATTTTTGTACTTTATTCTACAGATAATAGGGAGTCACTGATAGAAGAAAATGGAAAGTTATGTCTTTCCCAATTGATTTTAGGGGAAGGTCATACTTTTGATCTTGCCATTGATCACAAATGCACTCCTTCCATATTCAAGAATTCCCAAATCCCTTATCTGATTATATAACTTATCGACTTTTCATTTCTCCCTCTCTTCCTTTACAAAATCCTTCTTTTTATCTATGCCATGACATCTAATCTCTTAATCTCTCAATTCTTTCCCTAGAAATCTCCCCTGCACTAGACATTCCTCTTTTTCCCATTTTTTGGGAGGCAATCAGGGTTAAGTGACTTGTTCAAGGTCACACAGTTAAAGTAAGTGTTTGAGATTGGATTTGAATTCAGGTGCTCCTAACTCTAGGCCCTGTGTTTTATTCACTGAGCCACCTACATGCTCCTATCTTTTCCCTATCTTGAACCCTTTGTTAGACAACCCAAGTCTATAATGTTCTCCTTCCTTGAATCTCTTATCCTCTTAAGATATTGCCAATTATGCCCTACCATGCTTTATTTACCCTTGGATCACTCCCACTATTTTTTTTTTTTTTTTGCCTTTGCTCCCACAAACATGTTGCTAAATAAAGGTAGAGAAAATCATGCAATTTTCTGGTTGGGTCTAATTCAAATTCATATTGTACAATCTGAACTGGGTCCTTACTGCTGTGAGGCAATCCTACTTTACTTCCCTTATCAATTTACTATTCTATTCTCCACAGTGGCTCTTCCAAAACTTTTTTATCCCTTTTCAAAACTCCCATGGCTCCCCCTTCCCCAAATCTCTTAGCTGAAATCCTTATTTCATATTTTACAGAAAAAATTAAGACCATTTGCTGTGAGCCCCCTTTTCCCCTCTCCTCTCTCCTATTACTTAGATGCTTCCTGCCAAATCCCTTCCTTCACCCCTGACTCATATGATGAAGTGGCCTATGCTTTACCAAAACTAACCTTTCTAACTGTTCAAATGGTCCCATTATATTCCATCTCTTCCAACAGATTACCCTTTGTGTTATCCATACACTTTCTCTTACTTGCAACTGGCTCATCCTCTCCTGCCCACAAACATGCTCATTTGCTCCGCATCCTGAAAAAATCGTCACTTAACCATCAACCTATATTTCTTCTCACCTTTGTAATTAAAAATCCTCAAAAAGGTGCCTCCATGTTCTCTCTTCTCACTCTCTTCCTAACCTCTTATAATCTGGCTTTTGAAATTATCATTTTACTGAAATTGCTCTCTCCAAAATTACAGATGAACTCTGAATTGCCGAGTCCAATGACCTTTTTTGAATCCTCATTCTTTTCCTTGATTTTTTCTGCACTTTTGACAACATTGATCATCTTCTCCTTGACACTTTTTTCTCTTTTCTAGGTATCCAGGATGTCATTCTCTCCTGGTTATTGTCCCATCTGGCCATTCTTCCTCAATCTCCTTTTCTGCACTCTCTTCCCAATCATACCGTAAGTATTCCTTGGGGTTCAGTCCTGGTTTTTCTTCACTTCTCCTACTCTACTATTTCACTTGATGATTTCATCATCTCCCATGGAGTTAATGACCATCTCTCTATGCTGATGATTCTCAAATCTAGCCATTTTGCTCTAACTCTTCTGCTGACCTCTAATCTCAAATCTCCAACTGCTTTTCAGAGTTCTCAGAATGTTCAGTAGACATTTTAAGGTAATCATATCCAAATCAGAACTCATTATCTTTCCCCAAAACCTTTTCATATCTTACCTTCCTTTTAGTATGTATAGTGGGCAATATTGTTCCCCAGAATCCTTCAGCCTCAAAACCTTAGAAGTTCTCCTCAACTCCTCACTATCAGTCCCTGACCCCTCCACATCCAAGCTACTGTCAAAGCCTATTGATTTTACTTTTTCAACATTTTTCAAATATGTCCCCTGACACTGCCATTACCCTGGTGTAAACCCTCATCACCTCATACCTAAACTACTACAATATCCTGCTGGTGGGTTTTCCTTCCTCAAGTCCCTCCCACTCTAATCCATTCTCCATTCAGCCACCAAAACGACTTTCCTAAAGCCTTCAATGGAACATGTCAACCTCCAACCCCACATGCTTAATAAACTCCAATGGTTCCCTATCACCTTCAGGACCAAATATTAAAACCCTCTCTTTGGCATTCAGAACCATTCATAACCTCCTACCTTTCCAGACTATATATATCTTATTCTTTAATTACAGATTGACCTCCTGGCATTCCACAAACAAGACACTCCATTTTTCAGGTCTGGACCTTTTCTCCAGCTATCCCCCCATGCCTAGAATACTTTCCCTCCTTTTTATCTCCACTAATGATTTCCCTGATATCTTTTAAGCCCCAGCTAAAATTCTACCTTCTATAGGAAACTTTCCCAACCCCTATTCACTTCAGTGCCTTCCTTCTCTTAATTATAGCTTGCTTTGTGTATATTTCTATACTGTCTTGCCCATTAGCTTGTTATTTTTTCAATTTTCATTTTATTTATTGTTTGATAAGTATTAAAAAGTATTTGATTCAGGACACAAAATACTGCCTTAAAAACTGTTCTCATGTGTCTCCCATACACATGACAAAGTGTGAAAAACTTCCCCCAAGATACAATAAAGATGACTTTGTTGGCTCTTTGATGATTAATACCAAATAAAACATAAAACAGGGAGCTGGTTTTTTTTTTTTTTTTTACCAGAGATGGTTCCCAGGCTCCTTGGGTTAGACAATGCAAAATACCACTTAAAGAGGAATTCCCAATCTTGGAGTTGATTCTCCAGTTTCACTCATTTGCCTCAATGGCCATAGCACCTCAGAGACTTCTAAATGAGATCCACAGTCATTGCAGGGAGAACAGCTTTGCTCTCCACAAGTGGGTAAAAATGCTTTTTGTCTATAAATATACACATAATAACCTGTTGCTCATTAGCTTGTATGTTCTTGAGAACAGGGATCTTCTTTTTGTATCTCAAGCAGTAGTATAGTACCTAGAGCAGAATAGTCACTTAAAATTCATTGATAAATTCATAAGCAACTATGACAGTTCACAAATTTAATTTTTAAAAAAATTTTAACAGTATTTTACTTTTTTTCACCTTTGCAAAATCTTATATTCTAAATTTTTCTCCCTTTCTCCTCTTCCCTTCTCCCCAAGACAGCAAGCAAGCTGATATAGGTTAAACATGTGCAATTCTTCTAAACATATTTCCATATTTGTCAAACCATGACATATTATAAAAGTTTATACAGCAACATTACCAACAGGAACTCATCTCTATCTATGGTCATTAAGGATAGGAAACAAATCCTTTCTTCTAAGGCATCCCAATCTAATTTTGGACAATCCCATTAATAAAAATTTTCTTTATACCAAAACAATTGTACCTCTCTTCCCCTCTTCTCCAATTCTTACCTTATTCTACTGTCTGGACAAGCAAGAGAGATCTAATCTCTAAACTGACAGTTCTTCAGTTCTTCATACATTTGAAGACTGCTATTATATCCTTCCTAACTTTTCTTTAGGCCAAACATCCTTAATTCCTTTCCTCAAGCTTTGTATGGAATAATTTTAAGTCCCCTCATTATTTCAGTTGCCCATCTCTAGACTGGCCCTCAGAACTGGACAGAATATTTCAGATATGATCTAATCAGGGCTAAAGTACAGCGAGTTTAAATTTTCCCTCATTCTGGACACAAAATTTCTAGTACAGAAATACCTTTGGTCGAAGCAATATGACAGAATGTTAGTGGAACAAAGGTTCTAGGAGAACTTACCAAACTGGAATGACTTTCTGAGTAGAGCTGAGAAATGGAATGTTTATTTGTTATCTAAGGACTAAGACTAGACTGTTATCTAGCTAAGTTTGGAAAGATTCAACATGTTGGTCAGCCATAGCAACTCATTAAGACCATTTATCAAGATAGTAGAAGGATTACATTCTGTCTTAGTAGAGGAAGTAGATGTACCCACTGTGAAATAACAGATTCTTAAAATAATGAAATTAATAAAATGGCAGTTTTTCCTCCTACATCATACTTTTGACCATTGAGTTTCAAGTTCATGAAAACTCTTGGTCTTTCTTACATAACTATTATCTAGCAGCCATCAAAATCTGTCCCCCTCTGTTCTTTAGAACTCTGGCTCTGGCACCCTTCTTTCTTTCTTTCTTTCTTTTTTTTTTTTTGATGACCCTAACAAATATCCTTTGCTTTATATTATCTGCAAATTGGATGAGCATATTCCAGGAAAACATCTTTAAATCTCAGGGACTTTTTGACAGTACTCCTCCAATTTTTTTTTTTTTTGAGGCAATCTGGATTAAGTGACTTGCTCAGGATCATTCAGCTAATAAGTATATAAATCTGGATTTGAACTCAGGTTCTCCTAGGTTCTGGGCTGGTGATTGATCTACTGCATCACCTAGCTGTCCCACTCTCCCAATTACAAAAAAAAAAAAAAAAAGATACCACTTTCTTTCCACTGTTCCTTCTAATTAGTAGGTGACTAAAGACCACTTTCTTTGCCTGCTAAGATTAGAGAACCTAATCTTTTAAAGAGAACAGAGAGGAATAAGTCTTCAATTTTTTGGCAATTTCCCACTGTTACAAAATCTCCTGGAGAGCCTTTTAGTAAGACACAGGTTATGCTGGGACCTTAGACATCTGTCACTTAGGAAAAAAACATCCTTCCCTTTACAGCTGTGGAAGATCAGTAGCATGGCAATGGTATGCTGGATGCTAGTTTTAAAATTTTCATTGTAAGTCTTTATACCTCTAAAATCCATAAACACTGCAAATCAGGACTTGATTTATTGTTTTCTTGATTTTAAAGACTTAAGAAAGTGATGGGGAAGATGGAATAATGTAGATTAAACATAAGAATGTGTCATACATACTTTTTTTGGAGGGTTAGTTGTTAAATATTTACCAACACACTCCCTGGACTGACAGGTATACATAATTCTTCTGAGTCACCTGGTCATCATACAGTCCAGTTTAGAGCTGCAAGAAACATGAAAGATCATTATTCTAAATTTATCACTTCAACAAATAATTGAGGCCCATAAAGGGGAAGAGTCTTTCCTAGAATCATATACATAGCAAAATGGAGATTTGAACCCCTGGAGCTCTGACACAAAATCCTATATTTTTCACCATGCCAAGATTTTTGGCCTGAATGCACATATGTACTCTATTAGACTGAATTCTGCTCTCAGGCTCAAGGTACACATTGGTGGGAAGAAGGGACTTTGTCCAGTTTAACTTTGCCCCTAGTAGTGTTGAGAGTTGTTGGATGGGGCCCAATGACCAGTAGAGAAATTTCCTCATTGGATCAAGCCCTAAAGAAAAATGGAAAGGGAATGTGCTAGGGGAAGAGGGGATTCAAGCAGCAGTATCTGAATAGGATCAGCGAGTTGTCCAGATGCAGTTGTGGCTTGCCCCTGAGATTTCAGAATGGCCTAAAAAAGATGGGCTGAAAGTAGTGTCTCAGGGTTCAGAGTACGGCTGGTGTCTGGGGAGGGAAGATTGTAGAAAAGAGCCAGGATGTTCTTAGTGTACAGGTCTTAGTAGCATCTCTAGAGACCTGAGCCATTCCCCAGGGTAGGAGAATCCCAAGATGAGAGGAAGGGAGGGCCATGCTTGTGCAAATCCCATTACACATCATGAATTTCTTCTTTCCCTTTACCAAGAGAAATCTGGTTACATTATATAGGATGATGAAGGCAGTCTTACTCTTTTTCTCAGGCATGGGGAATTATGGGCTGAGTGTGTGAATCTTAAGGACATTATTTAGGCACGGGATAACTAACTTCTCTGCCCCCGACATCAGCAAGTAATGGGTCCTCAAGAATGACCAGTTCTGCCTACGGAAAATTTGGGGGATATGATAGTGATATTTGGTGATGAGGTTGTCCCTTTGCTATCTACCTTGCCAGTGCTTCTTGGGTCAAAGGCTAAATTTACATGTCCCTATTGAGAATAAACATTTCTCAAATAGATGAGCTTTTCTGGGGAACAGAACCTCTAGCAAAGAGCTAGAGGTGATGAGAGATGAAGATGAAGACCCAGGCCTGTCCTCTGAGAAAAATAAAGGATTTAATTCCAATGATGAAACAGGAACACTTTTGACCATCATACCCAGAAGGATGTGACACAAATACCATATGTGTGCTGAGGAGTGAGGGGGAGGTTCAGAAGAGGGAAAGAACATTTTTGCTGGGGATAGTTTTTAGAGAGGGCTTCCTGGAGGAAGTAACACCAGAAGTGGCCCTTGAAGGATGAGGAGTATTTTAAAGCTGAATATCGGGGCAGATGGAAGAAGCATTCCAGGATGAGAATGAGGAGAGTGTCCCCCAGTTTGGCTGGAAAAGGGCAGTAAAGTGGGGCAAAATTCTAAAGTTAAGGTAACAACCAACTGCGGAAAGCCTTGACTGCTAATGACATGTTAATGTGCTAACTTTAAGCAATGGGGCTCCATCAAAATATTTTTAGCAGAGAGTCTTCCCCGGGGGTCATGGAAGAATTTGAGGTGCGTGTATTTGTCTGATCTGGGACCCACCGATCATCCGGCTCTGACCTCAGCATCCTGGAGAAGACAGACGCCTAATCGGACCTAAGTCCTGACATCCAGAGCTCTGCAGGACTGTTTCTGGCAGCTGGATCTAGGCTCAAAGGAACTAAAGATGGAGCTAACAGAACCCCCAAACCATTTTAGGCCAAGACTGCTCATCCCCATTGGGGAGAAGGGGCTGGAAGGAGGGGGTGGGGGTGTTTTGTGTTTTCCAGGAAGTGTGAATGTGTAAAAGGCTTCAGGCTGTGGAGGTGCCACTGGGGGTGGGGGTGGGGGTGGGAACGGAGTTTTTGAGCAGGTTCACTGACGCTGAATTCATTACCGGGAGATTCCTCTTCAACACCATCTCTGACACCTTTTTACACATCTCTGAGTCTCTGACATATCTCTGAGCTTCTGATAATGTCTCAGAGTCCCTTGACATCATCTCTGAGTTCCTGATACCCATCTCTGCATCTCTCACTGCTCTGAGGCCCCTACAAGCAATGAAACTCTAAGGGGTTTGAGCCCCTCCCCGATTCCCTCCCCCACCGCGCACCCCCAAAATGTAGCCCCTTCCCACTAAACTGGTTAGGGTTTCTCTTAGCACCATGGGGATGTTTTCCCCTACCCCCACTCCAGGATGACTCTAGAGGGGGCCTGAGTCCTATCTATCTTAAGATGGAAAAACCCCAGGAGATGCTGCAGGACTGGGTCAAGAAAAAAGTCCTCCCCAGGACTCATGATCCTGAGCAGGGGTGGAGGTTATGCATCTCCATCCGTCTTCCCCAACAGACACCGACACAGACGTACAGACTCACAGACACGCTGGAGAGGAGGGAACCCACCGTGATTAGGGAAGGGGGAGGGGGGAGATATAAGGAGATGCTTGGGATCTAGGCGTCCTGGAGGCGGCGCCAGGTAACCAGGCTCCCCCAACCCTACTAACCCCCCCCATACCCCCTCCGCCCGGGGCCGCAGCAGCCCCTCCCCCCGGCCCCGCCCCCGCCCATCCCCGCCATCCCCCCGCCCCCGGGCCGCCCCCCGCCCGTGACGCGCTCCCCCCTCCCGCCCGCGAGCCGCGGCGAGGATGCTCCGGCGCCGCTGAGCCCGAGCCCGAGCGCGGAGCCGGGGCCGGGGCCGGGGCCGGGGCTGGGGCTGGGGGTCGGGAGACTCGGGCCGGGAGCCGGGGTTGGAGCCTGGGCGGCACGGGACCGGGGCCGGACAGGGCCGGGCAGGGCCGGGCGGGCTACCCCGTCATGGGCAAGGACCAGGAGCTGGTGCAGGCGGTAAAGACGGAGGACGTGGGCGCCGTGCAGAGGCTGCTGCAGAGGCCGCGGCCCGGGAAAGCCAGTGAGCGGGGGCGGGGGCGGGGGGGTGGGTTGCTTTGGGCTGGGGGCGGAGAAATCCGGGGGGGTGGGGTGCCTGGAAAGAAGGTGGGGGGCTTGGGGCAAGAGGGCCCCCGGGGTGATGAGATGCTTGCCTTGGGAGATGCGGGTCCAGAGGCGATACTGGGTCTGGGGGCACGCATTGAGAGAATTTGGGGTGTCAGGGGAGGCCCCAGAGATCCGTGAGAGCTGCCAGATGCCTGGGGAGCGTGCAGGGTCTGGGAGGGGGTGCAGGTGGGGGATACAGGGAACGAAGAGATGCTGGGGGATAGGAATGCAGGGTTTGAGGAGATCCCCAGGGGACCTAGGGGATGGGAAGATACTGGGGGGTTGCAGTGTCTGGGGGTTCTGGGAGATGGGGGGATACAGACTGAGGGGGGCGGTGTCTGTGGTCCCGCCCCCAGTAGCCCGCCTCCTCCCCCCCCTCACTTTAGCCGGAGGCTGCAGAGAGGCTGGCCTGGGGCCGAGAGAGGTGGTGGGGGCCAGGCAATGACTCGCCCTCACCAAGCTTGGGAGGCGCATTTTATCCAACAGCCCAAACCTGCACCTTCCCCTGTCCTTCTATGTCGTCCCCCCACCTTCCCACCCCCCCCACCAATCTCAGCACACATACTCAAGAGATTTATAGGAAGCTTTAGGGATTCAGAGAGGGATGGGCACAGAGAAGGCTAGGACAGACAGATGCAGGGTCACGGGGACTCCAAGACACACAGGTGGACATAGATAAGCAAGTGGGCCACCTGAACAGTCCCGTGTGTGCTCCCTTATAGCTTTATATGCTGCCTTTCCCTGGGTGTGCAGGTGGGGAAAGTGAGGGGCAAGGTCCTATCTTTCTGATTCTCACTCTCCAATTGGGGATGAGGGTCTGTCCATCCTTGGGGCTCCCAAGGGGGATGGAGAAGGGTCTTCTACACTTTCTCATCATGCTTAATAACAAAGGTTGGAGAAAACTGGGCAGGGGCCACCCTGAGGGTGTGGCTGATGTGACCATGTGTGTATGTAAGTATGTATGTATGCATGTCTATATGTGGGAGGGGTGACTAAGGGCAGGGAACAGAGGTGGTGAGTTTTGCAGGAGACAATCCCATTCCATGGCTCCTAAAGTGAAGATTTAGGCAATGTTTTACTGATGGGGAAACTGAGGCACAAACTGGGTGAATGACCTGTCCAAGGTCGCCCACCTGGGGGCAAAACCAGGATAAGAACTCATGTCCAAGCTACTAGTCTATTCTTGGAGACTATTTCTCTAACCTAGTCTAGTGAAGCTGGGGGAAAGGATCTCAAAGCACCCAGTGCCTATCTCTTTCTGCTGCTGTGGGAGGGAGGAAGCCAGCAGAGGAGAGAGGTTAGAACCCTTGGCTGCAGTGAGCTCCCCCTGGGAGGGCCCAGGAGCCTCTGCTCAGCCTTCTGATCCTAACGCTGATCCTGGCTCAGCCAGAGCCTCCCCCAGGAGCAGGAGATGGATGGAGGGGCTGGGGGAGGGTGGGGGAAGGACGAAAAGGGGGGAGAGATGGAGGTAGGAGCCAATTCCTAGAGTGTTTCGAGATTATGCCTCCCTCTGCATGTGACTGACTGCGTGTGTGGTTATGGCGTGTATATCCAAATGCATCTGTGTGTGAGCAGCAGTTGGCAATTTGTGTGTACAAGTGTGTCACTGAGTGTTTGTGAACAATTACAAGTTGTTTATGTGAATCTGTCTCTATCCTTAAGGTCTGGGACCGATGCGGGGAGGGATTTCTTGGGAAATCGAAGGAGCTCCCTTTCCCCAGGGAATGGCTGGGCTGGAGGTACTTTCAGTCGTGAGGGGAAGAGTGGGGGAAGTCATCAAACCCCCATGGTAGCCAGCCTCTGATCCAAACTTGCCTTCATGTTTATTCTCTCTGGGGAGTCAGAGGTGGGGTGGGGGTGGGATAGAGACCCTAGGTCTGATTTTTTCCAGGCTTCTTTAGAGTCAAATGGGAGACCAGAGCAGAGTATGCACTATACCTTCCCCCACCCCTCCAATAACATACTGGGAAAGAGATACACAATTACCCCCAGACTAGCAGGTATATACACTAACACAGAAACATACATAAACAGATACAAAGCACAAGAAGGTGGGAGCTAGTTAGACTAAGGGACCACTCCCTTTCCCTTGGTACTACTCATTTCTAATCTTTCTGATCCCTGTCCATTTTTGGTAGCTCTCAAACTTCCCCCCCTCAAGACAATGATTTTCCTTAAGTGTGATCATGCCCATTGATCACACATAGGTTCTCTCAGAAGCTAACCTGGTTAAACACCGACAGGCTCCCAAGGGTCAGAAATCAATGGTTCACCTAAAAAGTCCTGAACTAGGAACATTAAGGTTCAGAGTCAGAGGAATCTGTTTCTAGGCTCTGAAAAAATTCAAAATTGGGTACATAGATAGGGAGAGAGACTGGGAGGAATAGTGACTAGAGAAGATGTGATAATGAGAGAGACAGAGACAGAGAGATAGAGACACAGAGATACAGGGACAGAAATCCCAACCGGGTGCTCTGACTCCAAAGGGGCGGGCTTCATAAATCAGAGAGGAGAAACCCCTTCATGAATTAGCACGGTTGCCATGGTGACACTGGCCTGCTTTGGAGTAAGATATATTTTGATTCAGCAAAGTGCAGCTGGAATTTGGGCCCAGGGAGTGGGAGGGTGGGGCCAGGGCAGGGAGTGATGTTCAGTGGGCAGCTCTGGTCCTGGGAGGAAATAGAAATTTTCCCCACTGTAACCAAAAGGCTCTCTTCCATCCCTCTGACTCCACTGTTCACCAAGTTGCATTCTCTGATTATTATTTTTATTTTATGTTTATTATTCTCCATCATCCTATGATTATTTCTCCCATACCCCCATCTGCTTTCTCTATCATCATCCCCCCATTCCTATCATCTTCCCTTTTTGTTTCTATCACTATTCATCTAATTTTCCTGAGTTGAGTGTCTCATGTACCCAAGTTGATGTTCTCCTATGGTATGTGGAGGTGGGGTAGAGGGAACAAACTCTGGCTTTAGGGCTTATCATCTTGAGGGATGAAAGAACAGGATAGGAGTCCTTCAGGGCCAAGATTCTGAGGAAGGGCCTCAGAGAGGAAGAAGTTCAGTGTGGACTGGACTGGCCTTCTTGAAAGA
Source organism: Antechinus flavipes (assembly GCF_016432865.1). NCBI lineage: Eukaryota > Metazoa > Chordata > Mammalia > Dasyuromorphia > Dasyuridae > Antechinus > Antechinus flavipes. The sequence continues at coordinate 343,025,056 of NC_067398.1, read as the reverse complement.
AATGAGAGTTAAGCTGGATCTTAAAGTATTAGTCAGATTGAGATAAGAAGAGATGGAGGAATTCTAGGCAGAAGGAACAGTGACCAAAAGATTCTGAGGAAGGGCCTCAGAGAGGAAGAAGTTCAGTGTGGACTGGACTGGCCTTCTTGAAAGAAATGAGAGTTAAGCTGGATCTTAAAGTATAAATATAAATTATATTTATATAATATATAAATTATATATATAAGGTGGGTACAGTGGATAGAATACTGGCCTTAGAATCAAAAGAATCTCACTTCAAATCCATCCTCAGTCAACTAGCTATGCAAGTCACTTAACCTCCTGATTACCTCAAATACACACACATACACACACACATAGACACGTTGAACTGTATTGAACTGAGAGGTAGGTAGTGCAAGTGTTGTTAGATAAGTCCAAGGTTACATAGCAAGTAAGTATTCAGGCTGAGATTTAACTCTGGTCCCCTGAGCTCAGAGACCATCTCTTTATACTATGTCACTTAAGTAACAGCAATAGGATACAATAGAATAGCTGTATAGAATGCTGGATTTGAGACCAAGGGTTCTGAATTTAGATCCTATATTCTTCTAAACTTTAGTTTTTTATCTGTAAAATGGAAACAGTAATATTTGCACTAGCAATTCCATAGAGAAGGAGGATGGAAAGGTGAATATATTATGGATCTCAGAGGTAGAAAGATAAAGTTCCACCTCTGGCCCACTTTAAAATACTGGTTAAATCACTTAACCTTTCAGGGCTACAGGTAACATGCTAAAACTGTAAATTGCGTAGAGTGTACCCCACTATATTGGTAGAGGAAGTTCCTCATTGGAAAGTTCCTCTTATGTTAATAGAATTACAGGCCCGCTATGATCTTGTTCAATTTAATTCCACAAACAATTCTTGTTTTGTCTCTGTGTGAAAAGAAAACTTTTTGGATACAAAGGCAAATTACAAATTTATTCCTGTAGGTTACACAGCATTGAGAGAAAGCACTCTGTAAACCAATAGAGGGCTATGGAAAAATAACTTAAGTGCACATTTTTGTGAGGGAAAGTAGGCTGGGGCCATATTGTAAAATCCCTCGAATATTAGGGTAAGGAGTTTGCTAGTAGACAGTGGGGAGCCACTGAACATTTTTTGAGCTCAGGAGTGATGGGATCAGGATGGTACCTTGAGAGGATTGACTTGGCAGCTTGTACAGAATGAATTGGAAGGCGAGAAGTGAAGGCTGTTAGGAGGCTATTATGATCATCCAGGAAAGCAGTAATGAAGGCTGTTCTAGGGTGGTGGCTGGGTGAGTGGAGAAGTGAGAGTGGATGCCAAAAATATTACTGAGATAGATAACTCAAAAAAACTTAGCTGCTGATGGATGTGGGGATTTGAAGAACATCATCCAGATATGTAGTTGGGGAACAATCTATTTCCATGTATTCATGTCTGCTTCTGTGTGTGTGTGTGTGTATTTGTATGTAAACTATTTGTATGAGAACCATTTATCAGTGACCCATAATCATTTTGCTGCCGTATAATTCAAAAGATCCTGAGAGGCCAATGGTATAGGTCAACCTAATGTCTTGCCTACTTTGTTGTGGCAGAATAGAGTGGGTGGTGGAAGAAACCAGAAACATCCAGGCACTGATCCCTCCAAACTTTCACCAACCAACCTATAAGGAATCTGCATGATATCAACACAATGGTGCATGTGCCCCTTAGAATTATGGTTATGGTTATTGCTGAGAAAATCCAAAAGTCCTATCCTTTCCCTTAATCCTACTACACTATACTTGAACTCTTCCTTTACTGCTGTTGCCCCATGTCATAAAGTTACTGCTCCTATCTGTGCCAAAACCTTAGTTTTTTCAGAACTTGACTAAACTCTAGGGGGTACGTGAATATATGTGACCTCTATTCTTGGAAATCTCTTAGATTGTGGAGAGAAGCCCCATCCCTTAACAGAAGGGATTTAAGATATACTCAGACACATTTATTAATATCTATAGGGTAAGATGTGATATTAGGGGCTCAGAACAATGATTTCGTGGGATTAGTACAATGATACCACTGAGTCAGGGTGGTATCATGGGGTAATATCTTGGAACTGACATGGTGATATCCCAGAGTTGTAATGATATTATGGGTTTATATCTCAGGGTGAATGATCATGTTATATATTATGGGTTTATATCCCAGGGTCAATGATGATATTGTGAGATCAATACAGTGATATCTCAGTGAGCAGCTATCATAGCATCAGAGGCTTGATAATTTGAGCTGAATTTTGTTGATGCTTGGAGGTCAGTGTGGTTGTCTTAGGGCTACTCGATGACATTAGGATCAAGATGGTTAAGTTGGAGTCAGATCTAATATCAAAGGATGGTGTATGGTGATAATCCAATGGGAATTTCTCAAGGTCTTTGTATGGTCATTTATTATGTCTGCTGAGAAACTCTTGGGCTGAAGGACTAGTTGTTTTCCCTAAAGGAAGAAAGATCTGATGACCTCAAAAAAGCCTCAGAAGACCTGAGGCTATCTGAGATCTTTTATGTAGATTTTCAGAGGAAAAGAAGGGGAATGGAAGTGCTGGGAACCTATATCTTCACCTCCCTCCCATCTCCCCTCACTAAATACTAAGATATCTCTAAGACAGTACAGGCTGGAGCAAAGAAGAGGACAAATGTCCTGCATCCTAATCTAACCAATGGAAGAGACAGATTCTTCCCAACTCTGATGTCATTAGGATAGTCAGGCTGTGCCTTTACTCTCTCTCTCTCTCTCTCTCTCTCTCTCTCTCTCTCTCTCTCTCTCTCTCTCTCTCTCTCTCTCTCTCTCTTTTTCTCTGTGTGTGTGTGTGTGTGATGAGGAAAAGAATTTCCTTTATTGGCAAGGATCCTCTCATCTTCCCAGTGTTAACTTCAAATCCATCCTAGGGAATCAGCCTCATTTGCTCTAAAATTTCACCTCCTGGCCAGGGAGACAAGCGTGGGTGACTATGTATATGACAGTGTGGATCTGTGACAGTGTGGATCTGTGACTGTGTGAATGTGTGACTGCATTCATTCAAAAAATATTTGTTGAGCACCTATTATGTGCTAATGAGGTAGATCTGTTATGCTCTAGTGTGACTGAGCAGATGTATGTGTGGGTCTCACCGGATAGAATAGCAGAACCATAGAAGACATGAGCTGGAAGAGAACTTACAACACAGACTATTAGTGCTTGAAGGGATTTAGTGCCTCGAATGTTAGCTGGGAGGGAAGGAAAAAAGGAGGAAGGGAGGAAAGGACAAAGGAAAGAGAGAGGGGAGGAAGAAGTGAGAGAGAGAAGAAAAATGGAGGGAAGGAGAAATAGGAAGAAGGAAATAAATATTTATTAAGCACTTACTGTGTGTTTAGCAATGTACTGAGCTTTTTTTTTTTTTTTTTTTTTTTTTTTTTTTGACAAACTCATTTGATCCTCTAAGCAACCTTGTGAAGTATTTCCCCTATTTTAGAGTTGAGGAAACTGAGGCAAATAGAGGTTAAGTAATTGTCACACAGCTAATCAGTGTTAGAGGCAGGTTTTGAATTCAGTCCTTGACCTAGCACTGTCACCTGCTACACTACCTAGACTGTAGCCTTAGGGAAGGGACCTTAGAAGTCCCTTACAGCTGTTAGAGATAGAAGAACATTCTTAGAAAACCAGAGAGACCTTATGGAAAATCTAATCCAAATCTCTAAGTCTGCATTTGGGAGAAACTAAGTCCCAGAAGGATGAAGTTATTTAAAATCACATAGTTGGTGATAAAATTAGGACTTGAACACGGTACTCAAATCTTATCTCACCCTTCTCTCCATTCCCCCCCTGATCCTGTCATATTTCCACCAAGCCACACCTCCTGAGTCTCTCCATAAATCCCCAACCCCCTCATCCTAATCTGGGACAAAGGGGCTTCTGTCCAGCCTAGAGGTTCCCTCCCCCATGGAGTTGATTGACCCACAAACAGGTTATGTAACCAATGTCCTGGCAGGCCCAGTGGTGGTGGGGGGCCACTAGAATCTGGCCAGGGCTGACTCAGATCCGGTGGAGGGCCTGAGCCCAGGGCAGGGGCCAAGAGAGACAGCTCTTGCATCTGTCTGTCCATACCCGCGCACCCATTCATCCATCCAGCTGCCCGTTTTGCCTTGTATCCAGTCCTCCACCCATCTTTTCTATTCCTTCTTTAGCAAGAGTTCCATCTTGGTCCTGGTTTTGAGGTAGCAACCGTAGAAAAAGGGCAGGAAGGCTAATCCAGCAGACAGAATGGAATGGCAGATCCTGGGGATTTGGGAGAGTGGAACTAGAGGAGAGGGTTCCAAGAGGATTGAGTGAGCTGGGAGAATGACTGGATTATTGGGGACAGAAAGCAGGATGTTTGGCCCTGTTCCAGGAAGGCTGTGGAGCTTAGGGTCCAGGTTGTTCTGGGCCTGAATCCTGGGAGGCAGGGGGTCAGTGGCAGACAGGGTTGGCAGAAGGGCAAAAGGCTCATTATCAATCAGAATCTCAGTCTTGTTAGGAATGCTTTAGCACCTAGGGACAGAGATGGAGAAACAGAGAAATACTCACATGCATGGGCATTTGCTTCAGCATTTAGCAGGGACTCTTGTGCTTTATGCTGCTGGATTGGGAAGTGTCCTTAGAGCTGGTGCTGGCCTTTCCCAAGTTGTGCTAGGGATGCTGAGGAACCAGGGGCAAGTGGGGGTGGGGTGGAGAAGGAAAAGAAACCGCTCCATTCTGAGTGCATAGAGAAGTGGGTGAGGGCTCCTCTGAGCCAGGAGCTTAATGATGAGGCCTTGGGGGCCCCTGCCTCTCCCCAAGAGACACCCCTGTCCTGGATCTACCAGCTTTCCCAAGCCAGCCCAACCTGCCCCACCCTGTCTGCAGACGTCAAGAAGATGGATCACTCACTGGGGGAGTTATTCAATTAGTTCCCATACAGAGTCCTCAGCCTGTCCTGGAAGTGTGTGTGTGTTTGTGTGTGAGAATCTGTTGTGTGTTCTCCCGGTCTCCCCCACCCCCCAGGCTATATTTAGTAGAAGAGAAGCAATAGCAGCAGCAGCTGGATCAGTGCCCTGGTGGGCCAGGAGCCCAGGGGAGGATGGCAGTGTATGGTGGGGGGAGTGGGGGTGGGGAGAGAGTTAAGGGGGAGATGCAGCTCCCGGCCAACAGCCCAGCTTGAAGGCTATTGCAGGGGTTCTCAAAGGAGGGAGGAAGGCTGGGGCCCCTCAAATCTTATAATGGCTTGGTATTAGAGAACCTTTGGGGAAACTGAGGCACAAGGGGTCAAGATTGCCTGTTCCTACTTCTGTGAAATCTAGTTATCTAGTTATAGGTAGTGTTATATATATATATATATATATATATATATATATATATATATAGTTATGGGCAGTCAAAGGAGGAAGAAGGTCCAACTCTGGCTTTGGTTTCTGTGTGTGGGGAAAGAGGAAGAAGTAATGAGTTGAATGTGTATATTTAACCACCCTCACCTCCATTACTCTGACTCTGCAAGTGACTGCTCAATTGAAGTCATGTCTTCCCCCATCACTGACGATGGATGGCATTGATGGCATAGTGGAGAGGAAGGTTCTGGGCTACAATCTTGGTTCTGCTGCTTCTGTGAGGTTTGCTTCTCTGTGTCTCCTCATCTGTGAAATGGGCACAAGGATAACTATATTATCTGGCAACATGGTTGCTGTTGTGACTTTTTAAGGAGTTGAGATACTTTGTAAATCATAAAACACCATGGAAATATCAGCTAGGCAGTTAAGTGGTATATTGGATAGAGTGCTGGTCTTGGAATCAGGAAGACCTGAGTTAGAATTTGGCTTCAGGGGCACCTACCTGGCACAGTAGATAGAGTACCAGCCCCGAAGTCAGGAGGACCTGATTTCAAATCTGGCCTCAGACACTTAACACTTCCTTTCTGTGTGACCCTGGGCAAGTCACTTAACCCCAACTGCCTCAGCAAGAAAAAAAAAAAAGAATTTGGCTTAAACATAAACAAACTATGCAGGCCCGGACAAGTCATGTCATCTATATCTCTCTCAGTTTTTTATCTGTACAATGGGAATTATTTAAAAAAAAAAAAAAACTATCTCAGGATCATTGTGTACAAATAAGATAATTGTAAAGGATAGCACACAGTGCTGGGTACATACTAAGTGCTATATAAAACGTAATCATCATAATTATTAGTCATTACTCTTGGATGGAGTGAATATCAGCCTTGGACTTGGATTGGGGCTCTGTTCCTCTAGAACCAGGTTATTGACTTTAGGCCTCTTTGTGAACATTTATGTCTGTTTTTTGTTGGAGAGGGATCTGTACCCTTTTTCTATGACTCTCCCCAAATGGCCTGAGTCGGGTAGAGCAATGGTTTCCCATTCATCCTTGTCACTCCTCCTCTCTTCCCTTCTAGAGCTCCTGGGCTCGGCCAAGAAGGTCAATGTCAACTTCCAGGACCCTGATGGGTGAGTTGGGGAGCCCCTGGAGGAGTCTTCTTCTGGACTGTGGTTTGAACGGGGTTTGGGATGAGGCTGGATGCCTCTCTGACGTGTCTCCCCATCCTGTCCCCTCAGCTTCTCAGCCCTCCACCATGCTGCCCTCAATGGCAACACAGAACTCATCGCCCTGCTGCTGGAGGCCCAGGCCGCTGTGGACATCAAGGACAACAAAGGCAAGTTCTCCCACCTCCCGCTGCCTTCCCCCTCTGGAGGGAGACCCTAGGCCAAGTCAGGGGTCAGGGTCCAGTTGACCATCAACCTCCTACCCCAGGGATGCGGCCTCTGCACTATGCAGCCTGGCAAGGCAGGAAGGAGCCTATGAAGTTGGTGCTGAAGGCAGGCTCCGCCGTGAACGTCCCGTCAGATGAGGGCCACATCCCGCTACACTTGGCTGCCCAGCACGGGCACTACGATGTGGTAAGGGCTCCAGAGCAGACGCCCAGGGAGGACTGGACAGGGCTGGGGTGCTGGGCTGACAGTGGCTCTCACTGGTTTTCCTCTCTCCCTTCTCTTCCCCTGTGGGACTTGCAGTCAGAGATGCTCCTTCAGCATCAATCCAACCCATGTATTGTGGACAATTCAGGGAAAACGCCTTTGGACCTGGCCTGTGAGTTTGGACGTGTCGGGGTAAGTTCCCACGGGGCTCTGGTAGGTAGTATGCTGGGTCTGGAGTGAGGGACAGAGAGAGGACAGGTCCAGATGCCTCGAGATGGTCCCAGAAGATTGGATCAATAATGTCTGATCTTGTCCCTCCCTCCCTACTACTCCAGCATGGTGACAACATCCACCTCCTGGCTGCTCTGATTTCCCTTTTCTTTTTCCTGTTATCCCCTAAAGGTGGTACAGCTGCTCCTGAGTAGTAACATGTGTGCAGCCCTACTGGAGCCTCGGCCAGGAGACGCCACTGACCCAAATGGCACCAGCCCCTTGCACTTGGCAGCCAAAAATGGTCACATTGACATTATCAGGTATGTACATGGAAAGGGTTAGGTAGGAGATGGGGAGGAGAGGCTCTTGGATTTTCTTTTCTTTATCATTCAACCAACCCGTCTCTCCTGAATATTCCCTCGTCCCGTGTGCTCCGTCTTGTGCAGCTAAGTGACTTAATAAACAGAAATCTGAAGTTAGAATCAGGATCTCAGTTCAAATTTAGCCTCAGAAATTCAGTAGCCGCATAATACTAGCAAATCAGTTTTCTCAACTGGAAAATGGGGATAATAATTAACACCTACCTCCCAGGGGTTGTTGTGAAGATTAAATGAGATAAGACTTATTTACATTATGTACCTGGCATATAGGAGTAGCTTAATAAATACTTGTTCCTTTCCCATCTCTAAGAGGAAGACAGAAGGAGCAGACCCTGGCCCTACTATTGGGAAGTTCGAAACCTGGGAGGGAGACATAAAAGGAATAAATCAGGATCCTGTCATTGGGAAAGATGCTGACAGTCAATGAGAGAGGCTAGATTTACACAGAGAAAAGTGAAAAAGCAGGACGAGACCATGTGGGGAGGAGGCCTGAACTGGAAAGATCAAAGAAAGTCTCACAGAGATGGTGGTGACATTTGGATGGGGGGTGGGATTCCTGGTGAGGGAATCAGTGTGAGTGGTGGGAATGAGCCACGTGTATTCAGGAAAGGAGGACAGAACAGTAAGGAAACAGACATTAGCTGGAGCAGAGAGAACCTATTAAAAAAAGAGGAGAGCTATACTTGGGTAAGTCCAAGGTATAGAGGATATTGAATGCCAATCAAAGAAATATAATTTTTATTTGGTGCATAATGAGAAGCTATTGAGGGTTTTTGTGGGAAAGTAATGTCTTCAGAGCAGTGCATTATGGAGATTATTTTGACTGTGATATAAAGGATAAATTTGACAGAAGAAAGAGTGGAGGCAAGGAGACCACTTTGGAGATCATATTATTAGTCCCATCCCTATGCCAGAATATAATGTAAAGGATGAATTTGACAAAAGAAAGAATGGAGGCAAAGACACCACTTTGGAGATCACATTATTAGTCCTATCCCTGTGCCAGAATATAATGTAAAGGATGAATTTGAAAGAAAAAAGAATGGAGGCAAGGAGACCAGTTTGGAGACCATAGTAATAGTCCTGTCCCTATGCCAGAATGGTGGGCATAGAAGTAGAAAAGAGGGGACAGATGTATCCTTGCGGCTTTAGATCCAAGGGGATATAGCTCCTGACTGGGTCATTTGAGAAGGGAGAATGAGAAAAAGGGAAGAGTCAGGTTTTTTTTTCCCTGCATCTGTGACCTGAGAGATGTGTGATTGCCAGAGATAGGAGGCTGTGATGAGACTTGGCTGCCAATGTCCTGGTTCACCTCTGGCCCTCTTGCCTTCCCCCATGCCCAGACTCCTCCTCCAAGCTGGCATTGACATTAACCGTCAGACCAAGTCAGGCACTGCCCTGCATGAAGCCGCACTTTGTGGGAAGACGGATGTGGTTCGGCTCCTGCTGGATGTAAGCTCAGGGAGGGGGAGACAGACTCGGTGGGGTCAGAGCCTGGGAGAGAAGGGCTGGGGGCACTGAGATCAGGAGTTAGACAAAGGTCAGAGACCTCAGGGTCCTTGGCCCCCACCCCATGTCCTTTGTGGTCATTCTGGATGAGGCAGTGGGTTTCCTGCCCGTTTTCTGCCTTTGTCCCAAGCTCTTCCAGCCCCTAGATCCCCAGCCTCCCCACCTGAGTTTGCCTTCCCCCTCCAACCAGAGCGGAATCAATGCCCATGTAAGGAACACCTACAGTCAGACTGCACTGGACATCGTCCACCAATTCACTACTTCCCAGGCCAGCAAGGAGATCAAGCAGCTACTGAGAGGTGGGAAGATTGGGGGTGGTGAGTGAAGGGGGGATGTATAAAGATGCTGGACCTAGGGACCCTCAGAGGGTGGAAGGTGTGATGGCCGGATTCATTTCCAGGGGCTGGGTGGGTTTATTCTTTTCTCTCTCCAGAGGCATCATCAGCTCTGCAGGTGCGGGCGACGAAGGACTATTGCAACAACTATGATCTGACAAGTTTGAATGTGAAGGCAGGAGATGTAATCACTGTAAGTGGAGGATGAGGAGCTTCCTGTGGGGGATTGGTCCTGGGAGGATGTGGTCAGTCAGTGAGGCAGACCAAGGTCAGAGATTTCCTGGTTCTTGGTCCCTAACCCATCTTCCTTGTGGTCATTCTGAATGAAGCAGCAGGGAAATGTGGCCACTTGTGGGGAATGATCGTGAGGAGACATGGCCTTTGAGAAGTGGACATGGCGGGGAAGTTGGGGAGGTGGTGGATTATTCAGCTTCCAAGGGAGAGTTGACTCTCCAGGACTGGTTGCAGGGCTGTTGCCTCCTTCTAGTTAATTCAAGAGAATTCCTGGTAGTTTGGGAGTCATTAGTAATATGAACATGCTCTCAGTGGCCCATCTTGGGGTAAAGCTTAATTTGACAGCAAAGGCCAGGGAGGAGTCTCCCGAACCTCTGCTTCCTGCTGTCCCTGCTGTTTTGCTATTATAACTATATTGTGTATATGTTGGGGGACGGATCTTCCCTGAATCATGCTGTCCTGGGCCCCGAGACCTCTCAGAGCCTCCAATAGACCCTCAACTCTGCCCCCTACTTGGTACAGGTTCTTGAACAGCATCCTGATGGCAGGTGGAAAGGCTGTATCCATGACAACCGGACTGGCAACGATCGTGTTGGCTATTTCCCATCTACTCTAGGCGAGGCTATCACCAAACGAACAGGCAACTAGTTTATCTTGACCCTTGTCTGGGTTTTAACCCTCAGTTTTGCCCTTCGCCTCCCAAATCTCATCCTGACTCCTAATCCTTGCTACTTCCCCAACCATAAGCACCCACCCTGATCCCCAGACTCAGTTTCCTAGCTCTGGACAATTCCAGGGAGTTTTTGACCCTTGTTCCTGGGCAGTGAGAACAGTCCGGAGCTTCTCTGGGAAGGTCTCTGCATTCTCGTGCTTGGCAGTGGGGGGCAGGAGGGGCTCCTTCTTGACCCTGTCTCCCTCCCATTGTGCCCCCATGGCATGACCTAGGCATGTGGTATCTCATGTTCATGCTGGGTAGTCAGAGAACTGAATATGGATGACGTGTGCAAATAAGAATGGTCTCCTCAGGTATTTCTGAAAAACTCAAGCCCCAGGTAATTTGTCATATAGGAGGTCAGGAGCTAGGCTGAGGAGGAGGGCCCAGACTTGGCCTTTAGGTTAAAGGCATAACTTTAGGTTATGGCTAGAACCATAGCTATTTAATGCAGAGGTCAGTGTTTAGAGTTTGGAGCCTTCTTCTTTCCTTAGCCCCCTTTTTGCACTAACTCCTAAAAATACCAAGATGAGCCCAGTTCCCCCTGGAGCCGAGGTTGGGGGGCAGGAGGGAGGAGATATTCGTTTGACTCCTGTTATGCTGTCAAGACTGCTATTTCCTCCCTCCATCTTCCTCCACCCCTTCTCCCCATCACTGTCCCTCCTCCTCCCTCCAGCTGTTCCCCAGAAAGCTGTTTTTGGCAGTGGTCCAGAGGAGCCCCAGACAGGCTGACTGCAAACTGGTCTCCTTTGAATTTGAGTGTTTTCCTCCCCTGGTCAGTGACAATCAGTGACTCAGGCCCCTCATTTGCTGGCTCTTCAATCATTTCCACCCAGTTTGTCCATCCCTGCATTTCTCCTATTGATTCCTGTTTCCCATTTTCTCTGGGTCTCTCTCATGTTTCTATCTTCTTGCCTCTGTTCTCTGTGGATATCTGTGGAAGTCTTTCTTCTGCAACTCTATAAGAGGGGAGGATAGGCTTAACCAGCTCAGAGAGGAAAGAACATTTTGGAGAGTTCACCTTTGGGGAATGGAGGTGATGCTGGAGAGAACGAGGATAGATTAGAGGATCCATCAGCCTATTCTGTTTCTTTTCCCTTCCTGCTTTCTGTCTGTCCTCAGTCCACATAGAGTTGAGAAGTCATGATTCAATTGCTCTGAAGAATTCCAGGGTTCAGGACTGTGGTACAAGGGAAGGGTTCACTGGCCTGGCCCTGGCAGTGAGCTCAGAATTGGGGTGCAAGAAGGGAGAGGGAAGGATTCACTGGCCTAATTCCTGGCTTTGACCTGCCTGACGGCTTTTATTAGAGGACTTACCCACTAAAAGAGAGGAAAGATATTTGGGGTTTCAGGATTCTGAGGTAGTCTGGAAGAAGGATTGATGTTTGGCTGCTGTGCTCACCCTGGGCAACCCAGAGGGGCCCAGCCAGGTTTCTGCTCCCAATAGTAGGGGCAAGGAGGGTTTTCTAAGAGACTCAGGGTGTTTCTATGTTGCCTTTGAAGGTTCCCGAGGAGCTGACATGAGCCCGTCCCACCTGTCCCCTTCCCAGGGCAGTTCTGTAGCTCCCCCAGAGGAAATCTGGGTCCTGAGGAAGCCCTTCACTGGTATGAAAGCCAGGGCACGCCAGGGGCTTCTCTCCCCTGTGGGCATCATCAGCCACAGTTGGCAAGCAACACCTGGAAGGAGGGCCCGAGGGCTCGGTCCCCACTCCTGAAGCTTCTCTGGTGTTGGCAGGTGCTGACCGCAGCAGCAGTCTAGGTGGCGTGGCCAGCGGGCGCAGCGGGGGGAGTGGGAGCCATGCCCTGCACGCCGGCTCCGAGGGGGTCAAGGTATGACCCGACAGATGGGCCAACGGGCGGGTGGGGGACATCCCGAGCAAAGGCTGGCTCTTTGGTGACCCCGGTTGGCTCTGTTCCTTTGTATCCCCAGCTGTTAGCAACCGTGCTCTCCCAGAAGTCCATCCAGGAGTCAGGCCCAGGGGACAGTCCGACGAAACCCCTCGAGGGCCCTGCGGGTGAGCTACTCCCCAGCTCTACGTCTCCCCTCTGGCTTTGCCCCCACCTTCTCACGGGCTCTTCACCCCCTTCTCTTGTTGCGCAGGTCCCTCACGTGCCCAGCCTGTTACACACACAGGACAGGCCTACGGTGAGCAGCCACCCAAAAAAATGGAGCCTGCGTCTGAGGGAAAGGTGAGCGGTCAGCCTGGGACTCTTCTCAGGTGGTGGAGCTGCTCCCTTCTCACGGGCCCGGGGTGGGAGGGTCGAGAGGGGCTCCCGGAGAGGGGCAGGGAGGAAGGGGGCGGGGAATCTGTGAGGGAACCTTCCAGCTCCCCTGTCAGGGTCTTCCTGGGCCCAGCCCGAAGCCCCAGCCTGGGTAGGAGAGCCCCGCCCCGCAGGCTAAGGAGGCCCAGCCCTGTCTGTCTGTCACGGACCAGGCTTCCGCTGCTGTGTACCTGTGTGTGTTTCCGTCCGCGTGGGGCGGTGTGCTGTGCGTGGAGGGCGTGCCCGTGTATGTAGTGGTGAGGTGTGCGTGCTGGGAGAGCTGCGTTACGTGTGGAAGGCGCTGAACGTGTGGGGGGGACGGGGGCGGCCTTGCTCCGGGGACTAGGAGCACTGAGGAAGTGGGCCAGTTCGGGGCGGGGCCAGGCCGTCTGCCCCGCCCCCCCCGGAGGCCTTCCCATCTGCCCCGGGGAGTCTCCAGGTGCGGGGCTCGGGCCTCACCGGCTAACACCGACGCGTCCACGTCTGTCTGCAGGACGCTCCCACACACACAGCTAGGCTTGCCGAGGGCTCTCGGTACCCTGGGGGAGCAGGCCTGGATTTGTGGATGCAGATGTGGAGGAGGGCTAAGGGAGGGAGTTGCGAGGCCCCTGGACAGTGGCTGGACTCGGCTGGAGGGGCCGGACGATCGGCGCTGGAGGACGGTGGCCAGGCTGGGCACCGGCGAGGCCGCTGAGGAGGAGGAGGAGGAGGAGGAGAAGACAATGGCTGCAGCTCTAAGGATGACCACGGCCAGCTGGAGGAAGAAGCAGCGGAGCGGCCTCAGGAGACGCGGGAAGCGTCCGCCCCCCAGGGCAGTGAAGGCTTGTCCACCGGCGGCCCAGCCTGCAGCAGCTGCTCCCTTCTGTCTTCCAGAGTGCGGAGGCCGTCACCCAATGGCTCGCCACCTTCCAGCTGCAGCACTATGCCTCCAACTTCATCACCTCGGGCTACGATCTCCCCACCATCAGCCGCATGACCCCCGAGGTGAGCCGGCCTCTGGCTGGGCCCGGAAGATGGGCCCGGGAGCCCGGCCACCTCGGTAACTGGGCCTTTTCTCTGCCCTAGGATCTCACAGCCATTGGCGTCACCAAGCCTGGCCACCGGAAGAAGATCACGTCGGAGATCAACAGCCTGACCCTCCCCGACTGGCTGCCTGAACACAAACCCGTAAGGCCCCTCCCGCCCCGGCAGAGCCGCGGCGGGCATGGGGAGGGCAGAGGGCGCCGCCCCCTCTGGAGGCCCCGGACAGACAGACAGGCACCCTCCACGCCGGAGCTCAGGGGCTGTCCCGCGCAGGGCGGCCGCACCTGGGGCCTGCGGCACGGGGCACGCCCCCGCAACGCCGCAGCGCCACCCCATCGGCGCCCGCTGGCCTGGACGGAGCCGCCGCCCCCACCCTGGCCCCGGGGAGACAAGCGAAGCGACGTTTCTGTCAGACACTGAGGATGGCCCCTCGGGAGCGGCGCGGGCCCTGCCAGCAGTGAGCCACCTGTCCAGCCATCTGTCCATCACGGGCACCGGGGCTGGCCTCCCGGCGGGGCAGGGCCTGGGGCAGCGGGGCAGGGCTGGGGCCAGGGCTGTGTAGGAGAAAAGGAGGCTCTGGGCCTGGGGCAGTGAGCGGCTTTCCTTCTCCGTCAGGAGGGCCAGGGCCCAAGGGCAGGTACAGATTCTCTCGGCCAGCGAGCATTTGTCAAGTGCCTAGAGTGAAACCCACCTAGCTCAGCACTCACTGTTACAGACCCCCAATCAACACAGGCCCAGCGGGCCCCCACACGGGAGTCAGCAGGGAATGAACGCTGACCCACCAATCAATCGTCCTCCCTCAGCCTTCTGCTCAGTGCGGTGGGGGAGACAAGGGGATCAAGAGCTCTCCAAGGGCTCTGTGATTCTGATTCTGCCCTGTGCTGGGGTGGAGTTCACCCCGCTGCCCCCGTGTCTGGGGCTCCCCCTCAGGCTCCGTTTCTGGTGGGCATAGCTCCTCTGTGGGGGCTCAGCACTAATGTGTCCCAAGGTTCTTCTTCCTCTTCGCCTTAGTCCTGGTCAGGGAAACAGAAGGTGAAGATAGCCATGCTTGTGGTGGGGAGAAAGAGTGGTTGTGAAAGAGATGGAGCCGTAAGTGTGTGTGTGTGTGTGTGGTGGAGGTAAGAGAAGTGCAGGTGTCTGTGTGTGTGTGTGGGTGTACTAGAAATATATGGTGGGTGTTATAAAAAATATATATGATGCTGTTTGTGTGCGTGTTATACATGTGTGTGGTGGGTGAGAGAGCTGCTATTGTGTGTTTGTGTGTGACTGTGTGTTTGGGGGGGACGTATTTGGATGTGTGTCCATGTGTGTTTGTGTAAGGTAGTGATGGTGGGGTGGACAGATGGTTGGACCAGTGGCTGGCTGGCAGGGGGAGGGGGTGGGGAAGCAGTCATGTGGCCCTCCCCTCTCCCCCATCCGGGCAAAGTCACAGGTGTGTCCTGGACACAAAACGGTGGATGCTTTTTTGTCTCTGGTGGTGTGTGGTGAGTGCCAGGCTGGGCTGGCCCAGACGAGGGGGCTCTCTCCACCCCGCCCCTGGCTCTGGCCTCCCCAAGGTCGTAGGACAGCCTCAGCACAATGTCTTCTGTCTGATTGTCTCATGATCTGATTTCTCTGAGGCACCTGTTGACTGGTCTGTCTGTCTGTCTGTTCTCCCCGTCCTGACCCCAGCCACCAGTTAGCTCCCAAGTGACCAGTGGGGGGGGGCGGTAGTGGAAAGGCAGCCCACTTGGCCAGGGAGGGCCTGGACCTCCCTGTGGGGGCTGGGCCTGTCCTGAGGCCTAGGTGGGCCTTCGCTATCTCCCTCCTCAGGCTAACCTGGCGGTGTGGCTCTCCATGATTGGCCTAGCCCAGTACTACAAAGTGCTTGTGGAAAATGGCTATGAGAACATAGACTTTATCACCGACATCACCTGGGAGGACCTGCAGGAGATCGGCATCACCAAGTTAGGTAGGGCGCCCCCTCCCCGCTGGCCTGCGCGGGACATCCGGGTGGGGCCGTCCCCATGAGACGACCAGCTTAACCTGCTGTGCGCTCCCACCCAGGCCACCAGAAGAAGCTGATGCTGGCGGTCAGGAAGTTGGCAGAGCTGCAGAAAGCCGAGTATGGGAAGTATGAAGCCGGGGCCCTGCGCAGGAAGGCCCCCCAGTCCCTGGAGGTGATGGCCATCGAGTCTCCCCCGCCCCCGGAGCCCACGCCCGCCGAATGCCAGTCACCCAAGATGATCACATTCCAAGACAGTGAGCTGAGTGACGAGCTGCAGGCCGCCATGACGGGCCCGCCCTCGGGCCCCGAAGGGGGTGCCGAAAAGCCCACCAACAGCCTGCCGCCCACACCCCGGGCCGGCGCCTTGCGGCACGAGCCCAGCCTGAGCGGGCGGGCCCGGCACATCAGCAGCTCCCAGGAGCTCCTGGGAGATGGGCCTCCCGGCCCCAGCGGCCCCATGTCCCGCAGCCAAGAGTATCTGGCTGACGAGGGTGCCCCTGCTCCCAGCCCCAAGGAGGCCCGGCCCACTCGGCATGGACACGGCGTCAAGAGAGCCAGCGTGCCCCCGGTGCCTGGCAAACCGCGGCAGTCCTTCCCCCCGGGGGCTGCCGGGGGCCACTTCACCCCACCTCAGACGCCCACCAAGCCCCGTCCGGCCTCGCCGCAGACGCTGGGCGCCCCCCACAGCCCAGCCCCGGCCACTGCCAAGGTGAAGCCCACCCCGCAGCTGCTGCCTCCGGCCGAGCGGCCCATGTCTCCGCGTTCGCTGCCTCAGTCGCCCACCCACCGGGGCTTTGCTTACGTGCTGCCCCAGCCTGTGGAAGGGGACGGTGGGCTGCCCCCTCCGGTGGCTCCTGCCCCTATGCCGGTCCCTGTGCTGTGTCTGCCCCCCGGGGCCGCGGGGGAGGCGGAGGAGGAGCCTGGGCGCCCCAAGAAGCGAGCACACAGCCTGAACCGCTACGCGGCCTCGGACAGCGAGCCTGATCGCGACGAGCTGATGGTGCCCGCGGCGGGGCCCTATGCCACGGTGCAGAGGCGGGTGGGCCGCAGCCACTCGGTAAGGACCCCAGCGGGCGGCGATAAGAACGTCAACCGCAGCCAGTCCTTCGCTGTGCGCCCCAAGAAGAAGGGGCCTCCTCCTCCCCCGCCCAAGCGCTCCAGCTCCGCCATGTCCAGCGCCAATCTGGCGGACGAGCCGGCTCAAGATGGAGAGGCCGAGGAGGCCAGAACCGAGGAGGGCCCGGCGGGTGGGCGGGCCCAGCGACGCAGGGCCAGCGACCTGGCCGGCAGCGTGGACACGGGAAGCGCGGGCAGCGTCAAGAGCATCGCCGCTATGTTGGAGCTGTCTTCCATTGGGGGCGGGGCCCGGGCCGCCCGCCGGCCCCCCGAAGGCCATCCCGTGCACCCCGGGCCGGCCGGGCATCCTGCCAGTCCTGAGCCGGGCCGCGTGGTCACGGCACTGGCCTCGGCGAAGCACAAGGACGCCATCGGATTGGACGGCGAGGTCGTCAATCGTCGGCGAACGCTCAGCGGCCCCGTCACCGGGCTTCTGGCCGCCGCCCGCCGCGGGGAGCAGGGCCCCCCTGAGCACATCCCCTTCGCCGAGGAGGGCAGCCTCACCATCAGGCAGCGGCCGCGGGGCACGGCCAAGGGGGACGGCGGCGAGGGTCCTCCCCTGGCCAAGGTGGAGGCCAGCGCCACGCTGAAGCGGCGCATCCGGGCCAAGCAGAGCCAGCAGGAGAACGTCAAGTTCATCCTGACTGAGTCAGACACAGTGAAGCGCAGGCCCAAGACCAAGGAGCGGGGGGAGCCCGGCATGGAGCCGCCCCCGCTCTCCGTGTATCAGAACGGCACGGGCACCGTCCGCCGGCGGCCAGCCTCCGAGCAGAGCAGCGGCCCCGCAGAGCTGCCCCTGCTGCCCCCCCCTGCCGCGCCCCCTCCTGCGGACCTTGCCCATCTGCCTCCTCCCCCACCGCCCGATGGAGAGGCCAAAAAGCCCGCCAAGCCCCCCGTGTCCCCCAAGCCTGTCCTGGCCCAGCCGGTCCCCAAGATGCAGGGCTCCCCTCCAACCGCCTCCAAGAAGGCTCCACTGCCTGGTCCCGGCAGCCCGGGTAAGTCCCAAGAGCGCGACCCCTTTGTTTCCAGAGGAGGACGTCACCTCCACCCTGGGCACCCACACTGTCCTTGTGTACACGAGCCCGGGCGCCCAGGGACGGACCCCTCCTTCCCAGGCTTCCCAGGCCACAGGGTCAGGAGCCAGGTGCTGGGCTACCTCCTCCTGCAGGCCGTGGGCCTGGGGCCAGTTACCCCTGGGGTGGGGGCGGTCTGACCTCCAGAATCCTTTTTATTTGTGGGGCCCAGCTCCCCCAGAGCCCTGACCCAGAGAGGGGACCGGCTGGGGAAGGGGAGAGCAGGATCCTGGCCGAGGATGGCCCAGCTGGTGAAGCCCTTTCTTCTCTCCCTCCCACAGAGGTGAAGCGGGCCCATGGAACACCCCCACCGGTGTCTCCCAAGCCGCCGCCCCCGCCCACAGCCCCCAAGCCAGTCAAGGCCCCTCTGGGACTGCAGTCTGTGAGCGCCAGCCCCACGCCCACGCCCTCCCCAGCCCGCCAGGCGCCTGCTGCCGCCGCCACCAGTAAGCCAGCCAGCACACCGCCCTCCCTCTGTGCCAGCCCCGCCAAGCCCCCGTCACCGGGCGTGCCCCCCCAGCAGGTGCCCATCAAGCCGCCCCGAGCCGCCATGGCCGTGCCCCCCGGAGACGGCAGCGCCAGTGAGAGCGCTCACCAGAAGCTAGAGGAGACCAGCGCCTCCCTGGCTGCGGCTCTGCAGGCCGTGGAGGAGAAGATTAAGCAAGATAACGGGCAGGCAGCTGAGTATGTGGGCCCCCCGCTTATGGTCCCCGTTTTCCCCCCCAGTCCCACAGCGGCCTTCCCTCAGGTCTTGCCCCCTCCCCTTCTCCCCACCGCCTCCTCGAGCTCACGGCCTATGCATGTCCGCAGCCACCGTTGTCTTGGCCAGTAACTGGGCCCCCGCTCTGCTTCCTCCCCACCACCCTCGGGGGCTTTCTCCAAGGGCCGGGGTCCTTTCTGGTTCTGCCCCTCTGACCCCTCTCAGTCTCCCCCGCCCCCTCAGCCCTCCCCTCTCCGTTTCAGCTCGGCGGCCGAGTCCAAGAGCACGGTCAGCATTCTGGACGACATCGGCAGCATGTTTGACGACCTGGCTGACCAGCTGGATGCCATGTTGGAGTGAGCCCGTCAGGTGCCCAGCCAACCTCAGGACTCCCCCCCTCGCCCCGCCCCGGGCTCCACACACAGAACTTTACCTCAGGATTGGGCTCCAAGCTGGCCATGTCCATGGCCAGCTTCTTTGTGCTGCAGGCTGGGGGGGGGGTGCTCTCTGGGGGATGGCCTCCTTGATGGAACCCCCTCCCCATCTGGCCCCTTGCTGCTGCTGCCTCTTTGCCCCGTCCTTGACCTCTGCCTGGCACTGACCCAGCCTCCAGGCAAGGACTTGGGCTAGATGAGGGTGTGGAGCGGGTGGAGAGGTTGGGGGGCAAGGACTCAGAGTCCGTGGGGGCTGGAATATTCCTGGGGGGTGGGTGGGAGGAAAATGAGGGGGTCACCCCCCGCCCTAGGGCCTGGCTGATCAGATGGTGGTTGGTGGTCAAGCACTGGTAGTTTGGTGGTTGGGATGTTGGGGTGGAGGGGGGGACTGGGACCAAGGGAACAGTGCCCTTGAAAGGAGTTCCCACCCCTTGCCCGTCCATGCCCTGATCACAAGCACAACATTTCGGGGGGCCATGAGCAGAGCAGGAGGCCGGGGTCAGAGGTTGGCCCACCTTGTCCAAGGGCTTTCTGGTCACTGGTATCGCTGTCAGTGACCACCTCATAGCGGCCCCGGGCTGCATTCCTCTTGCTTCACGTTCCCGGCCCCCCCCCCCAATGATGCAATAATAACAGCTGGGTTAGCTCTTCCTCCCCTCTTCCCCCTCCTCTGGTCCCCAATCAGTCTGTCCAGTACATGCCCTCTCTTATCTCTGCTACTGCAGGGAGAGGGGGAGGGGTTCAGTTCCTGGGCATAACCCCCCCAAGGCCCTATCTGGGGGTTGCGATCTGTGTCAGACCCCTACAGGGAACTGGTGGCGCTAAGGTAGGGCCAAGGCCTGGGTTTGCAGGGGATGGCAAGGCCCAGTGGGGCTGGCTGGAGGCGGAAACAGTAGGAGACAAGAAGGTTTGTGGGCTGGGCTGGTCCTAGGCTCCCCGGACCCCTGGAAGGTGGGGGAGTGCCCCCCAGGCAAGTCCAGGCCCCTCTCCTCCCCTCCCTCCCCTCCCAATCAGCCGCAGAGCACAGGCCTGAGGCCCAGAGGTACAGCACAGGAACTGCTTCTGATTGGGGATTGCTTAACTTTCTTTCTGGGGTTGGGGGGGGTGGGGTGCCTCGGTCCCCGCTCACTGTCCCAGCCCCATCACAGCACAAAGAGATCGGTCGTAGCCTGGTTCTGGGGCGAGTCTGCGGGACGGCTCCTCCTGAGGCTCCCACCCTCAGACCGACCCTGGGTCAGTGTGCTCCCAGTGACCACGCCCCTGCCCCATCCCTGTCCCGGGAGGGAGAGGCATAGACCAGATAATAAACTATAGAAGAGTATTAATTTATTGGAAATGAGCTGAGGCAGATTTTCCCAGAAATCCAAAAGGGTAAAAACTTTAACTTTAACAAATATATATTTAAAGAAAGAAATATTATTGATTCTATAGAAAACCATTTACCAACCAAGAGAAAAGCTGGATTTTAGTTTGAGACAAAAGCTGTTGGAGGCCAAGGCCACCTGTCTTGTCTGTCTGTCTGTCTGTCCCTCAGTGGCCAGACCACTTTCCCAGTAGCACAAACAGGAGGCTTCCCGCTCCCCCCCCAGGGTGGGATCAGTGTGCCTGGGGGCTCCACAAAGTCTCCATCCCATCCCTGCTGCTCTTCTTCATCTTTCTCTGCATTAGAAGAACTCGAAGGATGTGCCTTGTTTGCTGACGGGCTGCGTCCCCTGGCACCCCACCACAGAGACCTTCGGGCACGAGGGGCTCCCCCCTCCTCCTCCTCCTCCTCTCGGGTGTGGCCACGTCCCTGGGGAGTGTGAGTGAGTGTGTGCGTGTGGAGGGACCGCCTGCTGAGCCGGGCCGGTGCGGGGTGCCTGCCTCTGGACTGTGGTAGCTGCGGGTGTGGGGAAGCGGGCAGGCCCGGTGGGTGTGGCCGTCACACAGCGTGCACGAGTGCGTGTGTGTGAGGGCGTGTGCTGGCGTGTCCTCCGCGGATGGAGTGTGTTGTGGCTGCACGTGTCTGACGCATCTGTGCAGGGCGTGTGTGTGTGTGTGACCCTCCAGAATGCACCGAGTGGCTGGTGCAGACCCCGCTCCCAGTTCTATGAACGCCTTTGCTTGTGGTCGAACAGTATTGTGTGGTCATTCTTTTTCTCCTCCTTCCCCCTTCCCCCTCTCTGAGAACCCTTTCCCCTCACTCTCAAATAGTACTGACCGGTCTCATTGTTGTGTTTGCCGCTCCAGATGTGTTGGGCACAACTTTTGACATTTCTTAAACACAAGTTTTTTAAAAGCCTGAAACTCGCTGTTGTGAAGACGCCTGTGTGTGTGAGCCCCTGGGCCCCTGGGCCAGGGAGACAGGTGGACGGACCTAGTGTGCTCCGTGCTGGTCGTACAGTCCAGATTCTGTATCGTGCTCCATTGTTCCAGCTGTCTATCTCCCTTGGTGCTCCCCACGCTGTGTGTGAGTGTGTGTGTGTGTCTGTGCGCGCTGCCGTCTCCCGGTGACTGGTGATGCCCCCTTCTCACAGGGCTTTGGGTTTGCTCCTTTCAAGTTGGAGGCTGGGCAGCAAACATCCAAAGCACCCGGATCCAGGTCCCCCCGACACACGCCAGAGAACGTCGTGGCCCCGTCCCTGCCAGGGTGGATGAGGTTCACAGCCCCCAGGCCATCCGTCGGTGCGTCTGGTCGGTGTGTGTCCGAGGGATCCGGGCCCTGGACAGACTGGACTTTCTAGGATCTGTGTGCCTGGCCCTGTGGGATGGTGAGTGGTCTATGCAGCCGTCTGCGCTTCCTGCCATCGGCTCTCAATAAATGTCAGAAAATGGAAGTGTCGGTCAGTTTTTTGGGGCAGGAGAAGGGCTGGGACCCGTAGGGGTTATGGCACACTGGCGATCAAAAGCTGAGCCTAAATGTGGAAGGGATGCTACTCCTGCAAAGACGACTCATATTTGAGTCTCGACTGACACTCCGTCTTTTTACAGGAGAGGTCAGCATGGATTTCCATGAAGCTTCAGGTGGATCAGATATGGGTCAGGTGGCTAGAGGTTTCTCACAACCATTCTGGAGGAGTGAGGGAATATTCTGTTTTCTTCTTAGCAAGGGAGGGGGGGGTCGGGGTTCCCAAGCAGTCCCCCCTCTTCTTGCACTGTGCTGGGGAGGGATATGGGGCTTGATGCTCTTTGGGAACTAATAGATTCATAACGCCTCACTTCCCACCCTCAACCTTTCATAGGTTTTAAATAAGACTTAAGGAAATCAAGTACACATGTATTTGTGTGAGTATAATATATAGGCACACATCTCTCTACCTCACCCTTTGTGACTCCTATGTTCCTCATAGTCAAGAAACCCCATTCCCGACACACCCAGGCCCCAGGAACTCAGACTCACCTCCACAGTCCATTTATATTTTATTGTCAATGAGGAAATAATCAAATCTATATACAGTCTAAAAACCGTAAAAAATGTGAGTAAAAATGTACCCAAGGCCGGTCCCTTGCCTGGTGAGGGGTTTCCATGATGTGGGGAATGTGAATGGAGGACTGCTGTGGGCCTTGAGCATCGTACCTGGTGACCCTGACCCTAGGTAAACGTTCCCAACAGCCCACCATTCGATAGAAGCTTGATAGTGTCTTGGCAGCATGGCGAACAACAACGGGTGGGAGGAAAGGAGTGTGTTTGTGTGTGTGTGGCCCAACCAGCAGGCCCCAAGTGCCAGGGGAGCATCTATTACCGTCTACAAAGGGAAGGGAGTGTGCCCCTCTTCTCCAGCAGTGATTGGGCCTCTGGATTGGGGTCCCCCATGCCCACCAGGCTATTCTGACAGGGGACTCCGAGGAACTGGCTGGAGTGTCGGTCTATCATGAACATGTGCATGTGTATTTGTTTGTGGAAGAGTCCATCATGGGTCCATTTAATGTTCCATCCTGTGGCTAGGGTGGGGTAGGCAGAGCAGGAGGGCTGAGGTACCTGCACTGCCCAGGAGGGTGCCCAGTACCTGGGGCAGCAGCTTTGGGGCAAAAGTTCAGGATCAATTGCTTGGCTGACTTGTGTGGTAACCATTCCTGGGGATTCCCTCCAAGGCTCTGGCCATGGGATGGCACAACACAGGGCAAGGATCTGGTGGTTCCCAGGGGGAGGACTGGCCCGGATTCTCCCATTAACAAGTCCAAACCTATGAAAGAAAAAGGTTTCAGAATGACCCAACCAGGCAACTTAGCCTAAGCATTTTGGGTGAATGATCTAACCTGCCTATTATTTGGAAAGCTTACCCACCAAGAATCACTGAGACATGACAGTGGGAGGCTGGGAATATTACAGTCAAAAACTGGGCAGGCAATAGATGTTTTGCCCTGACTTGAAACTGCCTTACCCTTATCTGCTCCACATCTTTCTCTGAGGAAAAGAGAAAGAGGACCCTGTGTGAGACAGGATGGAGAGGCCCCTTACAACATGACTCTTCCTAATCAAATGGGAAGGCCGTCTCTGCTCATGGTGGACCAAAACAAAGGGCTGGCAAGGATGTGGTTTCAGTCACTCACTTTGACAGTGCTATCTACAGCTCCGGAGAACAGACGACCCCGGGAGACGGCCAGTGCAGTGACACTGCCCTGGTGCCGAAGGAGAGTCTGTGTGCAGATCATGTTGTCCATGCTCCAGACCTGAGGAGGGACAAGAGCGATGGGTTCAATGCCCGGTACCGGGGCCACACCCCCTGCCACCAGAGACACTCTTAGAGGCTTCCAAATACCAAGCCCAAGACACATACTCTGAGGGAGCGATCGTAGGAGGCGCTGAAAACTTTGGTCTGGTCCGGGGTGGAGATGACTGCCAGGGCATATACGGTCCCTACATGACCTGTTAATGTCCGCACCTGCTCCTTAGATTCAATATCCCAAACCTGAGGAAAAAAACAAGGCAAGAAGATGGTTGGGGGCAGGGTAAGGAGCATCCCGAAGGGGCCTGCTAGACAGCCCGACAAGTAGACACGCGTCTAATGTACAGATGGACAAATAGGATAAGTGAATACAGGTAAAGGCACAGACAAACACAGAGGCAAAGAAACAGCCCTGGGTTACTCCTGGGCTGACTGGTACTGCTCAGGTTGACTAAGGTTGGAGAAGTCCCAGAATCCATCCTGGCCTGAGAAAGTAGGGCAACTGGGTGGGTGGCCCAGGGCAGGCAAGGAATGACTTGGGGGTTTCCTCTCCCTTACATGGATGAGGTTCTCATAGGTTCCGCAGACAATGTGGTGATTTGTCACTGCGATGGAGTAGACACTGCCTCCCGATGTTTGTAGCACATGGATACACTCGAGGTTTCGGATGTCCCAGATCTGTGACCAAGTGAAAGAGGTCAGGCTTCTGTTTGGGGGTGTGAAGGTGTAGCTCTTTCCCAGCTCCCTCTCTGTCCTTAGGCACTTACCAGACACTTTACCTGTCTGGAAAAAGCCCAGCCCTGCTCATTAAGCAGGGATTTCTAGTCCACCTCCCTACGCATACAATCCCAGGGGACGCCCAGTGAGGAGAGCTGGCCAGTGCAGAGGAAAGAAGCTGCAGAAATCCATTTAGGCTCTGCCTCTTCCTCTCCAGGAGAAGGACACCATATCTGATGTAGTACAGGACTGGAAACTGCTAAGAGTGTGATTAGGGCAGCAATAGCTGCTATGTAATTTTCCTACTGAGATTTCTAGAGGGCCCTTGGGCCTAGGCTATACTCTTCCTGCTGGAGCCTTCCATTCCCTCAGATAGGGACAGTGCTAAGATACAGATAATCTTTGGCACATCTAGCCATTTGATTTCTGCATCCAAATACCCAACAGGCCTATCGCTGCACCACCTTCTGTTGCTGGGGTTTCCCCTACAGAATTGTATCCCATCCAGTACCCCACAGGAGGCAGCTGCCAGGAAATCAGACACCCCCTCCCCAGCCTGTCCCTAGCCTCCCTTCCGCTGGAGGCTGAAAGTTCAGCACAGGAGATGGTAGCCGAGGGTTGCCATGGTGACAGGCACTCCTCCTCCCCAAACTATCACAAATGGGCCACCTCCAGAGTATCTCTCAGGACTGGGTTGGGAAAGGAAGGTTAGATAGGCAGGCCAGGACTAGGCTTTAGGCAGTTCCTGGTCTCTGGCCATCTGGTCCCAGTACCTTGATTGTCTGGTAGGAGCCACTGTACAGGTAGTTCTGAGAGGCCACCAGGGCCCGTACCCAGTGATTGAGGCCTGTGAGCTCTTTCTTGAGCTTCAGTTCTGTGCCCACAATATCCCAGACCTGCAAGTAAACAGAGCAGCTCATGTCCAGGGATACAGAGGAGCCTGCTTGCAAGCTTCAAAAGACTGTAGTCAGGAAAATATCCAGCAGGAACCCCCATTGCCAATTCTCCACAAGCACTGTTCTGCTTTTCTCTTCTCTCACACTTCCTCTGACCTGCTTGGTTGAAGACTTCATTCATATTTCACTAAAGCCTTATTTGAAAGCTGTTTTCTCCTTGTCTCCTATCAGTCCCTTGACATCCTCCCCAATCTTTTCTTTTAGTTCAGTCCTTGATGAAGAGGAGGTTCTTCACTTGAAAGGCAAGCTCCTCTAAATGTATTCCTACCCCTCCCTCTCTAATCCAGTAGATGTCTTCCACCACTGTTCTTCTTTCTAATTTCCAATCTCTACCATCGCCTGGTTTCTTCTCTGCTACCTACACCAAGCTTCTTCCCCCCCACTAGCTATCATCCTATACTACCTTTTCTTTTTTCAGTCTAACTTTTTTTGAAGGAAAAAAACAAACAAACCATCTCTATTACTCCTCCTTTTCTCATTCTTTTTTAAACCCTTTGCAGTCCAGTTCCTGATCTCATGGCTCAACTGTAAACTTCCTCTCCAAAGTGACCAGTGATCTTGGACTTTCCAAGGTGAATGGCCTCCTCTCCATCCCCATTTTTACTGATCTCTGTAGCATTTGACCCGACTGCCTGCTTTCTCTTCCTGGAGAGTCTCTCTTGTCTGGGCGCATGTAACACTGCTTTCTCTTGGTTCTTGCATGACCATTTTTTCTTGGTTTCTTTTGCTGAGTTCTCATCCTTATCCTTGTTATAAACTTGCTCTATTTTGAATTTTGAACTCTATATGCCATCTCAGACTCCCCTCACGCAGCCAATCCACTGCCAAACCTTATTTCTCTCATGTATATCACCCAGCATCTTTTGTGGATATCTCCTTCTCTTTATTTACATATCTAGCTCCTTGGTTCAGCTCCTTATCACCTCCCACCTGGCCTTTTGTCACAGGATCCCACTAGTCTTCCTTCTTCAAGCGTTTACCCAAGCCTTCCTCCATACCAGTCTGACCCTGTCACCCCCTTCTACTCCTTATTACCGTCAGAATAAAAAACAAGCAGCTCTGCTTGGCATTTAAAGCTCTTTACAGATTGAACCCTTGCTGTCTTTCCATTCTTCTTCTTTTTGCTGAGGCAAAGGGGATTAAGTGATGTGACCAGGATCACACAACTAATATGTATTGTGTCTGAGGCCCTCTTGATTTCAGGACTGGTGTTCTATCTACCATGCCATCTAGCTGCCTCTTTCCATTCATTTTACACATCCCTTTCCTCTCTCTCTCCTCTCTGGCCTTTTCATTGGCTCTCCTTCATTCTCTAGAATGCTTTGTGTCATCACTAGGACTCAAATGGAATCCCTAGTTTCTTTTGAAACCCCCAACTGCCAATGTCCTCCCTTTAAAAACCACTCTATTCATACATTATATATTTATATATGTACATATTATCTCCCTAATTAGAATATAAGCTCCTTCAGGCAGGGATTCTTTTCTCTCTTTTTTTGGAGGCAATTCGATTAAGTGATTTGCCCAGGGTCACATAGCTATAAGTATTAAATGTCTGAGACCATATTTGAACTCGGCTCCTCCTAACTTCAGGGCTGGTTCTCCATCCACTGTCCCACCCAGCTGCCTGAAAGCAGGGATTTTTTTCACTTCCTTTTTTTTATATATCCAGTGCTCATTAGCACAATTGCCTGGCACATTGTAGCTATCGTTCAGTTGTTGTAATTGACTCTTTGTGATCCCATTTGGAATCTCTTGGGAGAGATTCTGGAGTGGTTTGCCATTTTCTTCTCAGCTCATTTTACAGATAAGGAAATTAAGGCAAACAGGTTAGTGGCTTGCTCACGGTCACACACAGTGTCTGAGGCCAGATTTTAACTCAGGTCTTGGTGCTCTATTCACTGCACCATCTATGTCCCATATGCCTGGCATATAATAGGTACTTAATAAAGCCTTGTTAGTCGATTGTTCTTTTATATCCAAGAAGTACGTGCACATATGTATATTTACATGTATTATATGTGTAGGTGATCTGATGTTAACCTATTCATAAGGAATAGTAGGCAACTGAAGCTTCAGAATATACTACAGAGGTCCAGAGGCCAGGTGAAGAGGAAAAAAATGAGGTAGTTTTTGGATTTGTAAGTCTAGGCTACTCTGGAACATTAAATGTAAAGGTCTAAGCTTATGAGACTGTTCTCTTCAGGGGCCCCAAAAGCAGCGTACAACTTCTGGGGAAGCCTGAAGGGCAGTTACAAAATTTTCTAAGGCTGAGGCTGATGGAGAAGATATGGTTCTAGTGGACAAGGCATGTGTGCTCTAAGAGCCTGAACATCATGGGCATCAACATGGCAGAAGGAGGTCATTCAGGAGGCCTATGCATGCATTTAAAAGCTTCCTGTGTCAGAGCCACACAATGTGGAATATACAGTGGATATTTCTGCAGATATTACCACATATTTGTGTGTACACATATATATACACACATCCACACAATAAGGAAACCAGACGCTAAGCATGACAAGGACTGGCCAAACTCAATTCCAGCTCAGGTTCCCTTCCTCTTCTATTCTGTACTGTAACTTTAATAATTTGCCCCCAAAGATGAAGGAAAGTCAGCCCCTCATGTTCTCTCTACCACTATCAGTCCTTGTGTCTCCCTTTAGCTCACTTCAAACAGAAGCTGCTTTTTTTCCAAAGGACCTTACTAGCACTTAAGGGAAATAAAATAAAACAAAATGAGTATATAGAGTACAGAACTGCTGAGCTATAGTGCATAGGGAGCTTAGCTGAAGACAACTTTAATTGTGCCATGGAGGCTGGCACAATTTCCTGGACTAACTGTGCTATTATCTACCTAGCATTTTAACCAGGCATTCCATTTGTGGTCAGCTGCCTAAAATCTTGCATATATTCTTCCCCAAACTCAGAGTCCTCTGATTATTAACTTCTACCATCAACTTATGTAGCATTCCCACTGAATGCCCCCCTCACAACCATACCTCACATCACTTTCCAGATGCCACATTTGTACATCTCTTCCTGCCGCTCCTATGACTCTCATTTCCTTTCCTAGAGAAATACTCACTAGGCAACTCTAGTTCCCAATATTTTAAGTTCCTAAATCTGTGTGTGTGCGCGCATATTGTATATCTGGAGTGGTGGTTCATGTTTATATGGCTGGCAGGGCCCTGAGGGACACGCATCTCCAACTCTCTCATACCTTGATGGCTTTGAGGGAACCACTGAAGAGCATGTTATGTGAGGAAACCAAAGTGCAAACAGGATTGTCATGAGCTCGGATGGTGTTGACCTTCTGCAGGTTCTGAATGTCCCAGACCTAGAGAAGGAAAAGACAGGAACCACCTGTAATCCAATGCTCTGTCAAGGTGTTTTAGGGCAACCTGAGTGGACAAACATGTGGGGAATTTCAGCCCCTTCAGCCTTAGGGAATCTAAGAGATGGGATCCAGAAAAACCCCATTTCCAATCCAGGGTTCCCAAAGGCAAGAGGTTGGCGGGGAGAACTGGTCCCTTCATGTCCTTATCTATTCTGGGCTTCTGTGGCTAGGATTGATGGGATGGAAACTGAATACAGATTTGTAAACTTGTACTCAGCTAATTACTGAGATCCTATTTTGTCCAAGATGAACTGATTTTCCACACTCTGAAATGAGCAGGGGTTTATGATGCTGTGTGTTGACTGTTGTTAGGAAAGGTGAGAAAGCAGCATATGCTACTGCTGTCTCTCTCAGGAAGTGAAGTAAGATCTGGACACTTAGGTTAATAAGATGGAGACCCAACGACTTATTTAAACAGGCCCTTCAGTGAATAGGCCTTGGGGAATACTCATGGAAACAGAGATGTAGAGTCTCTCTTTGAAGGTCCCTGTAGCTCAGGCTGTGGCAAGAGTTCTCAACTCTTTCTGGATCTAGAAATCCCTCCCACATCTGCCCTGAAGCCCAGTGATGCGGGAACGTAGGTAGTGTTGCCATTTCTGGGAGCCAGGTTCTGGAGAGCAGGAGGCCCAGCCCATTCCCCAGCACTGTTTTCTGCCACACTCACAATAATGGTACAATCCGCAGATCCACTGTATAGCTTGCACCTGGAGAATTAAAGGGAATAGCTGCAGTGACATGGGAGAGACCTCCAGTTGGTACTTAGCTCTCAACTGCTGCTCCCATCTGGGGCCTCAAAGGCTGTGGTCAGTATCAGATGTTGGGAACCTCATGCTCTTCCTTAGCTAGTCTCTACACAAGACCCAAAGCAACTTCCCTAACTCTCGGGTTTGGTTTTCTCATTCTGAACAACCGGAGTGCCCCTGCCTGTCATCCCTGTCCCTGATCTCGCTGCTGTGTACTGATGAATGTCTGGAAAGCGTTGTACAAATATGAGCTGTGAAGTAATTATGGTGCATATTAGCACTGAATAAATCTGCAGTCTACGCACAGCAAAGCTGCTATCTTGGCAGCATCTGGCCATGAGTGGCTTGCTGAGCCTCTAAACAAAGCACATCAGAGACCCCTCACTCACCACCCCACTCCCACCTGTCTGTAGGTTGCTCCCTGTTCCAATGGCCCCGTTGACCCAAGAACTTCCTTGGAGAGCTACCAAAAGTTTACACCTCTATCCTCTGAACGTTCCCACTGACAAGTACTTAAAGACTACAGAGCTACGGTGAGAGCGTGTCCCTTCCTCCACACTCACCCTTGGATACAGAGCGCAAGCACAATGCCATCATGGCCTTCCAAGGTCTTCTGGCATTTGTAGGTTGTGCAGGTGTCCCACACCTAATGGGAAACACAGAGCTCAGATTGCAGACTTGACCAGGACAGCCGCCCTGACACCAGCCTGTAAAATCAGCAAGTAAAGAAGGTCCCTTTGCAGCTGTTTACTCTGACTGACAATAAGCAATGAGGCCCTGGGGTCAGCCCCCCAGCAAAGAAAGCAACCGTCCTTTGGAGATATGAGGCACCATCGAAGAAAAGCTGACAACATAAAAGTCAGGAGTAGTTGTTGTTCAGTCATTTCAGTCATGCCCACACTCTCTATGTCCCCTCTGGGGTTTTCTTGACAGAGATATTGGAGTGGTTTGCCAGGTCCTTCTCCAGACAGATTGAGGAAACTGAGGCACCTAGGTAAACTGGCTTGCCTAGGCTCACCCAGCTAGAATCTGAGGCGAGATTTGAACTCAGGGAGGTTAAGTCTTCTGGACTCCAGGCCCAGTGCTCTATGCACCACGGCACCACCTTGCTGCCCCAAGAGTCGGGGACTGAGGTTCAAATTCTAGCTGGGCAATTTATAGCCTACAAGTCCCTGGATCTCTATGTCCCAGTTTCCCCATCTAGAAATTGGAGGAGTTGGACCGGCTCATTTCTGAGGTCTCTTCCAACTCTAGATCTGTGATCCCCAAGATCCAAGGGCTCTTGGAAAAGCACCTTATGAAGTTTTCTGAGTGCAGAGTCTATGCTGGCACTCACTGGAAATGTAGACGCCAGATGATCCTTCAGAGGTATAGCAGAGTTTGAAGGTCTCTGTGTCAGGGGTTAAAGAACACGGGCACCGAGGAGCTAGAGTGGGGAATGTGGAGCGTGTACCATGGGTCCTGCCTGAGGCTTTTCAGTACTGCCTTCAGGAAGAACAAAGACTCTCATGAGAGAAGGACCTCTTGGTTCTGGAGTCGTAGAGCCATAGGCCAGGAAACCCTGGCTGCTTTGACCTTTCTTCAGACACACGTCTGGGTCCAGTCACAAGGTAGTGGGCTAGCATATGCTGTACAGGAGGCTCTGACGCAAATGGCCTGAAGAAGTTGCTATTTCCTTATCTGTTTTATAAACGACAGGCTGTAGGTGATGTGTGACTGCTATCTCTTGCTTCATCCAGGAGCCTATGCTACCTGACAGCTGCAGATGGATTAATGGTACTCTGGGAGCTCTGTTGCTCTCTTCTCTCTCCTAAACCCCAAGTTCACTGTCTCCCAAATCAGTGAGGAAAACCACTAAACTGAGGTCAGCATGGCCACTGTTTAAAGAGGTTCTGCAAAATAAAATCCTGATGGCTTAGGCAAGTCCTATTCCCAAAACTCCCTGACCCTGATGGGTCACCTTGAAGGCTGCCAGAGGCTGATAAACCAGTTTGTGTGCTACAGTCAGGGCAACAGATTCAGTCAAACAGATTCTGGAAAAAGGCAGCATTTGAAAGCCAGAGGAGGAAATAATGATACTCTGTTCTCCAACACCCCTGGGGCACAGGGAACAATAGAAAGTCCACCCCTCAAAATGCCCAGAGCCCAGGACTATTAAAACAGAGTGGGCTTTTATTTCTCTGAGACAGCATAATCCCATAGCTAGGCCAGAATTTGTTCCCAGGGGACCCACCCTACCTTAATGGTTTTGTCAGAGGAACCGCTGAAAAGCAAGTCTCCCATGGAGTAGACACAGAGACACCATACAGGGCCTTGGTGGCCCACAAAGGTCCCTTTGCACTTGAAGATCTGCTGGGGGTCATAGGCTGAGAAACAAACAAGAGCTGTAAGGCTGAGTAACAGTGGATGGTCCCTGTCCCTGGGTGCAGGTTCATGTTAGCACTAAGTTCCCCCCTAACCCCACACCAAACCTCAACAAACAGGGCCCCTTGGGAATGGCAGAAAACTCTGGACCCTTCTGGAGAAAAGACAGATGGAGCATGAACGGAATACTTACATCCTAGGATTCCCATATTTAAGCGGGCATTGATATGAGACAGCTCATCCTGAAAAATATGGGCAGGGAGGGTCACAATTCCTGTTCCTTTCCCCTCACTGGCATGGTGCCAGGGCCTGAGGGTTAGGTTCAGACAAAGCCTGGGCTTAATATTAATATCAACTCATTTTATGAAGGAGAGGTTCTAGCCAACCAATGTCCTATTAAAAAGTCCTATTGCATGGAGATGAAGAAAAGATCTCATACTACTTGGAACCTGCTAAGTGTACCCATTGTTTGTGTGTGTTGGGGGGAGGGGATAGTGCTGAGGCCCACCCCCCACCCTGATGCTAGAGATCACAGTTTAGCCCCAAAGGAGGTAAAGCTCAAGCTCTATCCCAAGTTTGAGTCTCCCTAGAATTTGTGCCCAGGCCTCTAGGAGCTACAGACAACAAAGAGTAACCCCAAAGACCAAAGGCTTACATTCAACATGGATGCATCCCGTCGGAACTCCATGAGATCTTCGCTCAGTTTGCTCTGGTTCTCATCCAGCACATCTAGGAGTAAGAAGGAAGAAGTAAAAAGGCATGGCTGGGGTTAGATTGAGGTGGTCACTGCTTTAGGTAAGAAATGGCCTATCTTCCAGGGAGAGTGGACAGCACTGGGATCACCAAAACAGAGGGCACTTTCAGAAACAACTTGGATCAGTGAGCATTGCTTAAGTCAGGTCAATCTTGGGTGCAGGTATTGCTGAGCTTATTTACTAATTTTATTTCACCACCAGGGATATTTAGAAATTGATTTCTCTAATTCTGTGTTTTGCTTTGGGGCTAAGAAGACAAAAGATCTCCATCGCTCCCCAAAGCTTCCTGCTGTCTCAGGAGAGGTTCTCAGAAAATGCTTCATTGGGCATGTGGGAGATGAGGCCCAAATGGAGCCAGGATCCAATAGTAGTAGACTCTCCTTTCCTCTGTGGGGTCCTATAAGACAGGCAGAGAGAAGGGGACTGGTGATGATAAGATTTCCCTCCATACCGAATTTGAGCTCCAGGTTCTTCTCCAGCTGGTCAATCTTCTCTGACAGTTTCCCAAGCATTGACCGGAGGAAGGCAATTTCTTGGTCTTTCTGTGCCAGGGCCACATGCATTTCATGAAAACGGTCGTCCGTCTGTTGCAAGAACTCCTTCAGGCCTTCAAACTTACAGGTTTCCAAGTGAGTTTCATAGGTGTCCTGATTTCCTATGAATGTGCAGCTGGGAAAAGAAGGAAGATTGGCTGGGCCCAGACCCAATGTTGCTTGCAGATAAATATTAGCAGGATGCAGACATGTTTCCCCACTCCACCAAGGGTTCCATGTGATAGGCGGAACTACCAATACATCCAAGGGTCTGTAATACTTACTAATTCCTACTCTTCTACTGGCCCTAGGAATCCCCTCTTTACTTTCCTTCCCTAAGGGCATGTTGGTCATCTAAATACTGGCAGTGCTGGCTTCTAGAGTGAGGAACATCCTTCTGCCTGGTTTAGGCTTCAAATGCTCCCCCAACAGCTCTTAAAACATCCAGCCAAGATGCACTCCCCTATGTTGTCAGAGAGCCAACCTCTGTGGCCAGGAATCATACAGGAGATTCAGAGTCAGGAAGATGTGAGTTCAAATCCCATCAAATCCCACTTACTAGTTATGTGAACCTGGGCAAGTCACTTAACTTTCAGCCTAAATTTCCTCATCAGTAAAACAAGGACAATAATGGCACATTTTCCCCAAGGAATTGTTGCAAGGATCAAATATGAGAGAGCCTAGGTAAAGTGCTCTGTAAATAATAAATTAGAATGAAAATGATAGCTATTATTACTATTACTGTTATTAGAACCCATGAATCTACTAGATCTCTCTAAGGGGCCAGATTTCTTTTCTTTGCACTTGCAAGAATGGGCTTTAACAGCCCTTTCACAGTCATTTTATTAACAATAGTTCCTCCCAGGTCCCCAGGAGCTTCTCTAGGAAGCCAGAGGCCCAGCTAAGAGTGCCAGCAGAGCTCCCCTGCCCCTTGCTTGGTGGCACTAGCTCGGCCCAGTCAGGACATCCCCCTGTCCACCAAGCAGACCTTACCTGGGGCTTGGCTGAAGGTACTCACCCATATTTGGAGTGAGGACACTTGATGTGTTCGCATTCTTTGAGATGTGCTTCCAGGTTCATTTTCAGCAGAGGGGGGCAGCTGGGGTTGTTGGGGCATCTCACAGGCCGGTAGTCACAGCTGCCTTCATGGTCTCTGTTCAAGGACACGGCAAGAATCTGAGCTGGGGGCTTCACCTGGGGACAGCCTCACTTCCCTAGGCCTCAGCCTTAAAATGGAAATAAGATGCTCCTCCTGAAACTGGGCCAAAAGCCAGAACTAGAAAGAGGTGAGTGAAACACGGGAATATGCTGGCTGTGAAGCTCTGGAAGGGGCTAGGCCCACCAGGGAGAAGCTCCCCAAAAGGAGAGGCTGGAGCTACAGTTGATCCTGGCACACATCCCCCCAGGCAAGAGCTGCTCCTGCTTACTTCCTGGAGCTGAGTTTGATGGTGAAGGGGCAGCCACGGGGATCTACTTCGAAGGTGGCAGGCTTTCCACTGCCTACAGTGCGGCAACCATGCTTGCAGTGAATGAAGAGCTCGCCGATCTGCTCAGCCACAGCAATGTTGTTCACCACCACGGTCAGCTTGGCATTGTCCACTGGGCACTTCTCTGAAGAAGAGGGGGGATGGGGCAAGTGAGGAGAGGGCTCTGTACACTAAGCAGGCCTACACAAATGGGAACCGGGAATAATGTGTTATAATATGTTTTGTGGTTGCCCTTATTGTCCTTCCCCTTTCATGGTGAGAGCTTTGAAGCTCTCAGGAAGCAAAGACCCTGAGCCTCTCTGGTGGGGCAAGGCACCCTCCCTCCCAGGAAGCTGGTAGAGAGGCTAGTCAGATACTGGGGACTAGAGGGAAGGAAAAGCTTTGTGGGATGAATAATATCCTTAGTACCTTGGGGAGCCTCTACTTGCCCACTTCCTTCTCTCCACCTGCTCATAGTCCAGCTGATTAATGTGCTTCAGACAGGGGGAGTGCAGTGGTTGGGGGGGCTCATTTGAGAACTTTTAGTTTCCAGGGAATTTTTTCTATAGCACATAACTCCATATCCTTTATCTGAAGGAGAATACAGGGGAACAGGCTGGTACTACAATAAACAGAGTCCTGGACTTGGTTTCAGGAAGACCTGACTTCAAATCTTGCCCAGTATTACTAGCTATATGATCTGAGCTTGTCATTTAACTGCTTCTAGCCTCACATTCCTTTTCTGTAAGGTGGGGATAATAATAGCACCTATCTTATAGATTTGGAAAGCATGTTACATATTTTGATGAAATAAAATACTAACTTTAAAGGTTAAATAAATGCTAGCTGCTATTATTATTAGTATCCCCAGGTTATAGATGGGGAAACTGAGGCCCAGCAAAAGGGGCTTCTATCAATTAATGCCAGCATGGAACTGGGTCAGAATGTTCCTGGAAAAAGCTAACACTGGCAGCCCCTGGCAACCTAGCAGGGGGGTAACAAGAAGACCCCAAGAGGAAACTCTCTCTTCTGCTCATTCTAAGGGGCCTTTGCCCTGGAGGACAGGTTTTCTAGTCTGGAATCTAAGGGAATGATGTTATAAGACAAAAGAATTAAGAACCTCGAACACCCATCCCAAGCACTATAACTTTCCAAAAGTCTGCCTTAAGCTTCATTCAAATTCGGGCAGGGGAAGGGCAAGAGGCAGTGACTGGGAATTGGCCAACTCTCTGGTCAGGTTTCATAGAGACACTAAATGTGGGGATAGAAAGTGTTAGGTGCTAATCATGCAGGTGGGATAGAGGTGGGTGTCAGGCAGGTGGTACCAAGGAGATGGGATTGGCAGAATATTTGGCATCTAGGTCAAAGTTACTGAGCACCGAGCTGTATACTCCCTGACCCTCTGCTGGGCTAACCTTCCTCCACCTGACCCAAATCATAATCGATCCCTCCCAGCACAGACTCCCTTTTAGAGGTGAATTTCAGATGAGAGCTGAGGCTCACAAACTCTAGTCACCTTCAGCCAAATGGTATTAAAGCTTAGGGGCTAATGGAAGCACTTGGCCATTTTTTTATTCCCTTATTGAAACATCTAGCCATTTTAACAGTGTCCCCTTTAGGGACTGAAAGAGGGCATAGGCATCTCCAAGGACATGACAAGATGTGATGGCCTTCTGCCCCATCCCATGTTTCCCCTCTCCACTGGAGAGGCTGCAGAGTATGTTCTAGACCATTCTTGAGCCCCTGGCTTCTCTCCCTCTCCATCCCCCACCCCCATTTGGAAGCTCTCAGGCATCTCCGATTTGCTCTTTGGAATTTTAATCACTTCAAATCCCCAAAGCACTTCACTGTTAATGGTGACAATTAGGACGGAGCAGCGGCATCCATCAATAATGCCAGGGAGCTTAGAGAGGCGGCACCCTGGGATGCCCTTAAAAAGCCCTTCTCCAGGCTGTGAAGTTGGCTGCATTTTTGTACAGAGGAAAGTTAACAAACTGGCAGAGCTACAAGGTAGGCTTGCAGAGTATTGTGCAGAGGATCCAATACCTACCAGACTTTAAGGCACATCTTCTACAGAACGTGTGCTGTGGAGACAAGGAGAAAGTGGGCTCACAACAGGAATCTTATTCAGATAGTTATCAAACGCTATCTGTAGATAAATCTGCCTGGGCCCAGCCCCATTCCCTAGCCCTGCGCCAGGGTGCTGCTTCGTGGGGGAGCCCAGGCCAGGTGACCTGGTACAAGCTGATTTCATGCACAGACTCAGGCTCCAGGAATCCAAACTCCCAGGGTGGGAAAAACACGCTGGATTTGGAATGAGAAAATCTGAGTGGCATCCCAGGAGTATAACTACTGGATAACTCTGTGGCTTTTCATTTTTCTTGATCTGTTTCCTTTTCTGTAAACTATAGGAGTTGGATTAGGGAAATGTCTTTCAGATCTCTAGCCCTAAGCCCCATGATCTCATGGCTACTTCTCAAAACCCACATGGACGCTGCATCTGCATTCCTGGCCCCAAATCACTAAGGACATGAAACAAGAGGCCCTTGTCACTCTCAGCTCAGTCTCCCTGCTGAAGAACAATTTTCCTTTTAGCTCTGTTTGCCTTTCCTACTAGGACAAGGTGACTGAGTCCCAGAGAAGTTTTAGGGGTGACTTGTAGACAGACGAGAATCTGCCGTGAGAGAAACTGTAATAACAACAGAGGTGAACCTGCTCCCAGAACTACTTCCCATGGTATGAACGTTGGATGACAATTCTAGTCTGTGGCCTGGATGACTGCATGTCACTCAGACATAGCAATGTGGTACAGCAAAGACAGCTGAATAGCTGCCAGGCGACCTGGGATTTCATCCCGATTCTGACCACTAACTTGCCACATAACCCTCAACAAGTCTTTTGCTTAGACCTCAGTTCCTTAACTGGGAAATAGAGAAGATGGGCTAAAACGATTTCAAAGGTCATTCCTACCTCCAAATCCAATGATTGTACCCTATCCTCCATGCCCCTCTTTTCTTCTGCCTCCTTATCCCCAATCCCCAGTCTAAGGCATCCAGCTCCATCCAACTAACATGGAATCCAGCCATCTCTCTCTCTCTCTGGAAAGACCCTGAAGCACCCACAGGGTGCTGTGTGCCACATGGAGAGAGGTGGTCCACAAGCCCAGGGAAAAGCACCTTGCTCTGGGTAGGAAATCAATCACCTTCCTCTAAGATGGCAAGCCCTCTGCTCATACAATCCTTTGTAGGTGGCAGGCTTTCGAAATTAGCTAGCAAATCTCAGTGACTTGCCCAGAGACACACAGCTGTAAGTGTTTGAGGTGGGATTCCAACCCACATCTACCACACCACACTTCCCCTAAGAATTCAGGGGCTTCAAACCCTGAGTGGAGCGAGAGCACAAGTGGGCTCACAGCCCTGGTGTTCTGAGGCACAGCGGGAGGTCCCTTACCCCACAGGTTGTGATCACTGGGTCCTTGAACACACTGCAGCAAAGCTGACAGCACAGTTTCACTGATGGCTGCTCTGCAAACACCAGAGGCTCCTGAAACAAAAAGGAAACAGGAGAATGAGGGCCAAAAAGCTGTTTGGGCCCAGGGATGAAGCTGTCAAGGCTGAACCTCCTCCAAAGGCTTCCTCAGCATATAGGTCAGGTCAGCTATACCTGGCAGGGATGCCAATGGAAAGGCCCACTGAAAATCCAAACCAAGCTCCCCGCCTCCCTCTGAGTCTCTAGGGGAGAACCAAGAATGAGGGGCTCATCGAGAGCCTCAAGGAGAGCCTCAAAGAGACCTGCTAGGCATCAAAGATAGGCTGGGGCCAAGGGAAAAAAACACTTGTATTTTTGCTGACTAGGCCACTACTATTGATTCAGGAAGCTATTCTGCATTGACAGGTTTTGAAATTAGTAGGCCAAGGTGGGCTGCACAGTCAATATGCTCCAAGTCAGGCCTGAAAAGCTAGATCCATTTGAAAATGACAATGGCTACTGAAATGCTTTTGAATGACCCATTTCTCTCAGAGGCCACAGAAAGGATGAACAAGACATTTCCAGTGGCCAGGTGATCACTCAAAAGAGGATGATTGAGTGGGCAGGTTTTTGGGGAAGGACCACTTCAAATGCAGTCTTGGTATCAAATCCAATCCAAAAAACATTAAGTATTTGCTATGTGCCAAGCACAGCACTTGGAAACGTGCTTCCATCTTAGCAGAAGGCAGTCCCTTTACCAGTGCTGGTCCAGTAACAACCATCACCCAGCTCCAGAGTCATGAGCCATCTCTCTCTCCCTCCCTCTCTCTCTCTCTCTCTCTGGAAAGACCCTGAAGCACCCACAGGGTGCTGTGTGCCACATGGAGAGAGGTGATCCACAAGCCCAGGGAAAAACATCTTGCTCTGGGTAGGAAATCAATCACCTTCCTCTAAGATGGCAGGCCCTCTGCTCACAAAACTTCAAGAAATAAACATCATTGAAAGGCAGTTTCTAGCCAAACAGTAAACCCCTGTCCTGAACTCAGACACAACTCCTTCCTTCCTCCATCTCCTCTGCTGTGATGAAGGGTCAGTCTTCTATGAAACTTTTTCCTTATCTTCTCCCACCCCTCCAGGCCTCTTTCTTCTTGCTTGGCTTTCTCCTCTGCACTTCTCACTCTCCTGTGAATTGGTTATTTGTGTCCATGGCTTCCTCTCCTAATGCCCTGTAAAGCTTTGAAAGCAAGGCTCTGGGTAGTTTCTACTTGTGTATCTCAGAGATCAGTAAAGTGCCATGCACCTAGTGGGAGTTTTAATAAATGTCTGTTGTAAAGGAGATCTCTGCCAACTGGGGACTGCTAAGCTAACCGTGGTGTGTGACTGTAATAGAATAGCCATGTTGTTGGAAAATTGAGAGACGTATGGGAAGGCTACTTGAGCTCCTTCAGAATGAATTAAACAGAACAAGGAAAACAATATATGCAATGACAACAACAAAGAACAAAAAGCCAAAATAGAATGCTGTGTGATTACAATGAGCAAGCCTGGTCTTGGAGAAGAGATAAGCAAATGCACCTCTGTTCCTTCTTTGCAGAGGTGAGATGCCATATATTACATCTACTGTTGGTCTTTGTTGGTGTCATGCTTATTTTTGCTGAGTTATTCAAAAAACATTTTTTTTTCCTTTTTGTTATAAGAGATGGCTTACTGGGGAGAGAACAGAGTGATATATTTGGAAATTAAGCTGACAGGAAAATAAAAAAAATGACAAAATTCGAGAACAAAAAAGTTAAAAAAAAAACATTTGTTAAATTAAATTAAATCTGCTGAATTAAGGACACTGGAGAAATAGCTAAGGCACCAGTTCTTTCAATTCAGAGCAAAGAAGACACTAGGCTCAGAATCATTAGAATAGTGATTCTGAGACCTGGTAAGACCTTGGGTAACAGTGATTCTGCCAGCCCTCTTTCTCACATGAGGAAATGTCAGCCTAGATTCTGAAAAAGAATTTCTTGGTCTTGTACATGTGGCTGCAGAAGCACAGACTGCTGAAGACTGCTAAATTGTAGTTACAAAGGTAGTGGCAATGGGATTGGTTCCCCAGGTACATTACATACAAATCCCATGAACGGGCTTCTCTGGGTCTTAGGCCTCTCTCCTGTCCTTAGCATGATGCAGCAGAAAAAGCATTAGACCTGCAGTCCAGCGCTTGGATTTGAATCCTGCCTCTGCCATTTATTACCTGTAATACAATAATGGAATCTCTTTGGGCCTCAGTTTCCACATAGGTGACTTCTAAGATCTCTTCTGGCTCTAAAGCTGTGACTGCTGCAGATCCAGGCAGCAGCAATGGCACCTGTCTTGAGCAGGTTTGGAGAGACCAAGTCTGAAACCACTTTGGGTTCTGAGAACCTCATGCATTCAGAGACATGGGCAAAGTTAGCATAAATCACAGCCCACCTAAGTCCAAGCAGGGCACTATGAAGCAGACCAGGATGAAAAAACGCCAAAACCCAGCAAAATCAGGACGAGAACTATGGTGCATGCAGGTCTCTGCAGTGCATCTGACATAGAGATGGGAATGCAGAGAGAAGGATGCTATTGATTTCCTTGTTTAATATTAATTCATTCCTGAGGTCATTTGAGATTTTTCTTCAAAGGTCAGTGAAACATTTCACCAAGCTACGCCGGAAAGATGCAGCATAATTCTTACTAGCAGAAAGGAGGGCAGCATTACTTCTCACTAATGTGCCTTTTAGAGCCCAAGTCTTGTGGCTGAGGCCCCTGCGCAATACACTGCTCAGGGGCCATCCTTGAAGGGCCAAGTGTGCTATGTAGAATCAGAGAATCTGGCTTCTAAACTTAGTTCTGCTACTGATACTCATGTGACATAAATGACCTCTAAAGGCCCTTCTAGCTCTAAATTCTATGACCGACTACAAGAATGTTCACAGCCTAGGGCCTCCACACTTCAGGAGAAGCATGAGCTTCTCCTGACCCCTCACGCAACCCATATACATACTGGCTCTTCTTCCTCTTCATGCAGGGAGAACGTGGAGCGTAAGGACATGCTGGATTCAGAATGCAAGGAGCGAACAGATATGGCCGAATCAGAGCGACGGGGAGTGTTGATCGGGGGCTGTGGGTGGAAAAGAGACAGAAAGACAAAAATTAGCCTCAGGCCCTACCTCAGATTATGTCCCCATAATCTCTAAGAGCACTGGCCTTCAGATTCAGTGCTCTGGCTCACAGGGCAGCTCATCAAGGCTCTAGAGTTATAGTGAGGCAACTCCTGAGCTCCTGAGCCCTGCTGCATTCCTGCCCAGGGTGATCCCCACAAAGTAGGGGATGTGAATATGAAGTTGGATGAAGTCTCTTAAAGCATGACCACCAGTCACACCTGTCAATGCACCAGGCTCTGCTTCACCCATCCCACTAGGGCCTACTTGTGGAAGCACTGAACAAGCAGACTCCTTGGAAATAGAATCATTCTCTGAAGAAAGAGAAAGCACCGAGGGCCTTCCCTGAAGTTTCCTGGGGCTGACTGGCCCAGAAGCCTCAGCCCAAGGACTTGTTGTTTTACTCCCTATCTAATATCTGCCAACTTTCTGTGTGTCAATGGAGTGACTTCCTCCTATTCAATTTAGTGAGGACACTCTTGGCCTGTTTCCTGCTTCCTGTATTTAGTGGGGCAGCCCAAAGGCCAATACAGAATCCTGCTCTCACCAGTCTTTAGGACTGGGGCGGGGGGAGGCTGGGGTGGACACAGCAGGCTGCCATTGGGCCCTTGCTGTTCACTACTATCCAGCCACTGATTAAATTGTGAGGGAGGTGCTAGCATGATCCTCAAAGTTCACCAGAAAAGTTTTGCTGCAAACCTGAACCTGAGCTCTCTCTATCCTCTAGAAGGTCAGGCCAGGCCAGGAAAATCAGACAATTTGACCCAGTGGGCAGAGGTTTAGGGAAAGAGCTGAATAGCTGAACCAGCAAGGAACTAAATCTACAAACACAAAGTTCTTTCTGGAAAGCAAAATGATACTGTCCCCTATAGCCCAAGCAGAAGCCATGCATGCCTGCCTCCACTGGGGAAAGAGAGAGGGTTCGCTCAGGCCACAAATACTAAGCTGCCTTTTCTGGCTGCTTTGGATTGTTACAATCAAGGAGTTTCTAAGGATCCCATAAAAGACAGGATACCTTCCAAGGCTGAAGGGACCTCTAGTGGCCAGCCCCTCTTCAGACCTGACTGGAGTTAATCCATCCCTGACCCAGGGGAGCCCATATGGCTCATCAATGTTTCCAGAAACAGAGATGCTGAATCTCCTCTATTTACATGCTCTAATTTCTCAGACTCAGAGTATAAGGAAAAAACAACCCAAAAAAACCAAACTAAAATAAAACCCCAAACTTTCCTGTGCTTAACTGAAATCTCTCCAGCTACAGTACAAATCTATGTTTTTTTTCATTTATTCATGGAAGAGATGGAAATTGCGGCTCACTGTTTTCAGGATAACCATAAACACATCCTCCCCTTGGGTGAGTGTTGTGGTTATTTTTCTTGACAGAGAGGTTCACATATTATAATTATAATTCCATCAGTTTTCCCACTGAGGCCAGAAATGACTATTAAGTACCAGGAGTTTTGGGGGGACCTGATAATCATAGGTCTTGGGTCTTAGAATACAAGTTCAGCCCAGCCACATCCCGTTTTCTGTTACTGGAAGAGAGGAAGATCCCAGCAGAAGCTGAGAGCCCAGAAAGGAGAGAAGCTGAACTCATAATTACCTCTGCCTCTCCATCTAGTCGAATCTATCCTCTCCCTGGGTCAGCATCAGTATATACTGCTCGATCTTGCTGGGCTCCCTGCTATCCTGCACTCTAATCATTAAAACAAACCAAAATAACCAGTGCGAGGGCAAGAGAGGGAACTGGGTCTGGGCTGAAATGTGAGACTTCTACTACACCAGTATGTGATCAGAGGAGAGCCTGTTCTAAGAGTGCTCCCAGCCTGGTTCTCACACAGAGGGCAGCCATGTTCACTCTGTACCCTATGTGCTCAATAGGGCTTCCAGATCCCGCCAATACCCTTCCACCACTCAGAAATGCTTCAAATAGCTTTTCCTTTATTATTTTTGCATGGAAACACCACAAGAGGAATGAGAGTGGAAAGTTTAAGGAAATGAGTCAAAACATCCTAAAGGGCAATGGAAAACCAGGAAAGACACAGAGAACAGATCCAAACCACAGAAACAGGCCAAGTACAACTTCCAAAAAGAGAGAGAGGGGGCCTAGCCAGTTGGCTGACAACTCTGCCACCACTGCTTATGTGCCTGAGCCATGGGAAACTGGGGTGGGAGAGGGTGGCTAGGGAAATGATGGTCCAAAAAGACTCTTAGGATTAGACTCTTGTATGGGGAAACAGCAGAAAGAAATGCCAAGCTGCTGGTGAGGCTACTGGCCTTTGTTGAATGATGTATACTAATGATACAGCTTGGGCATCTTCAAAAAGATGCAAAATATAAAACTGAAATGTTTAGGGAGGAAAATAATCAACAATCATTAAGTACCTTCTGTGAGCAGGACACTCTGCTAAGTGCTAAGAATACAAAACAAGACAAAGGCAAAAACAAAACCACAACAAAACAAAAAACAGCAATAGCTACAAATATCAAGTTGTCCCCTTATCGTGTTCCTGTATTTTTCCTTTTTTTAAAAAGCCAATTCAGTCAATATTTATTAAGCACCTACTGTGTGCATGGCACCATGATAGGTCCTAGACATAAAAGCAAATCCAAAACCATCCCTCAAAAGAGCTCACATTCTGGGAGGGGAGGGGGTGCCTCGGAGGGGATGGAGGTAGGAATGAAATATGGCATGCACCAGATTTTCTAATTTTGTTGTGCTGTATCAACATTCCTCCCCCTCCTTCTCTCCTTCCCTCTCATCTCTTTAAATCTGCAATTATTCGGCTTTTGAAGCATTTGATAAAGCACTACCAAGTCTAAAAAGAATAGTTGAGAACCCCACATCCTGTTCATCCTTGACATCAGGATTCTCCAACTCTCATCCAGTTCAGAGCACTTAAAGGTGAGGAAAGCCCTCAGTCCTCTTTGTCCTCACATGAAGAGAATGAAAAACAGTAACAGAAATGGAAAAGTCAAAACAAAACCAAAAAAATAACCCAAAATTGGAAGTTATTAAAAGTACCCATAAGGGTTTTACAAAAGCTTCCTACACATATTGTGTTCAGTGTTAACCTTTTCATTGTTTCATCTGCTTGCCTAAAGGTCCAAGAATTTATGGTAGCTCATGTATGAAAAGCTGGAAAAGCTCTTAGAAACCATCTGGTACAGTCCCTGTTCTATTGATGAGGAAACTGAGGTTCCAGGAGCACGAATTATTTGCCCATGGTCACACAGTGATAGAGGTAGGATCTATGCTGAGGCCCTCTCAGTTGAAGGTCAGTGCTTTTGCCTCTGTATCTCACACTCTTGTTCTTAAATTCAAACACCCATGCCTGCTGAGGCTGGAGCCCCAAGCAGCCCTGTCCTGTCTTTCTACTCTGTCTTTCTACTCCTTTCACAATCACCCCCCTCCCTCAAGGCTGAGAACTTTCAAAGATATAAGATGTTCTTCACTCAGATTCCCTGGCCTGGCTAAGGTAACAGGCCTTCCCTGTTTGGCACCACACCCTGTCTACTATCCATGTGTCCTCCACAGGCGGGAAAAGGTTCTACAGGCTTCTGACTGATTCACAACACAGTTTTCAATGTCCCCCCCACTACTCCCCCCCCCCAAAAAAAAAAAAAAAAAAAAAGGAGCCACAAATGAGCTTTCTGAGCTCAGATGTACACATGCATGGAATAAGTTGCCTTATCTGTACACAGCCTCAACTTTTGATCTTTCTTGAAACAGCGTTCACATCCTCAGAGAGATCAGAACCAACCCCAACTGCATGCTCTGG
The DNA here is from genome assembly GCF_016432865.1 of Antechinus flavipes. Lineage (NCBI taxonomy): Eukaryota > Metazoa > Chordata > Mammalia > Dasyuromorphia > Dasyuridae > Antechinus > Antechinus flavipes. Next base: position 342,980,107 of record NC_067398.1, on the reverse strand, counting down.
TCATGCCTCCTGGCCTCACCATTTAACTATAATAACTACTTTTCTGGAAAGATGATTCAAAATCAGACATACCATGCCGTCCTCTTCGTCCCTCTGGGAGTAGGTGAGTGTGCTGGAGGAGGAGGGAGTTCTACGGTGCTGTTTGTACGTGCTGGTCCCATCAGCTACTGAAACAAAAAAAAGGTTTTTACAGATGGAAAAGATTCAGGGTGTATTTTCTCTAATTTCTAGTTTCAAAATCCTGATTATCGTGGGGGGAAGGTAAGGAGGGGGAAATTGGGGCAAAAAAGAGGGAAGAAACACAATGTGGGTCCTTTTTCCAGTATAGTATCTCAGAATAGGCTTGGACCCACAGCTCTGCATGTACTTTTGGAGATGAAATGAGCAACACATGCTATTTTTAACTATAGCTTCAGCAAAACCAGAAGCATCCTTGTCAATTTAAGTAAATACCCCCAGGAAAAGCATGAAAAACAAAGAAATCATGCCCTTTGTCTTAGTAGGCAAAACAAACTGACAGTGTATGAAGAGAAATTCAAACTACTCCTAGAAAGCAACTAAAGGAGGGGGGAAGAGAAATCTTCACTTTTGGCAGAAAACATCACTGAACTATGAATCCCATTAGTCACAAGATGCAACTGAATCTCTATTACCTTCTCTCTAATCTAGAGATTGTTCATAATTTCCATTTTCCCTATAATCCAATTTAGGGACAGGAAGAATGTGCTAGAAAGAACTATATCTAGAGGAAGGGTGAACATCTAAACAGTTTCTAACTGTATCCCAAAGCCAAATACATGAGAATCTGTCCCAACCTAGTTCACATCTAGTTTAAACTTTAAACCAACTATAGACTTAGATCTACCCAGGTAAGACAATATAACAATGTCACGGCAATGATGGGGCTCCTTGTAGTATTAAGGAAGGCACAACACCCAGGACTATAAATTCCTGATTAGATTATAGCTAGAGTCTTATATTTAGTTCTAGGTGCCTTTATTTTAGGAAAAATATTGGTAAATTGGAAAACATCCAGGGAAAGGCAATCAGGATTGTGAAATGCCTCAAGATTGTGCCATATAAGGATTAATGGAAGAAAAGGGAGATGTTCAATCTGTAGAAGAAAAGATGGGGTGGAATAAAAGAAATGGAAAAGGGTAGAAATCATCTGATTTTGAAGGGCTGCAACGTGCGAGAGGGGTCATACTTGTTCATTTTGGTCACAGGAACAATAGGTGGAAATTACAATGGGACACTTTAGACTGGATAGAAGGCAAAACCAGCTAACATGATGTTTAATGTAAAAAATGTCCCAAAATGGAGTGGGCTGCTTCAGGAGGCTGTGGATGACCTTTGACTGATGGTCTTTAACAAAGGCAAGATGGCCACATGTTGTAGAGATTTGTGGTCAAGTAGACTAGATGGCCTGGAGATCTTTGAATTCTTAGATTCTGTGCAACTGTAAAGAACTCAGATTAAGAACATATAGCTAGATCAGAGAACGGCAGAACTGGATGGGACTAGAGCTTGTTAGAGACAGAGTTAGGCCCAGGAAATGAGCTGCCCAACAGTCGACTGAGATTCTCTCACCATTACATTGAGCTGGAGAGCAGTTGTGCTTTTGTCTGAAATGTTCCAGAACTAGTCTCTTAGAATGGAAAGTATGGTTTGTAGACTTCATTTTCTGCACATTGCCAAGTAAATAAATTAGGGTTGGTTTTGGCTGGGGATGTTTGTAGTCCTATGAGAGCATGCATGCTTACTCTGCAGGTGGGCCTAAGGAAAAATATTTGTCTCTAGGAACCCCCATGAGCATCTCAGGCTAGCGCCAAGACTCCCTAGGCCTGTAAGGAGGCTCCAGCTGAGGAAGAAAGAAGAGTCAATCCAAAAAGCCAGATACTAGCCTGACTGTTTGGGCACATTTTCCTCTAGACTTTAAGATAGTACATTTCAGGCATTACCCAAATTTGGGGAGGAGGAAAGTATTAGAGAGAGAGAGAGAGAGTGTGTGTGTGTGTGTGTAAAAGGGAGTGATAGTTATCACAATGAGGACTAACAATCTCTAATTCTGCCTAGGAGTGTCTGCTATGATTCCACAGACAGCTCAATGACATGTATATATAGTTGGGATAGGAGAGGGAAACAGATCCATCAAAGGACCCAACTCTATGGCTTGCTATTATTTCTTTAAGAGGAGGGTTAGAATGCAGTGACTCAAAGCACTTGATTCAGGATGGAAAATGTCATCTGCATCCAGAGAGAGAACAATGGAGACTGAATGTGGATTGAAGCATACTGTTTTCACCTTTTTTTGGTTTGTTTTTCTTTGTCGTGATTTTTTTCCCTTTTGATCTGATTTTTCTTGCACAACATGACAATTATGAAAATATGTTTAAAAGAATTGCATATATTTAATCTATATCAGATTATCAGATTGGTTGGTGTCTTCGAGAGGGGGAATAAAGGAAGGAGGAAGAAAAATCTGGAATACAAAGTCTTTCAAAAATGAATGTTGAAAACTCTTTATATGTATTTGGAAAAAAATACTGTTGTAAAAAAGGAAGGTAGAATAAAAAAAAGAGAAAAAGAGGAGGGTTAGGAGCTTTCCCTAAGGGCTACATACACAATATTTAAAAAAACCCACCAAAGGGTGTGCACGAAGCACTTTGTATGAGCAGGTGCCACTGTCACCATGAAATGGAGATGATATGAAAGTCAATTAAGTGACAGAGCACAAAAAGGGTTGCCCAGAGCTCCTAACTTTGCCAGATCTGTCTCTAACTTTAGTGAGCTTTGCCTCCAGCTTGAAAACTTAATGCTATTATTGTGTTATTTAAAGTAAAGACTTAGTCACTTTTCAGATCTTTAGACACCAAGCTCAAAGGGAAGGGAGTGGGTGGGCTGACCCACTCGATCTACTCACCCACCCACCCACCAAAAGTAGAAGAGAGGAGTAGCTGACAGGATCCCAAAGGCAAGGCCCTACTATGCATGGGGGAGGAGAGCCCAAGAGCATACTTCGGCTTTCCAGTGTCACATTGGGCAAGTTACCACATCTCCCTCAGACTAAGTTTCCTCCCCCAAAATAAGGAAGTTGGATTAGGTGATCTTCAAAGCTTTTTCCAGCTTTTCTACAGTGCTGATCTCGAGATCCTAAGTGTCTCCTCCCTTTTAGCTTTGGCACCTGGCTTTTTTTTTCCAGATGAATTCACAAGTGGAATTCCTCCTCCTTGATTTCTCCCACCTAAGTTTCCCCCCAAGATGACCAAAGTCTGTGTGGCAAGTTCAGAGTAACACCTAGATCTTAACATGAGCTCACCTTTAGTAATGGTGGTAACAGCTGAAAAGGCAGGACCAAAGGTAGTTTCCATTCTGGTCTAAAGAGAGAACAGAGATGACATAATCACATTCCCTTCCTCGAGCAGGTATACCACCAGTGGCTAAGAAAGAAGCCTTCTAAACACTAATCTAGGGCCTTTTAAAAAGGGGTCTAGGGGGAGCTGGATGGCACAGTAGATAGAGTCAAGATAGACTCGAAGTCAGGAGTTCAGATCTAGCCTCAGACTTCAAAACTAGCTGTGCGACCTTGGGCAAGTCACTTAACCCTAACACCTTGTGCCCCCCAAAATTAAATCAATAAATAAGAGGTCTAACAACTGTAACTATTTATATAATGCTTTAAGGTTCATTAAGCACTTTACAAATATCTCAGTTGATTCTCACAGCCACTCAGGGAGATAGCTGCAAATATTATCCCTATTTTACAGGTGAGGAAATTGAGTCAGGCAGAGACTAAATGACATGCCCAGAGTCACTCAGTTCATAAGTGTCTGAGGCCCGATTTGAATGGAGGCCTTCATGATTCCAAGCCCAGTGCTTTATGCAGCTTTCTAAAGACTTCTTACAAGGCTAGGCACTGTGTGTCCAATGCTTTAAGACACATTTCTCTGTCCAGTAAGATGAGTAGAGAAGGTACACTAAACTTAGATGGCAATTAATCAATCAACTAATCAGCATAATTTTAGAAAACACTCCACACTCCCAGCCCCACCAATATTGTGTATTGTCAGTCTATTTCCCATATTACCAAAGAGAGAAGATGCCAGAATCAGACATAAGCCCCAAGGGCCCAGAGCAGTGGCCTCAGAGACCCTTCAATGTAAGCTACCTTTATAAGAAATGGAGCACCACTGGGAGATCTCATGTAGGGCCTTCAGCTCTGGGCCTCTGTTCCAGGGAAGCCCCAAAATGTCTGTGAGGCTCTGACTTCTTCTAAAGAAGGCCCAAAGGAACACCCCATATGTGGAATCTGTCTACTAATTCAGTTTCCTTATCACTGTGATCAAACCCTTCTTTCTCTTCACACAGTCCTGTAGAAGAGGTAGGCTTATCACAGGTTAAGGACAGGCAAGGAGTCCTTGTCATGCCCCAAATCACAGTAATATTCCCCACTGTGAGTTCAGGCTGTTGGCCTCAGCCAGGACTAAACTGGCAGGCAAACCTGCCAAATTCTCTAAGATGAAGGTCTCCAAGACATGGGGATGGTACATAGCTCTTGGGCTAGGACTCACTGTGGGGGATCCTAGGAGCCAAGACAGGGGAGAGGCTGGTCAGAGTTTGTAAAAACAAGAGGTCGTCCTCTGCATCAGCATTTCCAAAACAGTGTTTCATAAAACCCTGCTTAGGTTGTTTGTTCCACCAACATGAACTGGGGGATTCCATGAAAATTTTAGCCTAGTGCCGTTTTCTGCTCTAACAGATTGTCAAATTGGAAATGTATCCAAAATTTTGTGCATGGAAATTTTTTGACAGAAAAGTAAATTTAATTCCCTCTACTTTGCCTCAAAATTCTCCAGAGCCCTATTCATCTCAACAGTATTGCATCTAGATCTCCTAGAAGACTTATGGGTTCTGTGAATATTCAAGCCTGCAGTGATCTGTGGTCAGTTTCGTTTGGGAAGCATTGTTTTCTGTATCACCTATACCTGTGGCTACCAATACTCAGAAAGACTTAACTATTCTCATCCAGGTATCTGTAAAGCCTTCTGAAAATAGCGAATACTGCCCCAGCATCTAGCTCTCTCCTTTCCTGGGTCTTTTTCCTATATCTAGTCAGTGATTTGCATTAACATGATCCTCTTGGTTCCAGAATTGGCTGCTTGTTCCAATGGAGGCCCCTCACCTATGACAGACCATGGTAATGAAGTGGGAATGGGTGTACAGGGACAAAGAAGTTGGTTCCTTCAGGGACAGGTGGTTCTCCCTCCTGCCTAAAAAGGATACTTCTCTCCGAACCACAGAGGCTCAACAGAATGGGATGGGGTCCTAGGCTACCCCCTGATCTGGGCTTGGGGAGCAACTCACAGGAGTTTCTGCTCTCACCCTTACCCCGTTTGTGCTGTCCGAGGGAGGGAGGTTTGCTGGGCCACCAGAGAAACGATTATATCGTGCACTCTTGCTTGAGCTCATAATCTAGGGCAGCATTTAGTATCCACGGGCAGCTTTCTCTGTGGGGAGGGGAGAAAAAGCAAAGTTTCTTTAAAGAATACAAGAAGATTCCTAAGTTTTAGTTATTATATCACCAATCCAATGCCCCCTTCAAAAGAAGACTGAGCAGATACAGTGTTGAGGGCCTGAGAGAACCTGGCTGAGGTCAGGTGGGTTTCAGCCTCAACTCAGATCAAGCTAAAGGCCTTCCTTTCCCATCACCCTCAGACAGCCAATCCCATTGCAAAGGCCTCACTTCCTGAACCTCATTCTGGTGTCTGAGACCCAGGATTAAGCCACTTCCTTCCCTCTTTCCTGAACACAGCCTCTCAACAGGCAGCATACTGGGGGGGGTGAGGGAGAGAAGGAGGGGAGAGGTAGGAGGAGAAGGTGTGGAGGAGGAAAGAAGAATCATATGTTCAGGGTGGGTAGGGAAACTTCCCTCTTGATGCCCACAATAGCAATTCCATATTCAGCAGATGGCACTTTTCTCTAAGCTAAGCCCTGAAGGCAGGCAGATGCTGTAGAATCCCACAGGAATATTAACGGAGTCCCTGGTGTGACATGACACAGTGTAACATAAAAAACTCCACTAAATTTGGAATCAGGAAATAAGTATTCTAGTCCCATCTCTACCATTTACCAGTCATGCTGAGGCTCAGAGAAGTTTAAACAGTTTAAACAGTTTTCTTAAAGTCGCACAACAGGCTATGTCATTTCCAATGATGACCTAAACAGTTACCTGTATGTATTTAGTTATTTATGTAGTGTTTTCTCCAATAGAATGTGAGCTCTTGGAAAACAGAGACTGTTGTGGCCTTTCCTAGTATCCCAACATCTAGGCCAGTGCCTGGTTCATGGTAGTTATATCCACACACACATGTGGATGGAACCTTCTGGGTCATGAATGCTTTCCCATTTCACTTTCTCATTTGGGCCTCATAACATCCCTCTGAAGTATATAGGCCAGGGATTACTAGCCCCATTGCCCCTGTGAGATGTCCAGATCAGTAAAATAACTTAACCTAGTTAAAGGGAGACACAAGACTAGAATTCAGGGCTCTTCATTTCCAAGTCACTGCATTCTAGCTAACAATAATGTAAAATTGCAATAATAGGATTATTAATATGGGTGCTTGCATTAAAAATGGAAACAGATGCTAAGGGTCAAACAGCCTTGGGTTTGCAGGAGGCAGGGTGTGTGCAAGGAGGTTGAGGACATGTGAAAGAGAAATCAGTCAGGAGGAGGCAGAGCAATCACCACTCCCTGCATCTGCTTGGCTTTAGACTTTGCTTCAGGGCCTATCTCCTCCTTACCAAGGAGCAGATTGGGCTCCTGTCTGCTCCAGAGGCCTGGTCTGCTGACTGGAAGAAACTGGCCCACAGGAGAAATTTTAAGGGACGGAAGAGAGACAATCTAGTTATCCCTACAAATAACAGGATCTCATTCCTGGTGCTGGGTGTTCTCAGAAAGAAGACAAAGGAGGAAATGGCTGAGGAGAGCAAGGAGTCTGGTATGCCTCAGGGCAGAGAACTAAAAGAAAATGAGAGAAGTCACAGATGCAGGCAGAATTGAAAACAGACTTGACTGTGATGCCAGATTTTCTTTCCTCTATCTTTATAATTCCATTCTCCCACCACACTCCAAATCTCTTAGCCTTTGTCCATCTCTTTGCTCTGGGTAATGATTGAAATCTGGCAGAGAGAGGCAGCTACTTTAGCCCCAATCTCATCTCCTCCATCAATCCTCAACTGTCAAGGTTATTACAGGTCGAAACCAGCAGGAACAGAAGGAATAGCTATCAACTGTGTACTGGAGGTGATTTAAGGAATTGAAGGGGGTTCCTCCCCATGTAGACAAATCACATCAAGGACAAGTATTGGGGACCACTGAGGCAGCAAGCTTCACATTCTTTCCATCCAACCCACCCAGAGTTGCTCAGATTGCTGGATGAAGTAATTCTGAGGCTTGTGTTTTCTGAGGCTGAGAAAAAAATAAGATTCAGGACCACACAGATGAAAGGGTAAGATTCTACAGAAGTTGGGGTTAGAAAGCTTTGGAAAGGGGACTGTGTTCCCCAGGTCTGGTTCAGAGACCACACTAAGACATGGCTGAGCTGTTTGGGCAAGGCACTGACTGTTTTCCCTCTCCTGGGGCCACGTGTGAGGCCTAAGCTCAGGAGCCAAGGATGAATGTTGCTCCGTTGCTTGGGGCCCATCCAAGAGCAAAGACAGCAAAGAGAAGAAAAAAATATTGCCCAATGTGGACTAATTCCTTAAAAAACAACACATTAAGAATACTGTTAATAATTTTAAAATAACAATAAAAAATTCACAGTGAAGGACAACGCAAATAGGATGTGATCCTCACTTAGTAACAATAACTAGTAATAATGTCACATTTCTCTGTAGTACTTTCTAACTTACAGAACATTCTCTTTACTCTCCTTGAGAGGTAATTACAGCTAGTATTAATATCCCCATTTGACACCTGAAGAAACAGATTCAAAGACATGAAATGATTTGCCCCAAGTCACATAGCCAATTATTGGTGGCTGGGCTTGAATGGAAATTCAGATCTTCTGAGTTCAACATCCAGAGGTCTTTGTGGTCTGCCATTGTTAACTATGTCTATACAGGTGCCATTCTACCATTCTAATAGTTGTTTAGATTTATGCATTTATTATCATAGAACCTGACAGCTGAAAGGAGTTTTTGAGGCCACGGGGTCCCATGCTTGACTAAGAATCTTCTCTACAATTATCTGGCTTTTGTTTCAAACATCTCAAACTCTCCATAAAAAAAGGAACCCACTCCCCTCACAGGCCATTCCATTTTTGCAGAGTTCTAATAGCACATATTTTCTGATGTTAGTATATAATCTGTGGTAGGGATCATGACTGATTAATCTTCTGTCCTAATGCCCAATTCACCTGATTGTGATGGAATGAATACAAGTAATTCACTCAGCCCACTATCTAAGGTTGGCCTATGTACCAGACCATGCTCTAGCTTCACATCCCATTCAGTCCTTCACCTAAGCCATTTTACCACCTGCCCACCACTTTCCCAGAACAAACTCTCCTAATCACTACTTCCCTACGTGTGCTGTTTCCCTCTATCAGAATGCAAGCTCTTTGATGGCAAGGCCTATCTCTAAATAAAACTATGTGTATCCTCAACACTTATCTGGAATATAACAAATGTTTAATAAATGCCTTTTCACTCATTCACCTTAAACCCAAGGGAGTGCAGGGCCTGTACCTAAAGGAGGTGCTTAATAATGGTATTTTGAAAACTGGGAAAACATCTTCCCAGTTAAAGGTTCTGATAAAGGTCTCATTTCCAAAATATATAGAGAATTGACTCTAATTTATAAGAAATCAAGCCATTCTCCAATTGATAAATGGTCAAAGAATATGAACAGACAATTTTCAGATGATGAAATTGAAACTATTTCTAGCCATGTGAAAGAGTGTTCCAAATCACTATTGATAGAGAAATGCAAATTAAGACAACTCTGAGATACCTGTCAGATTGGCTAAGATGACAGGAAAAAATAATGATGAATGTTGGAGGGGATGTGGGAAAACTGAGACACTGATGCATTGTTGGTGGAGTTGTGAATGAATCCAACCATTCTGGAGAGCAATCTGGAATTATGTCCCAAAAGTTATCAAACTGTGCATACCCTTTGATCCTGCAGTGCTACTCCTGGGCTTATACCCCAAAGAGATACTAAAGAAGGGAAAAGGACCTGTATGTGCCAAAATGTTTGTGGTAGCCCTGTTTGTAGTGGCTAGAAACTGGAAAATGAATGGATGCCCATCAATTGGAGAATGGTTGGGTAAATTGTGGTATATGAGTGTTATGGAATATTATTGTTCTGTAAGAAATGACCAGCAGGATGAATACAGAGACTTACATGAACTGACATTAAGTGAAATGAGCAGAACCAGGAGATCATTATATACTTCAACAACGATACTATATGAGTATGTATTCTGATGGAAGTGTATTTCTTTGACAAAGAGAAGATCTAACTCAGTTTCAATTGATCAACGAGGGACAGAAGCAACTACACCCAAAGAAAGAACAATGGGAAATGAATGTAAACTGTTTGCATTTTGGTTCTTCTGCCCAGGTTATTTCTACCTTCTGAATCCAATTCTCCCTGTGCAACAAGAGAACTGTTTGGTTCTGCACACATATACTGTGTGCACTAGGATATATTGTGCCACATTTAAGATGTATAGGACTGCTTGCCATCTGTGGGAGGGGGTGGAGGGAGAGAGGGGAAAAATCGGAACAGAAGTGAGTGCAAGGGATAATGTTGTAAAAAATTACCCTGGCATGGGTTCTGTCAATAAAAAGTTATTTAAAAAAATAATGGTATGCTGAATTAAATTAAACATTTATTTCATTAGCTGGGATTTCTGGCTCGAGGTCAAATCCCCACCCTAACCAACAGATTTAGGTAGGACCAGCACCTCATGCACTCTACATGGCAAGATGCTGCCCTTTCATTCTTCTGACTCTACTAGGGAATTTTGCAGGTCCCTGCTGTTTCTGAGTCCAACATGTGTAAAGCTATGTTTGGTATAAAAGGGAGAGCAACAGACAGAACAGGCCTGTTCTGAGGACAGAACCTGGACAGAAGGCCTGAGTTTGAATCTTGCTTCTGATAGTAGCTTCTATGATCCTGAAGCACTCACTGAGCCTCAGCTTTCTCATCATAAAATAGTACTAATTAAACCTGCAGTATCTACTTCACAGAACTGCTCTGAGGATCAAATAGGACAATGCACCTAAAATACTTTGCAAATATTTATAAAATATTTTATAAATGTGAGCTCTCATTATTATATAATCAGCCCAAGTCACCAGATCACAAGGCCCTGAGAAAAAAAATTAGTGTAGATGTAATGTTCGGGCTAGCTTTCTGTCATAGTCTGACCCAATCTATTCCAGCAGTCTACCAGTCTGCCAGTCTCAACTAGTCTTCCCCACAGTGCAGGGGGCAGGAGAGCCACCACAAGGATGATCAGAGATAGAATGTCTGTGGCTGACTTTGTCATCAGTTTAAATACCTTATTACAATTACATCAACTGTAGAACTATTACATCACCATGCTAAGTACTAAGTATATGGAAACTAGATAACCATTATCTCATCAATTCCACTGAGTTAACACCTTGTTTCAAGTATACTTCTTTCAAGTATACTTCTCCAAAGTTCTGCCTTCTACATCTAGGTTTCAAAAAAAAAAAAAAAAAAAAAGCCAGGATGAGGGCTAGTTGTTTTAAATAAACAACAAGAAACAACCCAGGGCACTGCTGTTCTTGAATACCCTTGGATCTTCTTGCCTTATTTCCATGTACAGTGGCTGAAAATCCAAACATAGGCTAGAAGGCATCTGTGTGTTCCAAGCAAGAGTTGGAAACTTAAATCTTAAACACTTCCCTCACTTGAAAATTGTGCCCTCTGTGTTAACATTCACTCAAATTTTTGCTTTTAAATAAGTCATTTGACTTATTACAGAATAAAAATCTTTTTAAAATTTATTTTTAATATACATTGCTTTATGAATCATGTTGGAAGAGAAAAATCAGAGCACAAGGGAAAAACCATGGGAGAGATAAAAAAAACAGAAAAAAGAAGTGAACATTGTCTGTGCTGATTTACATTCAGTCTCCTTAGTTCTTCTTCTGGATGCATATGGCATTTTCTGTTCAAAGTCTATTGGGATTGCTTTGGATCACTGAACCACTGAGAAGAACCAAATCTTTCATAGTTTTATCATTGCACATTCTTGCTGTTATTGTGTACATTGGTATTATTCCTGGTTCTGCTTGTTTCCCTCAGCATCAGTTCATATAAATCTTTTCAGGCCTTTCTAAAATCAGCTCATTCATTGTTTTTTAGAGAACAATAATATCCCATTACCTTCATATAGCACAACTTGTTCAGCCATTCCCCAACTGATGGGCAGCTATTCATTTTCCAATTCTTTGCTATCACAGAAAGAGCTGCTACAAACATTTTTGCACATGTGGGAACTTCTCCCTCCTTATGATTTCCTGGGGATACAGACCCAGTAATGAAACTGCTGGGTCAAAGGGTATGCATGGTTTTGTAGTCCTTTGGGAAACTGCTCTTCAGAATGGTTGGATCATTTTACAGCTCCATTAACAATGTATTAGTGTCTCGGTTTTCCTAAATCTCTTCCAACATTTATCATTATCTTTTCTTGTAAAATAAATTTCTATACCAGCGAGATCTGAATTTTTTAGCACTGACAATAATCTGTAGTGATGTGACTTTAGTCAAATTACTGAGGAAGGTGAGGGACAGAGATAATATGTTTATGATTCTGCATAATGTTATGTAGTTCTGTATTACAATGACATGTTGCTGTTGCCATCAGAATCCACAGGCCCACATGAGAGTCTTACACCTCTGAGGTGGTATAAGGTATCTGGGAAAGGGAAAAATCCCTACTGGACTGAAAGTATATCCATGAACTTAATTTGACCAATATTGGGGAATTAGGAATTTATTTAAGAACATAGATCGAAAGCTGGAAAATAAGCTAATTTGGGATGAGCAGACACATTGTAAAAGCATGAATGATCAGGATTAGAGGACTCTGACATAGGCCTGGTCCAAAGGGCTGAAAATACAGTGTACAGATGAAAGAGGTCATAATGGTGTGGGGGCAAGTTTTGGACTTAATGTCTACTTGCTAATTTGGGTAAGAGATTCTACTTCTCTGGAAAATGAAGGGTTTGAATTAGATGATAAAATCTCTTTAGAGTTCTGTAATTCTTTAAAGTCTGTCAAAGGAAAAAAGCAGACAGCCAATCCAGCTTAGAGCATCTTCTTCAGCAAGAATTGAATTGAGACACGGGGAAGAGTAGAGTCTGATAGGGTCAGAACATTGAGATGAATCTCCAAGGTGTCACTAGACTGAGAGCCAAGGGGCTTTAAAAACTTTTTTTTTTTTAGCTTGGAGTGCTGAGTGAGCCTAATAGGCCACCCTAGGCCATAGTCAATGAGTAAACTACTTTCCCCCTTGCTTCAACTCTGTTCTTACTGGTGGTTGAGTTGTTTCCTGCTCTTTGTGATACCATTTGGGATTTTCATGGTAAAGCTACTAGAATGGTTTGCCATTCCCTTCTCCAGCTCCTTTTACAGATAAGGAAACTGAGGCAAACAGAGTTAAGTGAATTGTCCAGGAACTCAGGAAGATGAGTCTTCTTGAGTCCAGATCTGGCACTCTATCCATTGCACTACATACCTTGAAACAGATTCTACAAACTGATTCTTTTGTCTGGTTCTTCCCTTTCAAAATATTCACAGATCACAGGGCTGTGGGATCTTCTCACTTGATTCAACCTCTCATTTTAAGAGCTAATGGTGAGAGCATTGGGCTGTAGAAGGATATGTCTTCTAGATTCTAAGTTGCCACGCCATAGGGAGGGTTGAACAACTAGATTCCAGAAGGCTTCCCTTGCTCTGCCAATTCCATAGCAGTAAAATTAGAAATGAGTTCCCATAAAGGTCCAGGTTAAGAAAAAGGCAGGAAGGAACTAAGAAGAACAAACCATATGTTTTGTCTTTGGTACTAAGGATCAGAATCAGCCATGAGAAGTTTTGTAAATTGTAAAACAATTGTTCTTTTGATCTATTATTCTGTCTTCTCCCCCAAAGTAGACCCCTTGTAAGGTATCTTATGGTAAATCTCCTTGAAATAGCTAAGAGTATTTATTTGTGCTGTTATCGGGGAATACAAAGGCAGTGTGATATAGCTAGCCTTGAAGCCAGGTGATCCCAGGCCAGTCACTAAACATACTTCTTAGTTTCTTCCAAAAGAGAGAAAAGAGAAGCAGAAGGGAGGGAACATCAAGTCTGTATGTAGGGCCTTTCTAGAAGAGTTCCTTTAGTCATTTAGTCAAGTTGGGATGACCAAGGAGATCCTAGGACTAATGGAGAGAGAACTTGGGAGTCAGGGACCTGAGTTCAAATACCAACTTAATTATGTGCAATTATGTGACCCTTGGCAAATCACTTAAATGCTTTCAATCTCAGTTTCCTCATCTGTAAAATGGAAATAACAATACCTATTTCACAGAGTTATGAAGATGGAATGAGATAATATATGTCAAGCCTTAAAACCTTACCTAAATTCTCTCATCCTCATTATTATTAACAGACTTTTCAGACTCCCCAGTGCTCTTATGCACTGCCCAGGCTATGTCCAGGGCCATCTATTCTCCTTAGAGACTTCTCTCACCAGCTTCATATTTTGTCTGACCAGAAGAAACAAGGCCATTAGACCCAGGGAAGCTTTTTTGATAACAATAAATTTGATAATCATTAGTAGTAGTTCAGCCTGTCTTGTGCTTGGGCCAGGGTGCTTTGGTCCCTTCAGTAACAGAGACAGCTTGTTTTCTAAAGGCCACAGGAGAAAAGAAGCTAATGGGAGGATAGAGGAGGGATGGGGGTGGTGTTATAACTGGAACCATAACACTAAATCTAAAAGTAGAAGATAACTTAAGTGCTGGAATTTTTCTCAAGTTAGTAGGTGATGGTAGCAGCAGTGGGGTGAGGGGCAGAGGACATTAGCCTGGCAAGGAGACCAGTAGCAATTCCTGCCTGGGATTGGAGAGGAAAAAGCTTGACAATTCCATAAACCAATGGCAGTGAAAAGTATTGTTCCCTTCAGACATAAACTATTAAGGGATAAGAATGTCTTGGACTAAATAGCTTTTGTAGCAGATTCTGTCTGACCCCCCTCACCCTTACCACATATCTGCCTTCTAACACTGCTTCCTTCTCAGATGAGACCCTTTCCGGGTATAGAGCCCTTGTCCCAGAGCCCAAGCTAAGCAACCATAGCCATCTGGTTCTTCTTGGGTACTCTAAAACCTAAGCTGATTGGTCACTTCAACATGGAAAATAAATGTCTCAAAGGGAAAAACAACTGTCTTTGTTTCCCAAGTGTATATAGTTAAGAGAGAAATATTTATTGACATAGTACTGGGAATCAGATTCAGGTCTTTAAATAAAAATATTTATTCTTACTTAATCCAGTGCTCTCTTCACTAACTTATTGTACAATCTTGGCCAAGTCCTTGTTTTTAGTTTCCTCTTGAGTAAAAAGAGAGGATCAGATTACATGATCCCCAACTTATTTACTAGTCTTGATATTCTATGGTTCCCAATGCTATATACTAACATAGTGGGCTCTGATACAGCATATGGTTTTGTGTCTTAAGGAAGAAGTAATTGTATCATAGGCTGAATTTTCAAATTCTTTTGTGAGTGTGTGTGTGTGTGTGTGTGTGTCCGTCCTTTTTATTTATTTGTGACAAGAATTCCTGGAAGGCAGAAATTACAAATGTTCCAGAAATGGATCTGATTCAGTGTGGGGAAGAAAGTTTATAATAGAGACTGAAAGGTGACCATATTAAATCCTAACTGTTACCAATTGAGATTTAACCTTTTAGATTGAGATTTAACCTTTTAGCCTATTAGTTTCAACAGGAAAACTAAAGTGTGCCAGTTTGCTAGTGAGCTAATCATGAGCTAATTACCCAAAGTTCCTTATTTTTTGGATCTTGATTTGAAGATCTGAAAGTGAAGACAATACCATCAGGGGCCTATGGTCTCCATAATAAAGATCTATACAAAAACACCACGGCTCCCTCTTTCCACAGACTTTATAGCTCATAAAGTGCTTTCCTGCTGTGTTATTTGATGCTCACAATTCCCCTGTGAGGTGGGCAGAGCAGAGGCTACCCTTTTCATTTTATAAGTAAAAAACTGAGCCTCTGAAAGTGCCCAGTCCAAAGTATACAATAAAATTGGGACTCAGACCCACATCTCTGAATTCTAGTCTAGAGCTGAATGGGATCAAATCAATAATATTAGCATGAACATAGCAACATAAAACTCTATTCCATCCAGATTGGTCTCTTGATTGTTTCCTAAATTTATCTAGAATATTCCTGTCTGCACCTGTGCTCAGATAATTCCCTTTGGAAAGCTTGCTCTTCCTCTCCTTTCCAATCAATACTATTTATCACTCACCTTTCAGCCTATCACTTTCAACAGAAAAACTAAAGTGAGACAGTTGATATTTGCCAGGATCATGAGCTAATTATTCAAACTTCTTTTTTGCTCCAGACATTAAAGGTATGAAGGTGAAGGTGATATTCTTAGGGACCTATGATTTTCATAATAAAGATCTACGTAAGAACACCACCACTCCTTTGTATAGATTTTATAGCTTATAAGGTGCTTTCTCTAGGAAGCCTTCGAGGCTCATAGTGATCTCTCCCTCTTCTGAACAAATGGCTTACAATCTCTTCTATTCATTTGGTACTCGCCATACATATCTCACCTGAAAATATTAGGTGACCTTCCCTATGTATCATTTCCCTAATTAATTTGGCAGCTCTATGAAGACAGAGTCCAAATATTTGCTTTTCTATAAGATCACACAGATCATAGATCTTCAGCTGGAAGGCAACCCACAGGCCACATAGTATAGTCCTCTTGATTTCCAGATCCCAGAACATGTAAGTGACTTGCCAAGAACTTGAACTTAGATCCTTTGACTCCAAAGCCTGTGCCTGTACCTGAGATCAATATCCTGCATCCAAGAAACAGTAACTAACTGATTGGTTGAAACATCCCTAAATCCTATCGATACCCAGAGAAAGAAGTGACTGTGGCTGAATATAGATGGAAATATACTTTTTTTTAAAACTTATTTTTCTTGACCTTTTTTTTTGGGGGGGGGGATCTAGGTTTCCTTTCACAACATGACTTTTATGGAAATGTTTTGCATAACTTCACATGTGACTTCTCAGTGGGGGTGAGAGAGGATGGGAGAGAATCTGAAACTCAAAAGTTTTAAAAACAAATATAAGAAATTGTTTTACATTTAATAGGAGAAAATAAAAGTATTAAAACAGAAACATTCCCAAACAGACCTATACATACAAACTATCCACATTCTCAAAGGGGACAGGAAATGGGATGAGCATTAAGTGTTATAGCTCCTCACAGATAAGTTGGGACAGCATAATGCCATTCGGGCAGAGAGGCTAGCAGGAGGATGAGTGCTCACCAAGGGGAAGAGTCACCCAGAACAAAGGCAGTGTACATGGGGCTTGTCTGCAGCCTTTTCAAATATTCTGGAAAGAGAAGAAACCTGAGGCAGGGCTCCAACTCAATGATGTACACCTCCCCACCCCACCCCCTACCCCCTGTACTGTTCATTCCTAAGGTTAGTAGGAAAGATAAAAACCTTCACATACAACTCGAATGGCTACATAGTTGTATGACCAATTCTAACATAAAGTATTACTTTATCCCCAAGTTGGAATAGAAGAAACACAGCTCTGGGTTCCAGTTCTCACATAACTAGGATTTTCAGATCATTAACTTTGTCTGAATCTTAGTTTCTCCACCGACAAAATGGGAAGAATAGACTGGATGATTTTTATGGGACCTTCCAGTGATAGGAATTCTGATTCTAGTCTTCAGGCTGAACCCAAACCACACCACACAAGCTCTGAGAAGGCTGCAGGCTCTTGGTAGCACAGTAAAATTCTATGGGGCTGTCAGTATGGGAGATGAAGCATTAAGCATTATTCCTAGCAGCCTGTGGAGTCTCCAAAAATCTATTAGGGGAAGGAAAAGGTGCTACAAAAGGCAAGATCTCAAGGGTCAAAAGGCCAGTCAGCTTCTAGAACCTGGAGGACAATCACTAGCAGTCTCTGTTCAGGAAAACATGTGACTTCAATTCCTCACTTGTGTGCTGTCTGGTTCACACACAAAACAAAACTAGGACAGCCCTCAGGGTCTCCCTTCTGTTCTCCGCGAGCTGTGCCTCGAAACCCTGGACTGCAAAGGCTTTAACTAGGACACCTCAGCTGGCACTAACATGCAAACTACAGTTTTGCTTCTAGGGCAGATCGAGAAGCTCTTTACACAGGGAAAATTGCCAGGTTTAAGACGCACCTTCCCCTCTACCAGGTACAAAACAAGTATCTACTTCTTCCACGCAAAAGAAAAGCCAAAACCCAAAGGTTCTCACAAGCTTGCTTTTGACAAGGATTTCAAACAGGACATAATGACTTGCAGCTATTTTATATCCTGGGAGATGAAGACAAACGGCAGAATATCTGAACAGGTTTGGGCTAAGCTGTAGTCTTGATGGCTGTTCAGCCAGAGGTCCAAAGTTCAGAGCAAAGAAATAAGGAAGTATAAAGATGTCTAAAACAAGATTTCACTGGGAAAACAAGTTAGCAGCAAATTAGCCAACAGTACTTGCAAAATAGCAGTCACATTACAGGAACATGAAGTGAAGTGTTTCCTGAGAGATACAGAGTTAGACTGGAAATTAACTTCATTTCAAAATCCCCTTCAGCCTAGGCTAACACTTTAGCCACAGAACTGAAAATAGTTAAGTTGCTGGATCAGTATGAATTTACTGATTAAAAAGCAACCTGAATTTTAATATCCATATGCTATAAGAAACCACAGTTTGCTAGAGGAAAAGTACAAAATGCCAATTTCATCAGAAATAAAAACAACCCATAGTGATGGGGGAGAGGGGAGTGGCAACATCAGCAGCTCTGCTGAAATATACCCAACTGTTACCCCCAAACCTAGAAGAAAAGACAAACACTTTACCTCCTAAGAAATTCTTGCTGGTTCTGTACACTCATCCTCTTTCAAAATGTCTCTTGTTCAATCTGCGTGGGTGCCTCTATGTGTCTCTCCAAAGTGATGTAAACAGAAAGGCATGCAGAGAACTGGACAATATGCAAATCACCCTGGAAAACCCCAGATCTCGGCCAATCACAACTCCTGCTGCAGCTGGGTTGAGTTTGTCCCAAACCAAATGATTTTAAGAAGACAAACTGTCCCCCACCATCTTCATTAGCAGGAACAGATTCATCTTAAAGGCCCTTGGCTTTCCAGGGGAGGTGAGAAGATGGGGGAAAGGTAGAAAAAGGTTTCTGTTCACATGTTCGGTCACATAGAATCGTCAATGGAGGCACCAGCTAGATTCAAATAACTTGTGAAATGAGAAGCAATTTTCCCAACTAAGCAAACATGTTTTTTTTTTTTTTTTTAAGTATTTTGAATCTCAATAATAAGAGATTTCAACAAATAGGATTTGATTTTGCAATCCATGATTTCTCTCCTCCAGTTATCCAGATGTTCTCTCTTAACAAAGTCTCAAGGCTTGGTCAGAGAATCCTAATTTTAAACCTGGAAGGGACTTTAGAAGAAATCATCTCATTTAAAGGGCTCAATCTCAGTAACTGAATTAAAAAGTAATTGGAAAATGTTTAACAAAAATAAACAAAACAAAATACAATGTACCCCAGAAAATATTCATAGGATTTTTAAAGTTACAATGCCCCAGCAGGAATATTTCTATTTGACACCTCAGATCCAGTTCAATATCTCTCGTTTTACAAATGAGAAACCTGAGAACCAGAGAGAAGTGTAACTTGCCAGGAGCCCAGAAATGCTAAATGGCAGAGTTTGGGCCTGGAAACTTCTGATTCTAAAAGTTCTCCACTATACTGCACTGCTTCTTGTCCAGACAGATAGGACACAGTCCAAAGTATTGAGATCACAGTGACCCCAAACTTTTATGGCTGAATGCAAATGAATCATGTGGGGAGACTATACAGCACAGCACAGCCCAGGGTAAGGACTGTTTTTGGTGGGAGGGCTTGTGACTACTCTACCTAGGTGACTCTAAATAAAAACAGCCTTGCTTTCTCATCTGTACAATTTAGTGGTTGTACTAAATCAGGGTTCTTCACTTTTTGTGTCTTGGACCCCTCTGGCAGTGTAGTGAAATCCTGAGGTTTTAAAAGCACAAAACAAAATATACAGTATTATAAAGAGAATCAACTATTTTGAAATAAAGATTTAATTTTTTTCCCTATCCAAATTGATAAGAGCTTCTAAAATATACCTATAGATCTCGAGTTTAAAAAGCCCTGTACTAGATGGTCTAGGATGTCCCTTGGAGCTTTAATCTAAAGTAATCTGATCTAATGAAGGTATCTAGGCAGGGAAGTAAAGAAAACCTAGAGTGGAGAAAGTACCCTGCAGTCAGAAGGACCTGAGTTCAAATTTGACCTTAGCCACTGATCTCAGGCAAGTTACTAACTCTCTATTTGTTCCAGTTTCCTTGACTGTAAAATAGCACTAAATAAAGCATCCACCATGTTGAGTTGTTGTGAGATCATATTTGTAAAGAGTCAGCATTGTGCCTGACATGTAGAAGGTGCTATATTATATAAATTATCATCATCATTATTGATATCATTATGAATCTATAATCTCATGATTTGTATTATACTTGAGTTACAATGTGCTTTGACACATATTTCATGAGAGTTCCACTATAGCCCTGTGCCATTGAGAGCATTGGGATTATTCTCATGTTATAAATGAGACTCTCTAAGGCTCAGAATATAAGAAATTGATTTCAGCTTACACATAGGCAGAGCCGGAACTGAAATCCAAGTCTTCTACCTTTACTTCCTCTTTGCTCATTTTCTTCAAGACCTCAGCAATCTGGCTTCTGGTTTCATCATTCAAAAGAAACTGTTCTCTCAAAAGTTACCAATAATCTCATAACTGACATATCAAATGGCCTTTTCCCAATCCTCATCCTTCCTCATCTTCTTGCAGTGCCTGCCACTGTGGGTCACCTCCTTAGGAGTATCCCCTGGGACTCTGGCCTCATTTCTTTTCCCTCTTGCGTCTATATCTTCTCACTAAGAGATCTGATCACTTCCCATGGATTTAATTATCATCTCCTCTGTAGGCGATTTCCAGGTCCACAACATCAACAGCTTTTTGAATATATCAAACTTAGATGTCTTGTAGGCCTTCTTAAACTCATCATCTAAAACATTCTTTCCTCTCACCCTCCCTCTTCCAAACTTTCCCATTATTGGTGAGATTACTGCCACCTAGTCACCAAGAACTACAATTCTGTTGTTATCCTCAACTCCTTACTCACTCACTCCACATATCCAATCTTTTGCCAAATCTTGTCATTTCTACCCTTACAACTTCTCTCACATGTTACTTTCTCTCTTCTCTCTACTAATCTTAATTCAAGTTCTCATCACCTCTCTCTTGGACTATTTCAAGTCTTCTTGTTAAGCTCCAGTGGTCTCTCTTGTCTCCAGAGTCACTAAATGCTCTTTGATGCTTGGCCTTGGTTAGTCTTCTACTTTATTCCTCTCCCATAGAGATACACTGGGATCCTTGCTGTTCCTTGCATGTAGCACTCCTCCAGGATCCCTGCCTTCTGTGTTGACTGTCACCATGACTGAAATATTCTCTCCTTAACCTCAGCCTCCTACTTTCCCTTATTTCTTTCAAGACTCCGCTCACAACTCACCTTTCACAGGAGGCCTTTCCAGTTCCCCGACTACTAGTGCCTTCCCTTCTAAGATTACTACTACCTTCCATCTACTTGGTGGGGCTTATAAGTATTTAGTTATTTATGTGGACTTTCCTTCTTTAGAATGTGAGTTTCTTGAAGCCAGAATTATTTTTGCCTTTCTTTACATTCTCTATATTTAGCACAGTGCCTGGTACACAAGAAGTGTTTAATAAATGCTTAACTGACCAATCCAGTGCACTCCTTCTGCTGCAAATTTATGCCTAAAAAATGATCTCCCTCTGCTATGGCTCCAATTGTGTTGGCCCAAGGATAGTCTGTCCCTCAGAGACAATGCACTCCCCTCTCCAATCCATCCTCCACACAGTAGCTGCCAAGATGACATTCCTGAAGCACAGGCTTCATTGTATTGCCTTCCCTTTCAAACTCCAGGGGTTCCCCCATATCTCTAGGATCAAATGCAAACTCTTCTCTCTGACATAAAAAGCCTTTCACAACCTGCCCCAAGCCTTTCTGACTTTATATGTATTATATTAACAATTCTAATTTTATGTTACTTCCCTTCATGTATTCTCTACTGTTTATCCAAACTCTTTCTTGCTTTGCCTCATATATGATATTCTCCCATCTGCATATCTTTTCAGGCTTGCCCACGTGCCTGGAATGCATTCTCTCCTCATCCCTAACTTCCTTCCAAGCTCAGCTCAAGTACTATCACTTACATGAGGAATTTCCTGATCTTCCAAGGCAGTGAGGTCCCCTTCTCCCCTCATTATCATGTATATAATATCATTATCCCCACTTATACCTGTAGATCTGGTGTACATTTTTTTTGTTTTTGTGTTTCTTAATTTTCAAAAGTATTTTATTTTCCAAATACATGTAAAAATAATTTTCAACATTCATTTTTGTAAGACTTTGTGTTCCAATTTTTCCTCCCTGCCTTCTTTACTTTCCCCTTTCCTAAGATAGCAAGCAACAGGATATAGGTTAAATAAGTACATATTATCATATCTGTCATGTTATGGAAGAAAAATCAGACCAAACCATGAGAAAAAAAATTGGTATAAATTTTGCACACAAATATCTGTATATATGGTAGCTCTGGCAGACTTCAAACTCCTAGAAGATTAGGGCCTAACAGCTTTTTGTTTTTGAATCACCAGACTTAGCATTGTGCCTAGCACATACTAGGCATTTAATATTTGTTGACTGAATGAATATAACAAGCTAGACAGAAGTTGCTAACTTCAAAAAGAAACCCTCAGAGAATCAGTTAAACCAATAATCATCAAGGCATTTTATTTTCAACACTGCTACCTTCATTTAAGAAAGGCCCATCTCCAGGTCCAGAAGCCACTTAGATACATTCAGAGAACCCAAGAGGAAGTTAGTTTTCCATTAACAAAGTTTCCACCTTGAAACACAAAATCAGGAAACAGAACCAGAAAAGGCTCCCAAGTGACACTCACCTCCAACTGCTCTGAGCTTACTTATTTGAAAGGAAAAGTAAAATATCATTTAAAAGGGGTCTGTCTACCTCACTTGATTTGAGGTTTTTGTATCTCAGTCAGAAATTGTGTATGCCTGACTTGAATGCAGATCAAAGCTATATTTATTAGCTTTCCATTAGAAAAAAAAGTCCCAAATTCATACTAGAAAACCTGTCCACTCCTAAAATGTCCTATGGCAATATCTGGGTCAAATAGCTTCTAGAACCAATTCTTCTCCAGACTAGGAAATTGTCTAGTCATTCTAGAGGCTCCTTAAAGAACAGGAAACCGAGAGAAGGAGACTCCAAAGACTCTTTTTCTTGTTGTTTTTTTCTTTCCCGGAATCAGCCATGGCTTTTTGGCCGAGGGTACGTAGAACAACTTCACAACAACTAGTTACTGAGATGTCTCAAGAGATTAGTACTCAGAAATAGCTCTCCCAAAGCTTGGTTAAAGCAAAAGGATGGACAAGGCATAGACTGTGAAACTCAGCTATGGATACTACATGGAGAGGAAGGAAGGGAGGAAGAGAGAAGGTGAGAGAGAGAGAGAGAGGGAAATAAGAGAGAGGAAAGGAGGGAGAGAGGGAGGGGGAGAGAGAGAGAAGAGAAGGAGGAGGCAGAAGGGGAATGGGAGGAGGAGGGGATGAAGAAGGGAAAGGGGAAAAGGAGAAGAAATGAGAGGGAGAGGAGGAAGGGGAAAGAAAGAAAGGAGGGAAGGGAAGGAGGAAGAAGGAGAGAAGGAAAAGGAAGGGAAAAGGGGAAAGGAAGAGGAGAAAGAGAAAAGGAGGGGGGGAAGGGAGAGAAAGATATAAACATCAAAAGGAACCTTTCAGTCCCAAAGGAAACTGTTTAAAACCTCAAAGCATCCTGAGCCAATGTGTATATCTTTGAAAGGATACAAGTAGGGAATATTGTATAAAATTACAAAGTTAGTCTTGACCTAACCCAAATTGATTGTTTCCATTCAAAAATTTGTAAATGACCTAAATCTGATAGTAAACATGCACTGGAAACATTTGGTTCTGAATAATTCTCATACTGGAAACTTTGTACCTCTGTAGAGGGTCCCTATAGTCTCTGGTAGGGTCCCTATATTCATCATTAAAACATTACTGCATTTTGATTTGGAACAGAGATTTCTATGCCTGGTAGATCTCTAATTTTGAGGCTCAAAGTCAAATAATAAAAAAATATGTATTCACAAATACTTCTCAGATTTCTCAGTCTAGAAGTGACTCTCTAGAACACTGCTTACAGTCTAGTTGTACATCAGGAGAGGATGCATGCAGCAACAATGTCCAGAGGTTTTGATTCAGAGAGAATTGAAAGGAAACTCAGAGGCCCCCTAGTACAATCTCCATATTTTACAGATGAGAAAATTGAGGTCCAAGGGGATGAAATGACTTGCCGTAGGTAACAAAGATAAGCAAAAGGATAAACACGTTGTTCCTGGTTGGGAGGGATCCACCTCATATTTTAAAATGTTTCTTTTTTTTTATTGATAACTGTTTTTCACAACACCTTTCCCCTCTGTCCCAGAACCTAACATCTCTCATGATTTACGCAATAACTGATGCAGACAGGGGTACCATCTTATTCATGCTGCCAGACAGAAACTACTTAAACTGCATCTACTTTCAACCAGGCATCTCATGAAACATTCTTTTATTGCTGGCTCACTGATGCATACCAGAACGTCCTTCTGTGTTATTGTGTGTTATTAGCTGAAAAAAGGTTTCTTGTCCTTTCCCCAGCCAAGATTAATAGCTACCTCTGACTAATGATGCTTACAAGCAGATGCTTTCATTCCATAGGAATCAGATTTCCTCAATTAGTCCTATTCTTCACTCCTCCAGCTTTTTTCCTTCTTCCCCCAGAAAATACCCACCTTTTGATTCTCTTCTCATACAGCCCCCTATCTTTTGATTCAATTCAACTCAACAAACATTTAATATGCGTTTGCTATATATAACTTAATAAAGGGATGAAATGTATAATGATAAAAAGACAAAAAGGAAAATAAAATAGTATCTGTCTTCAAGAAGTCTACATCCTATTGGAGAAATACAACATATATATAACTATACTACTACAAGAGAACTTGAGAAAATAGAATCATAGCAATGTGTGTGCATGCACGTATGTGTAACAGAGATAGAGATGAGGGTACAGGTGGAGGGAGAGAGAGGGGAGAGCAGGAGGAGAGGGTAGATTGTGGAAGTTTTCACAGAGAAGGTGGTGCCTGACCGAGTCTTGAAAGATAAAGATTATGACAAGCAAAGAGAAGGGAATGTATTTCAGCCATGGGTGATGCCCTGAATGAAAACAGAGATCAGAGATGGAATGATAAGTTTAGGGAACAGGTAAAAATAATGTAATTTGTTGAGAACATATATGTATGAAGAAAAAGGTGTGCTTTTCTTCTCTCTCCAAGCTTCCTGCCTAACACCTTTGGTCTCCAATGTTTCTTCTAGGGAAATAATTGGAGAACTCCATTTACTTAGTCATCACAAAGAAAAACATTTCCATCACCTCACTTGGCCCATCAATTCACACTCCTCCATCCTTCCACATTCAACCTGTTCTTCAAGTCTCATAGTGTTTTATTTTTCCAAATACATGTAAAGATAGTTTTCAACATTTATTTTTGTAACATTTTATATTCCAAATTTTTCTCCTTCCCTCCTCCCTGTGACAGCAAACAATCTGATATAGGTTGAATATGTGCTATCTTTTTCAATATATTTCCATGTTTATCATGTTGCACATCAGACCAAAAGAAAAAAGAAAACAACGAGGAAGAAAAAACAAAGTCTCCATAGTTATCTCTCTAGATGCGATTGGCATTTTCCATCCCAAGAATATTGGAATTGCCTTAGATCACCACATGGTGGAGAAGTCAAGGCTTATATCTTCCGCGAAGATTTTCATGACCACTCTAACCCACCCATCAAATGTCTCTCTAACTCATGGAATGTTAGACCTGGACCGGGGTGGGGGAAAGAAGAGGAGGGAGGAGCTTAGAGGGAAGGATTGACACATAAATTAGTGGTAGAACAAAGATTAGACTCCCAGGTCTTCTAGCACTAGTCCACTATAACATGTGTTACTTCTTTTGCATTTACTTTATGTATGACAAGCAGCATGATGTAAGGGATAAAGATCTGGCCTAGGAGCCAAGAAGACCTGGCTTTAGATATAGACTATAGACCTTTAGACCATAGCTTATTATGTTCTGGATATGGACCAATCATTTACCCTCTCGATATCTTCTAGGTTCAGAGACTATGTGTTGGAGGGAGTTTTCTCATCTGATATTTTCCTGTACCAATGAAGTCCCAAATACAGTTCCTCTCATTAGAGTGTGAGCTCCTTAAGGGCAGATGGTCTTTTGTCTCTTTTTGTATCTCCAGTGCTTAGCACAGTGCCTGGCACATGCAAGGCACTTCATAAGAGTTTGATGACTGACTGATTATCCTCATTAGAATTTGAGGATCTGAGTCTGCTTTGGAATCCCTTTTAGCCCTGGTTTATTACAGTCACTTAGTTTGCCAGCTCTCAGGAGAGACCAATGGTTCCTGGTCCACCTCAGCTGGAATTTGTACTTTCAGGCTTAGGCCTAAGGGATCAAGTGACTCTGGAAGGGAAGACTCTGAACATTCTTCTTGAGGCTTGATATTCAGAACAGAGCTTTCTGTTGTTAGGGTCACAGGCTGCCTGGTCTGCCACAGTAAGAGAAAGAGAAAGGCCTTTTAGTGCCTGCTTCTTGGCCCCAGGGCTTCATGCATCCAGCTTGCATGCAGGCAGATCCTAGTGGTTTGACATTTTCCAGAGAACAGCACAGACTGAGACGTGGAACCATAATTAAGCTGCACGTTCAGCAGCAATAAGCCTGAAGGGTGGAGAGCTGGACTGGTGAAAACATCAGCTCCCAGCTGGGTGGACTCTGGTCTGACTTCAGAGACAGTTAAACAGAACTCCAGGTGGGAGGCTGTGCTTGCTGGATAGCTTCCAAAGGCTTCACGAGCTGCACGTGGGACCTGATGATGATCCCAGAGGGTCCTTTCCATTGGAATGAACAGTCTGACCTGGTATCCTGGCCAAGATGTTCCTCGCCTTCTATGAAGCTGTATGCTGGCTGCCACCCCACACCCCAGAGGCAATTCTATATCAACGGAGACCCTGAGCAAGTGCTCCAAATACTGTAGAAACATGGATTTCCCATAGCAACATAAACATACTTTTCTCCCAGATGTGCCGCTTACCCCAACATTCTTCCCTGGAACATGCAGTGTATGTCTGGGCAGCTGTATCTAGGCACTTCTCTGGCCCAATGCCCAAATACCCTGAAGGCAATTCAAGTGAATGGCAACAGGAATCTCTGACTTTCATTCACTCTGCCAGTCTCCAATGAGTCATGTCTACTGGAATAGCATGAGGCCCAGTTTATTGTGTTCAGGTCTGGAGGAGACAGGTGCCTTAAGGGGTATCCTCTCAACTCAACTTTAAATTCTCTCAATTGCACTTCTTTCAAGCTCACCTTCCAACTACTCCCCCTCCCTTTCCTACATCAAATCTCATGGATTATTCCTTGCACACAACTTCAGATTTGTTCCATCTCTTCTCCCATTACTCCCAAACTTGGACCAGGACTAATTAAAATTAGTCTCCTGCCCTATAGTCTCATTGGTGAGTTCTTCCCAGAAGCTCCATTTTGGGAAAGGTCCCAGGTCAGCCTTTTTTTATTCCTCTGTGAGGGCAGCTTCTGACTCTTCAAACTTACTATGGTCCCTTTCCTGCTCATCCCCATTGCATTTCTGTTTCCTTTCATGTTATGCCTCCTCCCTTACCCATTAGAATGTAAACTCCTTGAGAATAGGAATTATTTTTCTATTTACTTTTTAGGAATTATTTATATCTCTCTTCTTCTTCTTCTACATCTCCTTCTTCTTTCCTTGTTAACCAAAGTTTGTTGACTGCCATTCTTAGAAACAATACATACTGTGAGCCCACCACAGTTAATTTTTAATTAACAAAATGCTAGCATTATTAATAAAACAGGTAATAATAGAACAGTAATGAATTGAACCAGCTACACCCAGCGAAAGAACTCAGGGAAATGAGTATGAACTATTCCCGATCCCTCTATTTTTGTCTACCTGCACTTTTGATTTCCTTCACAGGTTAACGGTACACTATTTCAAAGTCCAATTCCTCTTGTGCAGCAAAATAACAATAATAAATACAATAATATATTGTATTTAACATATACTTTAACATATTTAACATGTATTGGTCTACCTGCCATCTGGGGGAGAGGGTGGAGGGAAGGAGGGGAAAAATTGGAACAAAAGGTTTTGCAGCTGTCAATGCTGAAAAATTACCCATGCATATATCTTATAAATAAAAAGCTATAATAAAATAAACAAATAAGGTAATTACCAGAAACTATGTTTCTTGAACTTTTAAAATGTCACAGTAGTATAGTCTGCTTGTAATATAATCAGTATAAAATCAGGCTGGTAAGGTAGGTGGTAACTAATCAGAGAAGGGTTTTAAATACTGAAATAATATTAATAATTATTATATTGATATAGAACTTTAAAATTTACAAAGTACTTTACTTATATTATAAGCACATAGATGCATTGATTTAGATCTAGCAGGGGCTCATGGCTCTAGGAGATCACTGATTCCCTACTCAACACCTTCCTATTCAATAAACTCCACTGGCTCCTTCAGGATCAAATACAAAGTACTCTATTTGGCGTTCAAAGCCCTTTATAACCTAGTGCCCTGACATCTTTCCAATCTTCTTACACCCTGTTCCCAATCACAAATTCTTTGACTCTGTGACAGTAGACTCCTGGCTGTTCCATGAAGGAGATGTTCTATCTTTTCACTGGAGACATTCTCTTTGGCTGGTTCCATACCTGAAACATCATTTCTCCTCATCTCCACTTATTGGCTTTCCTGGCTTCCTTTAAGTCCCTTTGGATTGAGAGCTCTCATTAAGAAGGCTAACAGTGATTCACCTGAGTTCTCCCTCAAGCCCCTCCAAACACCTTTAAATAATTCCATAAAACAATTCCTGAAGCAGCAGAACTCACAAAGGAATGGGTAAAATAATTTTTCAGCTAAACACAACTTAGGAGATCATCAGGAGAGGTTTGTCACACCAGGGCAAGAGTAGAGCACAGTCCAGCCCAGGTCAGCATAGGCTTAGGCGCAGTAAACCAGGAATAGGTATTAGGAACCACTGAATCAGCCACAGCTGCTTCCAGAGCTCTCAGCTCACAGATAGTAAGAAGGTCAAACAAATGATCAGAAGAAAATTGCAGGGATCTTTTTGTGAGCACTGAGGCAGGATTCTGGTTTTTTTTTTTGCCCATACCTGAATCTGGGTTGCAGTCCTAGATGGCAGTTTCGTGTTGAGGAGGAGCACTAGCACACCAGAGCTTGTGATCGCAGGGGAACAAGGACCCTTTTCACAGTTCCAGAGTAGAAAAGAATCCTTATGTTACTCACAAATCAAAGCACAGGGCAGAAGAGTAGTAAACACACTTCTCCTTAGATCATACTACCTTAGAAGAACTGAAAACTTACAGTTCCTATAAGTTTCTCTGAAAACAGCTATACAAAACCCATGAAGCCTGGGACAGTGTGCTCTCCACCCTGGAAGCAGAGTCCTATTTTAACAAAGAGTTAAAAGTCTAGAAACAGGCTGGAAAAATAAGCAAATAGGGAAAAATATTCTGACCACAGAAAGATCAAAATACACATTCAGAAGATAAAATCAAAGCTCAAGTTAGAGCTTCAAAGAAAAATATGAATTGGTCTCAGATCATGGTAGGTCTCAAAAAGTTTTTTGAAAATCAATTAAGAGAGATAAAGAAAAAAATGGGAAGAGAAATGAAAGTGACACAAGAAAATAATGAAAAATAAATCAACAACTTGGTAAAGAGACACACACATAAAAATGGAAAATGACACCTTAAAAACTAGGTCAAATGGTTTTTAAAAAAGGGTAAAAAAAAGATAATTAGGAGACAAATGCCTTAAAAAACAGAATTGGCCAAATGAAAAAAGTGAAACAAAAATTCATTGAAGAAAATAATTCCTTAAAAATTAGAATTGAGCAAACGGAAGATGATGACACTACAAGAAATTAAAAACAAACAAAAGAATGAAAAAAATACAAAATATGGTGTGAAATATCTCTTTGGAAAAACAACTGACTTTCATAAGAGATCTAGCATAGTAAATTAAGAATTATTGGACTACCTGGAAGTCATGATCAAAACAAGAGCCTGGACATCATCTTTCAAGAAATTATCAAGGAAAATTGCTCTCATATTCTAGAGTCAAAGGATAAAATAAAAATTGAAAGAATACACTAATAACCTCCTAAAAAGATCCTAAAAAATGAAAACTCCCAAGAATATTATAGCCAAATTTCAGAGCTCCCAGGTCAAGAAGAAAATAACTCAAGCAGCCAGAAAGAAATAATTGAAGTGTTATGAGCCTCAGACAGTTACCAGGATAATACATTTAAGAATTGGAGGGCTTGGAATATGATATTCCTGAGGTCCAAGGACCTAGAAATACAACCAAGAATCTCCTAAGCAAAACTTAGCATAATCCTTCAGGAGAAAAATGGACATTCAATGAAATAAGGGTTTTTAAAGCATTCTTGATAGGGAATAAATACCAGAAGTGAACAGAAAATTTGACTTTCAAATACAAGATGCAAAAGAAGCATAAAATGGTAAACAAAAAAAGAAAATCATAAAGGATATAATATGGTAAAACTATTTACATTCCTATATGAGAAGATGGCACTTAAGACTCATAAGAATTTTCTCATTATTAGGGCAACTGGAGTATATATACAGAAAGAGGGCAGAGGTGTGAACTGAATATGAAGAAATGATATCTAAAAAAATAAAATTAATGGGTGAGAGAGGAACATACTGGGAAAAAGAGAAAGGGAAAAGTAGAGTGGGGTAAATTATGTCACATAAAAGAGGCAAGAGAGAATTTTTACAGTAGAGGAATATAGAAATAGCTCAAAATCTATCTTACCCTAAAAGAAAATAGGAGGGGAAGGGGATAAGAAAAGATGTGTGGAGGGGAAAGAAGGGTGAAAGAAAGGAGGGCAGATTAGGAAGGGGACTAGTAAGAAGCAAAACACTTTTGAGGAGGGACATGGTAAAAGTCAAGAGAGAACAGAATAAACAGGGAGGAAATATAATGAAGGAATAAATATAGGATGTCAAAAGATATAGACTGAAGAGCACTATATAGATCATAAAAAGAAGGTGAAAAAATCTCTCATAGATAAATAATAACAGAGAAGAGGAGGAATGATAATACTTACAGCTGAAAAGGACTTTTGAGATCATTTGACAGGAGAGAGTCTGAGATCAGGAGAGAGGAAGTAAAAATTACATAATAATAATAGAGGGTAAATAATAGAATAAGCACTTAAATCTAGGTCCTTAGATGGCATAAATTCAAAAAGGAAGAAACTGTTGAGTGATTGCTACAAAACAAATGTCAAAGATTTTGGCCAGAAACAAGGAATATGCCAATGCTTTCTTTTGGCCTCCTTAGTGTGAAACCACAACAGAAGTGACCAGCACTTGAGATGTAAGTGATGTGACCTCAGGGAAAAACTAGATTTCTTTTTCCAAATGGTTTTGAGAGGATGAAACAGAACTTGTTACAAAAGAATGAGGTTCCAAAGATATGATGAAGAGAAACACAAAACTGAGGAGAATAATAGCTGAGTTATATAGGAATTAGAAGCATCATGGGATAATAGAAAAATTAGACTTATACACAAGAGAGATGTGGATTGGAATCATAGAATTAGCTGGGTGGTCTGGGTAGGTCATTTACTATCTTTAAGTCTTAACTTCTTCATCTGAAAAATTATTTCAAAATTCAAAATAAAGTATTATTACTTGGGGAAAATACGAAGATAATAATATTTATGCCACCTACCTCACTAGGCTGCTGGGAGTAAAACACTTTGAAGATCTTAAAGGCTTATACAAACATGAGTTTTTAATATTAGAAAAGCAAGGGGCAAAGTAGCTAGGGGGAAAGGCTAAACAATTAAGCATGGGGAAATTGGGATAGTATCAAGAAGGATTTGCTGGATATAAAGCAGTGGAAGACCAAATGGACAGAAACTCATAAACCAGCTCAGTCAACAGCTTGAATTACCTGGAGATAGAATGATAATGAGAAGAGATGTCAGTTGACAAGCATTTATCAAGCCCTTATTATATGCCAGGCACTGTGCTAAGCACTAAGGTATGAAGTAAAAATGAAAACATGCCCCTAATCCTAAAGGAATTCCCATTCTAAGATATTACAATAGGTGACTGGTGATCACAGCCTCAGTTGCCAAATCCTCTGCACAGCTGAGAAGGAAATGATTTAACTGATTTTGTAAAACATCAGGTTCTGAAATAAAGGTGTGTGGGAATCTGTGGGAGGGAGGAGATAAATTCATTCCTGACTATAAAAAAAGCACTAACCTAAGAACAGTTCCAAACAGGGAGTTCCTTTTAAATGAAGTTTCACCTTCAACAGACCTTGGACGTAAATGTGACTATGTATCCTCAGCACTGTCCAGTAAAATTTCTTTCAAAATACAACAAAAATTGTAAAGGTTATAATTATAATACTAAGGACTCCCTTTGAGTTTCCAGGTACTTTTCTTTCCTTTTTAAAAAATTTAATGATTTTTTTATGTCAAACTTAAAATACAAAATGAAAAATGAAAAAAAAAAAAAAAAAAAGGAAAAAACATTGGTTTGTATACAAACAGAGAAGGTTCCAGGTATTTTTCTGAACTCTAATATTACTGCTATTGGAAAGTGACTAACATGTACTTTACTGGTATTTCTTACATTGTAGGGTGAGCTGTCTTTTCTAGAAATGTTACATTTGCATATTTATTATCTGCCACTATTTTTGGCCTCTGAGTAGTTAGAATACAGACATACAGGAGTTTCAGGGGCAATGTTTTAAAATCAGTCCTTTTTGGTAGAAAGGTATTCAAAGGGAATAGTAGGAAGTAGGAAGCCTCTCTTTAAAGGAAAAAAAGATTGTTTTGGATACTCAGGGACTAGAAAGAATGTCAGGACTGAATTACAAAACATCTGAGAAGCTATAATTTTTATTGAAGAATCATCTATTTGAGCTAGGAAGGAGCAACCCCAGACAACACAGGTTGGACATGGAGAAAGACAAAAAAAGAGAAGTCATAAGGACGGGTACCACACATTACAGAAAAAGGGAGAAATGAAATTTGACAGAAGTTTATTCTATAAAGAGAGATAATCACACATCATTAATTCCCAACACAATTACTTCATTTCAGTGAAGTGAGGGTACAGAGTGTTAAGAGTGCAACTTCAGAAATGGGAAAGAAACACTCGCTAAACTCCAACATAGGAGGCACATTCAAATCTGAAAGTCAGAAGGCTGATATCATCTACACCTCTGGAAAAGTATCAAGGTCAGGTCCCTCAGTATATAGCCCTAGTCTGCCACTTTATTCTCCCCACATGCCATGTGCCAGGCATGTAAAATTACAAATTTACACATACTTTGGCAATAACTTAAGATACAGTCAATTTAACAGCCCAGATATAATCTATAGCATAAGGGCTCTTGACACTTCATCCAGAGACAGTCCAGATCACAAAACTCCTTGTAGATACTATGTAACTTCAAGCTAACATAGAAAAGATTTCTTTTCCCCATTCCCAAGTAGGAGAGTGAATGACTCTCCTAATTTCCATTTATCATTATTACCCTGGAGTTCAGCCCCCAGCCTATAAGGATCTTTATTTATATACCATCTCCCCCAACCCCCTATCGTAAGTAGCTCTAACCACCACCCCACTCAGCCTATAACACAGAAGCACTTATCCTCCCCTCTCCAGATCCTACTCCTTCCTTCCCGTTATGTGAAGACAAAGACCATCTTTATTTATCCAACAGTAACTCCGACCCTGTGTCTCCCCCAGCAAGAAACTACAACAGTACCCCATCCCCAGCCGTGATCAGGTTTGACAACAATGCTTGACTCCCCTTACCACGTCTGAAACAACTCTAACCCATCCCTCCGCCTGCGAGGGTCCTGCCAGCCTGGGACCGTCCCCAAGTCTGCAATGACGCTGACACCTCAGGGGCAGCGATGACACCCCACCCCCCCAACACCCAGACTCCAAGCCATATACCCAGTTCCCTCTTTTCAGTGAGTGATGCCCCAGGAGATTCTGACCAACCCCATCCCCAGTATCGATGGACATGACAGCGCCCATCTCTTCCCAGACTTAGACGACCAGGTTCAACAACACAGCTACAGGCTGCCAGACGACCCCTCCCCCGGCCCCGATCACCCCCAAGTCTCTTTCTCCTAATGTGACAGTTAAGGACGGCCGCCAAGTCCTCGGGGATCGGGTAGTCCATTAACGCCAAAGCTCTCCAGTCCTACTTGCGCTGCCCGGAGGGGACTCACCAGTTAGCTGCTGCCCGAAAACGGAGGCGGAGGAATAAGACCCTTCCTCCGAGCACATAGTGACCCCCTTGGTCCTCCTCCACCTCTTGCCGGGAAGGGGGCGGGGTGCGCGAAGCCGGAACCGCGCGGAAACCACGTTCTTTGGGATTTGTAGTCTTTCTGCCTCATCGATGTCGGCAGCCACTTGGCTAGGAATCCTTGAAGAAAACTACAATTCCCATTGGCTCGCGCATAGCCAGTCCTGATTGGAAACAGCAGAATCACTCTATGTTACAATTTGGATTTTTATTGGCTTTAGTTCACCGGCCATCCTGATCAGACCCAATAGTAGGACGAAGTTTCGGTTCTTATGGCTGGAAGTGGCCCCGCTGAGAAGGCACGTTAGCTATCGTCAGATTGGTGAACTAGAGCCGAAACGACTGCCCGTGCAACTGAGAGCAGCGGAAACTACGGGATGGAAGGCCAAGGGTCATCAGTGGGCGGGTACTTCCTGTAGAGGTAGTCCAATCGCAGAGCCAGAGAATTAGTTCCCTATAAAAGCCAGAAGAGGCGGGCTTCTCATTCTTTTTCTGGCTTGCACGCTTTCTGGTCGGACGTGGAAGTTTTGAGGTTGTGCTGTGACTCTCATCTTAATTGGATCCCCTTAGCTTCGAGTTCGAAGGCGCGACCGGCATTCCTCTTTCTTCCTGCTATAATACCTGGGAATGAACAACCGAAACGACCAGTGGAAGCTTCCTGTGGCGCTACCAGACGGTCGAGGTGAGCGGGGCCTATGGCCGGCCCAGCCTTCGCTTATTACTTCTGTACTGTTCAGTCGCACTGAATTAGTCGAAGCACGTGGGCCGGTCCTACTCCTATAGGAGCGTGAACGAATATCAAAAGAGATTATCTAGGCCTTTTTGCCCCATTTACAGATGAGGAAATTGAGGTCTGGAGAAGGATTCAAGACATATCCAAGGTCAAAGTTAGCCACTTTTGCTTTTCAGGCTGCTTGTGAAACTTAAAGGAAGAAACTGAAATACCCCCTATACCCGACGTATTTTTATTTATGTGAAATTTTTGTCTGCTCTCTGGGAGACCTGGTCAACTGATTAACTAGGGAAGTCGAGGCAAGTTATCTTTTCAGTATCCCGATCTTAAGCTCTGAGAATGGACAGGAACGCCCCTTTATATCATACCTCCCCCTTAGGCTGTGGGCAGGAATAAGCAACCCCTCGTAGTTCCGAGAGCCAGGTATTCATGGTCACAGATCTCAGGGTAAAATCCCCTTGCTCCAGCCTAGAAGAACTGGACACGATGTGAACACTCTTTGGCGACTCTTACATCGTTAATACTTTAGCACATAGTAGGCACTTTAGTAGATTTGTATTTACTGCTATGACCAGGGATTCTTGGTGTCCAGGTAATGACTAACTGGTTGGGGAACATGAGTCTGGTACTGTAATTGAGAGTCTGGGACTTGAATAGTTATCGTAATTGACTTTAAGTTTTTAGAAAACAGTGCCGCTTATTTGCTGCCACCTAGTGAGAGAGCACTGGAAGAATTGTTTTGAACAGAAAGGTTAAGGATATCATCTTTCCTGTTGTAAGATATCAGTTAATCTGATCTCTGGTAAATCCCAGAAGTTCTGTGGTTGTTAATGAAAGCCTTTATCCTCTCCAAAAACGAGCATCTGGAATATAATAGACCCGACTTTTAATTACGTTGGGCCATTTGCCACAACTTCTCTGTAGCCGGTGATGAAATCTATATTTCTGACACCTCGTATGAGTATTGCCAATGTCAATACCTGATTATGTTTACGATCTGAGGCTGCAATTTATTGCCTTATTGGGGAATTGCAATTATTCAGAGTTTTATTCAGATGTATTGTAGATAATAACTGCACTGTTTAAACTTTTAGGTGTGCCCTGTTCTGTGGATGGACTTAACCACCAAACAGGTGAGACTTGTACATGTTTTTATAGTCTGAGCCAGTGATGAGACATTTCCATTTCTGACACCTCGTATGAAATCTGCATATGCAGTTTGATTATATAGCAAGGCTGAGGCTCACTAAAGACTAATTGAATATGAATTGAAATTTGGGTGACAGGAAGTCACCAGTCTTCTCAAAAATCATTCTTTCTAAATATATGGGGGGGGTTGTTTTGTTTTATTTTTAGATTTCATGGTGAGCACACTACAACAGTTTTTCCCCTATGCATTTGTGTTATGGGTAAGTAAAAAGTTGGGGGGGGGGTGTGCTAGAAGATTACTGCAGTCTGCCCATAATAAAAAGGCAGTTTGATTATGGGTGGTAAGAGTCGGGGTGTGACTAGTAGTTTACAGCTGATTGGTCATTCACTATATAAAATTTTCAGATCTTCATATCTAAAATACTAGGCAAAGCTCCATGCTGAAGCAGCCTTTTACTTCTGGTGTTTATGCCTATCCCTATTCTCCTTTTCCCACATTGTTCTGGGTCTTTAAGTACCAAAGGAAATGGAATTATGGAGCTAGAATACAGCATCACCTGGTGCTAAGTGGCTTTCTTAATATACACAGGTTGTCCTGGCTCCAAAGTGCATCCTTTCTTTGGATCACTTCTACCACAGCTAGCTTTGTTGTGGTTGGGGAAAGAGGGAGAACATGGTGTGGAGAAGACTCATTTCCCAGTACCATCCAATGATTGTGTGTGTATACACGCATATATGCCTATTTTTTCTTAATGCCAGAACACCTATTGATAGAATGCATATAGATGAACTTGCAAAAGCAGTTACCTTGTAGTAACTGTAGAAGACAAACTTGTAGAAGAGGCACTTGATGGAGATAAATCTGACAAAAACTTAAAATGTCCAGAAAGAATACCTTGCTGTCTCTAGCATCCATTGTGAATCTGCCTCATAACATAATGGAAAAGAAAGGTGCCCCAGGGTAGAGTTGCAGCCTCTGCAGCACTGATACTATACATTGGAGTCTCCCAAAGTCCTACCACAGGTAAATCCAGCTATTAGGAGAGTGAAAAATGGTGCTTTTCTGAACTGTCTCTAGCCTTCCCTAAAAACCTATTGCTCTGGAGTCTTAGTGTAAATTTGTCCAAACTAATTACATATAGCCCACATAAAGATGAAGCTTTTTTTTTTTTTTTTTTTGGCTAGATATGAGTGTCACTGGATAGTTGTCCTCAGGAATGTAGCCTAGAATAGAACCAAAGATTTGGCTATCAAATGTCTCAGGACCTGTATAGGAAAAGTGACTAATGCCAAACTTAAGATTCCCTGCCTCTTTTGAGTTATTGTCACTAATTTAGTTTCTTCAGCTGCAAACTGGAGGCGATAAAAGCACTTAACCTCCCAGGGTTGTTCTGAGGCTCAAATGAGATATTACTTGTAAA
The DNA here is from genome assembly GCF_016432865.1 of Antechinus flavipes. Lineage (NCBI taxonomy): Eukaryota > Metazoa > Chordata > Mammalia > Dasyuromorphia > Dasyuridae > Antechinus > Antechinus flavipes. The sequence continues at coordinate 342,942,733 of NC_067398.1, read as the reverse complement.
GTGCTTATCATAGTGTCTGGCACATAGTGAGCACTTAATAAGTATATCACTTATATAAAATATATTTTTGTATAATCCTTGTTTACTTCCCAATGTTAGGAGGATTTGGGGAGGAGAATATAAGGAAATTGATACTTGTACTTTCCCATCTTTCTCCCTATGTCTGATAACTGACCTCCAGGTATAGCATCCTAATTTGTATCTCTCGAATGCTATTTTGTTATATATTGTGTCATTAATTGCAATTGTATATTAAAGTTATTATGAATAAACTGAAAATTGATGAATTGCTACTTAATTTTCTACATCAGTCACTGGGTGGGCCACATTCTTTCTTTGGATATGTTCTCATTGGAATTGAAAAGGACTCTGTTAAACTATCTAATGGACCTCAGTGACAATATTTGAACAAGTATCCTGATTTTAAGACTTGTATTGAAGAATGAAAACTACTACCTTCCAAGTCTAATTTTTTCTTCCTTTTTTTTTTTTTTTTTTTTTTAGGATTTGAAAGCCTTTTATATCTTTTTTTTTTTTAGGGCCAGTATTCTCAGTTCCTTCTGTTGGTTTACCAGAGGTCCTATCTTATTTAAATTAAGTATTTTTTAAACAACAGTAACAACAGTAATGCCTTTCTTAATATTATCCTTATTTCTTGGCTAGTTCTATAAAGAGATAGTCTTTTTTATATCCCTTATGAGTTGGGTCCTTCAGATCTTCCCAAATTGAGTGCCAAATCGGATCCAAGTTTATAGTCATTCCCTTTTCTAAATTGTGTTTGGAAAGAGTGAACTCCTAGGCAATCTCTTTGGGAGGTTGCCAATTCGAATGTTGTTAGAAGAGGGTTTTGAATGGACGGATCCCTTTTATTGTATGCCCTAAGTTGAACGTGTGATCTTTGTAGAATACCATTCTAGTAGTACATGTGATTATTTTGATTTGAGGAACTTCAGTAATTTTAAAAATTTCCTTTTTAAAAGCACAAAGCACAAAGTACAATGTTGCTTTAAAAAAAAAAAACTTTATTGACAGCATTGTAGAACATCATACCATGAACAGAAGGGCCAACAAGAAAGATGTTTGTACCAAGTTGGGGTAACTTAATCTTGTTTCAGCAGCACTTTGTGATATAAAAAGCTTTCAGACATAATAAATACAGTATGACTACTGAATTCCGAGGCTATGGAATCTGAACTTTTTGGTTACAAGACAAAAGCTTTGCTTATCACTCTAAATCTGCTTTCCTAATTGGGAACAATATATTTATATACTGTTTAAGCTCCTGTGTGGAATTCAGAAGTTATACTACCATCAAGATGATTTTATTAAATAGAAATAATTCAAGACCTTGTTACCCTTATTGTCTGGAACTCTTTTTTGATGAGCCCCTGAAACGTTGATCAAGAACCCAAATTTTCAGCCAGTATGCCAAATAAGACTTGATAAATTAACAGAATTGTTTCAAAATTAACCTGTAGAATAATTCTATTCAATCTCCACTCCTGGAGTTTGCTGGTGTATGAGGGCCCTCCCAGATTCTTTGATAGCATACCTCTGTTATCACTCATTTTCAAGATAATGGTTTAAAATGATACATGAAGTCCATGGGAATGGGGTTTTTTCAGCTTATCTCACTTTGAAAGGAGGGATATTTAATAAGGAGGAAAATAGCCTTTTGACTGAATCCATTTGAAACAGGTTTCATGCTTGGAGTGGAGAGGCTTGGTTTAAGGACTGGCTATGTAACATTTTGGGTAGTAGTCACCCACAAAATGGAGAGGCTTGACTGAGATAACAGGAACGTACTTGAAAATTATAAAAAGCTGTACATTTGTAAGGTATTAATTTTATGGTCAATATCTATGACCTTATCCTATATGAGAGACCACAAAAAAGATGCTATTTCCTGGTTTGTAATAGGAACAGACTTTAAAGTACTACCACATGGGTTATCTTCACAGACTAAATCTGGTTTTTAGAACATTTTAAAATTGTTTATCACCTTTCCAAGGATTGAAGATAAATGCAAACCTTGTGCTCTTAGAAAGCACCCTCTTCCAGCTTTCTTGGCCTGCCTGTAGCATCCAGGGCAGCCAAATTGATTGTTGGAATGTGCCAGGCACTCTATTAACCTCTGGGGATACAAAAAGTCAAAAAATGGTCCCTATCCTCAATGAGCTGTCAAGTCGTCCAAAGGATACAAGTCCAAGTGACCAACAGTTCCTCTAAATACAAAGCTGGGGTCCCATTTGGTCAGCAGAGTAGGGTTCCAAACTGACATCTCTAAGAAGGGAGGGAGGGAAGTAACAAATACTAGTGTTCCCAGTTCTTGGGACAGAATTAATCCTGGTTTATTTTGATGAGGAAGAACTATTCTATTTCCCCCCTGAGCAAGTTTTAAAAAAAAAATCTTAGAATGATTTCTGTGGTCCCTTTAATTTTTTTCCCCATCAAAGTACTAAAATCCTACCTTATGAGTAACCAGTCCTCTTGGAAGTTCCACTTGATTTTTAATCCTAGGTACCCTGGTAATGCTGAAATGTAACTCTGCCATTATGGAAAGTTCAGCAGTAGATAAGTGAAATTCATCTTTAGCTTTTTGTTTTCTGATAATCTTGAGAGTAAGATTTTGTGATCGCTCATTCCAACTGAAATGTTGGAATACTATAACCTTTTTCTATACTCTAGCTTTGAGCAAAGATGGCTTTATGTAAAAGGATCTCCAAAGAAACCTTGAGGAATTAAGCCAACAGGATATAAATCATATAATTAAGGATATTAAGCAAGAGAAGCAGCAAAAAATGAGTGGACCCATAGCCCTTTTCACTATGAAAATAAGTAAGTTGGTTTTCTGCATGTGGTGCGTGAAACTGAAGTTCACCTAAAGCCCATGAGTTAATATGTGGGAAAACCAACAGATTGGTTGAAATTACAATAGTTTCCATTTTCTTCCTGGACAGACCAGACAGGTCACCTACAATGAGCAGCCAGACTAGTCCTTTTTAACTGACTCTTCCAGTCTGTAAACAACTTTGGCAAAACTCGTTTAGTCAAGTGAGATGCTTTGTGAAGGGAACATGCCATGTTGAACATCCCAAGATTAATGAGGTTCAGTGCCTTTGTCATCATTACCTTACAGAGCCAGGGAATGAGTATCCTGACCAGCTAAAAAGAGAAGTTGGCGAACCTTAATTCCAGGAACGCATCTGGAGTTGGTTATTCCAGCACTATGCTTCCAGGCAGGTATGGAGCTTTGCTGGTTCAAAGTAAACTCCCATCACTGTTTTCTTCTCCCTAGAATTTTCTCCTACCCAGTTTGTTGTCTTTTTCTCTGCAACTTCCTTCTTTCACCTTTACAAAGAGTGACACACAACACATGCACATACTCTCCACAAGAAAGGTGCCTCGTGAGCATTGGAGCAGTCACCTATTCCTAGGAAGGGCTAGCAGGCTTGAGGACCTCTAGGTCAGGGGCGGCAGCAGCCTGAGCCTCGGACTTCCCTCTTCACATAGTCATGCAACTTGAACTTGGGTTCACTTGGCAGCTTCATGGACCTGTGCTTCAGCTCCCTGCAAAGAGATGGGAGCCAGCTAGAATATGTGTGGTTATGGACAATGTTGCTTGAGCACATAAGGTTAAGCTAGAAACTGCCATAGATTTGATAGGTATGTGGATGGTAGTTGACCTCTCCCAAAATGCAAATTATGTATGGTGTGGAGAAAGCCCAGCTGGGCCTTGGGCTGTAGGGAGGGACAGCCCAGATTCCCTCTCTTTAGAGGGCTAAAGTTTGAAAGTATTTGAATAAGCAATGGGTCACCAAGGATCTAAGTCTTTAGTTGGGCAGGAAGGCAAATCATATGAAAATAGGTGCATACCCCTACAAACATTCCCATGCATATGTCCAAGCCAAAAACAAACCCAACTACCCAATCCCCGAAAATTCTGAAAAATAGAGCAAAAGGAAAACTTACTTTGCAATGGCCTTAAAGGCCAAATCCACATTCAGGCCTGTCTTGGCGCTGGTCTCCATGAAGGGTACCCCATACTCCTGTAAAACATGCTTGCCAGCTGGAGGGGAGGTAAGGGAGCAGAGCATCGGGCTGGCCCTCCTGAATAATCCTGGGGGGCCTTTAGGGTAGGGGATCCTTCAAGATATTATCTCACCCCAACGTCTGCTTTCCCCCTGGATTGTTAGGAGTTTCTGTCCTTTGTTCCTCTCAGCCCATGTTGGGGGAGCAGGATGCACTGAGCAGCATTCTCCCCTATCCAGTTCTTGAGGGAGGGTTAAGGTCTTTCAGCAAAGTTTAAGGATCTTATTTCATCTCTAAACAATTTCTTATTCAGCTATAGGCTGAAGCAAGAGAAAAAGAACTCAAAAGCCAGTGGGTTTAGCTGCAAGCATAAGGATATTACAGCAGGCTCCTTAGGTTTCATTTCTAAAAAGGTTTCATGAATGCCTTTTGCTTTTTTATGTCATTTTTATTTCCCTACATACCCACCCCAATCTGGATAGAGCCCATCTGTAACAAAGGAAATTAAAATCTACTAATACACTGAGTACATCAAGATTCTCTACTTACAGTCCCCTACCTCTTTAATAAGAGGAGGGAAGTATGCTTTATTTGGGTTCAGGATAGGTCACTGCAATTAGAATTTGGCCAGCAGTCCATTTGGTACTTGTAAATGTGCTTGTAAATGAGACCGTGAGTCTCACTTTTTGGACAGGACCAAATCACAAGGCTAGACATAATCCAGAGCTGCTGTTGGCCCCATCTGGGACTTTGCTGAATACTTTTACTAATTGATCTATTTCTATCCTTCCACTTCTAACCAAACCCATGCCTGTTTGGTGTACTCACCTTGGCCAGCTTTTCCCCATCTTCCCTTTTTACCACTCGTTCCTGGGTAGAGTCCACCTAAGATGGGATGCAAGGAATGGGAACATAGGTCTTCCCAGGCCTTTTGAAGGAGAAAGAGATACCTCCCAGTCACCAATTCAGGGAGTCTGGCTCAGCTGAGTCCAAATGGCAACCACCTGCCAATCGATACTCTTAAGGAGCCTGATGACCAGGGAGACAAGTGTCCAGGGCCCTCCAACAGCCCATCTCTGCTTCTGCCATTGTTGCCACCTACCTTGTTACCCAACAGCATGAGCACCACATCTTTTTGTGCATATTCGTGGATTTCAGTCAGCCAGGCCTATGGGGAAAGAAGGAAAACTAGTTGGCTCTTCAAGAGGCTTGTCCTGAAAAGGCTTTTCCATCCCTTCTCCTTCCTGAGAATCTGTACTCTTGACCCGGAACACCCTGCTCAACTCTAGCCACTTTACCAGACTGTTTCTTACCTTTATTTCAACAAATGGTTATTAAATGCCAATTATCACAAATCCAGACACCTCCCCTCAAAAAAAAAAATGCCTAATCTCCATTCCTTATAATTTTATAATAACTTCCTTCAGATTTCAAAGCCCTTTCTTTTGTATTTCTCTAATATAACATTGGGTATTGTCATACATCTTCCTATTAGCTTCAAAGTGATGAGGGTAGCTATTGTGTCTAAACTCTATCTCCATATGCAGTCAAGACTTTAACAGTTTTGTTTTCTTGCTTTCTGGTGACAAGCAAGGCCAGGGGTAGGAGGGAGAGAATTCAAAACAGGAAATAAAGCCAATTTTAAAAATAAAGACAAAAAAGCTCCAACCCTCAAGATTTCCTTCAGTGCTGAGCATAATGCTCTGTACACGGTAGATAATGAATAAATGTTTGCTTGGAGACCCTGATATAGCACTTTTATGATTATAAAGCATTTATTCACTTCTCAAAACTTTTCTATGGTGGGGCTTATTGGCAGCGCCACAGTTACTGTTTCCATTTGACACAAGACAATTGAGGCTCAGAGGGATAAATGGCTTTCCTAGTTAGTGGTGGGACTCAAACCTACCCAGATATTCTAACAAAGTCAATCTACCTTTTATTAGGGAACATGCCCTTCTGCTCTACAGGTGGATCTGCCTTTATCCATAACATCCCCTTAAGGAGAAAGTGTAGAGGTGTTATCCTCTTAGTGCTCTGTCCCTTACCACCCCATAGGTTTTTATGCCCTGAGAGAGTGAGAGTTGCATATTCTGCTCAAATGATGAATTGCCCTCAGGGCTAGGAAGTGGGAATTCTGAGAAGGTGTAGGGGAAATGTGTAGAATGTGGGAATGGGATTTAAGAGGGAGGACTTCTGGCTAGTTAATATGTAGCTAGAGCACTGGACCTGGAGTCAGGAAAACCTGAATTCAAATCCAGCTTCAGACATTTAGCTGTATGGTACTCTGCTTCAAGTTCCTCAACTGTAAAAAAGGAGATGGTGATAGCATCTGCCTCCCTGGATTGTTGGAAAGATCATGTAAGATTATAATTGTAAAATGCTTAGTATAGTCCCTGTGCTATACACACATGTATACATATATGTATATTTATATATGTGTATGTTTATAAGTATATAAGTGTGTATGGTAAATGCTATGTAAATGGTTATTGTTGATATTATTATTATTCTACATCTTAACACCCTTATACGGATTACAAGCAGAAGCTGAGACATGAAATCACCACTAGATGGAGGTAAAGAAGCATTGGTTCAAAATTAATATGTCCCTACTCCTCAACAAAGAAGTTGGGGAGGGGAGAAAGCTTGTATACTTCCTGAGTGTCCGAATGTCACCACCTTGGTCTGCCCCTTCCCCACCCTGAACAACCTGAGTCTGGTCTGGCTTCCATCTCTCAGTTCCCTGCAAGAAGCTAGAGGGAGAACAGAAGGGGACTGAGTTCTAATGACTGCAGGCCTTGAAGGGCTGTGTGTTGGTTAGGTTCAGGCTGATCTATCCACTCTTACCCCAACCACCATGGAAACGAGCTCACCCAGAACCAAGCATGGAAACCATTGAACCTTTGCACATACTATCTTCAGGGCTCCACTCCATTTACTGTCACATTAGACTGTTACAGAAGTCATGTTATAACTCTATTATGATAAAATGTAGTATTGAGAGCATTTAGCCAACCTTTTGATTTTCCTTGAGAGGCAGAGTTGCATATGCTAGAAAATATGGATTCACATTTTGCTTTAAAGAACTACTAGAAGTTCTGTGTGACCCTGGGCACATACAGACAACCTCTTAGCAACCTGGAAAACTTTGAAATTATAAATTCCCCAGATGACAAGAAGCTTTCATCTCCTCAGAGGATCTTAACTGCAGTTCATCAACTTGGCTTTTATATCCATATCTATATATTATGGTAATTGTTATTGATATATCTGTATAGATAATAGCATTTCAATATATTTCCTTTATAATCCTATGTGTTTTATTTTATGCATTTAAAAACATCCTGAGAAGGGATCCATTTCATCACTTTGCAAAAGATGTCTAGGACACCAAAAAATGTTAAGAACTTTTGATCTAGTTGAGGTCCTATATCTTACAGTTAAGGAAACTGAGGCTTTGCCCAATGTCAAATATAGGAAATAGCAGAGTCCTTGAATTTGAACCCAAGTTCTCTGATTTCAAATCAAATCCTATTTGTCTCTTTATCCCCTTACTAGTATGAAAATAAGGTCTATGTCTTATCTAAAATTTCTGACTCCCTCAGTCCTTAGTGTCATGCTGGAGGCGAATGCTAGTCAACTGATAAATATTGAAATAAATTTGTTCCCCACTCCATATCTGAAGAAGATGTTGAAGTGACCTTTCCCCCACAGATATAGCCATTTAAAGGGACCTCAGAGGTCATCTAGCCTAACTCTTTGAATTAATCCCCTCAACATCCCTGACAAGTTGCCCACCAGCTTCTCCTTGAAGACTTTCAGTGATAGAGAACTCATTACTTCTTGAGACAGGAAACCAGCCAGTATCACTTCTAACAGAGCTGATGGTTAGGAAATTTATAGAATCAAATCTTCATGTCTTTGTGCATCTTCCACCTATTCATTAGTCCTCTTTCTGCCCTGTGAGGCCAAATGAATCTAATTAGCTTCTCTTTTACCCAACAGCCTCTCAGGAGCTGCAGTTCCTGGACCCCTCTCACTTTTTTCCCTCTCCCCAGTTAAAACATCCCTAATTCCTCTTAAAAAATATCTGGCATGGTTTCCTTTATGTTCACTCTCTTGGTAAGCATCCTCAAGCTTTCCCTAAGATGGGACCCACCACAATATGCCCTTCTCAGATCCACTGCATTCCCATTCAACCACTTTGCATCAGATCTCATTGAATCACATCCCTATACAAGTGAGATGTGGATCAGAAACACGATTCTGAGCAGAGGGAGCCATCTGATCCTATTTTCTTCCATTCACAACTCTGTCTGAACCTAAAATCTAGTCCTCAATCATGAGCCTGCCTAGTTCTTCCCTATTTGCAAATAAGGAGAGATATTTCTGAACTAGGTAATTGGGGGCTTAACATCTGCCTTTTCTGTGAGAGCCAAAGCGGGGTGAGTACCTTAAATCTTCTGAAAAGTGCTTAGAAGAAAGTCATGGGGGCTAGGGTGAGGTTTGAAAGATAGAGGATCTGATAAGAGGATCAGGAAGACATAGAACATGAGGGTAGAAATGGGAATTGGGGGACATGGTATTAATGAGGGAGAAGTCCCTATAGGTGGGGTGTGGTGATGGGGATGCTGAAACAGGTAGACAAGATGTCACAGGATTTAGAATGAGGAGTCTGTGGGGCATAGGGTTTGATTCTCAAGCTGTTCTGAGGTTTCAGATTGCTTGATGTCTTGTGGGGCGGGGGGAGGAGAAAGATTTGGAACACACGGTATTGTAAAAGTGTTGAAAACTATCTTTGCATGTATTTGGAAAAATAAAATAATATTAAAAATAAATAAATGATATTAAAAAAAAAAACTCTGGTGCTGGGCCTTCATGAGAGAAGTCAAGCAAGGGCTGACCCCGCCATGGCTCCTCCATCTGCTGCCTCGGTTTGTTTCCTACTGCCAACGTCCCGGTTTCCAGGGCTGCACTCTCCATATGTTCATATGCTTTCCTGGCAAACATTAGAGTAATATTTGCTTGATTGGCCCTCGGTGGGATGCCTGGGTGTGACAAGGAAGGGGGCAGAGTCCACCCCCATTACAGCTTGTGCTCAGAGCTGTGTGCAGGCCACATCTGGGTGGGAAGGGAAGGGGAGATACCGTTTACTTCAATATAAGCTCAGCTTGGCCCCAGGCCCAAGCCACACTAATATCAATTAGGATGAGGGGACTTAAAGTTCATATTGTCCCTCCCCCTGCCTTAAGGTGGGAGCTTCTGGCACACAACACCATCCATATCACTTACTTGAATGTTGTCAAAAGAGGCTCTGTTAGTAACATCATAAAGCAGAAGGAGAGCTGTGGGCAGAAAGAGAAGGGAGGGGATGTGAACAACCCTCCATCACACCTCTCCCATGTGATGCCTAGCTCATCCCAGCCTGTTCACACACCTCAGCAGCTGCGACCTGACTACCATCAGGACCTCAGAACCCAAGTGCTGAGCTGCGAAAACCCGGGATTAACCCTTCCCATCCCCCTCTGGAGGCCCTTAAACTCCATCTTTCCCTCATTTCCTCCCCCCAATTCTTTGTAAGAATAAGGACTATGGTATACAATTGTAACCAAACTAGCCCCCTGGTACTGCTTTCCTGCTTGGAAACAACTGTCCTCTGGGAATAGACTCAGAGGCCTCCTGGCCCAGAGCTCACCATGGGCATCCCGGTAGTAGGCATGGGTCACACTTCTGAACCGCTCCTGCCCAGCAGTGTCCCAGATCTGAAAACCAAAGACCATCAAGCCAAAGCCACTAGTCCACCTCCTATCCTCTCACAGCTCCCAGTCCCATCTCCTTGGGCTCACTCACCTGCAGCTTGACTTTCACTCCATCCACATTCAAGACTTTATTCTGAAAGATTAGAAAAAAGAGATGAAGCCCTGAAACTATCCCCCAAGGGAAGATATCAGGACCAGAGGTAGAGGCAAAACTAACACAATCTGAGAGGATTTTAGCCTGACTCTGGCCCCCACCACAAGGAGCCTGCAATCCTGCCTGCCCACTTGTTTCCAGGAAGCACTCCTTAGCCTGGGATCACCAGACTCTTAGACCGACCTTAAATGTCTTCAGTCTGACCTACAGGTCTGTCTCTGGTCCTGCAGGGCTAGAGGCTCCCTCTGAGCAGGAAGGAGGACCACCTCAGAGTATCAGGTAGGAGAAGGTTCATCCTAAACTCCCAATCCACCCGACCCAGAGTTCTGAGAGCCCCACAGGCCCCTCCCTTTTCCTATGGAAGGAGAGTGGTTGGGGAGGGGAAGACGGAGAGATTAAACAGATGGGCTTCCTTTTCACACCCATGCCAGCTCACATTCGCCCTGTTTCCCAAAAGTGTCTAAACTGAGACCTCACTCAGGGAAGGAGCTGGGAAGAAAGCCAATTAAGTTCTGGCTTCTCTCCTTCCTTTCTTCCTTCCTCCCCCACTTTACCCTATCCTATCCATCCTTCAAGCCCTGGCTAAAAGTCTCACCTTCAAGACTACATCAGTCTACACTGATTCCCCTTTGTCTGAAGACCCATAGCCTTCAACTTGAGCCACACACTTGGGCCTTTGGTTTCCTCACTTCATCCTTCAAGCCACCTCCTCCTCCACTCTTCCCACTCAGTCTTTGAGGTCCCCAAGGACAAGGCCTGGGTCAGGTCCTCCTCTGTTTCTGCTGGGACTAGGTACTCAGAGGGCTTCACAGATACTTGGTAATCTGATAGGGAAGTGAGAAACCAGTGCCTTTATGCTAAATTTAGGAGGAAATCTCATCTAATGGAAGATGGGGAGGGGTGGGTAAAGTTCAGTGTCAGGTTCTAGATATTCACTATCCTGCCCAAGGTGGTGGGACAGTTCCATAAAGGACAATCCCAATATATTTATAATATATGTATATAATGTTATAACTCCTGGTTGACTTAGAAACCTCTATAAGTGTGGGAAGATCTTGGAGAGAGAGACAGGCACAAACTTTTGAAGAGCCACAGATATGAGGAATCTGGCCTCCCAACATATCTCCTGATTCCCAGCATCTGCACCCACAAAAACTACTCAGAAAGAACTCTGGTGAGCTCATTCTGCCATTGACTGAGCTGAGGTTTTATCTCATTCTTGAGTAAAAGTTCTCATTTATGGGGGCATTTTATTCTCTATTCTAATTTGTATTACTTTCCTGATTTCTGTTCACTATTTGCTTGGATAAATGCATTTGCTTGTTATCAAAAATGATTTTTTTGTGTGAATAGTATTGGGTAGGGAGGGAGTTAAACTGGCAAAGAGTAAGCTGACTCTTAGAAACAATCAGAAAAAGTGTTTTTTTCCCTTTAATTCTGAACTCCTAAAAGAGCATTATATTTCTGTACAACAAACTTCTGAAGCATAATAGGTAAATATGATTCCGACCCAATAATAGCAAAGGAGCAAATCACTGCCTAAAGCTCTTGCTTACTTAGGCCTCACTCCCTTCTCCAAAGCTACCATCAATGTAGTCACAGCTGTACAAATCTACTCTCCAGAAATGGTGGAAAATGTAGATTCTCTAAAGCCAGAATGATCCAAATCTCAGATATCCAAATACTTTCTTTTCACACCACACATAGGTCAGATGTTCTATGTGAGGATGTGTTATTTATAAGAAAAAAAACCTAACAGGAGTGTGGTGAAGTGAAAGAACTCCATACCTAGGATCAAATTAAATATTTGTAAAGCACTTAGCACAGTGCCTGACACATAGTGGGTAAATAAATAAAAATTATTCTTCTTTTCCCTTTCCTCTATGAGTCAAAAAACCCTAATGCTAAACTCTATTCTATCTCTTAATTCACTCTGTGATCTTGAGCTAGTCATTTACCACCATAGGCTTGCATATGTGATGAAATCTCTGAGGTCACTTCCACTGCTAACATTTTGTCACTCTTAAAATAATCCATGTGGTAGCTGGCCCCAAATTAGTTCAAAATGTAACAGAAATGTTTAACAAAATAAAAATATAACATAGATAATGTTAAATTGTGGTTTTCTAAGTCAATATGTGCAGGCATATGTCCCTATCTCAGTTTTTATAGACTTCTCATCACAAAATTTACCTAAATACTCTTAAACGTTCTCTAACCCTAATTCTGCCCATAACTTAGCTCTCCATTGTCCTTCATATGATGGATGATTTTGATTGCTTGGAGATTGTGACATCTGGAAGAATCTTGGTGTTAATCCATTCAAATCAATTAAAAATCAAACCCAATCAACTTTTATTGAGGGCTTATTGTGTTTAGAGGGATGCCTCCTACCTGACTAGCCTCATTGTGGGGGAATGGGTTTCCAGGGAAGGGGAAACAGGGTATATGGAGGGTGGAGGATAGAAATCTATTAGGCAACATCAACAGATCTTTCCTACTAAGAGTTGTGGGGTCATTAAGAGTCTGTAAAGATTGAAAACACCTTGGTCATTGCAGAAGTTATCTCTATGAATATGGTGTGAAGAGTCTGGAATAGCCTGCATCTGGAATTGGGAGGGGGAGGGAATTGTCAATGACCAGTTATGAAGTCCACCTCCCCTTTAGAAGAGGTGGTCAGAAGTATCTTGTCCAACTCCTGCCTCAAAAAATCCATTCTCAGAAGTCATGGAATCAGAGACAGGAAAGAAAGTTACAAATCCAGTTATAATTAAGTGATTGGACTTTGTTATGGGTAATTAGTGGGTGTAGAACTGATTGGAACGTCAGCTACAAATATTTTCCAATTTCTCTTCAGGACAGAATTTGTTAAAAATAGAAAAAAGGCCAGTAGGTTTTAATTGAGTAGGGGGGGACGGGGGCTTAGAAACTATGTAAGGGAACTTACTTGCTAATAATGAAGTCCTATACACACTGAGAGATACAGACACGGTTCCCTGCTTCAACCTAGGTTACCTATGGTTTGGAAATGATAGGGTTCAGATACTGCACATCCATCACTTCTACCTATGTCTGAACCAGAGGCTTCTGAAACCTCCCACCTTGCTTTCCTATCTCTAGCCCTTCCTCTCCATAGACTTGTTATAATGCACTTCAGTCTCTAACAAAGGAGCCCCAACCTCCCACAAAACCTAGCGCTTGACACGTGGTCAGGCAGGGTTCTCTATATATAGACCACCCTTCCTACTTCCACTCCCACCTCTGGGAACACACAGGGATGCTGGGCCTTGGGCCTTCGCTGCTGCCAAACTAACAGGCCAGGATAAAGGCCAGGAGAAGACTGGACAATCCTATAACCCATCACTGATCCCAGGATAACTGAGGGTCAATTAACAGAAATGAAACACCATTTAAAAGAAGTCCCGATTGCTTCTTCCTTCCTTCCAGGGAACCTGCTAAGCCCTGTCCTTGCTTTCTGATTTGTCCCAATTCCCCTCCAGATTTCCTAAGAGCTGCCCACAATTCTGGGGCATTCTCCTTCCATCAAATGAGATAATATCTTTACAGATATGAGCTTAGCCCAATAACTAGTACCTTATAGGTGCTTCATAAATGTTTGGTTAAGAGCATTTAAGAGAGCAGAGGAATCATAGCACTCCAGACTATCCTCTCAGGGCAGGCTAAGGACATTGAGCTCCCTCCCTCCTTGTGCTTTAATTTACCCAAAGGAAAGGCCCTAGCAGGCTGTTATCACCTTAGACTGGACTATTGCAATAAACTCATAATTCTGTCTGCCTCCATTATTTATCTTATTTGTATTCATCCCCCACAGAGCTGCCACATGGATATCCTTAAAACACAAATCTGATCATGTCACTCGTGTACTCAAAAATTATCAATAGCTCCCCACTGCCTCCAGGATAAAATACAAATTCCTCAGGCTGGCATTTCTGGCTCTCATTGTCCTTTCTACTCATTTCTTAATTGCTCTGTTCCAGACAAACTAGCCTGTTAGCTCTTCCACAAACATGGCATGCCATCTGCAGCTTCTGTGTTTGTCCGAGCAGGCCCCCCATGTCAAAATGCATCCTCTGCTCATCTCTACACTGACTAGACTGAACTTTTCCCTAACTTTCTTCAAAGCTCAAGTACTATAACAAAGTCTCTCCTAGTTATTAGCTCTTTTCCCCCTCCCTCCTTTTTTAGGATCACAGAATCTCTCAATAGTATTTTATTTTTCCAAATACATGTATTTTTGTAGACTTTGCGTTCCAAATTTTTCTTCCTCTCTCTCTTATTTCCACTGTCCTCAAGACAACAATCTAATAGAGGTTAACCATGTTTTAAAACATATTTCCATATTTGTCATGTTGTACAAGAAAATCAAACCAAAAGGGAAGCCCCCTGAGGAAAAAAAAGCAAACAAACAAACAAATACAATGCTTTGGCTCACATTCTGTCTCCATAGTTCTCTCTGTCTGGATGTAGATGGCATTTTCCATCCCAAGTCTATGGGAATTATCTTGAATTGCCAAATTGCTGTTTCTCTCCCTCTTAAAATCATTTCATATTTACTTATTTGGCAGAATCTGTTTAGGTTTGGTATTTGTAACACAGTGCCTAGTACAGCACAAAATTCTTTATTATTGCTTAAGTAATGTTTATTAAGATTAGATTTCAGAAATGACTAATATAAAAATATGTTTTACATAATTGCACCTGTATAACCTATAGCAGATTGCTTACCATCTTGGAGGGGGAGGGTAAGAAGGGAGGGAAGGAGAAAATTCGGAATCAACAATGTAAAAAATGGATGTTGAAACTTGTTTTTACATGTAATTGAGGGAAAATAAGATATTTTCAAAATTAATTTCTATTCTTACAAAAGTTTAAATTAGAGCTCCTTGTGGACTGAGGTTATTTTTGTCTTTCTTTAAATCATCAGTGCCTAGCAGAGTGCCAGACACATAGCAGACACTTAATAAAAGTTTATTGACTGACTACTGAATACAGAGGGAGTTGATAAAGTGGGTTGAGACACATGAAAGAGAAGGCTGTGGGGGACATGAGAGAAGTTTGCCCCGAGTGGGTTAAGTGTCCATGCTTGGTGAGCTCACTAGTTAGAACACATGACAGAACCAACTACTGATAGATCAAAATCATGAATTCCATCCTGGAATAACCTTGTTTTATTCTGTAGCCCCGAGATGAATTCTGACCTTATCTTAGCTACCACATAGACCTAAGGTCAATTGAGAAAAGACTGATTAGACACAGATGGCTTTTTAACTTGGCAGACATTGATTGGATACCTTCTGTCTGCAAGCTGGGGTAGCTAGGTGACTCAGGAGAAGGAGCACTGGGTCCAAGCAAGAAGATTCATCTTCCTGAGTTCAGATCAGATCTCAGACACTTAATAGCTATGTGATCCTGGGCAAATCACTTAACCCTGTCTGCTTCAGTTTCTTCATCTGTAAAATGAGCTGGAAAAGGAAATGGCAAAGCACTCCAGTATCTCTGTCAAGAAAATCCCAAATGGAATCAGAAAGAGTCAGACATGATTGAAAAATGGCTGAATAACAACAACAGCCCCTGCCTACTCCTGAGGAAGGTGAACTACCAAAACGAAGACAGAATATAGACTTTAGGAATTAGATGAAAATCAGTCAATGCTGGAAAGCCGAGCCAGTTTCTGAGACCTGTATAACTTTGTTTTATCTTGGGTCCTAACCTTTGGTTGATTGATCTCAACACCCAGTCTCAAAATTCTTACTACCATCCTTTAAAGCTCAGCTCAAGGATCTTTTCCTGTCTACTCCAGCTTCCTTAGAGCTCTTCCCCTTCTGAAGTCTCAGGACATGTAAAAGTCTGGCCTTTAATTGTTCTCTAATTGTTTCCTGTGAGTGAGTCTCCTCTTGCAGTTATCTTGAATACCCTCCAAGGTCCAGGTCTGGGTTTCCCCCCTCCCTTGAAGCTTGGCTAGACCCAGAGATATAGATTCTCTGCCCCTTGGTTAAGGTCTGGGAGTTAACAGTTAGGAACATCTTCAGGAAGGGGAAGGGTCTTGAGTCTTTATCACATCAGAAGCTGTTAAAGGATGGATGTGTGGATTTTTTGATCTGGAGAAAAGAAGATTCTCAGGGGACATGATAGCAGTCTTCAAGTATTTAAATTTTCTCTGTCTGATTCCAAATGATAGAATTAGGAGGGATGGAAGTTGCAAAGAGGCAGACTTAAGTTTCATATAAAGAACTTCCTAGTAATCAGGACTTTCCCAAAGTGGAAAGGGCTTTCCAGTTGTTGATGGGTTTCTCCTCATTGGAAGTTTTCAGGCAAAAGTTGCAAGGGGATGACCACTTGTAGAATGTTTTGTAGAGGAAATCTCTAGTACTAGTTAGTCTTTGGAAGCTCTTTTACTCAGAAATTCTGTCATTCTGTGAACAGGCTTCATTTCTGTGAATGGTCCTCATTCCTCTTCAAGCTGCCTACCTAACTATCCACTTTATCTATCATGCCATTGAAACCTCTTTACCCAGGATGAAGTCTCCATGTCTATCCTACCCCTCCTGTTGGAAGCATTCTTTATCTCTGGAGCCTGCATCTGTCATGCTGTGTTTCTCTTTCTCTATCAGTGTTTCTGTTTCTGTTTCTCTGTCTCTGTCTCATTGATTGGTTCCCTCCAGAAGCCTTCACTTTAAGAAGTGAAGTCAAACATGTCCTAATTCCTTCAAAGGCTGAACTCCTGATTCTCTGGACTACCTTCTTTCCCTACCAGGTACCGTCATCTTTCTCTTCTTCTTTCCCCATCTCCATACCATTATCCCAATTTTTACTTTTCTTTCATGTGGTGTTTTTCCATACTAAAAGGTAAGCTAATTGAAGGCAGAAACTATCTTTTTTTTTTATTTCTACATGTTTTTTCAGTACCTAACACACAGTAAATATTTAATAAGTGCTTGTTGACATAATTTGAACAGTCTATGTCTTTTTGGTAGAGCTCACAGAAGACCTGACATCCTCAAGCATTCTTAAAATAATGTCCCAGTCTATCATCCCATTGCCCCTTCCACCCCATTCCCAAGGTGGCATAAATCTAAAACTTCACTGTTGTGTCCTCTGCACTGTTCCACCTGAATTTCTCTGTTTTTTGATGTTTTTCTTTCCTCTTCTAAGAGCCAATTCAAAGCTTGGATCTTTCAGGAAACCTTTTCTGATTAACTATCTTGTGAGTGATCACCTTTTTACTCTGTTACTGAAATCAGCTAAGAAGTCTCCCCATTTCTGGCTTCCTTTGTAAAATGAGAGCTGGATTAGCTATCCTTTGAAGTCCCTTTCATTTCTAAAAGTGTGAGATTATAACTCTACAGCCTCCTCTCCTCCTTTCCTGGGTCATGTTGACTTATGTTCCATTTCCTGATCCCACATATGCAGACAATGGAGCTCTGGCCACAATGGATCATCTCTAGAAAGCAAATCAGTAACATTGCCCAGTACTAAGGGCTTGGGTGACAAGCCATCTGCCAACTCTGTAGGCTGTGCCAGAGACAGGTTGGTGGAGAGCAGCCAGAATGTGGCATGAATGTGGGTAGCAGGATGGAGGCTCAGAAGTACCCATGGGCTAAGGGGCCACCTGCTATCTAGCCAGAATCTTAGAGCTTCAGTTTTTGCACACTCCCAATCTCTTTCTAAATATCACCACAGCATGCTCTCTATAGCAACAAAGGCTGGGCATCAATTATTCAGGTGTTGCAACATCTGTGAGAGCTTAGCAATCAGAGTCATGGAGCATTTTGGATTCAGGAGGGAGGTATTATTCTGCCTCTGTGGGATACCCTCTGTTTTGGGAACGATGGGAGCAATAGCCCTTCTGCTCTTTCCTCAGGCTGGTCCAAGGGCGGAGGTAAGCAAGTAGCCCCTTTCTGAGGCTCTCTACCACTTGATCCTACAGGTTGTAGCTGAAAGCTCCATTTTAAAGAACAGACTTGGCATCTTAATGTCACTGGGGCTCTGATAGCTGCTGCCAGGCAAAGCTAAGCAAGAGATTAAAATAGGAGCAGGTCTGTGCTGGCCAGCAGCTGGAGGAGGTCTTTGCATTAAAAACCAGAGTATATATGGTGCCTTAGCTCTGACTTCCCAGCAGATGCTTCAAGCTGCACCAAACCACCTCCTGGCAGTATTTCAGAAAAGGCAGAAAACCTGACTGCTGAGTGATCAAGGTGATCTTGGGTGATCTGTCTTGGAAAAGCTATGGGGCCAGGTACAACCCTACCACAAAAACACAGAGGAAGCCCAGAGCAACAATCTAGGAAACAACCAACTAACCAAATAATAATCATAACTGTGATTTATATAGTGCTTTAAGAATTGCAAAGAGAATCCAATAGCAAGAGATACAAAGAGAAATTCCATTCAAAATAACTGCCGATAGCATAAAATATTTGGGAGTCTATCTACCAAAGGAAAGTCAGGAATTATATGAGCAAAATTACAAAAAACTTTCCACACAAATAAAGTCAGACTTAAATAATTGGAAAAATATTAAGTGCTCTGGGATAGGCTGAGCAAATATAATAAAGATGACAATACTCCCTAAACTAATCTATTTATTTAGTGCTATACCAATCAGACTCCCAAGAAAATATTTTAATGATCTAGAAAAAATAACAACAAAATTCATATGGAAGAACAAAAGATCGAGTATCTCAAGGGAATTAATGAAAAAAAGTCAAATGAAGGTCGCCTAGCTGTACCTGATCTAAAACTATATTATAAAGCAGCAGTCACCAAAACCATTTGGTATTGGCTGAGAAATAGATTATTTGATCAGTGGAATAGGTTAGGTTTACAAGACAAAATAGTGAACTATAGCAATCTAGTGTTTGACAAACCCAAAGATCCTAACTTTTGGGATAAGAATTCATTATCTGACAAAACTGCTGGGATAACTGGAAATTAGTATGGCAGAAATTAGGCATGGACCCACACTTAATACTATATATCAAGATAAGATCAAAATAGATCCATGATTTAGGCATAAAGAACGAGATTATAAATAAATTAGAGGAACATAGGATAGTTTATCTCTCAGACTTGTGGAAGAGGAAGAAATTTGTGACCAAAGATCAACTAGAGATCATTATTGATCAGAAAATAGAAAAATTTGATTATATCAAATTTAAAAGCCTTTGTACAAACAAAACTAAGGCAAACAAGATTAGAAGGGAAGCAACAAACTGGGAAACTGTTTTCACAGTTAAAGATTCTGATAAAGGCCTCATTTCCAAAATATATAGAGAACTGACTCTAATTTATAAGAAATCAAGCCATTCTCCAATTGATAAATGATCAAAGGATATGAACAGACAATTTTCAGATGATGAAATTGAAACTATTTCTAGCCATATGAAAAGATGCTCTAAGTCATTATTAATCAGAGAAATGCACATTAAGACAATTCTGAGATAACACAACACACCTGTCAGATTGGCTAAGATAACAAGAAAAAATAATGATGAATGTTGGAGGGGATGTGGGAAAACTGGGACACTGATGCATTGTTTTTTTTTTTTTATAATAAATTTTATTTTTATTTAATAATAACTTCGCATTGACAGAATCCATGCCAGGATAATTTCTACACGACATTATCCCTTGCAATCACTTATGTTTCGTTTTTTCCCCCTCCCTCCCTCCTCCCGCCCCCAGGATGGCAAGCAGTCCTATATATGCTAAACATGTTGCAGTATATCCTAGATACAATACATATTTGCAGAACCAAACAGTTCTCTTGTTGCACAGGGAGAATTGGATTCAGAAGGTAAAAATAACTCGGGAAGAAAATCAAGAATGCAAATAGTTCACATTCATTTCCCAGTATTCCTTCTTTGGGTGTAGCTGTTTCTGTCCATCATTTCTCCAATGAAACTCAGTTAAGTCTCTTTGTCAGAGAAATCCACTTCCATCAGAATACATCCTCATACAATATCGTTGTCGAAGTGTATAATGATCTCCTGGTTCTGCTCATCTCACTTAGCATCAGTCCATGTAGGTCTCTCCAAGCCTCTCTGTATTCATCCTGCTGGTCATTCCTTACAGAGCAATAATATTCCATAACATTCATATACCACAATTTACCCAGCCATTCTCCAATTGATGGGCATCCATTCATTTTCCAGTTTCTAGCCACTACAAACAGGGCTGCTACAAACATTTTGGCACATACAGGTCCCCTTCCCTTTTTTAGTATCTCTTTGGGGTATAAGCCCAATAGAAACACTGTTGGATCAAAGGGTATGCACAGTTTGATAACTTTTTGGGCATAATTCCAGATCGCTCTCCAGAATGGCTGGATTCGTTCACAACTCCACAACAATGCAACTGATGCATTGTTGATGGAGTTGTGAACAAATCCAACCATTCTGGAGAGCAATCTGGAATTATGCCCAAAAAGTTATCAAACTGTGCATACCCTTTGATCCAGCAGTGTTACTTCTGGGCTTATATCCCAAAGAGATACTAAATAAGGGAAAGGGACCTGTATGTGCCAAAATGTTTGTGGTAGCCTTGTTTGTAGTGGCTAGAAACTGGAAAATGAATGGATGCCCATCAATTGGAGAATGGTTGGGTAAATTGTAGCATATGAATATTATGGAATATTATTGTTCTGTAAGAAATGACCAGCAGGATGAATACAGAGAGGCTTGGAGAGACTTACATGAACTGCTGCTAAGTGAATGAGCAGAACCAAGAGATCATTATATACCTCAACAATGATACTATATGAGGATGTATTCTGATGGAAGTGTATTTCTTTGACAAAGAGAAGATCTAACTCAGTTTCAATTGATCAATGAGGGATAGAAGCAGCTACACCCAAAGAAAGAACACTGGGAAATGAATGCAAACTGTTTGCATTTTGGTTCTTCTGCCTGGGTTATTTTTACATTCTGAATCCAATTCTTCCTGTGCAACAAGAGAACTGTTCGGTTCTGCACACATATATTGTATCTGGGATATACTGTGACATATTTAACATGTATAGGACTGCTTGCCATCTGGGGGAGGGGGTGGAGGGAGGGGAAAAGTCAGAAAAGAAGTGATAATGTTGTAAAAAATTTCCCAGGCATGGGTTTGGTCAATAAAAAGTTATAATAATTAAAAAAAAGAAGAATTGCAAAGAGGAAAAGGAGGAGGAAGAGAAGGAAGAGAAGAGAAAAAATAAACATATATGTATATGTATAGACGGTCACTCCAAGTATAAATAAATACACAAATAAATAGATAAATGAATGAATAATAATCATAACTAATATTTATATAGTGCTTTAAAAATTGCAAAGTGCTTTACATGAGAGATAGGCTGTTATGGTGCAAATAGAAGGAGGAAGAGAGGAGGGAAGGAGAAGAAGAAAAAGAAGAGAAAGAGAAGAGAAAAAAAGAAGAAAAATATATACATGTGTGTATTTATTGATCACTTCAAGTATAAGTAAACAAATAGATAAATGAATGAATGAATATGTTTAATTAGTTAGAAGCAGTATTTGAACTCAGGTCTTCTTGACTACAAATCTAAATTTCTAGTGATTATATTATCCTGCTTTCACAAAGATCAAGTTCCATCTCTAACACATACTAGCTGTGTGACTGTAGACAAGTCACTTAGCTCCTCAGTCCAAGTTGCAGATTAGATGCCCTCTTGCATTGGTGGAAAGAGTTTCCTTGTCCGGGAATTCATTATACCACTGAAATCATAGATCCACTTCTTTTTCCTTTCATGTATATTATCTTACTTGGTTCTTATAACAACTTGGTGAAACACATTTCACATCTTAGGAAGTGTCTGAGGTAGGACTGAAACCCAAGTTTTCCTAACATCTAGTCTAGCCCTCTATCCAGTGGACTCTCCTTCCTCTTTACTGAAAACTGACAAAGCTCTGGGACTCCTTAGAAATCAGAAACTAAGTATCCTTCAATGCTTGGGGACTGCAGAGAGGAGATTCAAGCCAAGCACAAATTTCTAGAATTCCCAGAAAAACAAAAGATCCCAGCATCATCGTTTAGAGCAGGAGGGGATCTTAGGAGCAAATCCCTTAATTTTATAGAGGAAGAAATGGTATGGTACAATGCAGATCCTGGTTCTTGAGCTAGAAAGACCCAGATTCAAATTCTACCTTTGACTCTTACCTATATAATAACAGGCAAGTCATTTAGGTGCCCTGAGCGTCAGTTTCCTGATTTGTAAAATAAAAGAATTGGACTAGCTGACTTCTGGCTAGGCTGCCAGCTACAGATTTCTGAACCTATTAAACAGATTCAGTTAGAGAGATGAATTTCTGTACCCAGAGTAGCAATAGGCAATGGGTTGCAAAACCAGAATTTGATCACAGGTCTTCTGGCTCAAAATGCAGTACTCTTTCCACTGTTTCCATCCTGCAGATAAAAAAAATAGGACAAGCTTCTATGCCCTGTTCTGCTCTGTTGACAAGTTGGATTTTATTTTGTTTGTTACAAATAACACTATTTATTTAGTGCGCTAAATACTCTTCATTTGAGAGGCGCCTGGGTTTATCCCAGGCTATTATGGTCGATCACGTCAGCACCTTATGGGACTAAGGACGAGCCAAGTGAGATTAATGCCATTATGGTTTGAATATTAATGTGCACATTGGAGGGAACAGAGTGTTCAGGGAGCAGGCGGCAGTGGTAGCACCACGCCCAGCCCCCCTGCTGCCACAGGAAGGCTGCCCAGTAGCAGACGCCTAAACAGGGTGCCATGGAGCTTCAGAATAAAATGGCCCATGAGACCACTCCAGGTGACCTTGAGAGCAGGGAACACATTTATCAGGAGTACGCCTGGAGGAGCCTGGAGCACCTTGCAGCTCCCCATCCATTGGAGCAGGAGGGAAGGTGTGGACTTTGGGGGAGGGCATGCATGGCACCTGTGCTTTCAGTGAGTCACTTTTTTCACAAGAAGCCCAGACCTGGGAGAGGAGGTGGGATTGGGGGGGGGGTGTTGCTAGAGCAACAGTTTGTACTCTGCTGGCTCTGTTGGTTAGATTCACATGAGTGCAGAGTTACAGAGTGATATCCCAGGTCACTCAATTCTACCCCCACAAAAACCAGCCCTACTTAAAAATTCCATATACATCAAGAGAGGTGCAGAGTTGGCAAAGCCCATCCTGGGCTTGGGTTTTATTGGACAGGGAGTTTAATTTGATGCCCAGGACTTCTGCCCTTACATAACCTCAGTCCCTCACTTTTTAAGTTGGTCTTTCCAGGGTCAGCCTCAAGTAGGGAGTAAGAGGATCATAGACTGGGGAGAGGTGGTAAACTTTGGCTCTCATCTGCCTTGGAGAGTAAGAGAGGCAGAGGAAAAGAAATCCTTTCAGTGGCAGCCAGTTCATACCAACCCAATCTAATATTGAGTTTCTCCTCCAGCCTCAGCCCCATCCTGATGCCCCAGGGAACCCACTCAGGCCAGCTAGCTGTAGAGGATAGGGAAGATCCAAGCAGCATCTGCTAGGACTCTGGACCAAAAAGCACATGTTCTGCTTTTAGTTCTCCCAAACCCTAAGGGATATCTGGGCTACCCCACAGTAGCCTGTGCCACCAGAGAAAATGGGCTTGAGACTTGTTCAGCTGCCTACTTGTTCCCTCTTGGGCTCACAGACTTGGTTGGGGTAGGGCTGGAAGGCACATACAGCCGAGTGATATATGATTATAGGGAGATTTTCTATCCTATGAGAAGTAGGCAGCAGGGGCTCTGAAGGGAGGAGGGGTTTTGTCTAGAGCCATAATCTCCCCATACTGGTAGAGGGATCTGCCAAGTGGCTTTATGCCTGTGAGCCTCCAGAGAGCCTTCTAGTCTTCCCACAGGCCTCCCTGCCCCTAATTAGAAGCCCAGAAGATACAACTTTTGAATAACCAGTAAATAATTAAGTTGAATTGAATTTAGCCACTTTGGCTCAGACATTAGGATGTCAAGTGTCTTCCTTTAGTTGTAGGGGCCCATGCTGAGCTGAGCATGGAGATCTCTCCTGAGGAAAGGTGGAATTCAATGATAGTCAGCCTGGTCTCCAGAAGAATTATTCAGTTCCAGAGGCAAGGTGTGTCAGGGGCCCTGGGCAGGGCCAGACAAATCACATTATTCCCCCCCATCCCCAGGGTAAAAGGGGCCCAAGTCTGCCTGAATGGTGCACATGGCTACAGCCTCTGATAAAAACATGTCAGTAATTAGGTTATAAGATAGACAGACTACATGTTACTTATTCTTCATCAGGAAATTAGAACCAAACTCTGAATCCTGAGATTTCAGAGCAAGCAAGTTAAGGAGATTTGGGACTAGAGAGAAAGGGTTTGTTCTATTTTGTTTTGTTTTTTCATTCCCCATGGGGACCCTGGATATCAGAACCCAGACCTTCCCTAGGAATATGGATTGCCAGGAATTGCTCTCTGTGTCTGTCTCTCAGAATGCAGCCAGAGAAACAGATGCAGTGAGATACTCACATAGAGATTGAAAGATGGAGACAGACACTTAACAAATCACAGCTAGAGACATATATAACACATACCGTTGACTCAAGCTTCTCTAGAGAAAAGGGCTCACACAGACATAAAAAGGCAGGCACATGCACAGATATAGACAATTCAGCAACGAGCAGAGAGAGAGAGCCAGCATGCAGGGATCTACTGAATCCCTCACATGGTGACATGAGGAGCTAGATTCCCACCCCACCCCCCTATAGAAAGACACATACACCCACATACATAAAAACAAGGAAAGAGAGATCAGAGAGAAACGGGGAGGGCTTTCACCCACGATATTTCCCATACAGCACCATTCCCCAGGGATTTCTAGCTGCCATGACCAGAAGTTGTCCCAGAGACAGGAAGACCCCTACTCTTTCAGCCTGTCAGCCCCCTTCCTCTAAACTTCTAATCTTAGCAATCCCCTCATCAGCAAGAAATTGATTAAGGAGATGGAAAAGTGCTTGGACTCTTACCCTGAAATCTATGCCCACGGTGGAAATGAAGGTCCCAGCCAGGAAGGCACCATCCTTGAATCGAACCAGCAGACAGGTCTTCCCCACTCCTGAGTCTCCTACCAGCATCACCTGAGGAGAGGGTACAGCAGGTAATCAAGGCAATAAGGGAAGAAGATAGTCACCAGCTCTGAAAGCCGGGAGCTCATTAGGAAAAAGATCCTCTAGGAGAATGGACCTCAGGTAGCACATTGTCAGCCCTGGAGAGACCCAGCCTTGGGACTCAGGTCCACTCAGCCTGATTCATCCTCAGCAGGTTACAGTGAATACAATCAAGCCTACCCCTCTGTCCTGAGTGCCACAAATTTCTGGGTTCCTCAGCTTCTATTCCCACTTCCCTCACAGTGGAACAAACAATAAGCAATAAGCAAGGAGCAGGAAAAGAGAAAAGACTAATAAAGAGCTAAAATAGCAATGAATCTTGTCCCTGCTTATCCCACTACCCCTCAGGATCCCAGGTATGATGGAGGCATAGAAAGTCTAAAGCTTCTCCCTCTTATGAACTGTGCCTGAATGGCTACCTTCTGCCATTCCCCAGGGAATACTGTAATTTGTTCCTACTTCCCATGGGATATAACACTTTTTTTTTTTTTCTGCAGAGAGGGGTATGATTTATTGGCATAGGGAACTCCCAGTGTGTAGTGCTTTCACTAATGCAAATTGTTGATTTGTCTATGAGTCTTAGCACAGTGACTAGCACAAATCAAATGTTTAATATGTTCTTGCTACCTGACTACTAATTTAGAATTGTCTTTGCAGATTAAGTGACTTGTCCAAAGTCATGCATGTCAATAAGTGTCACAGTCAAAATCTGAATCTGACTCCAAGGCTACCTTTCTTTCTTTTTATATAAAGCTTTTCAAAACATATGCATAGATAGTTTTCAACGTTTACCTTTGAAAAACCTTGTGTTCCAATTTTTTCTCCCTCCCTTCCCCCCACCCTTTCCCCTAGAGGTAAGTCTATCATTTAATAGTATTATTAATAATAATAATAACACATAATAACATTATATGTTAATCATGTGCAATTCTTCTATACATATCTCTGCAATTATGCTGCACAAGAAAAACCAGATCAAAAAGGGAACAAAATGAGAAAGAAAACAAAATGCAAGCAAACAACAAGAAAAAAAAGTTAAAATACTATGTTGTGATTCATACTCAGTCCTCACAGTTCTCTCTCTGGGTGCAGATGGCTCTCTTCATCACAAGACCATTGGAACTGGCCTGAATTACTTCACTGTTGAAAAGAGCCACAATCCATAAGAATTGATGTAATCTTATTGCTGTGTACAATGTTCTTCTGGTTCTTTTTACTCACTTCACTTAGCATCAGTTCAAGTAAGTCTTTCCAGGCCTCTCTGAAATCATCCTGCTGATCATTTCTTACAGAACAATAATATTCCATAATATTCATATACCACAATTTATTCAACGATTTATCCAACTGATGGGCATCCACTCAGTTTCCAGTTCCTTGCCACTACAAAAAAGGCTACAAAGCTACCTCTCTATCTAAAAAATGCTTTGCTACCTCTCAAAAATAACAACAGTAATGATAAAACTCACATTCTTATAATGCCTTAAAGTTTACAAAGTACTTTCTTCTCAACAGCCCATGAAGGAGGCAACACAAATATTTTTATATTCATTTTAGAGGAGACTGAGGCTCAAGAAAAGTAAGCCCAGGTATCATGCCTTTTGTCAGAGCCACTACCAAAGTCAGCCAAGTCACCTACCTGACTTCTATTTAGTCTTCCCCCAAGTGGTGAAATAATTGCTAACATTTATGTTATGCTGTATAGGTTATAAAATATTTATATCTTTTAAAAAAGTACTTGATCCTCATGACAACCCTGTGAGGTAGGGAGTATGTATACTCCCATTTTACAAAAGAGAAAACCAAAGCTCAATGAAATTAAATGCTTATCCAAGATCTCCAGCTCATTGGTAAAGCTAGGAGTGGAACCCAGGACTTGTTCCCCCAATCCAGGATTCTTTCATATATATATATATATATTCTTTCATATATATATCCTTTTAGGAGTTTATTTGAGCAGAAACCTCTTCTCCCCAAACTGGCACTACCAGTCTTCAAGAGTTATTAGTTTATTCCCCACTCTCAGGAGGATGATCTGATGCCCCACCTCCACCTAACACCTTTCCCTTCAAGAGGTATGATCTGATTCCCCTATGTTAGCTAATACCTTCACTTTAAGGAGGTGAGATTTGTGTTTCACTCTCTACACTCATTAGGTGTGATCTGAACCCCCCTACTCCACCCTCTGTCTCCACAACAAAACTCTAGCCTTAAGAGGTATAATCTGAGCATAACTGCTCCCCTACATATAGTTTGAGCCTCTCAGGTTTAAACTGATGTCCCACTATGATCTTGGGGGAGCTCATGAAATATGAAATGAGAACATGAAATATAGCTAAGTAGAATATTCCTCTTGGGTTTGTCTTTTCCCCCAGGGAGGTAAAAAAATTGGAGAGAGGAAATTACTACACATGTTCTTATGTGGGGCAGGGGTAATTCCATGTACAACAAGTCAATGCTTTGCCTAACTAAGGGTTCAAACTGGTCTGTACCAGATCCTGGAATGGTCCCCTAAACCAAGGACTCATCTTTTTGACCCTAGGCTGTGGAAATCCCCACTTGTTGACCAAGTGTCTATTCAGAACCCCCCATTTTCCCTCCATATGCCTCGTCTTTAGCCACTGTGGGCAGAAAGACAAGCATACTTCACAGGGTGCTGACCTCTCCTTATTCAAGTTGGTGCCAGTTTCTCAGATTCTGGATGGGCTGGCTGCCCCAGGGTCAAGATTAAGAAACAGCTAAACCTTACAACCACCATCCACTCTCCAATTCATTAAGTCTGCCTAGGGGGCTTGATGGGAAGGCTGTATCAGTCTGAACTTCTTGGGAAGTCTAATGACTAAGAGCCCCAATGGTGTCCATGACTGCTTGACTACTTCCAGACAGACTAGGATCTTTCATTGTTGTCAAAGGTCCCCATCTCCAGCACTCAGTAACCTGGGTCAACACTTTGTCAGGAGGCTGCCCCAGATTGCCCAGAGAAATAAGCAAGTCCCTGGGAATGGGTGCTATAAGGAAACTACTGACTTTAGGGGAGTTACAACTCATCGTCCCCAATTTCAATTCAATATGGCAACACAGTAAACATTTATTAAGTGTCTATTATATACAAAATGTCATGATAAGTAATGGAAATACAAAGACACCTTCAACAAGGGGAATGCAACATTCACACAGATAAGTAACACATTACAGGATAATTTGAGGAGGAAGAGAGTAGTAATAGCCAAAGCCAAAATACCATCTGAGTTTAGTCTTGAAGGAAGCTAAGGATTTTAAGAGGCAGAGGTAAGGAAGCAGTACATGCCTTAGGCCATTTGTCCACCAGCCCTGTGGGGAGGGTTTACTCCTTTCATCTCTCCAACATAACAAATCTGAAGAGTGAGGGACAGGCAAAGGTTCTTTTGTCTGCATCCAGCTCCAGTGGCCAAAAACAGAAGGGGACATCAGTAGAAAGGGATCAGGACATTAGGCTAGCAAGTTCCTTTCTAGGCTTCTAGATCTTCCACTCCAACCTGGGGCCCTGCAGAGCTTGAAGCAAAGCCAGAACTTGGGAAGGGGCTGCAAGTGTTTGCTTAGTAAAGGTCACAGCCCAGCTTCCACTTCTCACACTACTCCAGGGTCCCCACCAGCAGAATCCTGCCCTAGACCACCTGCTGCTGCACCCTTTGCGGACAAAGTCTGCCCGTCCTACCCCAGGGGTCCATGTTCTCTCTTGCCGCTGCTCTTCTCCCTTCCCAGCCTTTATGGTCTGTGACTCTGGGCCAACTGCTCTGAGTCCTTTAGGATTTGTAGCCCTGTGCCAACCACTGCCAGCCCACGATGTGTGCTCCTGGGGCAATCTCCCCAGCCCCTCTGCCCCTCTGCCATCCACTCCTAGCCTGTGGTCTGTGCCTTCAGGATCTGTGCTCCGTCTGTCCACCAACCTCTCAGGATCCGTTCTTCACCCCTCCCCTCCCCCGCTGTTTCGCTTAGGATCCCAGCGCTTACCTTGAAAGCAACGTCGTAGAAGTCGCCGCTGCTGCTGAGGGACGGGCGGCCTGACAGCAGAAGCCCGTTCCTCGGTGTCTCGGGGGCAGGGCCAGGGCCCGGGCTAGAGCCGCCCCCTCCGGAGCCCACCGGCCCGTTCTCCTTGGCTGTGGGCAGAGAAGAGGCGGGCGTACTCCCCGCCTTACTCTTAGGGGTCTTTTTCCTGGACATCGTGGGGCAGGGGTCCCGGGGTCCTAGGAGTCCCGAGGCACGACGTTCACTGCGCTCGGACTCCTGCTCCGGCTGCTCTGTTCCCCAGACGGCGGCGAGCGCCCCGCGGCAGCGCCAGCATCCTCAGCCCGGCGGCGGCGCAGTGCCCAGCGCAGCACAGCGCATCCCCAGCCCGGCCCCGCCCAGAGCCCAGCTGAGCCTAGCCCAGCCCGGCCCAACCCAGCAGAAGCCCCTCTCCCGGCACGCCCCCTGGCCCACCCTGCCTCTGATCGACAGGCCTGGCAGCTATTCAACCCCTGGGCTTCACCCCCTTTACCAGCGGCGGTCGGGAGAGGGCTGAGCCGGTGCAAACAGCATCGGACCGGTCGCTGGGAGATGCCCAGGGGAAAAGGATCCCAGAGTTGGGGGAGTTGGGGGAGTTGAGAGCAGGCAGGGGAAAAGGAAGTCCCCCCTGCTATCCCGTCGACTTCTATAGCTCTCCTTCATCCCGCGCCATTCGGGACTGACCTTTTGGGGGGAGAGGGAGGGAGCACA
Source organism: Antechinus flavipes (assembly GCF_016432865.1). Classification (NCBI taxonomy): domain Eukaryota; kingdom Metazoa; phylum Chordata; class Mammalia; order Dasyuromorphia; family Dasyuridae; genus Antechinus; species Antechinus flavipes. The sequence continues at coordinate 342,912,908 of NC_067398.1, read as the reverse complement.
CAGCCACGCACGGACACGCGTTACAGATAGGCTCACACAACACACAAACATATTTGACTCGGTTGAACAAATATTAAACACCTCCGATGTGGAAGCCATTTTGCTAGGTGAGAGAGATGAAATAATTCAATTCAATCTGCATTTATTAGGCACTCAGTACATACAAGGCACTCACCATGCTAGGTTCTGGGCAGAACAGGACAAAAGAGTTTATATTCCATTGTGAGGATCGTGGTTCCTGACCGTGTGGATTTAGAAGGGATAAGATAGTATAATGCAAATGGTAGTCGATAATATTTGTATAAGATATCAATGCTTCACTAAGATAAGTATATAGGAAAAGCCTAAGAAGGAGACATTAAGGAAAAGGGAGAATTCATTTTCGGCTTCAGGGAAACTTTGCTCAAGAAATAGCACCTGAGAAGGGTCTTGGTAACGGAAAAATTTCAACAAGTCAATATCGGGAGAGGAGAAGGTGCCAGGAGAAGCATAGAAGGTACAGAGGTGGAAAAAATTCAGAGCAAGATAGGAAAAGGGCAAGCAGTCCCAGTTTTGCTAGAAAGTAAAATTTGTGAAAGAAAATCATATGAATAAGATCGAAAAGGTAGGTTGGAGTCAAACTGTGGAAGACCCTGAATGTCAGGATAACTTTATTCCAGGGACAGTGGAGACCATTTGAGTAGGAGAACAGCACAATTAACATCATGCTTTAGGAAGATTAATCGGGTATGACTGTCTTTATGTCTAAATCATGTACCGATTTTGACCTTATCTTGATATAGGGTGGGAGATGTAGGTCAAGGACTTGTTTCTGCCACATTATTTTTCAGATTTCCCAGCAGTTTTTGTCAAGTAATTAGTTCTTATCCCAGAAGCTGGAATCTTTAGGTTTATCAAACACACAGGACATTGACTACTGTCTTGTGTACCTAACCTATCCTACTTGATCCACCACTCTATGTCTTAGCCAGTACCAACTAGTTTTGATGATTGTTTCTTTATAATATAGTTTCAAATTTGGTACAGCTAGATCACTTTAGGAAGATTAATCTGGTTGCTCTGTGAAGGAAGGAAGGAGGAAACTGGAAGCAAAGGAGGCTGTTTCAAGAGAAGATAAGAGCCTGAACCAGTGTGATGACTGAATGGAAAGGAGATGAAATTCTCAATAGATACTGCAGATAGAATTTATAGGACTTGCCAAAAAAAATGAGGGAAGAAGAAAAACGATGAATTAAGCTTGACAAACCTTTCAAGCTTTGATTGTTGACTAGTTAGAGGATGGTATCTACCATAAATAAAAAAGAAAGAAAAGTTGGGCAGAGGGACAGCTTTTAAAGGAAAATTACCAGTTCGGGTTTTGGATGCATTAGATTTGAGGCACCAGAAGGATATACAGGTGGAGATGTATAGTGAGTATTTGGAAAGGCAGGCCTGGAGCTCTGAGGTCCAGACTAGAAATACAGATTTTTTTATTTGTATGAAGGTGTTAAGTAAAGCCATGGGAGATGGTGATTTCAATAAGAAAACTATTATAGAGAGAAGAGAAGGGAGAGAAAAAAGGAGAACGGGGATGGGAGGGGAGGAAAGTTTAAAGAAAACTTTAGAAAATTCTCTAATTTAGGAAGTGGAAAAATGATGGAAAGCAATAAAGAGATCAAGTAGGAGCAAGAGAACTAAGAACTAGTAATTAAAGAGGGCAGTGTCATAAGTACCAAGGGAGGGAAAAGAATAAGAAATTTGGGTACTTCAGAGGCTATCCAGTCTAAGCTCCTCATTTTACAGATGAAAAAACTGAGGTCTGGGAAGAATGGTTCATCCACCCCCTCAGAAGCTGACACCCTTTTCTTCCAGGTACAAATTTAGCTATATTCCTCTGCCTACAATGTGCCCTCTAGTCTCTGAGGAAGAACTGCCTTTTAATCTTGTCAGGTTCAATGCCTGACATGTGACTTCTGTCTCCTCCAGATTTGGGCCCCAATTATTTCTTCTTGTCATCTTTCTCTTTTTTCATCTTTAATCTCTCCTTTCCCACAGACTCATTCTGCCTATAATCACACAAGTAAAAGTGAGATTTGAATCCAGGTCATCTGATATCAGACCTAGTGCTAGGGGAAAGTCAAAACATCAAATGCAAAAGAAGGAACAAGCAAGATCTAGGGATTTTAGAATTGAAAGAAATCATAAAAACAGTATAGCCAAAAGTTCTCATTTTACATACAAGGAAATTTAACACACAAGTCCAGGTCCAGTGATTTTCCTACCACATGATCCTGCTTTAGTAGAATTAGAAGAAAAGCCTTTGGATTTCACAATAGGTACTAATGACCCAGGGAGAGCAACTAGTGGAGTGATTGGGACTAAGGCTAGACTGCAGGGGACTGAGAAGTGAGGGGATAATGAGAAAGTGGAAGGCAGGTGTAGATGACTTTTTAAAGAAATCTGATAAGAGAAAGGGGAGGAATAGGATACCGTCCTATGCTTAAAGGAGCTTCTGGATTAAGGGGAGATTTCCGGGTTACTGGGCTAATGGAAGTCAAATAGGTTACTGGAAGAGAAAAAGACATTAGAGGGGAAAAGATTGAACATATTATAGGGAAGAGCCACCAAGGGAGAAGAAGGCTGGGGACTGTGAATTGAAAGAGACATAGAGTAAGCCATCATTCAAAGTGACTAACCCTGCCTTTGTGGCAAAAGTTGTTGTCTCCAGGCCCTGGTTTTTTCATTCTCATCCCTTTAATTATTTCAAACTGAGCTAGGGGAAAGGAGCCCCCTCCTCACCTCTTCTCTAAGCTCAGACGCTCACTTTGGAAAAGGGGTTCTCTGTCAGTGTCTCTGAGCAGAGCAGGAACAACCATCAATGACCAGAAACAGATGGAGGGAAGGAATGGATGGATGGTGGGGTTGAGTGGACAGAATCTCATTCATCCTCATTTAGGGGAGAGGCAAGTCCTCAAAGTCAGATTCTGAGGCCTGGCATGAAGGAAGGACTTTTTCCTACTGGTGTTGACCTTTCCCCTGCACAGGATTATTAGAGAGTACACAGGGAAGTCCAGTTTTCATAGGACTAAGACTCTCAATGAAACTAACTTTCCAAATTTCCTACCCCCAGGTAGGGTAGGCTTTCTGCATTAAAAAGACTTGCCCCACCCCCCACCCCCCCCAAAAAAAGAAGAAAAAGACTTTCTTCCTCCTTCTCCTCATTCCTTCAATTCCCTTCTATTTTTCTATGTACAGGATTTCCAAAAAGTCTTAGTATAGTCTTTTGAATAGTATTTGTTATATTATTATATTATATATATTTATGCATTTATCCATACATGTAACATATATACATTTTATATCAATCTTTATGATATTTCTAGCTTTATAAATCCTAGATTCATGAAATCATAAAACTGGAAGCAATCTTAGATATTATCTATTCTAGGTTATGGTGAGAGTCCATACTAAAACTGCTATGGAAATGATGATAGTTTTTTTAATTTAATTTTTGGGTTTGTTGCTTTTGCCTCTAAGCCTTCTCCTGTGTATGGAGGTCTAAGTCTTGTGATTAGTGGGGGTTTGGGTTGTGCTATTGTTGTGAGTTTAAATAGTACTTTTTGGGGGTTAATTGTGTTTTTGATTTATTTGGGGGGAATACTGATGGTATTTGGTTATACTGCAGCTATGGTTAACTTCTTATTTTATTATTTATTTTTTAACTTAAAAATTTTATTGATGCTTTTTATTTTTACATCATAGTCATTTCCCCTTAAACCTTATCCTCCATGTAATTGAACTCTCTCTTATAATAAAGGAAAACATTTGAACAGAACTAATAGACACAATGACCTCACTGGTTATATGCCACATGCCATATTCACAGATTCTCACCTCTTTTTGAAGAGGAGGCATTCCCAGTCCAACAAATTCCCAACTATCTCTAGTTCTCTGTGCTTCCTGCAATCCCATTCTACAAGAAGATCATAGAGCTCTTGAATGAAGATCCTTCAGGAATTCTGTGACTAGTAAAGGTGTGGAAAGGAAGATTTCTCTTTAGGTCCCTGAGCCTAGGATTTATGCTGAGCTGCCTGTGTGAGATTTTCATTCTTATTACTTTCAGCAGGGAAGTGATAGAAGGAGGAATGGATGACTGTAGGGCAAGAAGAATCCTACAGGTTTTGAACTTTTCTTGTAGGAAAAGGCTGCCCCCTGGAGTTAGATTGTTAGGCTGTGCTCATCCATCACTGACCAGCCTTCCTTTCACCACTGGCCACTGTTTAACCTTTCTCTTTGTTCTCTTTCTCTTTGTTCCTCTCCCTCTCCCTTTTCTTCTCTCCCCCCTCCTCTCTCTCTCTCTCTCTCTCTCTCTCTCTCTCTCTCTCTCTCTCTCTCTCTCCTCTCTCTCTCTCTCTCTCTCTCTCTCTCTCTCTCTCTCTCTCTCTGTCTCTCTCTCTCTCTCATATAATAGTTACCAATATGTAGGCAGTCACATACAGAAAAATAGATGTGGCTATATGTAATCATATACGTACTTATGAGCATGGAAAAGAGGCTTGGGCTTGGAGTCAGAGGACTTAGATTTGAATCTCACACCTAGGCAAGTCACTTAATTTCCCTGGTCCTCAGTTTCCTCAACTATAAAATGAGAGATTGGACTAGATGACCCTCACTGTCCTTTCAATCTCTAAAATGAAACTCCTACTAGCCGATATAGTCATATACATGTTCAAAATCTACATATATGTAGTGATATGCAGCCACATGACCCCAACTTATATACATGTAGGTTACCAGTATTATCAAGACATGCAGTTATATAAGGCATACATAACAGAATGACTTTATCTCTGTCCAGCTTAAGGGGTTCCATTGGGACTGCCTCCTATCTCCTCATCTTTCATGCTTTCCATTTTCTGGTTCTTACTGGTGTGGCCATCATCAAAATACACACATAGATACACACAATTGCATGCACTTACAAACACCATCATATGTCTTTATATAACATGCAACCACATAGATAATTATATATGGTCTCACAAATACACACAATCATAGATGTATAATCACCACATAGTCAGACAGAGAGTGGAATAGCTGAGATACTAAGGGTCAGGGCAATCGTTTTCGAATAAGCAGCTTCCGAGGGACATGTTTAAAGAAAGATTCTTGAAGCAGGAAGTCCCTGCAGTAGACATGAGGCAGGAATTCCTACCAGAAGCTTTGCTTCCCGGGCTGGCCTTAGAAAATCCAGGTATCAGAGAAAGAAAAAAAAAATCTACTTGAATGGATACTTCAAAATGAGCATTTTTGTGGAATGCCTGTGGCAAATGATGCTAAGTTTCTTATCTCCTTGAGTTCAGTGTCCTATTGTAAAGACCTCATCCAGCCTTCCTCTGAGAAGGGCAAGCAAGAATCCCTGAGAGGTCAGAATTTAGCTCTCAGTGATGAGATGACTAAATGGGAGCAACCATTTATTCCTCAGAAATGGCTCAGCCACTGGGAGGGGGAATTCCTGCTGATGCTCCAGCTCCTACCCATCCCTTCCCTTTGCTCTGGGATAGGAGCAGTGGATTGTATTTTACAGCTCTTCCTCCACAGTGCTCCGCTGGATGTAACCAGTCTCTCTACATCTCCATGGAAGGAGAGATGGATGCCCATCAGAGTGGGCCATCTGGCTTTCCCAAACTCATTGGGAACCTGGGTCACAATGAAGCCCACAAGCCACACGGTGGCACCGTGTCACTGGCTCTAGATTTCACCACTGGATCCCTGGTCAAAGATTTCTTATCTGTCAGGCTTAACCGTGGATCTCCTCCCATTTCCTCATTTCACATGATTTCCTTCTTCTGGTTCTTAATGAGAAATCACCCTTAGGTGTGACTGTAGTCTTCCCTCATCAACACCAGTGAGAACCCTCTAAATACGGACAGGAGCAGCTCTCCTATCTCTTCATCCACCCCTCAGAAACGGACACCCTTTTCTCTCAGGCACAAAATTTAACTATGTTCCCTTATCCACAATATGCCCTCTAATCTCTGAGGAGGGACTGCCTTTTGATCTTATCAGGTACAATGCCTGACATGTGATTTCTATCTCCTCTAGGATTTTAGCCCCAATTATTTCTTCTTGTCATCTTTTTCTTTTTTCATTTTTAACCTCTTCTTTCCACTGGCTCATTCTAGGATGCCTACAAACATGTCCAGGAATCCCTATCCTTAAAAGACATCCACCAGACCAGACTCTTCCATCCCCTGAAGCTGTTTATCACCCTATATCTTCTCTTTCTTTTACAGCAAAATTCCTAGAAGGAATCCATCCTCTGCCTGCCCTTGTTGCCTCCATTTCCTCACTTCCTACTCACTTTTCAATTTCTTGCAATCTGGCTTCCAACACTGCCATTCTTCAGAAACTGCTCTTTCCAGTGTTATCAATAAGCTAAATCCAATGGTTTTTTCTCAGTCCTCTTGATTTCTCTATAGCTAATTTCCACTGTTCCACTTCTAAAAACCTCTCTCCTTCTTTCTTCCTTCTTCTCCCCTCTCTTCCTCTTCCTCCTCCTCTTCCTCTTCTTCCTGCTCCTCTTCTTCTTATTCTTCTTCTTGTTCTTCTTCTTCCTCTTCTGTCTCCTTCGATTTCTGTGATAGTGCTCTCTTTCTCTCTTGCTTCTCTTCCTTGTCTGACTATATGCTTTTTCAGTCTCTTTTCTTGGATCATTCGACTTTTGCCACTAAGCACAAATTTGCCAGGAATGTCTTGGACCCTCTAGTTATCCTATAATCTCAGTTGATTTCATTAACTCCCAGGGCTTCAGTGAACATCTCTGTTCATTAGATCCCCTTATCTATAAAACCAGTTCTAATCAAGCTCCTAAATTCCAATGTCGCATCATCAACATATCTAAAATAGAGCTTATTATCTTCTTTTAACCCATCCTTTATGCTAAACTTTCTTGTTTCTGTACAGGGTACCATCATTCTTCTAGTCATCTACTCATTATCTCAGAGCCACCCTTAACTCTTTCCTTTCTCTCACATAGTGATGTTCTGGTAAATGTTTAACAACCGACTACCCCCAAAAATATATGGGACACATTTTTAAGTTTAATCTGCATTCTTAATGTTTTCTCCATCACTTAAGTCTAGACAATCAACAAAACAATAAATCAGGTCCTGATTTAAAATATTTTCTAATTTCCAAGATGTAACTACTCATGGTGAAATTTTAACAAACAGCTTTAACATACTTTGGTCCTTTCCCCCTTTTGACACATTCAATCACTTGAAACTTCCTTTCATTTCTATCTCTATAACAGTTTCTGTCTCCCTTTTCCCCCTTCTATCTTTAATCACATCTTAGCTGATTATTGTAATCATTGTCTCATTAGTCTCCTTGATTCCAGTCCCTTCTCTCCAATTCATCTTCCACGCTGCTACCAATTTGATATTTTTGAAACTCAGTTCTGACCATGCCAATCTCCAGTTCAGAAATATTCACTGGTTCCCTATTACTCCAGGATAAAAGACAAATACTTTGACCTGACATTTAAAGCCTTCCACAGTGTGACTCCCATCTAGCTTTCCAGACATTTTAAAAATTATTTCCCTTCATGTACTTTATGCCAAACTGATTAACTAGCTGTTTCCTGCATTCAACATTGTGTCTGCTGCCTTCATAGTTTTGCACAGGCCAAGACCCATGGCCTTCTCATATTTATATCTTATTCATTGATTTTTCTTTCCCCCAAGTAATAGTGTCATTTTCCTCTTTAAATTACTATTTACTTAATCTATGTACAGGCTTCATCCCCTAGAGGAAGCTAGCTAGCTCTAGGCCTGGAATCAAGAGACCTGAGTTCAAATTTAGACTGGGACACTTATTAGCTGTCTGACATTGGGAAATTCACTTAACATCTGCCAGGCTCAGTTTTCTTAACTATAAAACTGGGGTAATAATAGCATCTACCACAAGATTGCTGTGAGAATCAATTCAATTAATATTTGTAAAGCACTTAATACAGTGCTATATATATTTAGTATATAGTAGGTGATAAAAACAGGCTTATTTCCTACCTATTTTCCTCAGTTAATTCCTTGAAGGAAGGGACAATTTCTTAGGTTTTATTCTTTATTTATTTATTTATTTATTTATTTTTTAGCTTTTGTGTCCTTGGGCCTTAGCAGAATGCTTCATTTACAGTAGACTCTTGATAAATGCTAAGTTAAGTAATTAGATTGATGCCTATGAGATCATAGAACATGTTAAAAATCCCCCTTGTTTTCAATGTAGGATTGATAGTCCCTAATCCTGTGGTGATAGTGATGGTGAGATAGTAGGATGGATCTAAGCAATCCCTTCTCTCAGACCTCAGCCAATTACTAATTAACTACTTCTCCAGATTTTATTTCTTCCAAAAGTTATCAGGGAAGAAAGGCCATATAGAGTAACCAACAGACAAGGACTAGATAGTGACCATTGGAAGAGAGTTCAGAAAGGGATCTCAGACAGGGGTCATGTTAGTGGATTTTGGGAAATCTGAAGTCACAGAAGTTTGATTCTTCTGGCTTGGGATATGGGGCCTCTGCACTTCCTTCAAGGCTCTCTCTCCCTTTGAGATTACTGGACTTCATTCTGGCTCCCCAGCCCTGGAAGATGCTTCCCAAATCTGTCACTTTTCCTACCACCTCACCTGAGAATGATTGTCATTGAGGGTTCAGGAGGTTCTGAATCCCCAGTCCCACACTCTCAGTCTTTATGACCTAAGCAAGGTGGAGGGAGAAGCAGAAAGGGAAGAAGAGTGACAGTAACTGACTGATAGAGGTCCAAACCTCAGGCCCTGGAGCTTCCCTCCATCCCTGTGCCCCTGTCTGCTATTACCTACCTTTAGCGTGTCCATCATGGAATCTGGACTATGTCCCCCACCAGACAGTCGCCGACCACCTTGGCTCCAGGTCTCTGGGCTCCCCATCTGTTCCTGACAGTTTTAGCTCCGGAGCTGCTTGTGGGAGCAGCCACAGTAATGTCTGGGCAGGCACTGAGGGCAGCAACACAAGGGTTGCTCCCGGCTGCTGCTGGGGAGGAGGGGGAGGGTTGAGGGGGCGGTGCAGGAAAGAGTTCCAAGAGGGAAGAGAGAAGGGAAACTGGGAGGTTTGGCTGGGGAGGAGGGAGGGAAGCTGGACTGGGAGAAGGCAAGGAAAGGAGGGGTAGAGCAAGGAATAGAGTTCAGTAGAGGTGTTGGCTGAGGGTTATAGGAGGTGTTGCTGTCTCATGTACATGGCACATGAGTAAGTTCCATATGGGATGGCTGCTAGGGAAGTCCTAGAGTTAGGAACCAGAGCCCAGGTACCCAAATGTTGCTACTGGTCCTGCGGAGCTCACTCCTGACCCAAAAGGTTTCTTGGCGCCCTCTCCCTTCCCCCCACCTTGGGCCGCATCCTGGACCCTTCCCCTCCCCTCCAGTGTTTCCAGATGGCATGTCTTGGCTTCCAGAAGGGACCAGGGGCCTCGACTGCCAAGCAAAGATGGAGCCAAATCTCTCTCTGCTGGCAGGCAAGCACCTACTTTTCTCTCCCAATTCTGGAGAGCGTGATGTTCTTGTTATTAGATTGAAGACACCCCCTCCCAGGACCTAGAAAAGGGTCCTTACTGGGGGACATGGTTAGTGGGACAATATCAGAAATCTTGCTGTTTAGGTGGCATAATACAGGACTTCAATGGATACAAGATCTCATTCATGCATGTGCTTCTTCCAAGTGTAGATTACAATCCATCTATCCCAGCTCCTCAATTTTTGTCCATGTCCTCTTACAGAGGATACCAGAATAACCTCACTTGCAGAAGATATTTAAGAAATGTGTGTTCAATGAACTGGATAGCTCAGAAAGGGAATCCCAGCTGATTGCCATGAGACCTTGGCCTTCTTAACCACTTCTCATACATGAAGGATGTAGAGTTCATTTTTAAAAACTATATTACCATATGAGTCATGTTGGGAAAGAAAAATCGGAATAAAAAGGAAAAATCATGAGAAAGAAACAAAACAAAACAAAAGATTAAAATAGTATGCTTTGATTGCATCCAGTTTTCACAGCTTTTTTTCTGGATGTTTATGGCATTTTCCAGGATGTAGAGTTTATAATGAGGGACATGAAAGGCCACTAGGTCCTCTGTTCTGGCTGAACCATAGCTAGAATATTGTGCAGTTCAGATTCCCCATTTTAGGAGGATAGTCAAGAGAATGAAACCCTCTCAAATCTTCCAAATCCTCTCCAACAAGAATCATTTGAAGCTGATATCATTTAATCTGGAAAAGGTAAAAACCAATGATGTGATCATTGATTCTTTTCTCTCTCTTCCCATATCCAATTGATCATTGATTCTTCTCTATCTCTTCCTATATCCAGCTTCTCATGTTAACAGTTTGTTGTCAAGTCAAGTCAACAATTCCTTCCCAATATCCCTTGAATCCATTTTCTGTTTTCCATTCCCACTACTGGTACCCTAGCCTAAGCCTTCAATTTCACTTTTCTAAGCTACCGTAATAGTCTCTTCATAGGTGTCCTCACTTCTAGTATTTTCTTCAGTACTCTCCTACTTAGCCTTCTGAAGTAATCTTCCTTATAGTTAAGATTGCTCTATTCTATGCTCAAAAGCTTTCAATGGCTCCCTATTGTCTACCGAAAAATAAATCCAAACTCTTTTGTCTGGTATTCAAGGGTCCTCACATAATCTGAGTTTTCCTTTCCAGCTTTATCTCCTACTCTACAAGGAATACATATTCTTTGTTCTGGACAAACTGAACTTCCTGTCATCTCATATATATCCCATTCTCATGCTTCCCTGCCTTTGCATGTGCCATTTTCCAGGACTGGAACACCCTGCTTCTTTCCAATGCCAACCACTCTTTAAGACCCAGGTCAAATACTACTTCTTTAATGAAGCCTTCTCTTATCTCCTCTTCTCTCTTTCATTTAGTAATGTTCTTTCCCTCACTGGACCTTCTCTAGCACTACATTGTTTTCTTAAATTCTATTTGTTATGAAAATATATTTTAAAGGATTGCACATGTTTAACCTATATCAGATTGCTTGCTGTCTTGAGGAGGAAAGGGGTAAAGGAAGGAGGAAGAAAAATTTGGAACACAAAGTCTTACAAAAATGAATATTGATTGTGAACGAATCCAACCATTCTGGAGAGCAATCTGGAATTATGCCCAAAAATTATCAAATTGTGCATACCCTTTGATCCAGCAGTGTTTCTATTGGGCTTATACCCCAAAGAGATACTAAAAAAGGGAAAGGGACCTGTATGTGCCAAAATGTTTGTGGCAGCCCTGTTTGTAGTGGCTAGAAACTGGAAAATGAATGGATGCCCATCAATTGGAGAATGGCTGGGTAAATTGTGGTATATGAATGTTATGGAATATTATTGTTCTGTAAGAAATGACCAGCAGGATGAATACAGAGAGGACTGGCGAGACTTACATGAACTGATGCTAAGTGAAATGAGCAGAACCAGGAGATCATTATACACTTCGACAACGATATTGTATGAGGACATATTTTGATGGAAGTGGATTTCTTTGACAAAGAGACCTAACTGAGTTTCAATTGATAAATGACGGACAAAAGCAGCTACACCCAAAGAAAGAACACTGGGAAACGAATGTGAACTATCTGCATTTTTGTTTTTCTTCCCGGGTTATTTATACCTTCTGAATCCAATTCTCCCTATGCAACAAGAGAACTGTTCAGTTCTGCAAACATATATTGTATCTAGGATATACTGCAACATATCCAACATATAAAGGATTGCTTGCCATCTAGGGGAGGGGATGGAGGGAGGGAGGGGAAAAAAATTGGAACAGAAACGAGTGCAAAGGATAATGTTGTAAAAAAAAAATTACCCTGGCATGGATTCTGTCAATATAAAGTAATTATTAAATAAAATTTTTTTAAAAAATGAATATTGAAAACTATCTTGGAAAACTTTAAATAAATAAAATATCATTGAGAAAAATTCAGTTTGTCTTATATCTATTTCTCTATTGCCATACCTACATAAATATTGGTTTATAAAACCCTCTGTGGGCAAGGATTGTGATTTTTTTTCTAAGTCATATATCTTGCTTGGCAAGTGCTCTGTACACAAGAGGAGCTTAATAAGTATTTATTGAATTAAATTGAAAAATAGGACTAATGGGGAAATTTTGTTTGTGTGTTTATATATATTTGTAATGGTTTTTGTTTTTCTTGTCTTCTCCATGAGTAAGGTAGGAGGTGGGAGAAGGGAAACAAAGGCTTTATTCATCATGAAAGTAAAAATCCAACTTTCATCATGAAAAGGACGAAGTCACAGGTGGAGTCTACCTTAATAGGACAATTCCCTGTGAAGGGCCAAGATCAGAGTATCCCAAAAGAATTAGCAGGTAATGTGCAACAAGAGAACTGTTCAGTTCTGTACACATTTATTGTATCTAGGATATACTATAACTTATTTAATATGTATAAGACTGCCTGCCATTTAGGGGAGGGGATGGAGGAAGAGAAGGGAAAAATCGGAACAGAAGTGAGTGCAAGGGATAATGTTGTAAAAAATTACCCATGCATATGTACCATCAATAAAAAGTTATAATAAAAAAAGAATTAGCAGGTAAAATGAAAACTAAATCTCAAAAGAAGAACAGAAGACCTGTTCTTTCAAATGATAAGGCCAGATATTTTAGAAATGGGAGGAATGTTGGAGATAATCTAGTCTGGATTCCTCACCAATTTTTTTGTGCCCTGGACCCCTTGAAGGGGTTTTGTAGAGCCAGTTTGAATAGGTATCCAAGAGTCGATTGTTATGAATGCAAAAGAGCTGGAAGAACCTTAGAGACCACCTAAGCAAGTCATCTTTATCAATAAGGAAAATGTAGCCCATAGAGCATGGAAGACCTAAATAGAATTTAACCCATAGAGTAAGAAGGTCCTGGATTAGAATTCAGTTCTCTTGTGGCTAAGGCCCAGTCTTTTCCCCTTGTCCCATTGCTACATTTATGCTATCCTGGGGTGCTGCTACTCTTTCTCCTTCCTTCTCCTTCTCTGCCTTTCTCCCTCTCTCCTCTCCCTCTCCCTCCCCCCACCGGCTTGATTTCCTTTCCTGTAGAAACAGCATAATAAGATTTATGACATCTACTTCACAAGCTTGTGATTAAAAAGCTTGAAATACCATAGAGCTGTAAGCCACTGCTATTATTCACAATATGCTTAATAAATGCTTAATGTGCTTAATAAATGCTTCTTTAATTTTGCCCTTCTGTTGCCTAGAAGAAACTCTCACAATTAGCATGAATCAGGGAGAATAAATTTTAGGGGACTTACCAAGATAGTACTTTTCATTTTCACTGAAAATGAAAGTTCCATTTTCATTCAATAGATTTTATTGAATACCTGCTAGGTGTGAAGCCCTGTGTTCTGAGCACTGACCAGGAGATAGAAAAGATTGAACCTTTTTCTCTACAATTAAGGAAATTGAGTCTAGAGAAAAGTTACAATGCATGGCAATTAAATGTTCATCTTTCTTCCCTTTCATCCTCTTCTTTTTCTTTTTTAATTAAAAAAAGATTTTATTTTCAACTCCAAATTTTCTCCCTCTCTTCACCCTCTCCCCTATCCACTGAGAAGGCAAGAAATACTATACTCTTCTTTCTTTTTTCATTTTTTGTTTGCGTATTTTAAAATAATTTAAACATTAAAATAAAAAATACTCAAAACAGCAAGCAAGTCCTGTACTCATAAATATTTGGAAATTGAAAACCAAGGTGATTCAATTCCAATAGGGAAAATGGCAATCGCATCCACAAAGAGAACTTCCAAGACTGAATATGGATCAAAGAATAGTATTTTCATATTTTTGTTTGTTTGCTGCTTTCTTTCTTGTGACTTTTTTCCCTTATAGTCTGACGGTCACAACATGACAAATATGGAAATATACTTTAAAGGATTGCATACATTTAACCTATATCAGATTGCTTGCTGCCTTGGGAGGGGGGGAGATAAATGAGGGAGAAAGAAAAATTTAAAACATGATGTCATACAGAAATGAATGTTGAAAATTATTTTTGCCTCTATTTGGAAAAATAAAATACTGTTGGGGAAAAAAGGAAATTGAGAGTCAAACTCTCTGAGTCTTAATAAACATCAGTTATTTGCTGACTCAGACACCCAGTTAGAACTTCCCACCACCTCTACCCACTGTCTCCCTTCCCAGTTTACTTATATTTCTAGCAAGCTACCATGGAAGCTGACACTGTTATCCCTGCAGGGAGGCTACATGCAGTCATCCCGGTACCTTGGAGAGATCCCTCATTCTATGGCAAACCAAATCCCAATCTGTATTCACCTTTGCCCTTTGATTTAATTACCATCTGCTAAGCTAAAAATCTTCTCCATCTAAATCATTATTTCTTTTCTACTTCTTCCTTCGGGGACCATGTCTGGGAGGGGAGCCAAAATGGTGGAGTAATGCAGCAATTTGCCTGGATTCTACCAAATTTACCTCTAAACAATTATAAATTAATATCTTAGAATGAATTCTGGAGTGGCACAGCAAACAAAAGAATAAGGTGAATGAATTTTTCATCCCAAGACAACTCAGAAGGTCATCAAGAAAGGTTTGTCTCACTGGAGTAAAAAGGGAGTCCAATCCAGAAAATGAGCAAAACCAGCAGCAAGGCCCTGAAGCTCTATGCATGAAGCTTGGGACATTTCCTTCTCCACCAAAAGAACAGAGTCTAATTTTAACATAAAGTCAAAAATTATGAAATAGGTTGAAAAAATAAGAAAACAAGAACTCGACCTTAGAAAGTTACTATGGTGGGGAAGATCAAAACATAAATTCAGAAGGAGATAATAATGTCAAAACATCTACATGTGAAACTTCAAAGAAAAAACTTAATTTGAATCAGACCCAAAAAGAACTTCTGGAAGAGATCAAAAAAGATTTTAAAAATCAGATAAGAGAGGTAAAAGAAAATCTGCCTTCTCTTAAGATACCTAATGTTTCTGGATATGGTCATGTGACCTTGATTCTCTAACCACTACACCCTATTGTTTACTTAAATGTGTTATCTAATCTCAATTAGGCCATCACTGCTACATGGAAATCTTTATTTTTCTCTGATTTATTCTTTATTATATTCCCCATAGAGTCTATTCCAAAGTCTTCCTTCCTTAAGCTTCTTAAGCTATTGCTTACCCTTCTCTTTCAATAAAGGATCTTGACTTTACTTTATTTTTGCTAGTATTTTATTTTTCCAGATATATGCAAAGATAGTTTTCAACAATCACCTAGCAAAATTTTGTGTTCCAAAATTTTCTCCCTTTTCCCCCTTTTCTCTCCCCAATGCAATATGATATAGGTTAAACATGAGCAAGTCTTCTAAATGTATTTCCATATTCATCATGCTGCATAAGAAAAATCAGATTAAAAGAAGAAAAAACACAAGAAAGAAAAAAGCAAACAACAACAACAAAAAAAAATGAAAATACTATGTTTTGATTCACATTCGATCTTCATAATTCTCTCTCTGGATGCAGATGGCATTTTCCATCCAAAGTCTATTGGAATTGTCCTTGGATCACTGTAGTGCTGAGAAGAGTTAAGTCTATCATAGTTGATCATCATACAATGTTACTATTACTATGTACAATGTTCTCTGAGCTCTGCTCACTTCATTCAGCATCAGTTCATATAAGTCTTTCCAGGCTTTTCTGAAATTAGACTGCTCCTCATTTCTTATAGAACAATAATATTCTATTACATTCATAAACTATAACTTATCCAGTCATTCTCCAATTAATGGGCATCCACTCAATTTCCATTTTCTTGCCAATACAAAAAATTTCCTTTATTGTTCCTCTGGTTCAATACTTTGTATTAGTTCATACAAGTCTCCCGTGTTTCCTTGAATTTCTTCTATCTAGTCATCATGGTGGTGGTGGTGAGGGAATGATGGTATCCAAATTTTTAATTTCATTAATTTAAAGAACTTCAGGTGTGAAAACTCCCTCTTTTACTGTAAAACAGCACTTTGTCTATAATTAATCCTCTTAGAGAAGTGCCTGGTAAACTGAAAGATTTAATGGCTTCTCTATGATCCCACATCTATTATGTGTTGGAGACAGAATTCAGTTTTTCCTGATTTTAAGATTGGGATTTTAATCACTACACACCTTTGTTTTCACATTATAATGAGATAATATTCCAAAACATCCATATACCATAATTTACTCAACTATTAGCTACTCACTGTTTCCAGTTATTTCTACTATAAAAAAGTGCTTGCTATGAATATTTTGTCATATATAGGACTTTTCTGACATTAGTCTCCTTGTGAGTTATATGTATTTCTGGGTCAAAGGATTTGAATAATATATTGTTTTCCAGAATTTTCTAGAATGATTGAATCAGTTCACTTTTCTATTAGAAGTGGAGTTTGTATCTGTTTTTCTACAACATCACCTCCAATGTTGAATGTTTCCATGTAACAGGATTTTAATATCTCTATTCTATAAAATGATAGAGGTTTCTTCATTTTCTCCCTCTAGTCTATAAAGTCCATAAGGAAAAGGACTACATCTTACCTAACTTTTTGTTATCTAATCATATCTTCCCTAACATTCCCAATTGCTCTGCACACAATTAAGTCAACAAGTTATATGGTATTTACTTGTGGACTTGTCATCTTTGCTATGTACTTGTCCCTCCATCTAAAAGATAAACTCTTCAAGATCAGGGACCTTGTTCAGTTTAATTCAATATTTTCCCCAGTATCCTATATTGTATATAGGAGTTTTTTAGTTTGACTCAAGAGATGGAAACTCATTTTATTTTTTATAAAAACTTTTTATTTTCAAAACATGCAAAGATAATTTTCAACATTTACCTCTGCAAAACCCTATGTTCCAAATTTTTCCCTCCCTTCCCCCCACTCCAGGTAATAAGTAATCCAATATGTTAAGCATGTATAATTTCTCTATACATATTTCCACAATTATCATGGTGCAAAGAAAATCAGATCAAAAGGGAAAAAATGGGAAAGAAAACAAAATACAAGCAAACAACACCAAAAATGTGAAAATACTCATGTTGTGATCCACAGGCAATCTCCGTAGTCCTCTCACTAGATGCAGAAGCTCTCTTCATCATAAGACTATTGGAATTGATTTGACTCACCTTGCTGTTGAAAAGAGCCACTTCTGTCAGAATTGATCATTTTACAATCTTATTGTTGCTGTGAACAATTGCTTCTAATAGAA
The DNA here is from genome assembly GCF_016432865.1 of Antechinus flavipes. NCBI lineage: Eukaryota > Metazoa > Chordata > Mammalia > Dasyuromorphia > Dasyuridae > Antechinus > Antechinus flavipes. The sequence goes on along the minus strand of NC_067398.1, from coordinate 342,895,626 downwards.
CAATAATAATTCATAATATTTATATACCATAACCTATTCAACCATTCTTCAACTGATGGGTATCCACTCAGTTTCCAATTCCTTGCCACTATAAAAAGAGCTGCCACAAATATTTTTGCACATGTGGGTCCTTTTCCCTTTTTTTGATTTCTGAGATACAGGCTCAGTAGAGGCACTGCTGAATCAAAGAGTATTCACAGTTTGATAGCTCTTTAGGCATAGTGGAAACTCATTTTCATGTCAATCTCTAATAAACCCTCTAGAGTACAATACTGGCCTTTATCATTTTCCAAGGGCTGCTTCTCTTTTGTTTCTATGTAAACCCCTAACTCAGCTTGGCAATTCAAAGTCAGGGAATGGTACCTGTGGGGCCTAATGAGGAGGCAGAGCTGAATCATTGTAATTAGTGTGTGACTAATCAGCCTTCAAAGCTTGCTGGGATCGAAATGACATGGTTTTGGCATCCTGTGGAAGCCTGATGAACCCTTTTTTGGTAATCCTTTAAGTATAGGAAATGGATTAAAGGAGAGAAATAGGGAGCCACATAAGGGGCTTCCATGACCTCATTTGACTCTATTGGAAACAAGAATGAGTCTGAAATACTTAGTTTTTTCAACACTTTCTTTTTGGCCAGTGACCTTTTTGCATATTTGTTTTAATCTTAAAGCACTAATCTGTTCAGAGCTACTTTTTTTGGTAGATCAAAGGCTTAGTATTACGATCCTTCCCCAAAACTGAAATGTTAATTAAGAAATAGTAGTAGAATATCAATTTTATAGGGATGTAGTGCCTTCCCCATAAACAGTGGTTTTCAAGAAAGATTTTTTTCAGGTCTGGTTTGGGATAGATGTTCACTTGAAATTCTACAAGCCTATGAGTTCATCAGTGTTGGAGACTTCTCTCCCCTACTAAAAACCTTCTCCCATAGAGCAGTGTAATTTATGTACAGCAAGGATCTTTTTGGTGTCATAGATGCCATTGTCAATCTAGCAAAACTTACGGATACTTTCTCAGGCTTCAGTTAGAAACTACTAAAAAAAAAGATGCATTTTTTCCTAACTAGATTCACACCAGTGAAATCTAATCCTAGGCACTATGGGGTTTCATAGACTCCAAGTTAAGAACTCTTGGCTCAGAAAGTAGCTTGGAGACAGGAAGAACTTAGACAACTTGCTTGTGATCCCATATTTAATAAGTGTAAAAGGTAATAACTGTACCCAGATCTTCCTGCTTTTAAGGTCAGATTTTTTTTTTTTAAATTATTTGCCCAGGCTGCTTTTCTTGGATTTTTTTCAAAAGGTCTGCTTTGTTTTTCTGGATGTGGGTGCCCTTTCTATTGATGATAATGATTTGTCCCTTAGTGGCCAATCTTCTGTTCATGAACCTCTTTGACTGGTGTTAAACTTTTTTTATTTGTAGCTAGACTTCTACTGGGAATCTTTAGGATCTGCTGGACATTGGACTTTGCTGTTAGAGCCTTAGCATTAAGGTCACCTCAGCCACTAGGAGGCAGCAGAGTAGGACTTTATTGGAGGCTTATTTTGTACCACTATCTGAATCTTATTCTTCACAAAGATTTATTAATCCAATTACATATGTTAGAATTTAGGGCCAGGGAAATGACATAAGGGGGATGACAAAGAACCACAAAATAAAATTTAGGAAATTGCAATCAGTTTATTGACTATGGATAGTGACTCTAAGTTCCCTGCTCTTCCTCTTGCCAGGATTTGGATGCTTACTGACCTGCCTACCCATCCTTCCATAGTTGAGCTAAGTCTTCTCTCCAGTATTCTTGATATTATTCTGTATTCACACACTTGTCCCTACTGGAGGTCTGAATTCTCAGTTCTTGTTTCACCCTCCGGCAGCTTCCTAATCACAAGTCAATTAACCAGCACCTCAAGGGACATGTGCAGTTTATGGACTGACTGAGCAGCAGTCTGGCAGTGAATCAGACAGGATCTTAAGTAGAGAGAAGAGAAAAGTAGCTATGCATGAGCATGGTTATCAGTCTCATGGCTCCTTGTCAGTTTTCTTTGCTGGATCATCATCACATCCTGGCCTCCATGTGTGGGTGTGCCCCAAGGCTCTGTCCTAGGTCCTGTTCTTTCTTTCTCAGCTCTCACTGGATGATCTCATCAGCTCCCATGGGATCAATTATCATTTCTATGCAGATGATTCTTAAATCAGCAAATGCAATCCTCATTTCTCTGCTACCTCAAGCTCTGTAACTGGCTCCATTTGCCTGCTACATATCTCTACCTAGATGTCTCACTGGCATCTCCATACTCAATACTCTCATTGAATATGGATTGAAGTATAGCATTTTCACCTTTTTGTTTGTTATTTTTCTTATGTTTTTTCCCCCTTTTGATCTGATTTTTCTTGCACAAAAATGACAAATATGGAAAAATATTTTAAAAGATTGCACATATTTAGCACTTGCTGAGATCAGTTTGAGATCACTTGCTGTCTTGGGGAGAGGGGAAGGAAGGGAAGGAGAAAAATTTAGAACACAAAGTTTTTTAAAAAATGAATGTTGAAAAGTGTCTTTACTTGTATTTGAAAGAATAAAATACTATTAAAAAACCAACTCAGTACTTCAAAATAAAACTTAATACTCTTTCTCCTAAATCCATCTCTCTTTCTAACAATCTCAGTTTTGTTTAGGGCACTAAACATTCTTCACTCTTGCCCATATTCTCAGTATTGACTCTTATTATCTCTCATTTGAACATATTCAATCCAATCGATTGCCAAGATTTCTGAGTGGGGGAGGGGTGACAAAAGAAAAGAGGATTATTGAATTTTTTTTTAAGCACAGAAGAGATCAGAGGGGAGTCCAAACGAAAGAAAACAAAACAAAATACAGATAGGCAGAATAATCTGGAAAAATACATGTTCCACTTATTATTTACTTAAAGGAAAATAAGAAAATTTTAAATTAAATTAAAAATTAAAAGAACAAAAGGAAAAACTAGCTGTGTATAATATAAACTTACAGTTTTATTATAAATCCTCTTTTTTGGTTCTATTTTGTATATGGAGATGTTTGTTTGGTTTGATGTCAGAAATTCAGAATTAAAAAGAGAGAGAGAATATATTTGACCATGTCATTCCCTTGATCAAGAAATTTCAGTGGTTCCCTATTATTGCTAGAACAAAATAAAAATTCTTCTTTTTGACATTTAAATCCCTCTATAACATAGCTTTCACTTATCCTTCTCAATTGATTTTGCATTATGCTTCTTCATGCAGTGTAACTTACCAGTCAACTTGTTGGAAATGAATCTACTTGTTTCCCCCTGAATATGACATTCTTTCTCACTTCCTTACCTAGTTGGATTTTTTTATTCAAATCAATTATTGAGTTACTGCTATGTATAAGGCAGTGTCATATGAGAGATAAAAATAAATACTTGGAATAAAACGGAGCTAAGTCCACTGATGTGATACTTTCTCCAGTGGTGCAGAGTGCATCTATCTGCCTTTTTTCATTCTGTTTTAATTTTTGTTCATATCTTCCTATTAAGCCTTCATGGGAGATTATCCAAAGTACTAGAGATCATTCCATAGGACATTCCTTTCTGTTCCACATATGTGTGTGGATATGTTCATGCATGCCTGTGTGTGTAATCAACCTGAGATTGATTCAGTACTCAAATATGCCAAACAGACTCATTATTATGACTTCAGTATGTATTTCATGAATATATCTCAAGCTTTTATGAGTAAGCAGTCTGCTGGCAACCTTCCCTTCTTTGTTGGTTGCTAATCATGAGTGTGTCTACTATATCCATTTCTAGCACCAATTTAATCTTCTGATTTAGTGAATCATAAGATAAATAAAAATTTAGTTTTCTAATTTAGTGAATCAAATAAAAGAGAAATTTAAAATTTAAATTTTCTAATTTAGTGAATGAAATGCAAGGAAAATGTTCAATCTAATGTACTAAACTGAGGTCAAAATAGGGGAACATACACCTGATAAAATTCAGTCATAATCCAAATAGTGCTACTCTGCTCACTAAATTCCAACATTTATTATTATTGAAAGATTTATTAAGATAATCTCATAAATTATTGTGTTGTGGTTAGCTATTCTTTTCTTTGTCAGTATTAGCAAGTATTCAATTAGTATGCTGGTATAGCACATTTTACAGCATTTACTAGATAATTCCTCTTTAATCTATTAAGCTCTTGATAAGTCTTTCTAAAGTCCTGATCTCTTTTCTTCTCCACCTAAGCTTTCAGCTTTCCAGAACAGCCATTTACATTTACTAGCTTTACATTCTTTCCTCTCATGCCTCAATCCTTTGCAATCAATTTTCTGGCCTCTTCACTCAACTGAAAATGCTCTCTCCAAAGTTACCAACAATTGCTTAATTACCTGGTTCCATGGCTTTGTCAGTCTTCATCCTAACCAATATGACTCATCTGATACTGTTGATAACCCCTTTATCCTGGATATTCTTTTTCCTCCTAGTTTATCCTTATCTGTCTGACTGAATTTCCTATAACTCCTTTTTTTTTTTTTTTTAAATTAAAGCTTTTTATTTACAAGATATATGCATGGGTAATTTTTCAACATCGATCCTTGCAAAACCTTTTGTTCCAAATTTTCCCCTCCTTCCCCCATCCCCTCCCCTAGCTGGCAGGTAATCCAATACATGTTAAATATGTTAAAATATATGTTAAATCCAATACATGTATAAATATGTATTTATATAGTTATCTTGCTACACAAGAAATATCAGATTGAGAAGGAAGAAAAAAACTGAGAAAGAGAACAAAATGCAAGCAAACAACAGAGTGAGAATGCTATTCTGTGATCCATACTCAGTTCCCACAGTCCTCTCTCTGGGTGTAGATAGCTCTCTTCATCACTGAACAATCTGAACTGGTTTGAATCATATCATTGTTGAAAAGAGCCACGTCCATCAGAATTGATCACTGTATAGTCTTGTAGTTACTGTGTATAATGATCTCCTGGTCCTGCTTATTTTACTTGACATCATTTCATGTAGGTCTCTCCAAACCTCTCTGAGACCATCCTGCTTCTTACAGAACAATAATATTCCATAACATTCATATAACACAATTTATTCAGCCATTCTCCAATTGATGGGCATCCACTCAGTTTCCAGTCTCTTGCCACTATAAAGAGGGCTGTCACAAGCATTTTTGTACATTCAGGTCCCTTTCCCTTCTTTAGTATCTCTTTGGGATATAAGCCCAGTAGTAGCACTGCTGGATCAGAGGGTATGCACAATTTGATAACTTTTTGAGCATAGTTCCAAACTGCTCTTCAGAATGGTTGGATCCATTCACAGTTCCACCATCAATGTGTCAGTATCCCAGCCTATAACTCTTTTGTTGGCTTATCATCCATATCATGTTCTTAAGTGCTCTCCAAGGTTCTGTCCTAGGCCTTCTTCTTGTCTGTCTATCTTATTAGATCCTATGGGTTTTTCTATCACCTTTAAACAAATGACTACTAGATCCTATCCCATTTTCTTCTATCATCTAGGAAAAGCATTCTACATTCACTGTCTCTTGGACACCACCTATTGAATATTCCAACCTTGGTATATACTGGCTGTGTAACTCCAGGAAGTCATTTAACATGGCAGTGATCTAATCAATTCTCTAAAAGAGTATACATTATTGAGAAGATGCCAACCTATTTTGGTAAAGGGAATTTCCTCATCTGAACATTCCCTATACCAGGGCAATGGCATTCCCCCTATCTTTTGCATCTGTTTTACCCATTAAAAGTAAGCTTCTTGGGAATAGGGATTTTAAAATTCTTTGTACTTGCATCTTCAGGCTTAGAATAGTGCCTGGCACATAGTAGGCACTTATGAAATTCTTTCTGATTGATTTTTTTTGAAAGGAGACCAGAGCTCCACTGATACAATAATCAAAATATTTTGTCATTGGGATTAACAAGTGGAGAAATACATTAGTCCATTAGACAAGGAGCACCTTGGAATAAAGGACTATCTTTTGCCTCCCCACTGCTCAGAACAGCACTGGTCCATAGCAGACATGTAATAAATGTTTATTGGCTAACTGAGATAAGTAAGATTTAGAAACAAAATCACCTGCCAATCTAGTGTTTTAATAAACTCAAGAACATCAATGACTGGGAAAGGAACTCATGGAATAAAAACTTCTGAGGACATTGCCTAGAAGCTGCAGATATACAGAGAAAGCCATCTCAAGGCATTAGTCCCTGGAGCCATGATACTCTATCACTCAAAGCTTCCACTATTATCTTCTGCACTCTCTCCTACTTCTAAGTACAACTAGTATAGAATTAACAGTATGACTTGCCCAACCTTTCTACTTCTGCTTGCTTTATGTACCCAAAGCAGGCAGCCCCAGTGACAGAGAGAGGCTAGTGCATTCATGAGGGTTCAACATGCCAAGGGAGCAGCTATTGTTTTCCCTCCCTTCTCCAGTGTTATTGCTGTGTGTTTTTTATTTGGAGGAACTGTATTCATAGTTTTGTTGCCTTTTAAATAGTTTGTCTTATAGATTGCCTTCTTGACTCAACTATTACTTAAAATATTCTTTTTAAAAAAATTCAAACTAGGAGGAATTTTAAGGAGGCAATCTGACACCTTTAATGTTTCTGTTCAGTTCGATTCAACAAATTTTTATTAAACACCTTACTATGTGCCAGGAATTATGCTAGGGATATAAAATCAAAAAAGTCCTTGCCTTCAAGGAGTTTATATGCTAGTGATATTTGTCATGTAAATTTGTTAAGTGAAAGGTGGCATGTTTTATTTTTGTCCTTTTTAATTTACTCAGAGCTTCTTTGTGACTAATTAATGAAAATACTCAACTTTTGTGAAGGATTTATGCATACTTGAAAAAAAAACTGCTCAATTTTTATGATGGGAGTTATCAGCCCTCTCCCCACCCCACCCCCATCTTGGTATTCTGATTCCCCATAGAGCATTTGTACTCCCTTGGCCAATTTCAGTGCTCTGTATTATCAATGAAGGATTTGGTGCTTTGAGATGACCCTAAATTCCTTTATCCTTTGTCCCTGTGACATCCTGGAGTGTGTGGGTGGGTGGGGGGAATGTATTAAAAGAGAACTAGCCACTGAGCCAGGGTATTTTTAAAAAAAGACAACTTCTATTTCTCTTCATGTGCTATGTGTGATGACTCTATGGAGCTCTCTTTGGACTTCCCATCACATGGAGGGAGGGATATACATCTCTACTGAACCCCTGGCAGCCAAAGGAAAGGGAAGGAACAAGCATTTATTAAATGCCTACTATTTGCTATATACCGTGCTAAACTCTACAAATATTAATTACCTAAGTTGTTCCTCACAATAACTCTGTAAAGTAGATATTATTATCTTCATTTTACAACTGAAGAAATTGCAGAGAAGGTAGAATACTTACCCAGGAATTACCAGAGGCCTGAGTTAAGCTTGGGATTTTCTGATTTCAGGTCCAGAACTCTATCCACAACATTATCAAATTGCCTAGATCTGCTCATCTCATTGAGCTGAGGGAGAACCTCAAAGCCCTGGCTGCCTTATATTTTTTTTGTTTCTTTCTTTGTTTATAGGTAAATAAACAGTAATCCTGAGATAGATGTTTCCGGCTTTGGAGGAACTTTCATCAGTTGGAGAGTTTGGGAACTCCAGTTGGAGCCTACTGGCAGAAGAAAGATGAGTCCAAACTCTGGGTTGACTGGCCAGAAAATAGGGACCTTGGGTTTTTTTGGATGCTACAAAGTCAAAGTTAAAATGAAATAGTTACTTAACAAATCTACCAAATGCCTCATGTTTTCATATTATAAGTATTGACGTTTGGGGAGAGTATAACAAGAATATGAGTTATTGTTTCATCATTTGCAAAGTCTTTGTGGTTTAAGAATTTCTTTTTTGCTTGGAGGAAACAAATAGCCGTCACATATGTGATCTATGTTTCCTCTTGTTTCATTCCTTTTTTGAGGTGGACCTAAATATGAGATAAACCTAAGCTTTCTTGGAGTGGGAGAATAAAGAGCCAGAAATGACCAAAAAACCACCTGACTTTTTTCTTTACAAGTCAGGCTATTCAAAATGTTTGTGGCAGCCCTTTTTGTAGTGGATAGAAACTGGAAAATAAATGGATGCCCATCAATTGGAGAATGGCTGGGTAAATTGTGGTAATGAATGTTATGGAATATTATTGTTCTGTATGAAATGACCAGCAGGATAAATACAGAGAGGCTTGGAGAGACTTATGTGAACTGATGCTGAGTGAAATGAGCAGAACCAAGAGTTCATTATACACTTCAACAACAATACTGTATGAAGATGTATTCTGATGGAAGTGGATATCTTCAACAAAGAGATCTAATTCAGTTCCAATTGACCAATGATGGACAGAATCAGCTACACCCAGAGAAGGAACACTGGGAAATGAGTGTGAACTGTTGCATTTTTGTTTTCCTTCCCAGGTTATTTTTACCTTCTGAATTCAATTCTTGTGCAACAAGAGAACTGTTCTGTTCTGCACACATATATTGTATCTAGGATATACTATAACATATTTAACATGTATAAGATTGCCTGCTATCAAGGGGAGGGAGTGGAGGGAGGGAAGGGAAAAGTTGGAACAGAAGTGAGTACAAAGGATAATGTTGTAAAAAAATTACCCATGTATATGCTCTGTCAATAAAAAGTTATAATAAAAAAAAGAAGTCAGGCTATTCTGGGCTTGAACAAGGTCCACACATGAATACAGAGTTGGGGTCCTTTAGCTGGAGAGGGTTTCCCCATAGTACTATGTTGTTATATTCTGGTGCTTGTCTGGGATTTGAGAAGCTGATTTCAATAAAATTTGAGGATTTAATCTATTTGGGTTCAGAAATCATGTGAATTTGCTTTCTTTTTGAACTAAAGTGCTTTTTCCACCAAAGGTGATTTTGGTTCTGTGTTTGATGTGCTTTGTATAATGCAGAAATATCTGAAAAAATTTGGAAGAATTTGGATTTTTATCTGGAATGTTCCATACTTTGGCAGGATCTGTTGGGAGAATACGTGGGTTACCCAAAATACTGCAGGGATTCATGAAGGAAAGTTCATCCAAACAGTCTGGTTTCTCAACTGAGAGTAATGTGATTTTCAGTTTACTCCAGGTGCCTGATCGCTATTGGGAAAACTCCCCTCCATATTTTCTGTGAGCTCATTTGGGATTTTCCCCCTTTCCTTCACTCAAATTTTCATTTTTTAAAAGTTTTTAAAAATTACAACTGCAATTTTTATTTTTCTTCTCATTTGCTTGGGTTGGGACAGTACAACATATATTAAGTACGTAGTAAGTTGTGAAAAAGTTTGTAAAATGTTATTTGTTTGTTCAGTTTGCACAATTCTTTTTTTTTGGTAGGGATAGTGATCTCTAAGCCCTGATAAGACAGTAATAATTTTGGGATTAACCAACAACTGTGTTGAATGTCCTGTGTGAGACACTTTATATGGAATTTAGAAGGCCATTCATTGCTATTCCATATATTCTTTACTGAAATTCTTTAGATCAAAACATTTGGGAGGTTCTTAAAAGGACAATGCTTGATCCACCTTCCCCCAATTTTTTTTCCAAAATTGGAAATATGAACAAGTGTGCCAAATGAACACTAGTTGACTTGCTGAGGATGACAAATATTTAACTTGGGAAGAGTATATTTAATCAAATCATTCTTCCTTTCCCCACAATGTGCTTTGGCTAGAGCACATCCCATAGAGCATGAATTAATCTGAGTTCTTCAAAGATTTACCAATTTCATCTGAAATGTACTTGATGAGCTCAGATTTTAAAAGGACATGTACCAAAAGGTAAAAGGACAAATATGAATGAATAGCCCTTAGGATAATGTCAAGAAGACTAGAGCCCAAAATGAGTTGGAGATTGTGAAGAATGTTACAGTCAACAAAAAAAGGTTCAATTGCTCTAAGATGAGAAGGGATAAGCCCAGTGCTTGAGGTAACTGATGTAGTAAGATGGTTAAAAAAACATGAATTAGCTGAATTTTTAGTTTGCTTTCTTCTTCTCTATCAAGGAGAAGGAATTAGGAATTAGGAAGGGTAAAATAAACCTAGTTAAAAAGGTTTTGGAACCCTAAGTGAAATGATAGTAAGAGAGTACTATTTTTAAATGAATTCAAATCTTTAGGTCCAGAGAAAAGAGCTTACAGATGTGACTAGAGGACCATGTGAATTTAAATAATTCCAAGAAGAATGGGGAAAAGGGCCAAAAGACTGAAGATGAACAAATGTATTGAATTTCTTTTTTTAAAAAATAGCTTTTTATTGTCAATATATATATATATACACACAAAGATAATTTTCAACATTCACCTTTGCAAAATCTTGTGTTCCAAATTTTTCTTGCCACTACAAAGAGGGCTGTCACAAACATTTTTTGCACATGTGGGTCTCTTTCCCTCCTTTAAGATCCCTTTGGGATATAAGCCCAGTAGTAACAATGCTGGGTCAAAGGGTATGCACAGTTTGATAACTTTTTGAGCATAGTTCCAAATTGCTCTCCAGAATGGTTGGATCTGTTCACAATTCCACCAACAATGTATCAGTGTCCCAGCCTATAACTCTTTTGTTGGCTTATCATCCATATCATGTTCCTAAGTGCTCTCCAAGGTTCTCTTCTAAGTCTTCTTCTTGTCCATCTATCTTATTAGATTCCCTGGGTTTTTCTATCACCTTTAAGCAAATGACTAATAGATCCTGTCTTAGTTTCTGGATACTACAGAACAATAAACTTGATTTTCATTGTACCTGTATCAACATACCTTTCCCCAGTCACTATTCTTTTACATATTATCATTTCTATGAGGATTCAATTTTAAAGGTAATGATTATCTTTCTTTTGCATTTTATACTAGTACTTATCTCAGTCCTCATGGTAAGCAATTAATACCTTTTTCATTCATTCATTCATTCATTCACTCTTTTGCTTCTGTCTCTACCTGGCAAAATTCTAAAATTTAATCCCATAAACACGTATTAACTATGTTCAAGGAAATGTGATAGGGACTGAACCACTAAATGAACTAAATTAATAAATTAATAGGATTCAGATAGTTAGGAAAAAAAGCAGTGATCACTAGGAGTCAATAAGAATTCACTAAGAACAACTCAAGCTAACATTGAGATCCCAGGATGATGTCTTGCATGGGATGGATACTGAGTACATATTTATTTCTGAGACCATTAGGCACAGTGACCAGAGTGTTGAACTTGTAGTCAGGAAGGCTTGAGTTCAAATCTTGCTTCAGACAGGAGCTGTCTAACCCATGGCTTCAGTTTCCTCATAAAGTAGGACTAATAATAGCACCTACTTTGTAGCCTGGTTATAAGGCTTAAATGAGATAACATATGGAAGGGACTTTGCAAATCTTGAAGTACTCTATAAATACTAAACATTATTAATACATTCCTCTCCACCACTCTCTTACTTGTACCTTGTACTGCCGTTTCTTTAAGTTAAGCAAAAAAATTAACTATTTTATAGCATCTGTAACATTCTGTATCCATAGTTTCCTACCTCTCCATTTGAATGGAGGTTCCTTTTATTTTAGTAAAAAGTTGTATTTAACTCTCATGTTTCCTCTGATTAGATTATAATGAACAGGATTAGATTATAATCCCACTAAATCTAGGACTCTGGAGACTTCTAAGGTATCCCAGAAAGAGAACCATTGGATGAGATCAAAAGTCTAACGAGACATTTTTCCACCTGGATAAGTGAGGATAGTGGGATGCTCAACTGGGATGTGGCAGGGGGAAGAATCCATAAGTTTTCTATATTGCTAAAGGGCTGATATTGTTAGAGAGAGGGCTTCAGATGCTATTACTAGGAAAGGGACAGTGCGTGAAGCACCCTCTGGACTTTGTAGATTGTTGATGGGGGAGGAAGTAAATTCTGGGCTACAAGCCACCACCAAGGAGTCAAGAATTTGTTTTGGGATGAGCCTACTACCTCAATAGGAGGAGTAGAGAGGAAGCTGGCAGCACCCTCTAAATTTCTCACCTTGGAACAAAAATGCAGTAGCTCCATCTTAGTTACAGTTTTGGGTAAGATAAAAAAAATCTAAGAAGTTTAATCAAAGCATTATACATATAGGGTGGAGGGAGGGGTATTATTACTGGCAAAATTAAAGAAGCCTTCCTACAAAGGGAAACATTTGGACTGGATGGATAAGAATATCAGTGAGAATGAGGAAAGAGGCATCCCTCAGTATTATCACTAAACCAGCTTATTGTGATTGATTTAACCTTGTCTTCTTTTACTTTGCTTGGAATGACAAAACACAGTTCAATGTAGTAACCTCAACAATTAAATGGCAATTATTCTTGCCCTTTTTGAAGAGGGAAGCACTAGCTTAATTTGGGGGGGGTCCCTATCTATTTCTCACTATCCCAATATGTTCTTTTATTTCAACCCTCCCAACTAAGACCTATCATGCTGCCCAAAGTTTCACACCCAGATCTATCCCATGTAAGGTGTCTCAATGCCCCCATACTTTAAAAAAACACTTTCCCATCCTTCCCAAACAGAATCCAGAAAAAATGTTTGGGCCTGGGATGAGAGCTGGTCTGAGCTGTGGGTATTGAGCAGTGACTCAGTAAATCAACAGAGTGCAGAAAAGAGGTGCTTTATTTAGCTCAAGGGAAAAAAAAGAAATGAATAAAGGCCCAAAGCATATACAGAGTATTCTAAAAGCCTTAGTGCAGCTTTAAACTATATATGTATATATATATATATATAAAAGAGAGAGAGAGAAAGAGGCATATACACACACATATACACACATTTCTTTTTTAAAATAAGATTTTATTTTTTCCAATTATATATAAGAATGATTTTAATACTAACTTTTAAAAATTTTGAGTTTCAAAATATGCTTAATATGATTGCATATGTATAATCTATATCAGATTGCTTGACATCTTGGAGAGGGGGTTGGAAGGGAGGGAGAAAAAGTTGGAACTTTGTTGGAATCTTTACAAACTGCTAATTCATTAGAGTTGATAGATTATTGATCTGATCTTACAAGAAGATGTTTTAGGCCAGAACCTGAAACAAGGTACTAAGTAGAACTAATTGATACAATGCTTGTGTTTACACCTTTACTCATTGGAATTCACAAGTATGGGAGATTCACAAAGTAAACTTTGTAACTTTGTGAATTCACACCTCCCTTCAAGTTCTTAGGGCCAGAGAACACTATGGGAGAAAACCCATAATCCCTCCCTCTTGCATCCCACAATTCCTCTCTCTCGAATAAATAGAGCTTCAAAGGGGCCAGTCAGAAGAGTTTTCAGAGGAAGAAGCTACGAGTCGAGAGTTCAGCTGAAGATTGAGAAGGCTCTCTTAGAGGCAAGACAGATTCAACTTGGTGCTGGCTCTGGAGGCTGAAGAAAGCAGAGGCAGAAGCAAAGGACAAAGTGGCAAGAGCTCTTGGAACCAAGCAGAGAGATAGGCCTAAGTAATCAGGCTATATTGGAGACAATAAAAGATCTGAACTTTTATCAACTGGCTGCGTTTTGGGTGATTATTTACTTTCAACTGATACTAAGGCTGCCTCCAGGAAAACCTCCCCCAAGAAACCTGCTTTCGCTCCCAGAGAGAACCATCTATATTATATTAAAGAAGAAAAAGAACACCGCAGAACTTAAAATTTTATGAAAAGTAATGTTGAAAAGTATCTTTGCATGTAATTGAAAACAATAAAATGCTATTTACTAAAAAAAAAAAAATTGCGTTTCACTTTTTTTCTCTTTTTTCTCTCCCCTTTCCCTACCTGAGAGGGCAAGCAGTTTGGGGGAAAAAAAAAAAAATATATATATATATATATATATATACACACACACATACATATATATATGTATATATATATATATACATATATATATACCTATGTGTGTAGATTATACATGTTTTACTATTCATTGGAATTGGAATTCACACACACACACACACACACACACACACACACACACACACAAGGAAAGCAGAGAAAATGACCTACTGAAGGCCTATGGATGGCTGTGTCTCCATTCCTCTAATCCTCAACCAACTCCTTCTTCCTGACCAGAACCTTATTTAGATGTTAAGATAAACCAGTCTCATCAAGTTTATTTCATAGTTGACATTTCAACAAATGCAATGGGAGCTTTTCTTTAAATTATGCCTATTACAAGTCATTCTCCAAATGATAAATGTTAAAGGACAATTTTCAGACCAATGAAAGCCTTTCCAGTCATATGAAAAAATACTTTAATCATTATTGATCAGAGAAATGCAAATTAAGACAACTCTAAGAGACCACTACACACCTCTCAGATTGGCTAGAATGATAGGGAAAGATAATGATGAATGTTGGAAGGGATGTGGGGGAAAGTGGGACACTGATACATTGTTAGTGAAGTTGTGAACTGATCCAACCATTCTGGAGAGCAACTTAAAACTATGCCCAAAGGACTATCAAATTGTGCATAGCTTTTGATCCAGCAGTGTCTCTACTATGTTTGTATCCCAAAAAGATCATATAAAAGGAGAAAAAAACCCACATGTGCAAAAAAATGTTTATAGCAGCTTTTTTTTTTTTTTTTGTAATGGCAAGGAATTGGAAACTGAGTGGATGCCCATCAATTGGGGAATGGCTGAATAAGTTAGGATATATGCATTAATGGAATTGCTCTATAAGAAATGACCAGCAGGATGATTTCAGAAAGGTCCGGAAAGATTTTCATGAACTAATTAAGGGAAGTGAGTATAGAACCAAAAGAATGTTGTACACAGCAACAAGATTATGTGATGATCAACTGTGATGGATGTGGTTCTTTTCAATAATGAGGTGATTCAGATCAATTCCAATAGACTTATGATGGAGAGCCCTGTCTTATCCAAAGAGAAGATTATGGTGATTGAATGTGGATCACAACATAGTATTTTCACCTTTTTGTTGTTGCTTACTTGCTTTTATTTCTCTTATTTTTTCCCCTTTTTGATCTGATTTTTCTTGTGCAACATGATAAATGTGGAAATATATTTAAAAAATAAATTATGATTATTATATCATCTACACATAAACATTAGCCTCTAGGAAATGACCATTTGTGTTTCTTCTTGTAAGCAGGTTCTATTTCAAACACATCTTCACAAAGAGCATGATGAAGTAAAAAGGACATCCTGTTTTTTTTTTTTTTTTAAATTTTATTTTATTTAATAATAACTTTGTATTGACAGAATCCATGCCAGGGTAATTTTTTACAACATTATCCCTTGCACTCGCTTATGTTTCGTTTTTTCCCCTCCCTCCCTCCACCCCCCCCCAAGATGGCAAACAGTCCTATATATGTTAAATATGTTGCAGTATATCCTAGATATAATACATATTTGCAGAACCAAACAGTTCTCCTGTTGCACAGGGAGAATTGGATTCAGAAGGTAAAAATAACTCGGGAAGAAAATCAAAAACGCAAATAGTTCACATTCGTTTCCCAGTGTTCCTTCTTTGGGTGTAGCTGTTTCTGTCCATCATTTATCCATTGAAACTCAGTTAGGTCTCTTTGTCATAGAAATCTACTTCCATCAGAATACATCCTCATACAATATCGTTGTCGAAGTGTATAATGATCTCCTGGTTCTGCTCATCTCACTTAGCATCAGTCCATGTAAGTCTCTCCAAGCCTCTCTGTATTCATCCTGTTGGTCATTTCTTACAGAACAATAATATTCCATAACATTCATATACCACAATTTACCCAGCCATTCTCCAATTGATGGGCATCCATTCATTTTCCAGTTTCTAGCCACTACAAACAGGGCTGCTACAAACATTTTGGCACATACAGGTCCCTTTCCTTTTTTTAGTATCTCTTTGGGGTATAAGCCCAATAGAAACACTGCTGGATCAAAGGGTATGCACAGTTTGATAACTTTTTGGGCATAATTCCAGATTGCTCTCCAGAATGGTTGGATTCGTTCACAACTCCACCAACGATACATCAGTGTCCCCATTTTCCCGCATCCCCTCCAACATTCATCATTATTTTTTCCTGTCATCTTAGCCAATCTGACAGGTGTGTAGTGATATCTCAAAGTTGTCTTAATTTGCATTTCTCTGATCAATAGTGATTTGGAACACTCTTTCATGTGAGTGGTAATAGTTTCAATTTCATCATCTGAAAATTGTCTGTTCATATCCTTTGACCATTTATCAATTGGAGAATGGCTTGATTTTTTATAAATTTGAGTCAGTTCTCTATATATTTTGGAAATGAGGCCTTTATCAGAACCTTTAATTGTAAAAATGTTTTCCCAGTTTGTTGCTTCCCTAAGGGATATCCTGTTTGAAGTCAAAGAACTTGAATATGAATTCTATTTCTCCTTACTACCTATGTGACTTTGGGGAGGTCCCTTCTGAACCTCTCTAGGCACTTTGAGACCTATATAAAATGAGATTAGATTATTTCTCATGCTTCTTCCTACTCTAAGTTCATTTTATCCTAGGTCAGCTCTCGTGCCACTTAATTCATCCTTGCCCTCTAAAGAACTGATTCAAAAAATCCTTTCTGTGGCAGTATAAAATGCCATTTTACATAACTTGCTTAGTTGGGTGTCAATTAAGTTAACTATATCTGAGACTCAGTTTTATCCTTTGCAAAAAAATTCTGTTTTTTTTTCTTTTTTCTTTACTAGATCCGCATCCCAAAGACATCATAAAAAAGGGGAAAAAACAAAGCAACACAATAATGAACATGTAGTTAAGTGTGTCATCTTTAATTCCTCCCCTTCACACATTGTCACTTGGTACTGATGATTTTCTTTTCTATTTCTCATTTCCCTGGGAAACATCCCTACAGCTAAAGACCATCAATTCAGCCATTTATTGTGTCTAACAAGCAAATCAGGAGTGATACAGATAAAAGGATAAACACTAATCTGTACCTTCCCTCTGGGAGCTTTTGTTGAACTTTTCTTTTTTTGAACTCCACATTATTGTCTGGCAATTAATCATGACTTAACTCACAAGGTACAAATGAAAATTTATAGTAAGCCCTTTGCAAGTTGTAAAGGTATTATATAAATGCCAGTGATTATCCCTATTATAGTGATTGCTTTTTAAATATTCCATATGTTAGGGGAGAGAGTGGTAACAAAACACAAAGAAGGATGGAGAGAATAGAATAAATGGGAGGAAATACAATTAGCAATAGTAATTGTAAAAAAAAAATCTTGAAGCATGTTTTTCTCATAAGGCCTCATTTCTTAAACATAGAGGGAACTGAGTCAATTTTATAAAAAATAAGAGCCATGCCCCAATTGATAAATGATCAAAAGATATCAAAAGATATCCTTTGATGTAACAATATTACTACCAGGTATCAATCTCAAAAGAGTTTTTGTTTTTGTTTTTGTTTTTTTAAGAGAAAAGGGATCTATATGTACAAAAATATTTGTAATAGTTTTCTCCTTAGGGCAAAACAAATGGAAATTGAGGGGATGTCCATCAATTGGGAATGGCTGAATAGATTATGGTATGCAAGTACTCCATATATTTGTCTGACTCTTTAGTAAAACTGCAATTTCTTCAGGAACTGTGTTTTGTGTTTGCAGGATCATACATTCAGGTTGAAGAGGGTCTCAAAGACAATTCAATCCTCGCTCTATTTTGATAGATAAGGTAACTGGAATGGCAGAGGTTCAATGATTTGCTTAAGGTTACCCAAGTAGTGAGTGGAGAATTGAGGAAGTGAACCCATCTATTCAGAAGCTGGAGTTTCAGGACCAAATTGCTTCCAAGATATTCTTTGCTGTAGGGTTAAGCACAGTAAATATATTCTAGAACGGGATTGCTGGAGCCAGAATTTTAGCTCCTTGAAGGCAGGGATTTTATTTTTTTGTTTTTTTATCCTGGATGCCTGTTACGGTACACAGGAGGTGTTTAAAAATATTGGCTGGATGAAGGAATATAAGCTGAGGATATGAATTCTGTGCAAACAAAGGAACACAAAAGCTTTTGAGGGTGTTGAAAAGGAGGTTTGAATTTTATTTGGGGTCTGACTGAAATCAGGAAAGAGTTCGGAGGTCGCCAAGCTCAGAAACAGGGTGCTTCCTCTGGTCAGAGTAGGAGGAGGCCCTCTGGCCAATCCCTGCTCTGGGAGTCCTAGGTCCCTATCCCAGGTAGGACTTACATCCTGGCTCAGAAAGGAGGACGCAGTCACCCTAGAGGTCCCTTTCTCTGGGACTGGGGTAGCTGGGAAGGTTCCTGAGCACAAGCCCCTAAAAGACGGGGCGACGAGGCAACAAACTCCTTTCTCCCTACAATAGGAGCCCGGGAAGCAGAGAGGGTCCGGGCCCGGGCCCCCGAATTGCACTAAAGGGTCAACCTGGGCGGTGAGGGTGGGCCCGGCCGGGCACGGAGCCGACGCTGGCCCGAGAGGCGGAGGCGAAGGCGGTGGCTGCGGCTGCTGCGGCGGCAGGAGGCGGAGGCTTGGCTAGGTCCCCTCCTCCGGGCCCGGCTCAGGGAGGAGCCCTAGCGACCCCGGCCCGGCACTGCACAGCGAGCGGCCGGGGACGGACAGCGAGCGCGGCCTGGCCCAGGCGACGGCGTTCGCCGAGCCGGGAAGGGGAAGGTCGCGAGCCCGCCGCTGCTGTCTCTGCAGTCGCCATCCATCCACTCCGTTCTTCCAGACGCCTGGCCCCAGGCCTTCGCGCGCCCATGCAGCCCGGGAGCCCGGCGTGAGCGCTCCGGCCGGGCCTGGCTCCGGCTCCGGCTCTGGCTCCGGCCGCGGCTGCTGCTGCGGTTGCGGGGCGGCGGCCGCCGGGCTGGGCCGGGCCGGGCCAGGCCGGGGCCATGCGCAGGGTGCACTAAGCGATGCCGCGGGGACAGGGGCCGCAGCTCGCAGCCCCCTCCCCGCATGGTCATGGCGGCCCCCGGCCGCCCCCTGCTCCCGCGCCCGCCCCCGCCCGACTCGCTTTCTGCCTTTGCTTGGGGCTCTGCATCGGGGGCCTCTCCGCCGCTCCAGACCCGGGCTGCCAACCCTGCGGCCTTGACTGCGACTGCACCCAGGGGCCCGACAGTGCCTGCAGCGTCAACTGCTCCGGCCGCGGCTTGCGAGGGCTTGGGCCCGAGCTGCCCATCCCGCCCGACGTGACTTCGCTGTGAGTAACTGTTCCTCGCTCACTCCGCTTCTGCTGCTCCTGTACACTCTCTCAACCCCTTGTCCGCCCTCTTCTCCAGCCTCCCTCTAGACCCCCAGCTCTTGCAGAACCCCTTCTCAAATACAGCCTACCCCACCCCACCCCACCCCAGCGCTCTCCGTGGTATGGGTGCCCAGGAGGCAAGAGACATGTCCCGAATCTCTGGGTTCACGTGGAGTGGGGCATTCTTCCTGGATGACACATAGTGCTTGTCTCGGGACAGGTTAGAGTGCTTCAACGGGAGGTTACAGTGTTTCTGCTGAGAAAGCCAGTAGACTTGGAGATAGGAGCGTCTGACTGTTGCTATTCCTCCTCCCTTCTCTTTTGGGGCACAACCCCATAGGGAAGCTGTGAGCAATCTTGGAAGAACAAGCAGATTGGGTCTCTGGGTACCAGGGACCATCTCTGCACCACTTGGCCCAGGACAAGGGGAGGCCTTCTCTCCCCTTCTTTCACAGCACTTTTCCCTGTTCTTTGCCAACTGGTCTTTGGCTGAAGACGCTGGCAGTGCTGTTGCCATGGCTTTGGGCCTGGAGGAAGGCAAGGGGGTGGGGAAAGAGGTGGAGGAGGGACAGAAAAAGTTGTGGGTAAGGCCTGATCATCTCAAAGAAACAAGGCCTGAACTCTGGTTCTGTGTTTGATCCTTGGAGGCCAAGAGAATGTTTGGTCTCCATGTACACTCATGCTGTCCTCCCAACTCTCCCAGAGACCTGGATACAACCCTAAACAGAAACAAACGCATTCTGACAGTGGAACCTAAATATCTGTTTCCCTTCCTTACTTGGCTTAGTGATGGATGTATGGGATTTAGCACGGTTTTTCTGTGTGGAATTTTGCAAAGATTTTGGAAGAAGGGGAAAATGTTTGGGGCACGGTTCGGCAAAGTCATCATTAATCTGACATGTATTTGGGCTTGCCTTGAAGCCAAGAGGGTCAAAGCCCCACAGAAATCATTTGAAGCTCTTTATCCCAGTCATGCTCTATGTTCATCCCTTAAAAGTGAAATTGTTATTTCCCTCCTAGATGGGGAACAGGAGCAGGCCAAATGTGGAACTGAGCTTTTCTATCCACAAAAAATATACATGTTAAGAGTAAGAAAAGGAAAATCTGGAGCCACGCATGTCTCAACTAAAGTTAGAATTTCATTGTGGTGAAGAAGGAAAGTCACAAGTCATTTTGGGTAGAATTGGAGGAGAGAGGAGGCCAGGCAGGCCAATTTGGCATTCTGTCTAGGACTGCTCAGAACTTACTTTTTGTAAATTTAGAGATGTTTTGAGGGACTTAGTTTTAATCATCATTGAACTGCTTCTCTTAAACAAGTGTCTGATTCCTAACACTCCCTCTTTTCAAGTTTAAGATAGTTGTTTTTGCTGTTCATGTCTCATGCTGAGAAATGCAAACTGTCCACTCGGATCTCTAATACATTCCTTGTGTTTTGAGTCTCAGGTCTAACATTCCCCCAGGAATCAGCACTGGTGTATAATCATCAGTCCTGTAGAGATATAAGTCCAATATTCTTGAGAATTATTTATTTCTTCTGCTTTGCCTGCTTGAGAGATAACTTAAACTATGTAATTCCTAGTATTCCTGGTTTTAGATCAGTCGTATCAGGTAAGCACAGGGTCCAGAAGACTGGCAGACTTATCTGCATTTGATATATTTTTCATTATTTTATTATGCATTATGTAATACTATATGTACCAATTATTTGCTTATCAAATCACATTGTTTGCTTAATTACTATCTTGAGTAAAACTGCTATAAACAGCTAAAAAAAAAAAAAAAGATCACTGTGAAAGTACTTAGGAGGAAATAGACATCTACCTGAAAAGGAAGCCAAGAGGGAAAAATAATCTATATATTTCACCTCTCTATTATTGGCTTATATTTGGAGCTTATAGTTGGAATTGGAAAGGATTTTAGAGCTCTTTTAGGCCAGAGGTGTCAAACTCAGGTCTGCAGGCTGCATACACCTGGTCCTTCAAACTCAGTACTGTGGCCTGAACCAGATTAAAATGTAACTAGAAAATGTTTTAACAAAAGAAAAATGCAATACAAATAATGTTAATTAATGATTTTCTAAATCAAATACATGACCTGCAGGAATCTGCCTCTACTGTATTTGAGTTTGACACTGCTTTAGGCTAATCCTATCATTTTAGAAATGAGGAAAACTGAAGCCCAGGGGAGTTAGTTTGGGAAGAATCACAAATGTTATAAGTAGCAGAGTTATCATTTTGAGTCTATGACCACTGGTTCCAAATTCTGATAATGATGGAGAACGCTGAGATAGGTAAGCTAAAAAATCATTTTTGGATCTGGCATAAACTGTGATGTTTTGGAGCAGATGTACATTCTGGAAGCACTGTAGTACAGTGTTTAAAATGGTCTTAACTGGTTTGAGCACGAATGATCATGGTGTTAGGTGACCTAGAAGTATGCTGAGTAATGGAAGGTGACCTGAAACTCAGCATTTGTTGTACAAGCTGCATGTGAATAACCACCAGGTGTTTGTATCTAGAAAAACACTTTCACTTTCTGGACAGTGGGAAAGAAAGTAGAATCTAAATCCTACTTATCCTTCAAGACTTACAGCAAAGAGTTCTTTCTAGACTACTTTTTGATATGAACTCCACAGTGATATTACTTATATCAAAAACATTGTTCCTTTAAATTGTAATTATCCTCTGATATCATTTGCCTTTTCACATATTTATATCTTTTTTTTTTTTTTTTTTTTTTTTTTTTTTTTTTACCAACTAGATTGGAAACTCCTTCAGGGAAGATAATTTTTTTACATTGTATCACCCATAGTAATAGAATGAAGAACTCTAGGGGAGAAAGTTTATAAAATGGCCAAGACTAAATATTGCTTTTTTTGGGCAAGGTATGAAGGGGAAGGAAAATAACTTCCTGAAATGCAGTCAGGAAATTTCTATTTGATTCCTTTGGATGTATTTCTTCCCCCACCTCCTTCCATCCCCCCCACCCCCCCAGGCAATTGGGGTCAAGTGACTTGCCCAGAGTCATACAGTTAGGATGTGTTAAGTGAATGAGATCATATTTGAACTCAGGTCCTCCTGACTTCAGGGCTGGTGCTTTATCCATTGTGCCACCTACCTGCTCCTTGAATGCATTTCTTTATGAAGATTTAATTTTCAGTTCTGACAGTCATGTGATTGAGGGAAACTCACCTCTTCTGTTCGGTATCTCAGCTCTGTATTTTTTCAGTTAATATTTATTTTCTCCCCCTCCACTAGGAAAAGAAAAGAAAACAAAAATAAGTTTGTATACTCAAGCAAAATAACTTTCCGCATTGATCATGTTCAAAAGTAAGTTCTATTGTGCATCTTGAGTACATCACCGTTCTGCTAGGAAGTCAATAACGTGCATGATCATCAGTTCCTTGGAATCATGGTGGGTCTTTGCATATTTCAAAATTATCTTTATGATGAGTTATTCTATAAATGGTTCTCCTGGTTCTGTTCACTTTACTCTGCATCACTTCCTACAAGTCTTCCCAGGTTTTCTGAAAGTGTTCTTTTCATCATGTCTTACAGTACTATAGTGTTCCAGAGCATTAGAGGTAACTTGTTTAGCCAGTTCCCAAATGATGGGAATCCCCTTTTTCTAGTTGTGCCTCAGCTTTTCAAAGCATTGCATAAATTTAATCTCATGCTTGAGATTATATTTGCTTCCCTCCAAATATTTAGCCTTTTCTTCTTGAAATTGCTTTGCATATAATTTTTATTTACTAGCTTGTGTACTTGTTTCAAGTCTCTAGTGGATTCAAGGATAAACGTTATATCATCAACATTCAGTACAGTGCCTTCTTTACAAATAGTAGGTACTTAACACATCTTTGTTAAATTGAATTAAATTGATTATCAATTTACTTATTACAAATATTAGCTTTTATGATCCTCAGTTCCTTCATTTATTGAACTGGGATTTTTCTGCAATTCTTCTTTCATAAACTTGTGAGAAAAAGCACTTTGCAATATTTAAAATGCTAGCAAATGTGAACTCTTAAAGAATTATTTAAAACATGAAAGCTTGGGGACAGAAGTCAGTTGTTAGAGGCTGAGTAGAAGGAGGTTTTAATTTCCGATCAATCAAGATTCAATAAGCACCTAAAAAGTGCCAGATAGTGTTGGAAGCACTGAGTGTACAATTAATAAAAATAAAAACAGCTTCTAACCTACAGGGGCTTACAATCTAGAGGGAGAGATAATACACACAAGGAGGCAGGAAAGATGGGGAAAACAGGACACCATGGGTACCTGACTTGAGGTCATATTGTTCTGTGGAATTAAAATGAGGTAGGTCAGCAGATGCAAAGTGGAATGAGCTGAGACCGGTTTTTACTCTTTATAAAGGAAGGCACTGAGAGGAGTTTAGTACTCTGATCTCTAGCCCTCCAATGAGAGTAGAGGACACTGAGGGAGGTAAAGTTAATCAAGGCTTGGGTTAGCTATGTTGGATTAGCAAGAATGGAGTCTTTTTCCTTAAAGTTCTGAGGATTCCTCATTATGGGTGGTCTTCTGATGAAGCAATTAGATAATCACTTATTAGGAATGAATTGAATAGGGTTCCTGTTCAGTTGCAAGTTGGACTGATAATCTCAGAAATGTTTTCTACTACTAGATTCTAAGATTCTAGGTTGACCTACCCTGTTTATCCCAAGGTGGATCCATGCTTTGAGACATTATATCTGGAATCATTCTTGTGTAGAGACAGCTGGGATATCTATAATGAGGATAGTAGGAAGTATTTCCATTCCCTAAGGAAAGAAAAAATGTACCATGGAGAAGTCAGGCAAGCTGTTCTACATCTTGTAAATGAGTGAGTGCGTGAATCAGGACCCAACAATCAAATTCCTAGTTATATTTTAGCCCCTGTGTACCTTCTACTAGTGAGATTCAAGACTAATATTCTGAAGGACCTAAAACTTTGATCTATAAAAAGATGCAAAATACTAATGGTGTTAAATGTAATGATGAGGTAGTCTGGTGGAGATGGCAGAGCTATGGATTTAGAGTCAGAAAATCTAAATTTTAATTCTCCCTCTGCCATATAATAATACCTGTGTGAAATTGGACAATAAAAAACATTGAGGGCCATTAGTTTTCTCTTCCACAAACTGAAGGGTTGATAGAAATTGGCAATGATAAAAAATGTGAATCATGTCTGAGAGGATGTGAGATGGCAGGCACACTGATAAATTGCTGGTGGAGCTATTCATTGGTCTAACCATATTGAAAAACAATTTAGAATTATGCTGTTAAAAAGGTGACAGATGTCCATATTCATTGAGTGAGAGATTCTTCTATTGCTATATCCCCCATAGAGATCAAAGATAGAAAGAAAGGTCTCACGAATATCAAAATATTGCAGCACTTATTGCATTTCCACATTTGGCCTATTTGGAATAATCACAAGAAAGTTTATACTGTATCAGAATTAGGGAGATGCTCTGCTTTATAACTGTTTGCCTGAGAACTGCCAATTCATTTGATTTTAAAAAAATGTTTTGTGAATGCATTTTTACTTTCATGCTATATCTTTATAATTCTCATTCCTCTCTTATAAAAGAAAAATGAAACAGTTAAGCAAAACTGACTAAAACTGACTGTCTAAACTTCTCTATGAGCCACCACCTCTCTATTAAGAAGATAGTATATTCCAACATTAGCTAAGTGGTGCCACTATTGATCACTGAATTGATTTGTGTTCTGTTGTACTTAGTGTTGTCTTCATTTCTGTCATTGTGCTCATGGTGCTCTTGATTTTGTTTTCTTCACTCAGCAGCAATTAATAAAAATCTTCCCATGTTTTCTTGAATTTCTCAATTTTTATGATGCCATCATATTCTGTCTCAATCATATACCACAATTGGTTCAGCTCTTCCTTGTTGAAATTTCTTTAGCTGATTAATTTTAATATTGGCTTTAGCTAAGCAGGAATAGGAGGATCAATCATTTCTAAAAATATTCATATTACTCTTACTTAAAGTATGCCTTTGTTCTGTGTTTGCTCCCCCTGTCCTACTTAGCTAAGTTCCTTTTCTCCATTTATTCAAGTTTTACCCATCCTTAAAGGTCTAGCACAAGACCTATCTTCTTCATGATATTATCTGGATATACTCCAACACATTAACTTTGCCCTCTTTGAAACTCTTACTTAAGAAACCTGTATTCTATATGACACATAATTTATTCCTTAATTAGCTACCATCTTATATGTCATTGGATCAATTATGTCATCAATATAGGTATTCTTTCCTGAGATCACAGCCTAGCTACTAGATTTATGCCTGACTCTCCCATTTGACTCTTGTCCATTCCCTTTTATAAATCCACCACAGAGGGTATTTAACATGCTAGTGACTTCCCTCTAGTTCTTTTGATATTGTAGGGGTCCTGCCAGAGACCATTTGATCTGTCTGTAAGCTGTCCTTTACTCTTATTGTATGACTGGCCCATTCCCCCTACCCCCTGTGTTTCTTGGATGGCATTTTTAATGCCCATTTTCCTACATAATCCCTCTTTTCTAATTTGTTTCATCTTGATTTTACCCACCATGTGCCTCTTCTTGCCCTTGGGTGATCCTCAAATTAAGTTCTTCAGAGACTGTGTTATTCCATGACTCATAACCATTCTTCATCAGCAGAGACTATTGCTGTTACAAAGATGAACCTTTGTTTTAGAGAGTAACTTTGGGTCATTAAAACAAAGAAAAACAAGTCTGCTTTCCTCCTCTTCAATTACTATTTACTAATTATTTTCTGCTTAGAACTGGGCCTGCCACAGGATCCTCAAATACTTCATTGATTCATTCATTGAATAAAAGCAAGTAATAATTGGTTCTTTATTTATTTTGTACTATCTAGTTCCCTGTTCCTTTCTATTATTGTAGATACTGAGGTATTAGTTGCCTTAGGAACACTTTGTCTATGAAAAAAAAATTAGAAAGGCGAGAGTTTTATTTGGTATCCATCCAACCTGTGTGCTGCATTAGAACTAAAAATACTTGAGGAAGAATGTTAATGGATATGCTTAAATCACTCCTTTCTCTATGTGCAACATATACACAAGCAGAAATTTTTTCACTTGGGACAAAACAGTTTTGGGGACTGCTGGTGATACAGGGCGTACAGTTGGGAGAGGTGAGGAAGTAAGACTTGTTCAAAGGACAGGATAGAAAGCATTGGTGCACAGAGGACACTGATTGCAGATGTAAAACTGCCACAAAAGGGGATGATTTGTCATCCCCTTCCTCATTCCTCCATTCATAACAATGCTTCCCTTTCCTCTCTTCCTCTTCTTCCTCTCCCTCTCGAGTGGCTCACCTTCCTCCTATCCCTATGGGACTATGAACCATAAGGTGAAGGGATGCCTTGAGTTGGCATTTGGGCCAAAGCCCTGGCCTCCCCTCCCTCGTCATGATTTCACTTAGAAGTACAACATATATGGCTGGGTTTTTTTTTTTTTTTCCTATTGAACATGATACATTTTAGCACTGACTTGAAACACATCTTTTTAGACATTCATGAAAAAAAGTCACTACAGCTTCTCTTGTTCAGATATTCCTAGTAGAAGACATAGCTTATCCTCATCTATTACAGCTTCTGATTACCCTCTCCTGCAGGTTCCTTTCTATTTCTCCTTTATGTCCAGTATTTTTCAGCTTCCACGTTCGTAGATATGGGTAGCAGATGAGATTGACTCCCTCCAGCTCTTCTTCCTGCATCTGCTTAGATCTAGCCCACTAATCTTCAAAGGATCTTGGTAGTGTCTCATGTCTTGGCATCTGGGAGCACTTGGGACTTTTGACAGCTGTTTCAGAGAAAAGAGTTTAGTATCTCTGGTTAGATTTGGTGGGGTGGGTTTGGATGAGGTGGTAAAACTGAGAAGGAAAAGGAAATGTAGAAAAAACAACTTCATAAAATTTCTTTTGCTAAATAGGGAAAAAATTCAGAGGTTTATAATTTTATGGAGTTAATGATTTTTTAATATAATTTTATTTTTTTGTTTTGAGTTTGTATTTCTAGCATTTAGCCCAATGTCCTGCACATAATAGTTGTTTTATCAATGCCAATTGGATTGGGCCAGCTAACTGGCACAGTGAATAGGGTGCTGGGCCTCAAGTCAAGAACACTCATCTTCTTAAGTTCAAATCTGTTTTCAGATACTTCCTAGCTGTGGGATCCTGGGCAAGTCACTTTACCCTACTTGCCTCAGTTTTCTTATCTGTAAAATGATCTGGAGAAGAAAATGGCAAACCATTCTAGTATCTTTGCCAAGAAAACCCCAAATGGGATCATGAAGACTCAGAAATGACTGAAGAATAATTTAGCAACAACAGTTGGGGTGGATTGGATATTTGCCCTGCTCTTAGATGTAGAAAACACTGAGAACTATGAGTGAGAACACTGGGCATATATAAAAAGATATGAACCCGGTCTTGTCTACATACGCCTTGAAAGTTAATTCTGCATCTTGTCTGCCGAAATACTGTGACTCATAGTCAATCAGTGCATGTGTTAGAGCTTCAGCAGGGAAGGAAGAACCATCAACAGATTTATTAATTTTTTTGTTTGGTTTATAATCCTGTCGTGAAGAATAACAACTTGTTCAATTAATGGCCTGTTTCCCTGATTATGTGCTTATATTAACTTAGCCTTGATTTAATGAAATGCAAAGTGTGGCCTATGTATATGTAATAGGATTTTATCAGCCAGACTACACCTATTTGGCAGGCCCTTTCAAGTCAAGAAGAATCTGACTCAAGGCAACAAGTATTCCAAGTGAACTCCTCTTTGGTACTGTGGCACAAGAGAACTGAATCCACAGACAGAAAACCAAGGGTCAAATCCCAACTCTTTCACTTATTATCCCTTTGTCTTTTGCCAATTCTCTTACTTTCTCTCTAAGCCTTCATTTATTCTTCTATAAAATGGTTGGGGGTGAGAGAAGTTGGACTGGGTGGTCCTCTAAAAGGCACCTTTCAGCTCCTAATCTATCATCTTAAAAAAAAATAAGAAAGGCTCCTTGATTTAGAGCCAAGTAAATGATCAAGGAAATAGATGATAAAAAAAGTGAAGGAAAAAATTAGACTGGCATGAGAAGAGATTGTCCTGGCAGGGAGGGAGGATCTTAGTTGGTGAGCAGTGAGAGAGAAGGCTGATCAATAATAATAACTAACATGTATATAACACTTTATAAATATTAAATCATCTGATCTTCACAATAACCTTGCAAGTAGGTGCTATTATTATCCTCATTTTACAAATAAGGAAACTGAGGCTCTGAGATATTAAATACTTTGACCAAGGTCACACTGCTAATAAATGTCTAAGGCATATTTGAAATCAGGTCTTCCTGATTCCAAGTCCAGCATGTGATATCTTTTCTATCTAGCTGTCTAGATAAGTTGAGGTCAATTGATGAAGGCCTTGAATGCCAAATTTAAGAATTTGGATTTGATCCAATAGAAAACTGTACCATTGTGATTTTTTTTTTTTGAGTAAGAGAATGTTATGCTGTATAAACAGTGTTTTAAGACAATTGGCTTAGAGTATGATCTCAGATGGTTGAAGATGGGAAAAATTGAATTCAAAAAAATTACCCAGGAAATATTTAGAATAAAATCCAAGTATAGTATAATATTATACTATATCAGATGGTTTGGAATTGGGAAGAATTGAATTCAAAAAAATCAGGAAATATTTTGCATAAAATCCAAGTATAGTATATCATATGGTTTGGAGAAGGGAAGAATTGAATTCAAAAAGATCATCCAGGAAATATTTAACATAACACCCAGGTATATATGCCCTTACAGAGGATAAAATTAATTATCAATGGGAATGGAGAGAAAATAATGAAGAGAAAAGACATATTGAAGGAGAATAAACAGGACTTGGTGAATGATCCAATGTGGTAATATTGAGGAGAGAGAAAAGCCAGAGCCTTTGGGAAGGTTTGAAGACTGATAGAATAGTAATGTTATTGCCTAGATTATCACAATTGGAAAGAGAACCTAATTTAGAGGGAAATCACTGAGTTCATTGAGTTCAGCTGTACACATGTTGAGATATTGAAATACAAACTATAGAATTTAAGTAGAAGGTAATCTCAGTGATCATACAGTCCATTCCTTGCCTGAAAAAGAATTCTCTTTACATCTCTGTCAAATATTCTATCATTTTTTTGATAACACTAGCAGCACTCTCTTTTCTAAGGTAGTGCATTCCATTTTGTGGCAGCTTTAACCACTGGGAAATTTTTCCTAATATCAAGTTTAATCATCTCTTTGGAAAATCTGCCCATTGTTCCTCATTTTGATCATTGGGGCCAGGCTGGCCAAATCCAATTCTTTTCCTATGACATCCCTTAAAAAACCCTGTCTCTCTAAGATGGATATGAGGGACTGGAACCAAATTCTACAAGTAGAAGGGTACTTTTGGAAGTTATCAACATTAAGGCAATAGTTGAAACTAAGAGGCATGAGTTCTCATAGTCATCTGGCATAGGAAAAAGAATAAGGGATCAAGAATTGAACTTTAGGGGATAATCACATCTTTCATGTAACAGCAAGAACTAGTGATAAATCAGAGGAAGGGAGGAAGGAGTTTCAGGGAGTCAGGGAGGTGTCGGTAAACTGCAGAGCATTCTACAGAGAGGTCAAGAATCAGGACTGAGAAAAGATTGTGAGGGTTGGCCAGTGACCTGGGAAAATACATTTTCATTTAAAGTGGAGGATAGAAGCTAGGGATTGGGGAAGAGGATGGAGGATGTGGGTGTGACCCTCCAAAAGAGGAAGAGAGATGTGTTAAAGTATGAGAGATGTTATAGTCTGATTAAGTCTTGTCAAAAAAAAAAAGCAAACCAAAAATGAAAAAGAATAAATCAATAAATAAAAATCAGCAACTATTCTTTGTTTCTTGCTTGCTCTATTTTTCTACATTTCAGCACTGATTTATTGGGGAAGGAGGACATGTTTTTAAAAATGTGACTTTTTTCTCATAATGTTAAATTTTGACTTGGATTTTTTCAAATCCAAGAAAAACAAATGATTTTAAAAATCATTTTTAAAAAGACCTTTTGTTTCCCTGCTTACCCTTTCCACTCCTAGCTCAATTAAAATTTTTTTTCTCTTGGTGTTGTTCCTCCCCTTGGGATCTAGGAGCACTTTATCTTTTCTTTTTTTGGTGATTGTCTGGCTTTTCAGAAAAAGTGAGGGAGGCCCTGAACTTAACTCAGGAATACTTGAATGTCTTCATTATTCCCATCAACAAAATTGTTGGCATTGAAAATCTTTCTGTGCTCAACCTGCTGGGTGCTCTCTTTGCCTTCTGGAAGTTCACAATCTAGTAAAGGAAACCCACAAAATGTAAACCCACAAAAAGCTAAACAGTAGTACAGACCAGAAAAGATAAATCAGAATAGAAGATGTCACAAAACTTTGGGTAATTAATTGCCAAGTGAATGGCACAGGCAATGGTAATTAGTATTATAGGAAATAAATAGTACTATAGGAAATGATCATCTTGAGATGAAGTGCTTTTCATAGAGGTCAAAGAACCAACTGGTGTTAGGCATGGGTAGGATTTAGAAAGATTGAGTTAGGGGCACATAGGTATTGCAGTGGATAGAGCAGGAGTCCTGAAATCAGAAGGACCCAAGTTCAAATCTGGTCTCAGACACTTAGTACTTCCTAGATGTATGACCCTGGGCAAGTTACTTAACCCCATTGCCCCAGGGGAAAAAAAGAAGAAAAAGAAAGGTTGACTTAGAGGAGGAGCTGAAAGGAGAAAAAAGTGAGGAAAAATCAGGCAGGGCAAAGATATAACTGAGGGAGTTGGGAGGAGGCCAGTTTGATTGCAATACAGTTTTTAGAACCTCACTTGCTACCTAGCTTTAATCATTGTATGGGCATTGCTTCAGTTAAACAGACCTATTGAAGACCTTAACTTAAAAAGACCAAGGTCTTCCGCTTCGTCCTGGGCCATCTCCAGTCTTCCTGATCAATATATGGCCACTGGACCCAGATTGTTCTGGAGGGGAAAGTAAGGATAGTAACTTTGCATAGCCTTCCCTCATTGAAATCCAATTTACTTGCATGTCATGGCATCATCTCCCTGATATCATGGTCCTTTTCAAGAATGAAGGACAAATAACAAAACAAAAAAAGTAGAGAAGGCTAAAAAACATTGACGTTGGAAATCTGACTTTCTAGTCCTCCTATAACTCCCTTCTTTCTATTGGCTTGGCTAACGCGCTCC
Organism: Antechinus flavipes; assembly: GCF_016432865.1. Classification (NCBI taxonomy): domain Eukaryota; kingdom Metazoa; phylum Chordata; class Mammalia; order Dasyuromorphia; family Dasyuridae; genus Antechinus; species Antechinus flavipes. The sequence goes on along the minus strand of NC_067398.1, from coordinate 342,864,087 downwards.
TCTTCACTGTATTCACAAACAGCTCCAGGTATTTTACCAGTATTGCTGGTTTTACCTTCTTTTCACTTTGCTAAGTAAGGAGAAGCCCCAGTTGTGTGTATTGTAGTTGTACCCTTTACAGGAAATTTTCAGTGGTCACGGCTGGTTGGGTTTCTCTTGTTTTCCCAACTGTGTTCCTTACTCGTATTGGCCATGGAGCTTTCTAAGATATGGGATATAAATGATCAATTCTGATGGATGTAGCTCTCCTCAACAATGAGATGATTCAAACCAATTCCACTTGTTCAATGATGAAGAGAGTCATCTACACCCAGAGAGAGGACGGTGGGAATTGGTGTGGACCACAGCATAGCATTCTCACTCTCTGTTATTGTTTGTTTGCATTTTGTTTTTTTTCCCAGTTTTTTTTTTCCTTCTTGATCCAATTTCTCTTGGATACACATATGCAATTATCTAGCTACTATATATATATATATATAGGATATAACATATATTTTAACATATTTAACATGTATTGGACCACCTGCCATCTAGGGAAGGAGGTGGGGGAAGGAGGCTTTGCAAGGGTCAATGTTGAAAAATTACCCATGCATATGTTTTGTAAATAAAAAGCTTTAATTAAAAAAAAGAGAGAAAAAAGAATGCAGAGAAAAAAGAAGATATGGGGTATAATGTGTTAAATGCATGAAAGAGATATGGAAAGTGTCATAAGGGACTCAGAAAGGAGACTGTGTGGTGGGTGTTTCAGGTTCTCTGTAGAGCCATTGTGACTAAACCCAGAAAACCAAACCATAAGATAGTGGCCCAATACTTTAGCCACTATTATTGCCTCTCCTACTTGGGAAACAGTGAGTAGGGCCAGGTAAGTCTCTTTCCTATCCATCTCTTCCTTGTATTTCTGGACACACACTTCATTGCTTTCTGAAGGATAATGTTCAGCCCTAGGCTTTTCAGGTTTCTCCAGCCAACGTTCCCAGAATCATAGGATGAAATCTAGGGTTAAATCTAGTAAAGGAGTTTTTACCCTGGGGTTTGTGAACTTTTTTAAACTATTCCAATCTAGTCAGCTTCTTTTGCCATTCTAGGTACTTAATTTTATGTTTTTAAAAAACATTATTGAGAAGAGAGGAAGGAAATAAGTATCTATTATATTCCAGACACTTTACAAGTATTATCTCATTTGTCCTTCTCCATAACCTTGTGAGATATGTGCTTATTATTATCCCACTCAACTAATTAGTGTCTGGGATTGGATTTAACTCACCACCTCACTCCTGATCCAATGCTCTATCCACTAGGCTGATAAACATCACCATACTACCAGAGAGGCCCAAGATCTTCCTTAATCTTGCCTCCTTGCCAAAATGTTAATATTCCCTGATCTAGTATAGCTGATTTATTTTACAGGGAAAGAGACTGAAAAGCATGATGGGACAATAGCTCCCTTTCCATGCTGCTTTGAATTGCTTTTAAAAGTGGATCTTATATTTCATATGTCTTGATAGATCTCTAAGGTTCCTTCTACCTCTGAGTCATTCAATTTTACAAATATTCATTAAATATTTACTACATAAGACACTGTGCTAGGTGTGTATGTATGTATGTAAAGCTAGATCCAATGCAAACCATGATCTCAAGAAGGATGGGAAGAAAGAATTTGGGGAAAGAATACAATTATTCAAGTATATACAAGTATTCAAGTATCTGTGATATAAAGAAGAGTGAAATAAGTGCAGAAGAGAAATCCAGGTGAGGGATTTAAGAAATGTGAAGGCTTACTGGAGGAGGTGACATCTGAGTTGAGCTTTTAATGAATGAAAAAAAAATTATTAAATACTATGTGCAAAGCAGTTTTCTGATCTACAAATGAAAAAGTAAGTCAGGAACTCACATCCAAATATGGAAGACAATAAATATGGAAGGTTTCAGCTGCAAGCCAAATGGGAAGAACCCATGTTCTTTAGGATGCAGGGGCAAAGCTGATTTTTTGTTTTGTTTTTTTTATAACAGCTTTTTATTTTTTCAAAATACATGCAAAGATAGTTTTCAACATTCACCCTCGCTAAACTTTGTATAACAAAACTGATTGTTAATGCCTTTTCTTTAATGTCACATCCATTAATATCTATTTTTTTATATTGAACCATTTGGAAGAACTTGGATGTTGGCGATGGGAATTTTTTGGGGGGTCTTCAAAGCCGTGACTACAGACCTTGCAAAAGCAGTTGCCAGATTGAATCTCCATGGTTATTGTTGGTTTTGGGGATGCTGGCTTTCAGGGTTGGACTGGAAGCAATATCAGTGGTCTGGGTTGGTGGTGGTGCTGACACTTCTAAGGCTCATTGGTTTACCTGCCAGGTGGTAGCAATGGTTAGCACTTAGGGTATTGGAAGTGGTAAGGTAAAAGAGCCCCTTCTGTGAACATTGAGGATGGGAGACAGGCTGTATTTTTATACAGCTGAATTATTTCCTGATTTCCCCTAGCTTTGGATGTCCCTTCCTCAAAACTTTGAGTATATTTTATAATGATCTTTGTGGAAATGGCAGTTTTCTTCCAGTAGAATATAAAGTCCCTGAGGACAGGGATTGTTTCATTTTTACCATTCATTTTAACCTCAGTATCTTACAAGGCAAGGCATCAAAATAAATATTCAGTGAATGAAAGAATGATGCATTTTGAATTATTAACTGAGGGATTGCACTCTTGGTTCTTAGAAGCAGGACTTACTTATTTGGATTTAAGGCCATGTTTGCCTCATAGGCATATAGTTTTTTGTCCCCCAGAATCTTGGACCAAGTGAACTTGAACCATCAGACCTACTTTGGGGTATTTGACTCATAGGATAGAATTTGAGTACCACTCCCAAACTGATATTCTGTCTCATCTCTATTTTAAAGGACTGAAGCCTTTAAAATAGATTATTTTGGTATAGTGCATCTTTTCCTGAGGTGCCATAAAAAGTAATTGAGTCCCTTCTGAGAAGTGCTTGGAGATGGTGGAACCTAAAAAGCAGAGGTTCAAATGACTGGGTTTTAGTTATATACTTGAGAAGCCATTTTGGGTAGGGATAAATATTTTCCTCTTTGCAATACCATTTATAACTGTCCAGTAGTTTCAGTGTGAGTACGATCAGACACACACACTCCCCTCACTTTGAAATGAAAACATATTTCTTCCTGTTTAGGCCCAAGAGATGTATGTTAGAGTGTGCACTCAGACACTGTGTGTGTGTGTGTGTGTGTGTGTGTGTGTGTGTGTGTGCTTGTCTGTATATGTATTTTTTCTTTTCTTTTCTTTTCTTTTTTTTTTTTTGGAGGTAAGGACAGACTTGAGGATGTGTCCAAGTCTCCATGCCAAAATGAGCTCTTGGAAAACAAGGGTCATGGTGTTTATTCTTTGAACACCAGGTTCATGTTGTTTGGCAGCCTCTAACAAATGGGGGCCCAGGCCTTGAGAATGCCAAAGGGAGAGAGGGGCTTTAGAGACTTTGGGCTAGAGGTGCAGGGCTCAGCTTTGCACTAAAGTGGAGAGGAAATTTTTTTTAATGATGAGAACATAAGATTGTTTCTTAATCTTTCTGGACCATACATTTAGGTCTGGGGGAGTCCTTAAAGACCACCTACTCTCCTCCCTCATTTTTATAGATTAAGAAACTAGGGCCCAGAGAAGTTTAGTCATTTGCTCACAGAGACAGATCTAGGAATGGAAAGAACTAAGATATGTACCTAAGTCCTCTGAATTCAAATTCAAACTTCTTTTACTGCAACAGGAAAAGCCCTCAAAAGGTCGGCCAGTCACCAGTCTCTATTCTCCAGCCATCCAAGCCAGCTGCTCATCCCACCTGTTCTTAAAGGCATTCTAGGAAAGGGGTTCAGGAATCTGCTGCACTTCAGTCAAGTGCAGCACATCCACACTTGTGTTGCGATTTGAATGAATTTTGTACTGTTGTGCACACAGGAAATGGAAGAACAGGTTTTTAAAAATTTAATAACCTTCATAGATTTAAAGATAGTAATTATTTTCTGCTTTATTTTCTTTCAAACAAATTCCCTTGATTCTTTTAACTTTTTTTTGGTTTTGATTCTATTTGGGGAAGAGCATCCAGCATTCATCTTATTTATAGCTATTTGGGGAGGATCGGCTTTGTGAATTCTGGATGCTCTTGGGAGAAGCCAAAGGGTCGCACTGACTCTGTGGGATTTTCTCAGGACCAGAAGGTTCAAAAGGGGCCTGAACCCTGGACACTGTGCCTTAAATGGAAGCTGACAAATGGCTTCTTAGGAGTGTTTTCTGCCACGTCCTTCATTAGAAATATAAGCTCTTTCTTGCTTCTCTTCCCCATCCCCACCTCCTCTTTTTCCTTCCCCATATGGTATGTTCTAGCTTTAGACTTTGTTTCTTGTAGAGAAGAATGAGGTCATCTTCCCCCCACATCTGGAGTTGCAAAGCTGATCGGCCCCCTACCCAGGCATCCAAGAAAATTAGAGCACTAGGGAAGTAGTGCTCCCTTCTCTCTCATGTGTCTTTCCTAAGCTGTCCCCCTACCCCCCAGGCATCTTGTCTGAGGCTATGAGAAGGAAGGGAGAAGACGCAGTTTGCCCTGAGAGATATGGGCCTGAGTGAGTCTTCAATCTCTCCTCTACACCCCCCAACATGTGTTCCTGGGTTCAGATCATTGATGCTGCTGCTAAGGTTTCCCATGGGGAGGGATTTGCGTAAGGTGTGTGTGTGTGTGTGTGTGTGTGTGTGTGTGTGTGTGTGTGTATTCAGGATTGTACCACACCAAGAAATTGGGGAGATTTTTTTCACAGAAGGGTGGAAGGGGGTTGGGGGAATCTGTCTGAAGTGTGATGCAATGATTTCCTGCTGAGATTAGTTTCCATTTGGCAATTCCTGGACCCCTTCCCAGTCCTTTCTCCCTCCTAGCATTGCAGACACTTCTTGTTTCCCATTACCTTCCCTCTGCCAAGAAGAGTTGGGGATGTATATGTGTGGGGGAAGTAAGTGTCAATTAAGGAGTCCAGAGCTAGAGAATTTCAGGGGGATAAGGTTCTTGAGTAAAGTATGAAGGGTTGAGAGCCACTGAATGGAATACAGGCCCCTTTTCTGATCTCTGGCCACCAGGCCCTATAAAGGAGGGGCCTTAGTTTTTCTAGGAGGATCTCTGTAGGAACCTTCTCTGGTAAAAACCCCAAAGTTGGCAAGTTTTTGAATGTTCTTGACTCTCTCTTTCTTTTTCTCTTTTGCCTTTAATTTCCTGTAACTATCAACCTAAAGAACCCAATGCTGACCTGGTTTCAGGAAAGCATATACTGAATTGGTTTATGCTGAGATATGTGACTTCCCAGGAAGATGTGCATTTTAAAAGACAACTAAAGCATATACTCAAAAGAATGAATTCCAGTGGTAAAATTTAGACAGCAATGGGAATGATATCCTCAGGTGGGCAGTTATTATTTTGGGGCTCCTATGACACTCCATATATCACCAGGTCATAGATTTAAATTTAGATAACTAAGATTTAGAATCTTAGAAAATTAGATTTAAATATCTTAGATTTAGAATCAGCAGGTTTCTCAGGGATCATCTAGTCTATTCTCATTATTTTAAAGATGAGGAAACTGAAGACTGAAGAGTGAAAGGACTCACCCAGTGTTATGCAGAGAAGTTTAGAAGTAGAATGAAAGGGTAATAAGAAAGTGGAGGCAACAAGTGTAGACTATTCCTTTCGCTGTGAAAGGGAGGGCAAGATATAGAAGTATCCCTTAAAGGGATGTGGCAGAATTAAGGGAAAGTTTACAGTTTAGTAGAAGGAAGGGACACATATTCATAATTAAATGTAGTATAAAATGATGAGAAGTGTGTTTTTTTTTCCCTTTTGATTTTATTTTTCTTGCACAACCTGACAAATGTAGAAATATGTTTAAAAGAATTGCACATATTTAAGCCCTTTCAGATTGCTTGCTGTCTTGGGGATGGGGAGATAAGGGATAGAGGGAGAAAATTTTGGAACACAAAAATGAATGTTCAAAACTATCTTTCCATGTATTTGGAAAAATAAAATACTATTGAAAAAATGCTGAGAAGTACAAAGAGTAACCTGAGCTCTGAAGGAAAGAAGGGTTTTAACAAAGGATGATCTGAGAATGTATTGAATTTTAAATTATAAGACCCATTACTAGCATATGACTCTCTCATGTGTCTTTGTATTACTTTGCATTAAAGGAAAATAGGATAGAAAGAGAAAAGTATAGTATCTTGTATATTTAAAAGAGATTTTCATAAGGAAATCTCAGAATAAGAGAAGGAACGTGAAGGAGCACAGTGGAGAACAGGTAGGAAAAGGTCAATGCAGGCAGAAAGAAAAACAATTTTTTTTTTATCAGAACATACTATAGATACCAGCTTTTTAAACTTAGAAGATCCCAGATGAGGTCTTGTGACTGAATATGAGAGTTGTAAAATTTGACTTGTTATCAGTAAATGTTTGATTTTTATACCTGTTTTATATACCTATATACCTGGGATCACATAAAAATTTCTCAGGAAAGGAAAAAGGATTGCAAATGGAAAAAGTTTAAGGAGCCCTGCTATAGACTACTTAAACAGAAAGACAGGAAATAGATGAAGAGTTCAGATGATAGATCCCAAACCCTGAACAGATACATGATATAATAGTGATGAGAGGGATTTCAATTATCCAATTATCCAAGCATCTGCTAAAACTGTCTTTTTTTGCCAAAAATAAAGCAGTTCATAATTTCTTGATTTAATCATAATTTCACCTTTTGAAAAGTGGAAGAAGAAGGAAACTGCTCTTCTTTTAATGATTCTCACAGAATCATCAAGAAAGAACAGATTGCTGAAGTAGAAATGGTGAAAACCTTGAGAAATGACCATTTCACTTTAGAACTTGTGATAGTGAAGGAAATGAAAATTTGGAATAGTTTGACATATATTCTAGATTTTTGAACAACAAATTTTGAAGGGCTCACAGAAAGGATATATAGGTCACACAATTCTTTTTTTTTAATTTTTTTTAAAATTTTATTTAATAATAACTTTATATTAACAGAATCCATGCCAGGGTAATTTTTTTTACAACAATAGGTCACACAATTCTAAAATTCTATAGGGGAAGCTAGTCGAGAAAAGATTGAAAACTGTCAGGAATGAAATTCTGAAGATACAAAGGGAATCATTTTTGCTGAGGAAAAAAAGGGAAAGTGGTCTAAACAGAAAAATGTATGCAAAAGAAACTTGTTGACTAATAGATTTTTTAAAAAGATGTACAGGAATGATGTGAAAGCAAGGCTAGGTAGTGAAGGATAAATACAATAGGATTATATGACCCTTTAACAATATCATCAAGCACCCTAAAATTCATGATAAAATGTTTTTGTTTTTAATTAGACTGGCAAGATGTGGGGGATCAAGGAAGGGATGGGTGTGCAGGGTGGATGGGATATTGATAATAAATGAAAACGAGAAGTCAGAACTACTCAACTCTAATTTTGCTCCTATTTTCTCTGCCAAGAAGAATAATCTGGATTAGAAAGCACAAAACAAAACTCCATAGGGAGTTTCAAGAGAGAGTTGAAAGCCAAGATGAGAAGGGAAATAATAAGAGGCTTAAGATACTTTTACAAGTTTAAGTCACTAGTTTCAGAAGAACTGCATTCTGAGACACTGAAAGGAGAGACAGATATGGTTGTTAACAGCATTTTTCAGAGATCTTTGAAAGATCATGAAGAATGAGAGAAGTGCCACAGGAACGGAAAAAGACAAATACTAAACTGAATTTCAGAGTAAAAAGGAGAATGGCACCTGCAGAGTACAGGTTAGGAAGTTTATCTTCAATCCCTGGCAAGGATATGGAATATAATAATATATTAATTAAACATCTAGAAAAGAAAGTGTTTACAGAGAGTCAGTAAAGTTTTATCATGGCAGACTAACCTTGCTTATTTTTTTTTCTTTTTGACAGGCTAAACTGTGTGCTAAGGCAGGGAAATGTGATAAAATTTATCTAAAATTTAGCAAAGATTTGATATAGATTATTGTGGTATTCTCATAGGAAAAAAAAATAGAAAAATGTAGGCTGGACTTGACAAATAGAGTTAGGTTGATATAGAACCAATTGAATGGCCAGACTGAAAGAATTATAATTTAATGGCTACTTGAAAGGAGACCCATAATGGCATGCCCCAAGGAGTTTCCTTGACTCTGCCTGACCCTGTACTGGTTAACATTTTTTACCAATGACCAGAGTAATTTACAAGAAACATAAAAGCAGAAGGAACAGCTACTGAATAACAAAAGCCAGAATCGGAAAAGATCTTGATAGATTAGAAGGTTGAACCAAATCTAATTAGGTGAATTTTGATAGGCATAAATGTAAAGTCTCACACTTGGGTTCAAAAAATCAATTTTACAAATGCAAGATTGGGGTGACATAGCTAGATTATGATTTGTCTGGAAAGGATTTGTGGTTTTTAATGAACTGCACATTTCCCTACTCCTGCTTTAGATTTTGCAGTTTATGGCTCATTATGAGTCAAAAGTCAGGTATGATTACTGCAAAAACTGACGCAAACTTAGCTCATTTCCTTTTTGTCTTTGTCTCTATGCCCACCACAGTGCCTGATACATTGTAAGAACCTGAATGCCTATTGAATCAAGTGGAGAGAAAGATAGTAACAAGAACAAATGAGATGATAGTGCTACTGTACTCTACTGTGACCCAAATCACCACATCGTGAAGTTTTGCTTTCATTTCTGAGCCTTCTGAGGAGGGCAACTTGGAGATGTGAATCTTGAGGTCTGAAGAAATATAAGAACTAGAGATAAAGATCTGGAAGATAATAGTTTAACAGTGGTAACTGTAAATGAGATTGTCAAGGAAGTGGACACAAAAAGTTGTTCAGTTATTTCATTTGTGTCTGGCTGTTCTCCCATTTGGGGTTTTCTTGGCAGAGATATTGGAGTGATTTGCCATTTCCTCCTTCAATTCATTTTACAAATAAGGAAACTGAGGCAAACAGTGTTAAGTAACTTGCCTAGGGTCAGATGACCAGTAACTCTCTAAGTCTAGATTTGAACTCAGGAAGATGAGTTTTTCTAACTCCAGGCTCCAAACTATCCACTGTTATCACCTAGCTGGCCCACAGACAAAGAAGAGGGACTGGTAAAAGGAAAAACAGGGAAGAGTCATCTTAGAGGGTCAGGAAAGGGGAATCAGAAATTAATGAAAGAGAAATAATAATAGTAATAGAGAGAGAGTTAACTAGCAGTGGATAGAGCACTGGCCCTAGAGTCAGGGGGACCTGAGTTCAAATTTGGCCTTAGATATTTAACCAGCTGTGTGACCCTGGGCAAGTCAACCCCAATTGCTTTGCAAAAAAACCATAAACAATCAAGTAAGAATAATGGGAAGGGAGAGAGAATTTCTCCTAAAAGAATTTTTCCTTGAAGTCAAGAGGGGCATATCCAAAAAGAGAGAGGTAAACTACTCTGGAGAGAATATGAGGACTGAAATAAGCCTCTAGATCTGACCATTGGGAGATCACTGATGATTGTGAAGGAAAAAGTTTTAATGAAGTTAAGAGGGCTAAAACTAGATTGCAGAGATTGGGGAGAGAGTGGAATTTGAGGAAGCAGAGACATTGGAAGTAGGAAACGTTTTGTGGGCACCTTTTCCAAGAAATTTGAAAGTGAAGAGGGAAAGAGATTGGAAAGGGAAAACAATTTTAGGATTAGGGAGACCTCTTTGTGTTTGTGGGAAGATAATAGAGGGAGAACTTGAAGATTCATGAGAGAAAAGGAACAGGCCAAAGAACACAAGTACTAGGGAGTAAACATACTTCTTTCTTTGATGTAGGAAAGAGTTAGAAATGATTCTGGGAAGTTTGAATGGGGAAATTGAGGAAGTTTCCACTGGATGATTCTCAGTCTTCTTAATGAACCAGGGGGTCATCATTTGCTTTAGGGATATTGAGAGGTGGATGGGATTTGAAGAGAAAAAAACTTTGGAATTTTCTCTTTGGGGAATGAGGTAAAGATTTGAAAAGGTAAAGAAAGAAAGAAAAGCCCATTCCAGACCTTGAAGAATGATATTGGAAAGGTATAACGATGAGTGAGGGTAAGTCAAGAATGTTTGGCTAGAAAGTAGTACACTTGAATGGTAGTAGTATATGAGTTAAGGCTGGCAAGTGGATGAAGACCAGAATTTAAGGGCCTTGAATGTTAAAATAATTAATGCATTATTTGGTAGGCAATAGGGACACACTGCAGGTTTTTGAGTAGAGGAATACCATAATCAAAGAAATATTTTAGAAAGGCAGCACAGTGAAGGATGGATTAGAAGAAAGACTAAAGACAGGCCAGTTTGACAGCAATTATAATAATTCAAATAAAAGATGAAATTGCTGGCTGTTCCCCTACTATCTATATGAAGAGAGGGAAGAGGTGTGTGAGCAGAGTGGGCAACATGGGAGTCCTTTCCAGTGGGAGTCACACATTTATCCCAGGCACCATTTTGGGCAGTTCATTCCTCCTCACAAATCTGCATCTGAGTGTCAGCTTGGTTTAGTATTGCCTTATTCTCTTCTTTTGTTCCTTGAGGAAATAGTTGGGAATTGGGGAGTGGAAAGATACCTGAAAAAATTTCCTTGGATTTTGTCCCATTAGAGGGACAAGATTTATTTTCTCTCCTTGAGTTATTTGTAAGGCCTGTTATCTTTAGCTCTTATTCCTTGATTTGATGGGAATCCTTTTTCCTTTGGTTTACAATCTTTGCTCTCTGAGCTTTTTGCCTTTCCTGTTCTGGCCAATCAGTATCTTTACTCTATGGTATACCTCCTAGGGATCATTATTTAGAGTTTTCCTTCCCCAGACTGGGTGATTTTTTGTTTGTTTGTTTGTTTAATCTCATCAGTACCAGATGAGTGGTAAAAGTGCTATCTTGTATTCCTCTTTTTTTATATATTTTGTTCTTTTTCTTCCCTTTATGAGCCTGTTTCAGAGAATCTTGGGAACTTTGAAATTTGGAAATCCCAAAGACATGGTCTCTGCAATTGTTAGGAACCCTTAGGCCCTCTAACGTGTGTGTGTGTGTGTGTGTGTGTGTGTGTGTGTGTGTGTGTGTACTGGGTAGCCCTTAAGGGGAGGGAGAAAAGAAGAGGAAATCTCCTAAGTGATGAGGAAACAAGAAGTATATTATCAAGTTACAGGAAAGTTGGGGAATTTCTATGTATTCCAATAGAAAATGGAAAACATGAAATGCCAAATGTTTTATGAATTAATAGTTATTATCATTGATTCCATAGTTTAGACACATTTTTCTTTTTCTGCTGAGCTTGTACCCCCTGAATTGTAGGGGAGATAATTCTGTTCTGACACAGATGGAATAGTTGGGGCCAGCTTATCCAAATAAATTATCCCATGGCTCTAGTCATTATTCCTATATGTTCTCATACCAGATTACTGGTCCCCCTTTAAAATGTAAGTTTCTTGAAGGAAAGGACTGTCTTACACTTTGTATTTATATTCTGGTGTATAGTACAGTGCTTGACACATAGTAAGTGCTTAATAAATGCTTTGCATCCATTCATCCATCTATTCAAATCAAGTAATGTTTTTATGGTACATAATTCTTCCCTAAACTTTCCCAATCCCTGCTCCATAATCCTGTGTGGGAAAGGCCTGAAAAGTCATTGTGTTGGGACTAAGAGGACTTCCCTGAGAGGCTCCCTCCCTTATGTCTGCTTTGCTGAGGCCACAAAATTAAACCTTAAAAATTCCAATTTCCATATCAGTTCCCTACAATTTCCTTGTTTGTTAATAGCCTCAACCAGTCCTTCACGCCTTGCAAACCTTTTTTGGGGAAATGAGAGAGACTCTAGTGGATTGAAAGAAGGTATATCTGTATAACTTTTTCCTTCACTTTTGTATTTATTTTTACTTTTCTAGAATTTTGACTGATGATTGGTTGATTGCTCCCCCAGAACCCACAGGTGTGGAAAGGAACAATTCTTCCTTGGTTGACTAAGCAGAAGCTTTGCAAAAGCCATTTTTAAAGTAATAGTTTTTTATTTTCCAAAATACATGCAAAGACAGTTTTCAATATTCATTCTTGCAAAACCTTGTGTTCCATGTTGTAAAAGCCATTTTCTTATGTCGTAATCACAGTTTGCTCCCATTCCAGTCTTTTGACTGGCCATGTAGGCTAGGAAGTCCAGCCCCAATCAAAAATGGGCAAATGCACAGAAGGAATTTTCTCCATTTGACAGAGGGAACAAAAGGGAGTCCTGGGTCTCTGGTAAAAATGTTATTAGGCAAGTTTTAAGCTCTAAGCTCTAAACTCTAGATTCTGACCCCAAAGTTATCATCTTTCCCCTAGTCTGCCATGGAGGAGACAAGACAGGAAATTTAGATCCCAGAGAAGCTGGTTTTTTGAGAGGAAACCTTTAACCTTTTTGTGTTTTTAGAACAAATGAGAAAATATTTGTAAAGTGCTTAGCACAATGCCTGGTACATAGTAGGTGTCTAATAAATGTTTCCCTCCCATCCTCCCTTTTGCAATCTGTTGAAACCTATGAACTCTTCATCAAAATAATATTCTTAATTATGTAAAATAAAATAAAATACATAGGGTTTCAAAGAAAACCATCTATGTTGAAGTAGTTAGCTATTTAAAAAGAAAACAAACAAACTAACAAACAAACAAAAGTTCACAAACCCTAGTTTAAAAGCCCCTATCCTAAAGTCTTAAACTGTGTCCACTGACAACTCTCATTGCCCTGGATTGTAGGGGAAAGCTTAGTCTTATCTTTTTTCCTCCTGTTTCTCACCTTTCCTCTGTCATTTACCTTTTTCTTCTCCTCTAACTTTGCGTGTTTCTTTCCTCACCTATAATTCCTCATCTCTCTTTTCTCTTTCCTTTGCTGCACCTTAGAAAAATCAGTTCAGTATCTTAAAATAGGGAATGCCTCAAAGGCACCTTGATTCCTAGACTATGCTAAGTACCTGTACTAAGTGTGTTGGGGGCAGCTTTCTGTGTCATTCAGGCTGTTCATAGGGCTGTCTTAAGTTGGATATCTATGCAAGGCTGTTTGCTTTGGCCCAAGACTCCCTCCTTTTTCAGTCTGCAGCCTATTTTTACTTTTGTTTGGCTGAAGATGTGAGTTTTTCTGGGTGGCTGTGGCCATGAACATTTGGGCGGAGGTAGGATATTTGGTGGGGAGGATAGAATTATTTTGGGGGGGATGGGGGAGTGTTGCTTTAGAAAGAGCTGGTTATCTATTGTGAACTTTGGGAATGACCAAGACCTGTGTATCAAACTGGATTATTATGATGGAAAAACTTTCCATCAAAAGCAGGTGTTCTTAACTTTTTGTGTGTGTCCTGGACTCCTTTGCAGACCGGGGGAGTTATATCTTCTCAGAATAACATTTTTAAGAATAAAATAAAATACATGGAATTTCAAAGGAAACTAATTATTTTGAAATACAATTATCAAAATAGTTAAAAAAAAAAACAGTTCATGGTTCTGAATTAAGAACTCCTGCTCTCAAACTTTTCCCCAATGCTTTTCCTAAAAGTTCACAGAAATCACCCCTTTTCCTTGCTGGCTGGGATCAGGCTTCTAGCAATATGTGTTTAAATGGGGAGAGAGAATTATAGACTGGCTTCAACGACTGATCTTAACCTTCTTCATTCCTCTTGATGGGTTTCCTCCCCTCTCCAGAGGCCCCAAAGTTAAAGAAGGAGCCGCAGATTCTCAGCCTCTACAACAGTGAATGGTTACACATGTGCATATGATGGTGGAGAGAATGAGGTGGTAAGGACTGGGTGTGTAAGAACATGGCTGTAACTGCATAATTATGAATCTGTGTACTTGTGTTTGGGTGTAGGCTTGTCCTCCTTCCAAAGGGGCTACAAAGAGAAGACATGGGGTGGAGTATGTACTCCTTCTCCAAGGCCAGGTAGCCTTTCTACAGCTCCACAGGCACACAGATACTGTTTATATAGGGTGTTCCCCAAAGACAATGTTTTCTGACTTTGATTTTCCTGACTTCTCTTTTTAAAGCCTTCCTAAATTCCCGACGGTAATGGCACTCCCAGGAATTCCTTCCTTGGTGGGGGTAGGGAAAGGATGAAAGTGAATCAAGAGTTATCCTTAACAGAGGTGGGTTTTTCTAGCTGAGTGTCCAATTAGGACCAGGGAAGCCTCATAGGCTTGGACTCCCTGCTGTAAAGGTTGGGCTGTCAAGTCTGGGTGTTTGTGCTGGCAGGCAGCAGTGACTATAATAACATATGGGCCTACAGTAACCCAGGGACCCTGTTTGGTTTTGCTACTGGGGGAATGGGAGTAGGGTAGGGGGAAAAGGCTTTGCCAGCTGCTGTTATAATCTATTTAATAGATATTTACAAGGTCATCAAAGAAATAAAGGAGCCATTAGACTCATGGGGGTACTTTAAACTTTATGGGGGGAAGGATAAAGAGAGGGAGAGAGAAAGAGACTGACAGACAGAAAAACACACAGAGACAGGGACACACACACACACACACACACACACACACACAGAAAGACTCACAGTCTCAGAGAGATTGAGAGAGAGAAAGTCCTTGTCACCCTTGTCCCCATATATACACCTAGTGCTGTGGACATAGTGCTTGATAAATATTTGCAAGAATTTTAGCTGGAGGCCTACTTTTTCCAGGAAGCCCTTCCTAGTCTCATAGCTCCTAATGATTCTCTCCCGCTGTCCTCTCAAGTCCTTTAGAATTTATTAATACAGAATCATAGATTTAAAGCTAAAAAGCACCTTACAGATAATTTAGTCCAATCTGTTCATTTTACAGATGAAGAAATGATTTACCCAGGGTCATGTGGGTAGAAGTGGATAAGTAGGGATGTGAATCCATTGCTCTTTTTTCTGCATTAGATGTTATTGATCCTCACACACATCCCCCCCTCAGATTAATCTTTCTGAAGTCTCACTTTCATCTTGTCTTACCTTTATTCGAAAATCTTTAATACTTTTCACTTTCCATTCTTCCTGACTTTCAAAGTCCTCCATCATTTGACCTCATGCTGGTCAGTGCAACAGACCAATCTAAGAGATGGCCCCTGAGCATCCATTGTCCTTAAAACCAGAGAAGCTTGGTACTGAGGGGGCTACACAATTCATTAAGACTCACATTTGAGGAGATTAAAAAAGACTTCATGTAGAAGATAGTGCCTGAACTGAGTCCTGAAGGAAATTAGAGTCTAAGAGATAGAAGGCGCACATTCTGAGTATAGGTGATAGTACAAATCAAGAACAAAAATCGTGGGTATGTAAATTAAAGAGATACAGAATACTTATTTTCAATCTTCTGTGGACATACATGGGCTAAGTCAATTTGCCATGCCATCCTTAATATAGTACAACCAAATCCAACTATCAAGTCACAAGATTACAAAATTACATTTGGCCCATTGCTGGTTCATTCATAAGGTTATTTCCTCTAAAATTGTGTTCTCATAGAAACATTCAGTGATGTTGAATAGGAAATATTTGTCTTCCTTTTTATTACTAGCTAATTTTTTACATGTGTATTGTCTCCCCAATAGGCTTATAAAATTCTTGAGGGGAAGGACTATAGTTCTGATTTAATGCAGTGGATAAATATTTGTTGTTGAATTAAATTGTTGAGGATTTATCTATAAATATGGGTATTTCTGTGCTTGAGAAAAGATACCCCCAAAAAGAGTATAAAAGAGGGAAAAGGAGCTATGTGTGCAAAAATATTTGTAAAAGTTCTTTTTATAGTGGCAAGGAAATGGAAATTGAGTGGTTCCCATCAGTTGGAGAATGGCTGAGTAAGTTATAGTATATGAATGTAATGATATGTTATTGTTTTATGAGCAATAATGAGCAGGCTGATTTCAGAAGTCTTGAAAGACTTACGTGACTTGATGCTGAATGAGTGATCAGAACCAAAAGAACATTGTACACAGTAACAAGATTATGGGATTATCAACTGTGATGGATTTGGCTCTTTTCAACAATGATTGAAGGCAATTCCTATAGACTTGGGATAGAAAATGTCATCCACATCTAGGGAGAAAACTTTGGAAACTAAATGTGGATTGAAGTATATTATTTTCACCTTTGTTGTTGTTGCTGCTAGTTGTTGGCTTATTTTTTCCTTTCTCATATTTTTTCCCATTTTGATCTGATTTTTTCTTGTACAAAATGACAAATATGAAAACGCATTTAAAAGAATTGCACATGTTTAACTATATCAGACTGGTTGCTGTCTTGGAGCTTTAAAGGGGAGGTAGGAGAGAAAAGGAGAAAAATTTGGAACACAAAATTTTACAAAAATAGATGTTGAAACCAATCTTTACATATATTTGGAAAAATAAAATACTACTTAAATTTTTTTAAATGAAAGAGAAAAATAAAAAGAGAAAAGATACCTGGGTGTCCCCGGATCAATAGACAACATTCTGTTAATATCTCAAATTTGGCATATCCAAAATGGAGCTCATGATCTTCTCCTTCTAAAACTGACTATTCTTCAAATTTATTTTTTTCAGTTGAGGGCCACACCATTCTTTTAGTCACCTGGACTCTTAACTTCAGAGTTGTCTTTGGGTCTTCCTTTTCTGTCATCTCCCATAATCAATCAGTTATCCAGTCTTTTGGTTTATATCCACAGCATCTCTCAAATGTATCCCCTTCTTTATTCTCACATAACTATCACCCAAGAACCTGTTATCTTACTTGGACTATTAAAGTAATTGGTCTCCCTGCTTCTTCCACTCCCATTGTTTGCAAATGCAGCTCCCAAGATAAACTTTCTGAGATGCAGGTCTGACCAGACCAGTCTCCTGCTATAATCTAGTCCCTTGTGGCTCTCTACTGTTTCTAGGATAAAATGCAGAGCTCTCAATCCAGCAATTAAGGCCCTCTGGTTCCAACTTACCTTTCCATTCTCATTTCATAGTTTGTGTACTTTGTGTACTTTGCATTTTAGATAAATTTGACATCTTGCCTTTTGTTTCTGTTTCTTTTCACAAGCTGTCTGCCATATCTGGAAAACACTCCCTCCTCACTACTGCCTCTTTGTTCTTCAATTTACTTTACTGCTTAGTGTAGGTATCTCTTCCTTTGTGACTTTTTCCTTGATCCTGCCAGCTCTTAGCCCTCTTTCCTTCCTCAAATGTCCTTGAATTTGCTCAATTCTGCAATCTGTTGTATCATTCCAAGAGAATTTAAGATTCTTGAAAAAAGGAATCATTTCTCCCTCTCCTCCCTTTCCCTCTCTCTCCATTTTCCTTTCCTTCTCCCTCTCCTTTTCTTTCTCCCTCTCCCTCTTCTTTTTCTTCTTGCCTCCCTCTCCCTTTCCTTTTTCCTCTCCTTTTCCTTCTCCCTTTCCTTCAGTAAGCTCTGAGTTGAAATCCAGCTTCATACACTTACTAGCTGTGTGACCCTGGGCAAGTAACCCAGCCCCAATTGGAGAGGGAGATAGAGACAGAGACAGAGGGTGGGAAAGATGGGAGAGGGGAGAGAAAAGGTAGGAGAGGGGAAATGGGAAATAGATGAGGGGAAAGAGAAGGGGGATGGGATAGGAGAGAGAGAGAAAAGAGAGAGAAAGGAGAAAGAGAAAAAGGAGAGAGAAAGAGAAAGTGAGAGAGATAGAGAGAGACAGAGAGACAGAGAGAGAGAGAGAGAGAGAGAGAGAGAGAGAGAGAGAGAGAGAGAGAGAGAGAGAATATTTATAAAGAATTTAGCATAGTACCTGAATACAGTCAGTGCTTAATAAATACGTCTTCTTTCCCCCAGCCAATAAGCTGAGGCATTGACTCCATCTGATGACGGCAACCAGGTGACAATTTCAGGTGCAGCACAGTGGTATTATAAAGAAGGGGAGTTATATTTCTTTGGCTTGTTAGCCAATATATTGAGCATGTGTTTGTACTTTACTTTGTGCCTGAAGCAACAAAGAATACAATGAAGTGAAAGATGGTCTCTGTCCTGGCAGAGCTTAGAAGAAATACAGGAAACAGGAAGAAACGATAGGTTCCATATAAAAAATGCCAGTTTCATTCCTTTCTATCCAAGGTAATATAGGGGAAAGATCACTAGCTCTGGAATAAGAAGATGTAGTAAGGTTTAAATCCAGCCTCTAATACCGTTTATATGACTTTGGGCAATAATAAAAATAGTTGACTATTATATTGTGCTTTAAAGTTTACCAAGTTCTGTACATAAATATTTTATTTTGTCTCACAACAACCTTGGGAGATACATGCTATAACAAATGAAGAAAATGAAGTAGACAAGGGTTAAGTGATTTGACTAGGATCATACAGTTCATATAAGTGTCTGAATAGGATTCTATCTCATGGCTTCCCCACTGGGTCACTTAGTTGTCTCAAATTACTCTCACCTTCTTTGGTCTTAGTCTTCTCATTCATAAAATGAGATGGTTGGACTTGATGGTCCTTCAAGGGTCTTTCCAGATTTTTATCTATAATTCTATGATCCTTTAAGGACCAATTCCCTTTGGAAAGCTTTCCCTAGTCCCTTTGTTCCTTCAGCAAAGACCCTTTCCCCCTCTACCACCCAGAGCACTTTTCTTCCATCTCTATAATATCTTTATATATTATTTTGCTTTTTAGTTGTTTCTTAGCCTTCTGCTAGATGGATGGTCATGTCTATGAGGACAGGGACCCCAACTAAATTTTTTTCATAATCCATAGAATTTTATGAATTATGAGGAAACAGTGAGCCCATAGTGGTGGAGTGAGTTAGCCAAGTGCACAAAAATAGGAAGTGGCAAAAGTTGAGATTTGAACCTGAGCAGCTAATTCCAAATCCAGTGCTCTAGCCACCATCGGAAAAGTACTACCCAGATTCCCAGTACAGTGTCCTGGGGAACAGTAGCAATTTCATTTTTTTTAAAAAAAAAGGCTTATTGAAATTGAACTGAAGAAGTTGGGAGGATGTGATCACTGGTGGAATGTATGTGATTATGATTCTGACACCAGTAATAGAATGAGATCAAGAAAAGGACCCACAGAAAAGGTCAAAAAACCAGCATGAGTAGCTCAGCTGTCTCAAGCATCAAGAGCATGGGAACAAAGAAAGCAGAGGCTTACTACTTCTTTCAGCACTGACCTAATCTAATGAGGGTTGGATAAATCAGGGAAGACTTTGTAGCAGGAGTGGGACTTGTGTTTGATCATAAAAAATAGGATTTGAGATAGAAGAATGATGGGGAAGTACCCTAGGGGAAAGGAAGGAGGATGAGCAAAAGACATGAAAAATCTAGATGTGTTTATAAATCAGTGATCAGTGTCCACGCAAGATGATGTGTTCAAACTGAGGAAGAGGGCAGGATAGTGCCTTGTACATGATTAGAAGCTTAATAATTGTTTAACTGGGCTGATTTGTACAATATAAAGGGTTGGAATCAGGTTATGGGAAGCTTTGAAGGTCAGACAGAATACTTTATACTTTATCCTGAGGGCAGTGAAAAATCACTAAATATTTTTGAATCAGGGTGATGACATTAAGAAAGTGATACTTAATGGAAAATTAATTCAGGATCATGTGTGAGAGAATGTTTCCAAAGGCTGTGTGGTACCTAGTATACATGCTTGCTCCTTGCTTTGTTGTTCTTTGTCTCTAGTATTGTAGTTTGAGAGCTGGAAAATACTTAGTTCTACCAGTCTAAGCTCCTGATTTGACAGATGACAAAGTTGAGGAGCAGAAACTTTAAGTGACTGTTCCAGTCACAAGTGATAAAGCTAGTGTAAATTCAGTAGTGATAAATGTAAAGTCTTATGCTTGGGGAGGCTACTTGGACATTGGTTTGTCTGAAAAAGTTCAGGGAGTATAGTGTATTATAGTCTCAATATGTGTCAATAGTTGACTTGGCAGCCTAAAGCTCTCCTTTGAACATGGAAAGCATTAAGACAATCCCAGCTTCCAGAATTAGGGAGGGGATTGTTCCATGGTACAGTGGGATCTAGTCAAAGCATATCTACAGTGTTGGCTTCTGCTCCCAGTCTCATTTTAAGAAACTGCTGATAATCCAGAGGAGTATAATTGGAATGGTGAATACCTGTCATCTGAGTATGAAAAGATGCCAGGTCTGAAGTTTGGAGGAACTAAAAAGACAATGAAAGGTAAAGAGGAAAGTCTTTAGATACTAAATCTGAATTTCCCCCAAGAAGGGTTGGAAAATAGGAATAACTTAGTCGCTTATAAAGAGTCAACTAGATGGTGCCCTTGCCTTTATTAGAGCCCTAGGTTTAGGACTCTCTCTCTCACACACAACTCTCTCTCACAAGCCCTCTCAGAGAGGGCTCTGCCTCTCACAACTCATGTACCTAAGATTCCCAAAAGAGTATGGGAAGGGGAAATGACTGAACTGAAACTTATCTCCTCAAGGCATTACCACTAAACAACATTTTACCTTTCCTGAAGCACTGATATTACCCATTGGGGATCACATCAAATCAACAAGCATTTGTTTAAAACTAATTATCTGCTAAGCACTAAATCTCAGCATCCTGTCTCTGTGAGAATCAGTTGAACAAACTAAGGATGTATTTAAACAGAGAAGACTCTGAAACTCGTAAGAGTTATCTTCAAATATCAGAGAGATTATCAAGAGGAGCTAGGATTAGACTCTCTGTTTCCTCAGTGGATAGAACCCCATACAATGGATGGAGAACAACCCCATACAAAGAAGCAAATCTAGTCTTTGGAAAGCTAGGTAGTACCATAGTACACAGAATGCTGGATTTGGAATCAAAGAGACTCATCTCCTTGAGTTCAAATCTGGCTTCAGACACTTACTAGCTGTGGAAACCTGGACAAGTCACTTAACCCTGTTTGCCTTGGTTTCCTCATCTGTATAAAAAAAGGGAAAAGGAAATGACAAACCACTCCAGTATCTTTTCCAAGAAAACCCTAACTGGGTTCACAAAGAGTCAATCACAACTGAAACAATTGAATAACAAAAACAGACCTTAACTTGGTGTAATGAAAAAAAGTGGTCAATCCTCCCTCCTTGGAGGTCTTTAAATTGAATCTAGATGCATTTGTTAGGAATATTGTAGTGGGGATATGTTTTCAGAGATGGATTGGACTGCCCTTTCCACCTTTATTCAGAGAGTAGAAGTAGATTAGAAGAAGAGAAACCTGTTGGGAGGCTATTGCAGTAGGACAAGTAAAAGTAATTAAGGACCAGACTAGAGTGGGGACAGTAGAAATGAGGAGAGGATGGATTCAAGAGATATTGTGGAGGTGGAATTGACAGGACTTTGTGACTAATCCTAACAGAATTTCCATCTGAGTCTCTGCTTCAGTCTACCTGGTAGTGTTTTGCTTTTTCCCTAGACACCTTGTATGCTTTTCTTACCTCCTTGCCTTTGCTCTATTCTCCCTCAGTCCAGTATTATTATCCCCATTTTACAGATGAAGAAACTGAGACAACTCGTGTCTTTCACAATTGAAGCTTGATGCTTTTTTCACTGAACCACCTAGCTGCCTTGGCAGAAAATCCTTAATAATCTATTCTCAGCTCTGTCACAGATAGCATTTAATCAGTGACTTAAATAAAAAAAAACCTTATCGTTTCAGATGATGAAAGCTGACAGGGACAGTTAATGCAATGGATGAGAAAATCAGGCTTCAAAAAGATCTTGAGAGATAAGTTGGAACACTGGACTAGAATTTAATTTTAATAGGAATAACATTTTTTAAACTCAATTTTACCTTATTTTCAGGTCCATATTCCCTCCTTCCCATTTTCCGCCCCCATCCCCACTGAGAAAGCAAGAAAAACCCTGTTACAAAGATGCACAGTCAAGCAAAACAAATTCCCCCATTGTCCATGTTCAAAAAGAAGTTTCCATTGTCCTCATGAGTCCATTACTTCTCTCTTTCAGGAGGCAGGCAGCATGTTTCATTATGAGTTCTCTGGAATTGTGGCTGGTTATTGTGTTGATCAGAGTTTCTAAGTCTTTCAAAGCTGTCTAACAGGATTAAATGTAAAGTCCTGCATTTAAGTTTCCTTTAGTTTTGTTTTTAATCCATTTCATAAGTGAATGATAGAGAATGATCTGGCTTGGCAGCAGTTCATGTGCAAAAAGACCTGAAGGTTTTAGTTGACCGCAGACTCATAGTAAGCCAGCAACAGTGTGATGTGGCTGCTAACAGAGCTAACACAATCTTAAGCAAAATTAGTGGAAATATAGCATCTAAGATCCCCCCAAAGATAGGCCCACTATACTCTGCTCTGGTCAGACCACATCCAGTGTGGTATGTTCAGTTCTGGGTTCCATATTTTAATAAGGAATGCCGACAAACATCCAAGAGAGGGCAGCCAAAATATTACTAACTGTATTCTACATACATTGTTTTACTATATCCTCATAAAAGACCTGTGAAATATGTGCCATAAAAATTATTGTCCTCTACTTTCCTGGTGATGAAACGGTCTCAGAGAGGTTAAATGACTCACTATCACAATTATACAGCTACTAGACAGGGTTTGAATCTAGATCTTTTTTGACTCATTCTCCCACCCAATAGAAACCATTGTCATGTGAAGAAAAGTTGTTTTGAAGTTACAAGGCAGATTTTGCACAGAATAGAGTAAACTAAGAGGAGATGATGGCTCTTATCAAATATGGGCTATGAGGAAGAGAGAGAACTCTATTTTTCAGGGTTCAGAATTAGGATCTTTGGGTAGAGTTGCAGAGAGGCAGATTTTACCTTAGTGTAAGGAACACTTAATAACAATTAGAATGTCCAATGATAGAAATAATTACCTTATACCTCAAGGATTTAAGCAGTGCTTGGGTAAGACTTTCTGTCAAGGAGTTCATGCAAGATATTTTTGCATTATAAATATCTTGTACTTTTCATCAAAATCCTTCATTTTTCTATAGCACTTTATCTCATTATTGAATCTGAAGTAGGTGCGGAACTTTGAGACCATTTAGTCTAATTCAAACCCCTTCTACAACTTATCTGACATATGTCTCTCCCTGCCTCTTCCAACCCCCATCACTCCTTACTTTGTCTGCTTCCCCAGTAATAGACTGTAACTATGGCATTTGCAAGGACTACACCATTTTGGGGTGGTTGTATCCCAGTACTCCATTTTGTATCTTTTAAACTCCTTGTCTCTCATCTTTCACATCCAATTAGCTGACAAGTCTGGTCAGTTCCTTGCCTGTGAAATGAGAGGATTATACTAGATGACTCCTGGGGTTCTTATCAATTCTAACTCTTCCATCCAATGAATCTTTCTTTGCAGGGTCTCTTGCATCTATCCTTTCTTTTCTGTTACTACATATATATATATATATATATATATATATATATATATATATATATATATATATATATATATATATATATATATATATAATATATATATATATTATATATATATATATATATAACTTTTAATTAACAGAACCCATGCCAGGGTAATTTTTTTTACAACATTATCCCTTGCACTCACTTCTGTTCTGATTTTTTCCCTCCCTCCCTCCACCCCCTCCCCTAGATGGCAAGCAGTCCTATATATGTTAAATATGTTGCAGTATATCCTAGATTCTGTTACTACTTCTTACTCCCAATCCCACTTTCTCATTATCTTTGCCTTGATTTTCTAATCCAATTCTCTACTGTGAGTCTCTTTCCATCCAGGCCATCTCACATAGGCTACCAGATTAATCTTCACCCTTCTGCTCAGAGCACAATCCCCTGCTTAGAATCCTTCATTGCTTCCTGAACAAAAGCTTAATCCCTCAATTTATCATTCTGTACTCTTTTTATCAGATCCCTTTCTAGCCTTACCTCACATTGTCCACCCTTCTTGCATTCTGTGCTCTGGACAAATGGACTATATATTGTCTCCAAACATGTCCCCTGTTTTCCTGCCACTTTATTGCAAATTTGTGTATTGTAGTAATTTGTATACATTTCATCCTAATTAGACTGAAGACCCCATTGTTATCCTCTGTTTTATGGGTGAGTCCTCAGAAAGGTTAAGTACCATGATTGTAGATAGGTGTTATGTCTTATATCTCTCACATTACTGAGAAAGGTTATCATACAAGGAAGTATTAAGTATGTGAATGAATCATTAGGTTGTTGGGGTTGAGGATGGAATTGGAAGCAAAGGTACCAGTTAGGAAGCTATTGAGATGGTTGGTATGAGTCTTGTTAAAGCAGGTATGAGAAGAAAAATAGATGAATATGGGAGATATTTAGAAAGCAGAGATGACAGGATACAGTAAGTAGGGAACTGACATAGTTAGTCAGGAGCAGCCAAGAAGAACTTTTCTAAGTTTTATTTTTTCCCACTTTCACTTGAGAATGAGACAGAAAAGTGAGATATTAGAAGGGACCTGTTTAAAGTCATCCTACTGGGAAGGAAGGAAAGGACCTGTAATAGCTGGCAGAGATATATTAACATCTCTAGAGAAAAGCTATCTTACTGACAAGGAGATGAGAATTTAGAATTGTCCCTGTCAGCTATTACTTTGGTGATTATGTAACAGACCTCCTAAGAGCTATGGAGGTAGAAGTAGCTTTAAGTCAATAATAGCCATCAAGGAAATTTCCCAGGAAATTGGGAAGGGGAGAGGGAGAAAAGGAGAGCCAAGGACCCTAGTTCTGTCTTGGAGAACTCTGTCAAGACAAAGTAGTTTAACTGTTTTCTTATTTCCCCAAATGAGTGGAAGGTAACTTTGGGAAGTGGAGATAAGGGCTGGCTTGCAGACACCGATTCTTATAACAGGAGAAAATACAATCTATCAGCCAGATGGAAGGAGTAAGGTTCTTGGAAATAGATGCCAAAGATGGGAAAGAGTTGATGTTACTTGATATCCTGGTCTTTCTAGGTGAAAGTTTGTAAAGGGAGACAACTCATTCTTCCTCTTCTCCTTTCTCTTCTTCCTCCTCCTCACTTCTCCATCCTGGGATTATGTCTTGAATGATTTTATATTGGAGATAAAGTTGGGAGATCTTAGAATAGCTTTGGGGCATTGATAATTGGAAGGGACCCTTAGAGATCATCTAGTATGGTCCCTTCATTTTACAGATGTGGAAACTGAGGTGAGAGAGTGTGGGAACAGCCTAAGGTACAAGGTACTTAGAGATCTTTTCATTCAAATCCCTCATTTTATAGATGAGGAAACAGGCCTAAAGGTAGTTCATATTAATGTTGTCATCACCATAAATGTGATGTAGTTTTTTAAAAAAGTACTGTATGTGTTATGGTAGGTAGCCACCCAACTCTTTGGTAAATTTGAAGGAACTTAGTTTATTAAAGTCTTTCTGATCCTTTAGAGAAAGCATGATTGTCCTTAAGTATCTCCAAAAAATGGAGATACTGAGATACCTAGTTTCTGGTAAAAGCAGAACCTCTCCCTACCCCATCCCTAAGTCCAAGATTCTGGTGTTGAGAAACATTGAGAAACAATTCCTTTTCTCTCGCCAAGCAATTAACCAACAAACAAGTGCTTCCTACATGTGTTTTATAGAAGTTATTCTGGCAGTGGAATATGAGTAGGATGGATGAATGAGGGAGCGGCTGATGAGGGGGAAACAGGTTAGCTCAGAAGCTGTTATAGCCACCAGAGATATGGCAGTGGAAATGGCATACAGGATTTTTAGAGTTGACAAGGTACTTAGAGATCTTTTCCTACAAACCCCTTATTTTACAGATGAGGAAAGTGAGGCCTAACGGTAGTTCAAATTAACCCTTTCCCTCTACATCTTTGAATCTACTCCAACTTGTTCGGTTCCTCAGAGTATGGATTCCATCATCTCTTGAAATCCTTTCCAAGTTCCATATGATCAATTCTAATGATGAAATGTACAGTAGTCTTGTCTCTTAGACCACTTCCAAGTTATGTTCATTTAATCATTTGTAAAATTAAATGTGAGGGGTCTTTGTGTATATGTATGTATGTGTGTGTATGTGTGTGTGTGCTTGCGGGGTACCAGACTGGTCAACATTCTGGTCCTGCACAATCTGCTCAGTTTGGTATAATTCACTTTACAGAAACAAGAAATAATAACCCCCCCCCGGGGGGAGCCAAGGAGAGCCAAGAGCTGGAGTGCTAGATGAGTCTGACTTAAGTGGAGACATTGAGTACCCATCCTCTTCCAGAGGGGTGGGCCTAATGATAGTGGGAAGGATTGAAGTTAGACACCAAGAACAAATTCCTGATGCTGTGGAGTACGGAACATAAGGAGATTATAACATCCAGGCTCACTTCTTAAAGAGGAATTTCTCAACTCAAACAGAATCCTGTCCCCTCTGTTGCCTGTGCTAGTAAGACTTGCTCTCCTGCTTGAGGGCAGAACACTGCCTGGGCCCAGGCCACATACTGGAGCCCTGCTAGCTCAGTTCCTTGTCTCCTCGCCCGGAGGTGGAGAGGTTACATAACGCCCGGATGGGCTGGCTCTCTCTGAAGACATTTTCATGATTAATTTGAGGCTCTGGCGGCCCTTCCCCTGTAATAATATTTTAAACATGACTTTTCCACAGCCGGCTGCCAGCATGAGGCGTCGGCCCCTGGTGGCTGTAAACTCTCACGTCCAGGATGGTTTGCTCTCCAGTTACCACATGTGTCTGGAATGTGCAGATGTTTCCTTTGGGGGATTCGGTGACCAATCAGCTCCAGGGCACCCCCCCCCAGCTCCCCACCAAGGAGGGGATGGCTCCTTTCACTATAGGACTCAATTCACAAAAACCCAAACACACACACATGTACTTACACACACCATAGATCCATAGGAAGTTAGTGTTGGGAAGAAACTTGGAGATCATTTAATTTCTCTGATTTCATAGATGGGGAAATTGAGGCTGAGTGAGAAAAACTGTTTTGCTTAGAGATACACAGGTAAGAGCAACGAGGTGGCTCAGTGGATAGAGCACTGAGTTGGAATAAGAAGGCTTGTCTTTGTGAGTTCAAATCTAGTTTTAGATACTTACTAGTTGTGTGATCTGGGGCATGTCACTTAACCCTATTTGCTTCACTTTCCTTGTCTGTAAAATGAACTGGGGAAAGAAATGGCAAACTTTTCTGATATCTTTGTCATGAAAACCCCAAATGGGATCACGAAGAAGTCAGACACACAGATAATTAGTGGGAGTGACGAGTCTCCTCACTCCCTATCCAGTGGTTTTTTCCCTAAAGAATTGTCACTAGTGACATATGTTCATCATCACACATTCACTTATGCTCCTTCACTTACACTCATAAATACACACACTGAAGAAACCACCCAAACTCTGGAGCAGGAATAGGTTGATGCATCTAAGATTATTCCTCCTGCCCCTTTGTAAACTCTGGCATTGGGCTCCTGTTCTTGGAGCCTTGGTGGCAATCTTGACCTTTCAAAGCTCACTAGGTCATTATCTAGTCTGTTCTATCTCTATATTTCTTTACTTAGGGGCTAGATAGTGCAGTGAATAGAGCACCTGCTCTGGAGTCAAATTCAGCTTCAGACATTTAACACTTACTAGCTGTGTGAATCTGGGCAAGTCACTTAACCCCAACTGCCTCTCAAAACCCCCCAAAAAAAACAGAAAAAGAAAAGGGAAAAATCTTTATATTTCTTCATTTAAGAGCAGGAAGAATACATACAACAGAGATAGAGGCAATCATGAGCTTGTGGTCTACTTGGCAGCAACCTGGGTGAGGAGATAAAAGTCTGAAGTCTCCTCCAGCCAAAGGCTTACATTTTGTCATCCTGATATGGTAGTCAATCAAAAGGCTGTTCTTTGTGTTGCAATAAGTGGATAGGACATAGTCTTAGAATACCTGCACATATTCTGAAAAGAAGGAGAGCCCTTCATTTCACATACTTGGAATTGGGCTCCCCAGGCATCCAAGTTTGCCTGTTCCCAGGCCTGGGACCTCATTGGCCAATCCTCCTGATACAGAAAATATGGCATTACTATTGTTTACTCAGAGGATTCATTAACTCAAAACAGGTTTACCCTCTGTATGTGCTAGTGGGTTCCAAGGCATGGAGATTTCTAAACCTGTTCCTGAGGAGAGTTGGGGTTGGGACACATTCTCCCAAGTCAAATTGAGTCAACAAACATTGATTAAATGCCTACTATATGCCAGATGCTACTCTAAGCCCTAAGGATAAAAGAAAGGCAAAAAAAGTCAGAAATAGTTCCTGTCTTCAAGAGTTTAGTCTGATGGAGATTTCCAGTTCCTTGGATGGCAAAGGGGGCAATAGATATTGGTGGACACAGAGAAGAAAAAGGTCCACTTTGGCCTGCTGCCATCCATATGGGCAATAGGTACAGTGGTGAGTTGAGACTTTTTTGTCCTCAGACACCTGGAAGAGTAGGTATGCTTTGAATCTTAAAAATCTGATCAAGTTCGGTATCTAGGATATACTGTAACCTATTCAACATGTAAAGGACTGCTTGCCATCTGGGGGAGGGGGTGGAGGGAAGAAGGGGAAAAATCGGAACAGAAGTGAATGCAAGGGATAATGCTGTAAAAAATTACCCTGGCATGGGTTCTATCAATAAAAAGTTATTTAAAAAAAATCTGATCAAGAATTTTGAATTAACGAGAGAGAGAATGCTAAATAGTACAAAGAGAAGCAAACAGTGTAAGATGGCTAGAGAATTATCTGATAATTTTTTTTATCTTATTCTCTATTTTTATGGGGGAGGGGAAAAGTTGGAACAGAACTGATAATTTTTTTGATAATTTTTAATAAGATTAATAGCTAGCATTTATATTGTCAGTTGAGTAACATGGTAGGTAGATAGAGTATTTGGCTTGGAGTCAGGAAGAATTGAGTTCATATTTGGCCTCAGACTCTTACTGGTCAAATAATTTAACCCTTTTTGCCTCAGTTCCCTCATCTGTAAAAATGAGCTGGAGAAGGAAATTGCAAACTCTTCTAGTATTTTTTTTTTTTTTTGCTGAAGCAATTGGGATTAAGTGACTTGCCTAAGATCACCTAGCTAGGAAGATTTGAACTCAGGTCCTCCTGACTTCAGGGCTGGTGCTCTATCCACTGTGCCATCTAGCTGCCCTGCTTCTAGTGTTTTTTCCCAAGAAAATCCCAAATGGTGTTGCAAAGAATTAGACATGACAGAAGCAAATATAGCAGTTTAAGGTTTGCAGGGTACTATACTACAAAGATTATCTCATTCACTCCTCACAACAACTCTGTGAGTGTATCCATTTTATAAAGCTGAGGTAAAATTCAAGAAAGAAGTCAGCAGTAAAACCCATCACTCTAGATATAGCAATTCAAGCACAGAGAGCTAATCTGAAAGCAAGGTGGCAAATTTGAGGGCATAAATACATATACATAAGAAAGTCTTAGTGATATGGGACCTACAATTAGATCATGACTCAGGAATATTATACTGTTTTAAGAAGGAAAGGAGTTGTTACGGGTGAGAAGTATGTGAAGTAGCATTGTATAATAAGAAGCTATAGTGATATGAAGAAATCCAAGAATGAGTAGAGGTCAATATGGTAGCAGCATTTAGTGAAAGGAATAAATGAATGAAAAGCACTTACTTATTAAACACTTACTATTTGCCAAGCACTGTGCTAAGGGCTGGAAATACAAATACAAAATTGAGAGAGTCTGCCCTCCAGAAGTTTACATGTTAATGCAAGGTGAGGAAGAAACAATACATATATATGGGGGGAATATTTGATGGGGAAGGGAATTATGGTTTGGGAAGGGAGTCACAAAGTTGGTGAATTGAACAATAATCCCTTTATACCCTTTCCAGAGGCAATCGTAGTGTTGATTTGATTACAGTTCTCAGGGGAAGAAGTGGAAAGATGGGAAAAGGGACACAAGGTGACTTGTCACAAAGTCACAAGGGACACAAAAGGGACCCAGGTGACTTCTGGGATAAAGGTGAGGATTTATGATCTCAGGAAATGTGAAAGCCACGATGACTTAACTTCCCCCTCTCCTCCTCCCTCCTCCCCCTCTTCCCCCCCTGCCCAGAATGACCTCTGGTGGTCTGGTTTGAAAAGTGAAGAAGCAGCTACAGCAGAATCCTCAGGGTAGAAAATAAATTAGGAGAAATAGAGTTAATACTCTTCTTTGAGAGTATACTACAAACCACTGGGCAGAAGGAGGTATCTAGTCTAATATACTCCAGGAGCATAGATAAGTGCTTGCTATGGGTACAGAGACAAAATGAAATAAATGAAGTTTGGAAGAACTCGACAAAATTTGGGAAATAGATCACAAGACTGGCACAGAGACAACAGAGTAGAGGTGGGGGGGTTTCAGTTATCTGGGCATCTGTTGGAAGACTCTGCCAGAAGCAGAGTAGTTTATAAATTCTTGGCTTGCCTTAATGATAATTTTATCCTTCCAAAGATGGAGGAAGCAATGAGAGGAACTACTATTCTGGACTTAATTCTCACCAACAAGGATAAACCTGGGCTGAAAGTAAAAAAGTTAGTAACCTTTCTGGGGGGCAGGGGAGGGAAGGGGAAAGTTACCAATTCTATCTTGGAATTCCTGATAGAGAAGAAGACAAAAGCAGGGCCCAGTCTGCCAAATGTACTAGCTTTAGGGAGCGAAGATTTCAAAAGGTTCATAGGAAGATTATATAGAATCCCATGATTCCAAATTCTGGAGGTAAAATCAGACTGGGAAGGATGAGAATCTCTCAAGAATGAAATTCTGAAGACTCCAAACAAACCAAAAAAAGCCATTGAGGAGGAAAAGAAGATGCTGCCTAAAGAGCAGATGAATGTGAATGCAAAAGAATCTCATACGTCAACTCAGTTTAAAAAAAAATAAGACATGTAGAAGATAAAAGCAGAGTCAGGTAATAGAATACAATATATCAGGAGGTGGTCTTTTAATTATAGCGTCAGGAATGGTAAAACTTGGAATGATCCGAAGCTAATGATGAATGCTAAAGGGAACAAAAAGGGCAAAGTTAGTTTTAGTTATCTTGTAGAATAGCATAGATCAAAGAAAGAATAGTATTACTTCTCAGAATGAAGGATATTGAAAAGCTAGAGCTCGTATTTCCCTTGTTTTTTTCTGTCAAGGAGAATGATCCTTGGATTGGAAAGAGAAGAATAAAAATGGCTAATGTTGGGAATTGGAATCAGATTTCTCTGATGAATTCAAGTAACCAGTCCTCTATATATTAAATTCCAAAATACTGAACAAATTGACAAAATTATAGAAAATGGAAAGAGGAAGGTAAATCTTTTTCTGATTTTATCCGCCCCCCCCCCAAAAATACTGTTATTAGGGATAGGGACAGGGCTTGTAATTTTATTGGTATAGGGAATTTGCAGATGAGGAAATTTTCTACTGATACAGATCGGTACCTTCCCTAATTCTTAAGAGTTTAGAGCAGTATTATCAAATTCACTAATCTATACATGTTGTTGTTATTGTTTATCCTTGGTTCTTTTTTTTTTTTAATAACTTTTTATTGACAGAATCCATGCCAGGGTAATTTTTTACAACATTAAGCCTTGCACTCACTTTTGTTCCGATTTTTCCCCTCCCTCCCTCCACCCCCTCCCCTAGATGGTGAGCAGTCTTATACTTGTTAAATAGGTTACATATATCCTAGATACAATATATGTGTGCAGAACCGAACAGTTCTTTTGTTGCACAGGGAGAATTGGATACAGAAAGTATAAATAACCCGGGAAGAAAAACAAAAATGCAAGCAGTTTACATTCATTTCCCAGTGTTCTTTCTTTGGGTGTAGCTGCTTCTGTCCATCCTTGGTTAATTGAAACTGAATTAGCTCTCTTTGCCAAAGAAAGCCACTTCCATCAAAATACATCCTCAAACAGTATTGTTGTTGAAGTATATAATGATCTCCTGGTTCTGCTCATTTCACTTAGCATCAGTTCATGTAAGTCTCGTATTGGTCACATCTAAAAACCCATGTAAAGTTATCAAATATGAAGCAATTATATCCAACAAAGCAGCTAACATTCATATAGCATGTTTTATGCTAAGGACTTTTAGAATTCTGATTTTCACAATAACAATCATTATTTGTCTTTATAAATCAGAAAATTGGGCAGAGATAAAATAATTTGCCATAAATTACATAGCTAATACATTTCTACAACTGAAACAGAGAATCGTGGGCTTACCAAATGCAGAGGCTGACTGGCTTTCTCACTTCACACTGCCATGCTGGTTGGTGCCAGGAATAGCCAGATCATTTTCAGGCATTTGCTGGACAGAACCTGTTGAAGGCTGGAGTGACTGGTACTAGTATCTCCCTTTAATGATAGTTTTAAGGTGCCAGAATCATTGTCCTTGGTTCTTGAAGAGGACCATACATAAAGATCCCTGCCACCATATATAAACTTAGTTTAAAAATGTTATCTTTATTTTATTTTATTTTGCTTTGCTAAATATTTCTCAATTATATTTTAAGCTAATTCAGCCCTTAGTTGAAGTGTTGCTGGTCTAGTGTTTAACCCTTCTGGTTTTAGAAAATTGCCCACAGCAGTGCTAACTGAAAGGTGTGATTTCCCAGGCTCCCACATAGTTTGCATCAAAATGAGACCTGACCTCAGACCTTCCTGGCTCTGAGGCTGAGGGCAGCTTTCTTCCAATTACATGATCCTGTCTCTCTGTGGTTATTGTTGTTGTTATAATTATCACCATATTTTCAAAAGGATGTTGTCAAAGTAGGGAACATCTAGAATTGGCCATAAACATTTATTAAGTATCTACTGTGTTGCAAGGCTCTCTGCTGAGCCCTGAGGATACAAAGAAACTTAAACTTTCAAGGAACTCATGCTAACTATGTATATACACACAACTTACAGGATAAATTGGAGTTAATATAGAAATGGCACTAGAATTAAGGGGAAATCAGGAAAGATTTTTTGTAAAAGGTGGGATTTAAGAAAGCCAGGAGGTAGAGATGAAGAAGGAGGAGAGAAATCTAGATATGGGGGGAAAGCCAAGGAAAATGCCTGAAGTTGGAAGGTAGAATGTCTTGTCTGATACAATGGCTTGTGTCACTGGATCACAGAGTGGGTAGTCAAGGGAGATGAGAGAGTGAGAAGACTGGAAAGATAAGATTGGGTGGAGAGAGAAATCATAAAAGACTTTAAACTTCTTTTAAAAAATTATTTTTCCCAGTTACATGTAAAAACAACATTTTTTTGATTATACATGTACATATGGTTTTTTTTTACATATTTCCTTATGAACCATGTTAGGAAAGAAAAATCAAAGCAAAAGAGAAAAACACAAGAGGAAAAACTTTAAACTTCAGAGGATATTATATTTGATCCTAGAAGTGATAGGGAACCACTGGACTTTATTGAGGAGAGGAAGTAACATGGTCAGACCTGCAATTTAGAAAGGTCACTTTGGCAGGTGAGTGAAGGATGGATGGGAATGGGGAGAATCTTGTGGCAGAGACACCAAACCAGCAATTTCTGCAGTAACCCCTATATGAAGTGATAAAGGCCAGTGCCAGATTGGAAGTGTCAAAGAAGAGAAGAGGACACTTTTAGAAGATGTATGAAGGTTAAATTGACAGGCCTTGGGAGCAAATTGGATATGAGAAAGTGATACAACTTCAAGAGTCAAGGTTGACACCTGGGTTGTTAGTCTGGACTGGGTTGTTAGTCTGAGTGACTCAACAGTAATAGGGAAGTTGGAAGAAAGGAGAATTCCGGGGGGGGAGGGAGTGTAATGAGTTCTCATTTGGATACATTGAGTTTAAAATAGCTATGGGACATCAGTTCCAGATGTCCAATAAGCAGTGGGAGATGTGAGACTGGAGGACAGCAGTGTTTAGGGCTAGATAAATAGATTTAAGAATTATCAGCATAGAGATGATAATTGAATCCACAGGAGCTGATGAGATCGCCAAGTGAAATAGTATAGAGAGAAAAGAGAAGAAGCCCTCAACAGAGCTGTATGGGACACCCACAGTCAGTAGGCATGACCTCCATGAAGATGCAGCAAAAGAGATGAATAGGATCAGTAAGACAGTTAAGAGGAAAACCAGGAGAAAGGCATAAAAACCTAAAAAGAAGAGAATATTAAAGAGAAAGGGGTGATTTAAAAGGTCAAAAACCAAGGGGATTACTGAGAGGTCAGAATGGATAAAGATTGAGAAAAAACTATTAGATCTGGCAATTCAAAGATTGCCAGTAATTTAAGCAGCTGAAGTGGCTGGGTGAATAGAGTGCTGGGCTTCTAGAGCTCAAATCCAGTCTTAGCACTGAACAAGTCACTTAACCCTATTTGCCTTAATTCACTGGAGAAGGAAATGGCAAACCACACTCCAGTATGTTTGCCAAGAAAACCCTATGGACATGGGATCACCAAGATTTAGACAGGACTGGACAACAAGCAGAAACTTTGGAGAGAGAAGGTTCAGTGCATGGTAAGTTTGAAAGCCATTATCTCATTTGACCATTACAGTCCTTGAGAGCAAAGGGTTTTTATTATCTCCATGGTATAATTAGAGAGTTAAGAAAAAAGTGAGAGGAAAGCAGACACCTTTGACACTTATGACTTCCTTGAGGAAGAGACCAAGAGTGTAAATGGAACTGGAGCCATCAGGATTCAAAGAAACTGGAGATATTTATCCAGGGGAAGAGAGGGCTTCCTGGGGAAGCTGAAAAACTGTCACATAGAAGATTAGATTTGTTCCTTTCTGTCCCTAGGGAAATTAAGAACAATAAGTGGAAGTTGAAAAGTGGTAGATTTCGCCTCTGTAAGGAAAAACTTTCTAATAATTGGAGCCACCTAAAATGATATAATATATGTAATAGATGTAAAATAATAAAATGATATAATATTTTAGGGCTTTGCAAGCCCTAAAGCCCAAATGTAGATAATACAATAGATAGAACACTGGACTTAAGAATAAGGAAGACCTACATTCAAATTTTGTCTCAGACACTATTTGTATGACCCTAGACAAGTCACTCAACCTGCTTGCCTCAGTTTCTTCAGCTGTAAAATGGGAAAAATAATAGCACCAATCTCTCGGGAATAATGGTCAAATGAGATGTTTGTAAAGCACTTAGCATGGAATCTGGCACATGTTAGGTGTTTAATAAATGCTTGTTTTTTTACTTTTTCCTTTTCTCAGAAATTTACTGATAGTGTCACCCTGGGCAAATCACTTTCAAAAGCTCAGTTTCTTTATCTGTGGAGAATTAAAAAACCCAAAAATCTTCCTTTTAGAATTATGAGAACCACCTGTGATAATTTATGTAAAGTGCTTTCCAAAACTTAAATAATTGTATAAATTTAGGGCATTATTATATACACATTAGCTATTGTTATTATAGAGCTGCCTAAAAGTATAATGGACTGCTTCAGGAAGTATTGGGCTCCTTTTTGCTTGAGCTCACCAAGAAATAATTGGAAGACCTCTTATTGGTAATATTGTAGAGGCAGTCAGATATGGATCAGAGTAAATGGTCTCTGAGATCACCTTCAGCTTAAAGATTCTGGGACTTGTTGACTCCAGGGGAGATGGAGCTAGGGCAGTAAGGAGGACATCAGAATGGGGTTCTTCATCCTATCTATTATTTGGAGCATGCTATAAACAGATCTTGTATCTGAATCTCTCAGAAAAGAGTGAGGTTGAGCAAATGAAGAAGCATTTTGACTGTGTCAGTTATGTGAGACACTTAAACATTTCAACTTAGCAGATGTTTTCAACATGTAATATGTGCCAGGTTTTTATATAATGACAAATGAGAGACCCTATCCTCTAGGAGTTTATAGTCTATTAAAATTATTAAGATAGATAAGACATGCACATAAATAATGATACAAAGTAGAATGTGATCCAGTCTCTTAAAGGTGTTACCAGCAGAGGTAACCAGGAGACATCCAACTAAGGAGAGCATTTTAGATGGGTCACGAAGGAGATGAATTCTGAAGGATAGGCAAGAATCTAGTAGGCAAACATTGAGAGTTCTATAACCTGAAGTCCCTTCTAGCTCCAAGTCCCTGACTCTGTGATCTCTTTGCTTTTTGTGAAGGACAGTTTTAAATAACCTTTTCCCCCAGTTCCCAGGACCTGTCTTCTAGATCAGAGGGACCCTGAGGTCTTAACTCTTCAAAGCTTGCCGTTGAGTAAAGTTAGGAATCTAGAATCTTTTGAGGTTCTGAAAGCCCTTCTGTCCAGTCCCTTTACCACTTGGCTCTTTTCATCTTAGCCTTAGGCGTTGTGGGAGAAAGGAACAAACAGTTCAGTAGTCAGAGTCACCTTGTCTCGAGTCTACCAGTCTTAGATAACTCATTATATCCTGGTTCCATGCTTTCTTATTGAATGAGATGGGCTCCCTTTCCCATCTCACCCAACAGGCTTTGGGAAAGGTATTGGCTGGCTTTTTCTATGTCAGTCTGTAGCCCTTTCTTCAGTCACCGACCATGTAGAGAGCTGAGGGCTCTGTGCCTTCTTCTTCCCTTCTTCCTGCTGCCAGCCAGAGTTGGGGCGCCTGTCTGTCCAGGCTGACTCCAGCAGGAAGCCACACCCCAAACCAGAGCCAAGCCCCAAACAACTCCCCTGCCAGGCCCCCACCTCTGTTGTTCCACATTTCCCAGTTTGGTCACCTCTGGCCCAGATCTTGAGGGCCCCACAGCCCAAGCCTAGAGATACTGAGATTCAATAAAGAAATGCAAGATCTTTATGAGCTGTTAGGTTGAGGGGAGAAAACCCAGTTGTCTTTTTTTGAGATCATAACTCCTTTTCTTTAGTGGGAAAAACGGGGACACATGGGGAAGAGATGGGAACACACATGGGAAGAGACAGAGTCAGAGACCGAAATGGAGAGAGTCAGAGACAAAGAGAGACAGAGATGGACAGGGACAGGGGCAGGAAGAGTTAGAGGGAGGAGAGAGAAAATTTGGCACACTCAAAAGTGCACTTCTTTAAATCCCATAGCTATTAACTTCTTGTGCTTAACTTTTCTGAGTCTCAGTTTCCTCATCTGTAAAATGAAAAAATTGTATTAAATTACCTCTAAAGTCTCTTCTAGCTCTAACCTTATGGTTTCATGACAACTTAGCTAGGGGCTCCCT
This sequence comes from Antechinus flavipes, assembly GCF_016432865.1. NCBI lineage: Eukaryota > Metazoa > Chordata > Mammalia > Dasyuromorphia > Dasyuridae > Antechinus > Antechinus flavipes. The sequence continues at coordinate 342,826,958 of NC_067398.1, read as the reverse complement.
GAGAGGAATCACGTCTGCAGATACCAGAACCTCAGTTGGGTAGATTGTGCCCACCCTTTCTTGATTAAAAGAAGCTTGGTGGAAATTTTTAAACTGATATATAAGTTTCAACCAGAATATCTGGTTATCTGGTGCAGAGCATTCTGGGAAAAGTAAAGTCATCTTGGGCTTTGCTAGGCTGAAAGAGGGACCTCAGGAATTATGGAAAGATCTTAAAGTTCCAGCAGAAGACTGGGCTTCTCTTGTGGCTCAGCTGCATTAACTCTAGGTCTCAAGTATTTTGAGATTATTTAAAAAATAAATCTTTTGTCAATTTCTGTCAATTTTCCCAGAGAAGATGAGCCCATCCTGCTTTTGGTCAAGACCAACAAGAATGCAATTTCATTAGGGGAGTGAGTAGGTATGCCAGAAGCCAGTTCTCCAGAACAGGATATGGTGGGAAAGACAGGGATATTTTGGTACCTGACTGTTGTTTGTCTTTCATTCTGCAAGAGGACCATGGCATCAGGGAGGTGATGCTGTGATCGTGTAAGTGAATTGGATTTAAATGAGGGAGGGTAGTGCAAGTCACTTGCCTCACTTTCCCCTCCAGAGCCATCATCTGGGGTCAGTGGCCAGATATAGAACAGGATTACGGGAGATGGCCCTGGATGCCACTTGACTAAAGAAACTATGAAACTCATCTTATCTCCTCATTTAACAGATAGGAAACTGAGACTAGTGTGAGAAATTGGTTTGTTGAAATCTCAGAGACTTTACCAGAGCTGTCTTTAAAATGGGTCTATGGAGAGGCAGCTCTCCCTCCCCACTCCTATGGCTGTCAGTAATGAAAGGCTTCTCTTAGCAGAAGAATTCTTCCAGAATCAGATCCATAAAATGTTGGACTGAAAGGGAATCAGGTAGATAGGAGTTCTTGTCCAGAGTAAGTGACTGCTCCCTCAGTATTCTCTCTGCTGGTCTTTCTACCACATAGCTCAAGGAATCCAAAACTCAATACAAGATGTGATGGGGGTGAGCAGGCCAGAGAAATAGGAGACATGGTCCCTGACTTGGTTTTCAGTCTAATGAGGAAGTTTACAATCTAATGGAAAAGACGGGACACAGACACATACAGAGAAAACATCTATGTTTGCTTAGTAGGACAAAAGAGAGACATCATATCATAGAGGCCCTAGATTTGGAGATAGAGAACCAAAGTTCAAATTTTGCTTCACTTCTTATTAAGTTGTGGAATCCTGGACCAGATGCTTCATGTCTTGGAGTTCCATTTACTTAACTGTAAAATGAGAGGTTGGACTACAATCTGTTATGTCAAAACACAAATAGAAATGGATACCTGCAAGCAATATATTGACTTAAAAAAATCACAAATTTACATTATCTATGTTGCTTTGTATTTTTATTTATTTTGTTAAACATTTCCCAATTAGTTTTTTATTTTTTTGGAGAAGCATTTGGGGTTAAGTGACTTAGCCAAAGTCACACAGCCTTACATATGAAATGTCTGAGGCTGGGTTTGAATCCAGGTCCTCCTGACTCCAGGACTGGTACTCTAACTTCTGCACCCATTTTGCTGCCTCCTGATGATATTTTAATCTGGTTCAAGCCTCACTTGGGAGTGTTGGCTTAAGAGGTTTGATAACTCTGGACTAAATGGTTTTTAAGATCCCTTCTAGCTCTAAAATGATGAACCTGTAAGTTAGGAAGGTGTTCCAGTCTTTTCCTCTGACACACAGGATCATGAGCAAATTACTAGGTCTCTCAGTGTCTCAGGCACCTAACTCTCTGAGTTGCAGAAGAGTCACAGATTTAATTGGTGGAGGACATTTCCTCACTAGGAATTCCCTACTCAATAAAGCCACAGGCTTGGTCCAACACAAAATTAAAAGCAAAGTTAACTGTGTGAATGAGTGCAAATCAAGTCCTGGGTTCTGTTTGTAGCTCTGCCATTTTTAAGCCGGCCATGTGTGACTTTTAATAAATCAAGTAATTGCTCAGTGCTTCAGTTTCCTCATCTGTGAAAATGAGAGCTAGTACATAACAACAGTAACATTCTGTGATTCTGTGAACCCATAATTATAGTCAAAGAGTGTGGAGGATAGAATGGGAATGGGTAATCAGAGAAGGCTTCCAGGAGGAGGTGTGTTTTAAATTAGATGTTAAAGGCAAGGAAGAATAGTTGATGAAAAATCAGTCTCCTCAACCTCTCATGGGAAAGAAAATAGGCCACTACCCTATCTAATATTAGGCTCTAATATCAGAAACATGAAGAGACCATGTCCAGGAACCTGTAACTAGGAGGGTGCTTGTAAATGTGTAACAACCAGCTCTTGGGCAGGGGTGGGGTAAAACCTAAGACACACTTTAAAGTTTAATCTGAATTATTAACATTTTCTCCATAACTTTCCTAAGTCTACACAACCAACAAAACAATAAATCAAGCATAAATTTGTAGCATTTGAAGATTTCCAAGGTGTAAATGGTCAACTTATCTATAACTGAAACTAAAAACTCTCTGCAAGTGGAGGGGGCAGTGCCCTATATCTTGATCTCTGAATAATACTCTGAAAATTAAACTCGGAGCAGGGAGAGAGAGGGCTCTCTCCTCAATCAAAAGACAAAATGGGTATAGAAAGACCAGATACTAGCTTGACTGAATGAACCACCTGCCTTTTCCATAGAGAGGAGAAATGTATGGAAGGGAGACAGTGAGGTTGCCATTGGGGTATCATATGCCTCATTTCCAGCTATTTTGGCATGACCTGAATTCTGTGGAAGGGTATGGTTTGCAGAAGATGAGGGCAAATCCAAGCATGAAGCTCCAACATTGGTGGAGAGTGAGTTTTATCTCCACTGGCCTTTCTTCATTCCGTTACATCCCTCTTTATTCCTCCTCCCTCTCTCCCTTTTCTTCCCTCTTTCTCCTCCCCCCCCCCCCCATTTTCCATAGCAAACTCACTCAGGAGCTCATTTCAAGTGGAGTACTTCATTTTTTTGTACTTATATCCTTAGTGCCTGGTGCAGTACTTGGCCCATAATAAACACTAAATAAATACTTGTTTAGTTGACTGATTGATTCACATACTCAAGACCTAGTTAAATAACTGGTTAACCTGCCTTTAGTGGGTGGGGCATTTGGGCCCTAGCTCCCTACCAGCCTCTGGCTTGATCATAAGTGGCTGAGGGTGGTCCTGCTTCTGAATTTCCTAGCAGGACCTGGCCCAGGTTGAGGAGGAAGAAGAGAGAGGGGAAGTGTAGGCTGGGAGAGGGACTGAATGAGGTTTTTGAGGAGGGGTAGGGGGTTTAGTGGGGAAGGTATTTAGGATAACCACAGACTCTGAATTATCCTTACAAGCGTGAAAACTGCAGGGGGAAGGGAAGGCCCTTCACAGCCAACCAGATTTTTTTTTTTAACGTGAACAGACTGGAGTGGGGTACAGGAAAGACCCAGTGTCCCCGGAGTTGCTGCTGGACTGTTTGTTGGGGATATGAGTTCTGCTGCTTCGTTTTCATGGGATGCAGTCAGTTCTGAGACTTTACTGATTTTATTTTCGTAGCATCGTAGTATTAGACGTTCCCCCTCCCTTTTCCTGTCTCTGTGATTCCAAAGAACATATAATGTTAACCAGAATATGGGGAACAGGGGGCGGAGGGAGAAGGGAGAGGGAGGGATGGGCTGTGTACTGCCAAGGCTGATGTCATGTTCCCATGACGTTATCTTGGGGCCGATTGGGCTTCGCTTTGTGGAGGCGGGAGAGAATGGAGTGGAGGGAGCGGTGGAGAGAGGAGGACTGGCTGCCTGTTGCCTGGCCCTTCAGGACCTTGGCGTTCCCCCAGAACAGTGATGGGAAAAGCAGCTTGAGACATGGAAAATTGTCCATGCACAGCAGAGGCGTCTGGCAGAGTTTGGGGATTAGTTCTGGGTGCAGACTGGCTCCCAGAGTGCCACTGAGAAAGGGAGCCCAGGGGAGGGGACTTCAGATGGCTAAGGGGGAGGGTGGCAAGAAGCAGATTGCAGGGTATGAGTGTGGAAGGGTGGAAGGGTCCTGACCCAGCATCCTTTCCTGTGTTTTACTTCCATACTGGAGATTCATGGGCAGGCTCCTCATGGAGGGGCTCCCCTAGAAACTTGACTTTTCTCTAGAGAACTGGAAGCCTGGGATCCCCTTTCTCTCTCTCTTTTCCCCATTACAGTCCCCATCACATATCTGGCAGACCCCAGCCCTGCTTGGCCCCCTACCCCATTTGTTTTGAGTTTGTGATCCAAACAAAGCAGATTCTTATTATATGTTGTTCACTCCCATACTGTGAGAGGCCAGTTGGGGGATGAGGAAAGTTCTCTGACAGCCAGTCTCTCCTGGGCCACTGGGTTCTAGTCTCTTAAAGATGAATTGGGGCAGTACTGTTCTTGACAGAAATCAGAGGCTAGATTCCTAATGATATAATATAGGAAACTCTCAGGAGAGGAAATTTCCTCCCTCACCTAGTACTGGTCAACATCAAATGAGATATTACATTTGTAAAGCTCTTAGTATAGTATCTGACACATAGTTGCTTAGTAAATGCTTGTTTCCTTCCTTTCTTCTTGTCTAGATTGGTGGTATGAAGCTCAAATAGAAACAGGGGCCACTAAACCCTGGTAAATATTTCTAGTGGTCACATATCCACCAAAAAATCCACACATTAATGCTGTTGTTCAGTGATTTCAGTCCTGTCTTTCTCTACCTGGACCCATTTGGAGTTTTCTTGGCTAAGATACTAGAGTGGTTTTCCATTTCCTTCTCCCACACATTTTTACAGATGAGGAAAATTGAGACATATAGGATTAAATGACTTGCCCAGGGTCACACAGCTAATAAGTGCCAGATTTGAACTTAAAAAGATGAGTCTTCATGAATGTAGGCATGGTACTCATTCCATTGCACTACCTAGCTGCCCACACAGTAACACTATCTTCTATTCTATATTTATTTTGTTAAATATTTCCCAATTACATTTTAATCTGTTTTCTGTGTCCTTTGCCCCCTGTATTTGACATCTCTGGCCCAGAGCTCTGAAAGGTCAGTATGTATTAGAAGCTGGATTCAAACTCACATCTTCCTAGCTTTGAGGCTTCATTCACATTGTTTCTTTGTCTATAGCAGAAGCAAATTAGTCCACTTCAGCTGGGAGTGGAAAGTCAAAAGAAAAATCTAACAGTCCCTGTCCTTAAAGAACTTCCATTCTGAGAGGAGGAGAGTAACATATAATTGGATAAATAAATAGAAAGCATATAAAAAATCAAAACAAGATAATTTCAGGAGCAGGGAGAGCCCAGAAAAAGACTTATAGGGGAAAGTTCCTCCTGAGCTAAACCTTTCAGAAAAATAATTTTATTAAAAGAATCAGAGGTGAGGAGAGAGTGCAGTGCAATATAAAGAACAGGCTAAGCAAAGTCACAGAGGCTGGAAATGGAAACTTCTGCCCAATAGCAAGCAAGCCAGTTTGCTTGGAATTCAGAACGTAAGAAGAAGAGGGAATAATGTGAAATATGTCTGGAAATGTAGGATGGAGCCAGATTGAACAGGTCTTAAAGTACCAAACAGAGGAATTTTAAATTTATCCTAAAGGTAATGTGGAGCCATGGAAGATTCATGAGTGTGGGAGTGATACAGTCAGACCTGCACTTTAGGAAGATTATTTTAGCATCTGTGTGGAGGATGGCTTGAAGAGGTGATAGACTGGAAAGAAGAAACCCAGTTCATAGACTTTTGTAGTAGTCCAAGGGGGAATGGAATGAGGGATTGAACTAGAAGGGGACATATGTAAGAGAGATTGTAGAGCTAGAATCAACAAAATTTGGCAAATAATTGAATGAATGTGGGAGGGAGAAGGAAGAGTCAAAAATGACTCCAAGATTCTAAATTTGGGTGATCGAAAAAAGTGGTCTTCTTCTTGACAGAAACAGGGAAGTGCAGAGGAGGAGTGGGTTTATAGGGAAGGGCCATGTCCAACATTCAGGGTAATACAAGGACTGGAACTCAGGAGGGGGGGATGAGAATTGGAGGTGGAATCATCTGCATGGTGATGATAAGTGAATCCATGCAAACCAATAGGATCAGAGAGAGAGAGAAGAGGAAAGGATAAGGAAAGGAAGGAGAAAATAGGAGAGGAAAGGAGAAGAGAGGGGAGGAGAGAAGAGAGGAGGAGAGGGGAGAAGAGAAGAGAGGGAAGAAGAAGAAAGAAGGAGGAAAGAGAAAGGAGGAAAAAGGAGAGCGAAAGAAAGAAGAGGGGCCAGGACTGGCTCAGTAGTACACCCCTGCTTGGGAAGCTGGGATATCAATGATGATTTTACAAAGGATACTGAGAAGGAACAGTCAGTTCTTAATAAAAAGAACCAGGAGAGAGCAGTGTCACAAAAGGGAAAGATGGAAAGAGTGTTTAGGAGAGGGGGATGGTCTTCAGTGTCAGAGAAGATTAATGAGGGTGAGAAATGAGAAAAATCCTTAATGAAAGGTATCTCAGGAAGGTAGACAATTACCAAATGTACCCGGATAGAAATAGTCATCTCTAGCATACATATGATACTTCAGAGAGCTTTGGATATTTCATTTGACTCTCAAACCCCTCAGTCAAGAGTCAAGAGAACTGGGTTCTGGTCCTGGTTCGACTCTTAAGTCATGTGACCCTGAACAAGACTTTTGGCCTTTTCCAGGCCCAGTTTTCTCTTTTGTAAAACCAAGATACTTAATCTAGGTGAAGCAATGTGACATACTGGCAAGAACACAGCATTTTGTGAAAAATTACCCATGCATATCTTGTAAATAAAAAGCTATAATAAAAAAAAGAAAATTTGATATAGGCTATATATATGTGCATTCAAACAAAACATATTTCCATGGTAATCATATTGTAAATGAAACATGTGCCTCTCCCTCCAGATAAAGATTTTAAAAAGAAAAGAAAAAAGAAGAAGAACACAGTATTTTGGAGCTACACACCATGAGTTCAAATTCTGATGATTGCCATATTGTCTGTAAAGTGCAGGGTAATTTACTCAATCCCTCTGGATCTGTTTCCTTATCTGTAAAATGAGGGGTTGATCTAACAACTTTTTCCAGTTCTCTTTAGTTCTTTTGCAATTCTGAATCTTATGATCCCTATCGTCCTTTCCAGCTCTACACTTCTAGGCTTCTAAATTCAATGCTCTTTTTATTCCTTCAATTTTTATTTTTTTTTAATTAACAAGCATTTATTTTCTCTCTCTTCCAAGTTCCACCCTCCCCACCCCCCAAAAAAAGAAAAAACCCTTGTAACAAATATGCCTACTCAAGCCAAACAAGTTCCCACATCCAATGCTCTTTCCAGTATACCGTGCATAAATAAATTGTAGAGCCAAGCCAGGCTCACTAGAGACCCCAGATTGAGTTGTTGTCATCCTTGTTTAGACCTGGAATCTGTCCTTGGAGAGAAGTTGGTGGGAGTTTCAGATTCTGGTTCCGGGCCCTTAAGTTCTAGCTGTCTTCTGCCTGTCCAGGGTATGTGGTAAGAGGCGAAAGAGCCTGAATGGGTGGCTGTTTTCCCTCACCAGAGAGGAGCCTGGGACAAAGGAGAGCGCTGGAAGTTGGGGTGGGAGGGCAGGCACACAGTAGGGCTGGCAGAAAAGAAAGCTGATGGCCAGAGAGAGATCGTGTCAGTGACAGATCTCAGGGTTTGCTCTCTGTTTGGACTTGCTGACTGTTTGGCCAGGAAGCAAGCAAAGAGGGGGATTCAGTTCTGCTCAGCAGGAAGCTGGAACACAGTGAAGCCTCAGTATTTGGCTAAGAGGCCAGTGAAGGCTCCGGCTATTTAGCAGCGAGATAAACAGAGACGGAGTAACGAATGACAAGCTGTTGAAATGCTCCCCAGCTAGCTGTGTCCCTTTTGCCTTATCTAACCCTGCAGTTGGTGTGGTGGGCTTCTCCCTGGGTTGTCTTTGTGTGTTCATCTTATTGAACTGATGGGGAAACCGAGGCCCAGAGATGGTGAGCCTCCCATACCAGAGCTCCACTGCAATGAAGGTGGGGTGGCTGTGGTGACATCTCTACCTGGATTCTATTTCTGTGATGTCACAGGGCATTTTACAGAAATTGGGCAATGCCCAGTGAGACAAAGGGTAGAGGAGTTCATTTCCTATCATGACTTGAGAGGTGGCGAGCACCAGTACCGGTAGGAGGAGCAGACTAAGTATTAGAGCTTCTGTGATGTAGTGTCCGGGCTCTGGCATCCATAATGATTTTTCCAGAGAATAGGATTTTTTATTTTTCAAAAATATTGTTTTTAAAGGTATTTTTTTTGGGAAGCCCAAGCCAGGAAAACTCAATTTTTGCTGAACGTAGTACATTTCTTTGGTCTCCCCAAATACTGAAGGGAGGCTGTGCTGGGCATACCATGTGGGAAACCAGGAATCCCTTTTCCTGTTTGGTCTGCCTGGGATGAGGCCTATGGGAAATATTGGTCTAGAGGGATTTGGGGGTACCTAGGAAAGGGACTATTTGAAAAGTCTGTCAGCTCCTGAGAAAAGGATGGAAGTATCCCCTCATAGCTCATTCCACGAAGAATGTTATATCCTGGAACAGAAGTCCCTAATGACTGTTTGATGATGAAGAGCTCTTTTCCTAACCTTAGGAAAGTTAGGAAGTAGGTAGAGGGAAGGAAGGAATCTAATCACAAGCATTTATTAAGTATGTGTCAAGCATACTTGTGAGACTTGTGAGATGATTCCTATACTTATATTTTGATGAGGAAAATAAACAAGTGCCTACATATCAACCTCAAAAGTATAAATATAAAGTTAATAGATACAAAAAAAATTAAGAAGGAACCTTAACCAGTATGAAAAAGCACATCATTACATTTGAAACTAGAATCTATTGCCATCTTCCTGTACCAGCCCCATCAAATTCATATTAAGGTTGTTTTTCTTTAGCTTTCATCTCAAATGTCCAAATGCAAGCTTCTCTTTCTGTTTCCATGTCACACATCCCTTCTCTCTAGCTCCTTATCTACCCTTTTTCACCTGATACTCATAGATTCATGGATTTAGAGATGAGAGGGATTATTGAGGTCATCTACCCTATCACCAATCCTCACTTTTTTACAGATGTGAAAATAGAAAAGTTAAGTGATTTGCATTATGTCACACAGATAACCAGTATATGAAGTTGGGTCCTCTGACTCCAAATCTACCCTCTTTCCAGAGTTCCATGTAGCAATCACTGTTTGTTTATGATTAGATTCCTTATGGCCTTTTCTGATGGAAACTTTACCCTACAAGCACAGAATCATCAGGTTGAAAAGTTTTCCCAGAGATAACCTGGCCAGTCCATCCAGGCCTACTTCTTTGGGTCAGTCAGGCAAATAAAGATCTGCCTAGAGCAAATGGTTTCCAAAGAATCAAATTTTGTTCTGCCAGTGATTTGCAAAGTTCTTCCTTATATCTAACTTAAATTCCCCATCTTGCCACAAGGTAAAGCCATTTCCTCCATTTGTGGCTTCCTGTTCTGTCTACTTGGCTGACAGGTAGGAAACCAAGGGTAGAAAATCCTCCCACCTTCCCTTCTGCCTGCCAGGTATCATCTGAATCCCTTTTCCAAGTCCTAGAGCTTGATTCTTAGTTGGCTGTACTCCAGCTTCACCTTGACAACGACAACAATGACTGTGCAGACACAAAAGGCCAGTCTCAGGTTCGGGGCAGCTATACTGACAGCTGAGTTAGAGGAGCAATGTGAATCCTGGACAGAGCTGTGATGGGCTTTCCATGAGTGGATGGAATTTAGTTTATTATCCAAAATAGGTGAAAGGGACCCTTTGGGTTGTGTGTGTGGAAGATATAGCCTATTCCTGCCTGAATATAGCAGAACTAGGAGAAGACAGAAGCATCCAAAATATCCTTTTTTTAATTTATATAGCTTTTTATTTAAAAAATGCATTATGCATGGGTTATTTTTTGCAGCATTGACAATTGCCAAACCTTTTGTTCCAATTTTTCCCCACCTTCCCCCCACCCCCTCTCCTTGATGGCAGGTAGACCAATACATGTTAAATATGTTAAAGTATATGTTAAATGCAATACATGTCCATACAGTTATTTTGCTGCACAAGAAGAATCAGACTTTGAAATAATATATAATTAACCTATGAAGGAAATCAAAAATGCAAGCAGACAAAACAGAGAGACTGGAAATGCTATATAGTGGTTCACACTCATTTCCCATAGTTCTTTCTCTGGGTGTAGTGGTTCTATTCATTATTGAACAAATGGAACTGACTTGGTTCATCTTATTGTTGAAGAGAATCACGTCCATCAGAATTGATCATCATATAGTATTATTGTTGAATGTTATAATGATCTCCTGGTCCTGCTCATTTCACTCAGCATCAGTTCATGTGAGTCTCTCCAGGCCTTTCTGAAATCATTCTGCTGGTCATTTCTTATAGAACAATAATATTCCATAACATTCATATACCACAATTTATTCAGCCATTCTCCAATAGATGGGCATCCACTCAGTTTCCAGTTTCTGGCCACTACAAAAAGAGCTGCCACAAGCATTCTTGCACATACAGGTCCCTTTCCCTTCTTTAGTAAATCTTTGGAATATAAGCCCAGTAGTAACACTGCTGGATCAAAGGGTATGCATAGTTTGATAACTTTTTGAGCATAGTTCCAAATTGCTCTCCAGAATGGTTGGATGTATTCACAATTCCACCAACAATGTATTAGTGCTCCAGTTTTCCCACATCCCCTCCAACATTCATCATTATTTTTTCCTGTCATCTTAGCCAATCTGACAGGTGTGTAGTAGGATCTCAGAGTTGTCTTAATTTTCATTTCTCTGATTAATTATGACTTGGAACATCTTTTCATATGGCTAGAAATAGTTTCAATTTCTTCATCTGAGAATTGTCTGTTCATATCCTTTGACCATTTATCAATTGGAGAATGGCTTGATTTCTTATAAATTAGAGTCAGTTCTCTATATATTTTAGAAATGAGGCCTTTTTCACATCCTTTGGATGTAAAGATATTTTCCCAGTTTAGTGTTTCTCTTCTAATCTTGTCTGTATTAATTTTATTTGTACAAAAGCTTTTCAATTTGATATAATCGAAATTTTCTATTTTGTGATCAATAATGATCTCTAGTTCTTCTTTGGTCACAAATTCCTTCCTCCTCCACAGGTCTGAGAGGTTAACTAATTTACAAAATATTCTTTTACTCAGGAGTGACTTATTTGGGGAGATTTTCTGATTTTTCCAGACTAGAACTTGGTAAGAAAGTTTGCTTTTTAGAACCTGTGACAAAGAATAAAAAACTAGACAGGAGGAAAAAAGCATTTTCACAGATCTTACCAATACATCTCTAGCTTTGGAATTAAAAAAACAGGTTTCAGATGTCATCGGTGAAGCTGATGGTGACAGAGAAGTGACTTTGGGTTTCAGATACTTTGTATCTGAACTTTGTGTGTCAAATGAGCGGAAGGTGTCATTCTTGTGGCTTGCAAAACTCTTACTAGCATAATTGGGAAATATTTAACAAAATAAATAAAAACATCATACTACATAGATGATATTTGTGGTTTTCTAAGTAAACATGCAGCCAGCAGGGATCCATTTCAACTTGAGTTTAACACCCCTTCAGACTAGACCTAACTCTAGCTGTGTGACATATTTAGTCAGTATAGTCAGTATATTAAGTACCTGTACAGTATTAAGTACCTCTGTAAAGGGAGCAGATGAGGGAACTGAGGAAGGGAGAGTCATTCAGCAAATATTTATTATAGGCTGAGGGGGTGGGAGTGAGGGATAGTTAGGTAAAGAATGAGCAAGGCCTAAAATTAGGAGATTTTTAATCCAAACTGGCCTCAGACACTTCCTGGGTGTCAGACCCTGGGCAAGTCATGTAATCCAATTTACCTCAGTTTCCTCATTTGTAAAAATGATTTGAAAAAGGAAATGGCAAGCCTCTTTAGCATCTCTGCCAAGAAAACCCCTAATGGGGTCACAGAGAGTCAGACATGACTGAAAAATAACTGAACAACAGATCCTAAATATTGTGTGAAGTTCTGGCCTCCCAAGGATGCATCACATTTAAGTAGAAAAAGCATTAAACTTGGAATCTTCTAAGAATTCCCAGTTTTGCTACTTATGACCCACATGACTTTGTTCATATTCTCTAATCATCAGTTTCCTCATCTGTCAAATGAGGTGGTTGGACTACATGACCTTTAAAGTCCCTTCTATCTCTAAATCTGCAAACCCGCAACCCTTGTGGGCTGGAGAAAATAAGCCCCTTCTACCTGGTCCTCAAATAGGGCTCAGACCTTTCTCTTAGAGTTAATATGGCTTATTAGAAAGAATCTTGGTATTAGAAGATCTGGATCCTAATCCCAGTTGAGATAATCATTATGTGCAAATCATTTAATAGTTCTAATACTTAGAATATCTAGTGTAGTATGTGTTTCATTGGAGTTCTCTATAGAGTTCTTATATTCTCTATGCCAAAGCCTCCTTTCAGCTGGAGATTATTTTTGTAATATTTGCCTTGTACTGTGGTGAAGAAAGATCTTTGTACATATGTGTGGGTATTTGTTTTTAGGTGGGTCTTACCTTCTGTGCCCCCCAAAAATCTGTTCTGTCAGGCTCACTAAACGGATGTTTGGGGGAGTGGGAGGTTTACTCTGGGCACTTCATGGGGAAATGCCCCAGCTTTTCCCAAGTTACATTTAATTTATTCTTCTAAATGTCCCCTGGGATTTTATCTTTGGGAATAAATTTATGCCACTCCCAGGAACATCATTTTTCTCAGCTTGCTCCCTTTCGAAGGAAAAGAAGCCAGATAGCCAGAGACCACTCTCCCATCCTCAGCACGCGCACGCATGCGCACACACACACACACACACACACACACACACACACTCTTTTCCCTCTCTCCCATAGTAAGTTGGCCTTGGTCACTGAGGACAAAAAGTAAATATTTGAGCTCTTTGTTGCTGTGGAGACCCAGGACAGCTGTGTCTCTAGGGGAGGAGCCCCCAGCTCTTGACCCAGGGTAGACATCTTTTCTCTGAGGGAAATGAGAGTTCATAGAGCTGGAAAAGAAATAGAACTGGGTAGACAATGTAGGCAGCTTTAACATTCAGAAGGCACTTTCTATTATGACTTTTTGTAAATGTGAGTTTTAAGACCATAATGTGGTATTTGTATTTATTGTATGATAGTCTATATAGTATAGTTATATATTTTGTCCTAAGTACAGTGAAATCTTAGGTCCCACAGTGGATAATTTTTTTTTCCAGTTTAGTAATAATATATTTTTTCAAATACATGTAAAGATAGTTTTCAACATTCATTTTTGTAAGACTTTGTGTTCCCAAATTTTTTCCTCCTTCCCTTTCCTCTCCCTTTTCAAGATAACAAGCAATCTGATATAGGTTAAATACATGCAATTCTCTTAAATGTACTTCCATATTTATTATATTTTGCAAGAAAAATCAGACCAAAAAGGAAAAACGCGGATGATTTTTTTAAAGGGGTAAACTTGTCAATGTTCAAGTCAGACCTCTCTGTATGGATACCTGCTCCCTCTGTAAGGCATGGGGGGAAAGCCATCAGTGCTCCCAGGGAAGAGGAGAGGACACCATCTGTGTGTGGGGGCTCAGGACTTCAGAGGTAGCAAATTGTCTTATTCCATGGTTTTGCTGCCACCACCTGAGGACCATTGTCTGTAGTAATAGCTTTGGACAGTTGCCCTTCTTATTCTCCCCCTGGGAGTGAGTCACACAAAGTAACAGTCTCGGGCCAGTTGTCACTGTTACAAAAATTATTTTCCTAGTATTGCTACAGTCACAAAATCTCTAAAGACCAGGAAAGGAATGGGGTAGGCAAAGAAAAGATAGAATCCATCTTTGCCAAGTTTAGCAGATTAATCTCATTGAGATCCCCATACAGATGGCTTTGTATCAAAGGCTGGCTCCTTTCTACTACCCTGTAGCCAGGTCCCTTGGGGACAGGTAGAGCTGACTATGTATTGAGGCAGAGAAATATTTCTGTTGGGACTAGTTACTTGGTAGTCGGAATGAAGGTGTTTACTCTTAAAGAGGGAGCCCAGAGAAGGGACATTCAAGCTTGAGAACTGTTCATCTGTACTAACCAAGAGTAAAAGGGATTCCCTATAAGGAAACTCCCTCCAATGGTGCAATAGAGAATTATCTAGGGACACTGAAAGATTAAATGATTTGTGCAGGACCACACAGCCAGTATGTCAGAGGTGACATTTGAACCCTGGTCTTCCTAACTCTGAGGTCAACCCCTATCCACTACTAGGTGGTCTCTGTCTAGAGATTACACTTATCTAGTGTACACAGTACTGTTGTGAAGAAAGAGCTTTGTTTATGAGTGTGAGCATTTATTACAAGGATGAAGACAGCCAAAGATATTCTCAGCTTCATTACCTTGTCTTTCTTAGGGCAAGAGCTTGTTCCATGGCCCTGGATCCAAGTTTGCTCTTCTATGATCATCTCAGCTACCCTGGGCTCTAGTCAGTAATTATGCTTTAACCTGGGATTGTATTAGGCCATGAAGGGGTTTTGGGGGCTGCATTGTTTTCCTTTCCCTCCCTCCCTTCGTGCCTAGAAAACCCACTCACATAGAATAGAACAGCCTGTCTCCAGCATTTCAGAGACATGCCAGCAGAAACCTGACCTTTAGTGAAACAGTTGTGAGCCTGACTCATGGAAATGGCCTTATCCATAATCTCTTTTTGTTTTCTCAGGGACATCTCGGACAACTTCATCAGCACGTTAGAGACTGAGTTCTTTGAAAACCTCTCTTCCTTGGTACAACTGTATGTAATTTGCTCTAACTACCTTTTGTGACCACCCTCATGCTTTTCTCATCATGGTTCCAAAATCTGTGTTGTCATCGATCCATTTTTAATCTAACCCATCTTCCAAACATGCCCACACTTTGCCTCCCCAATCAAGTTCCTCAGGACTATTCCTGAGGTCTTTATAGATCAGATAATACCAGGCAGTGAGTTTCAACCCATTAATAAATACTTGACAGTCCTAATGTAGAAATCAACTCACATGGGATCCATCCAGGGAAGAGTTAGATTTAGGGCTTAACAAAACAAAAACAAACAAACAAAAAAGGAATTTAAAAAATATTTTTATTGGAGTCAAGGAAAATTAAGTTAAATATACTCAGTGATTTTTAAAAAACTAACTGCAAGTTTAGCCCACTTCATAATTAATCTTATTGTTTTGAGTTCAGGGAGTTCTTTAAAAAAGTTAACTTAATTGCTCTGAAGTGACTTCCACTCAAATCTTACTCCCATGCCGCCACATGGTGTGGTCTCCCCTTTTAAACTTTTCATGTCTTGGGACTTTTTGTTTTTCTTTGCATCCTCATTGCTCAGTCTAGTGGCTGGTACATAGTAAAGACATAATAAAAATTTGATGTTTGATGGATTGCTTGTCCTGGGTCTTGAAGCTGATGGGAATGAAGCACAAGCCTCACCTACTAAGTCAACAGGGCTTTGGACATGAACTTAGGTAACTTCATAGAGGTTCACCACTGGTGGACTAGTTGGTGGTGTATTTTTTGATCACATCAACTCAGTGATCGTCTGCTAAGACAGAGAGAAACTGTAATCTGTCCAAGTGGAAATCATGCCCACTCTTTTGAAATTGGAGATCCCTGACATATTGTGGACCTGTCCCAATGAGAGGTCATATGGGAAGAATATACATCCCAACTCCTTAGTCTAGTGGGGAAGATCAAAGCTCTATACCTGAATCAGTTAGAAAACATTGTAGAACTAAGTATGACCAAGTGTTAGATTGGAAGGGACAAATAAGTGCTTTGGGAATTTGTGATTCAGTGGTATTTATTATAAATAAGGCAGAAATGGTTTTAACTTGCCCCAGAAAGCAGTCAAGCATTCTAAGAAGGGACCTAGCCCAAACTAGCTAAGTGTTAGGTAAAAGGCAAGGCCCAGGTCAATCCCGAGTTCTGGGAGGGAAGGAGACATATATCTTTAAAACTAAATGGCCTTTTTCTTTCTTTTCCTGTCTTCCAGAGACATTAGCAACAACAAGATTACGACACTAGAAGAAGGAATATTTGCTAATTTATTTAATTTAAGTGAAATGTAAGTTGGGATGATTTTCACTTAATAATGACTGGTCTGATGAGTTCAAGAATCACGCCCCCCCAATATACTCTCTCTCTCTCTCTCTCTCTCTTGCTCTCTGTTGCTCTCTCTCTCTCTCTCTCTCTCTCTCTCTCTCTCTCTGTCTCTCTCTGTCTCTGTCTGTCTCTGTCTGTCTGTCTCTCTGTCTCTCTCTCTCACACACACACACACACACACACCACACACACACACACACACACCTTTCCCTTTACATTGACCCTTAGTGAAGTTCCTGGGGGACAAAGAGCTTTATCTGGATATCTACTTCCTGAGTGGTTTGGACAACCAAGTGTGGTCTAGTGTAAGCAAGGGGGGAGATGGGGAAAGGGAGGAGCAAGAAACAGAGATTTTGCCTCAAATTTCTAGACCTTTTTGTCACATTTGGAGATTTCCTGGAGCTTCAAGTCAGGAGCTAAGTTCATTGTGGGTTCAACTCTTCCTACATCATCACCCTTCTCTCTACAGTTAGGGTCCTCTAGGAATTCCCACACATTAAAGAGTAAACAAATGAAAGTTGTTACCAATATTCTCAGAGGAATTTACTCCTCACCATCAGGAATGACACTGCCTGGGAGGATGCCCAAGGAAGTGACAGAATCTTAATTCCTAAGGAACTTCAAAATAAATCCTCTTCCCATTTTCCCCTCAGGTGTAGGCCATTTACTTGTAGTAAAAGTTGAACTAGGTTGCCTTTGCCCTATTTCCTCTATGTCTGAGGTTCTCCTGATCTCCATCCTTTTCCTGTGGCAGAAACTTGAGTCTGAATCCGTTTGTCTGTGATTGCAACTTGTCCTGGTTACCCAGTTGGGTGGAGGAACAGAAGATCAGTGTGGTTCAGCTGAGGGAGACTCGGTGTGCCGAGCCATTACACCTGGCAGATGTCCCCATCCTCAGCGTCTCCTTTGATGGCACCTGTGGTGAGTGGGGATACAAGGGGAAGGCCAAACTTCCCTGGATAGGTCATTTGGCACTGCATGCTGAATATCCCTTCTGGCAAAGTCCTTTTCTAGGCTCTATGGGAGAAAAACAGGAGAAAGGAGAAGAGCTAGTCCCTGGTTTGGGGAGTTTTGGATGTGGGAAAAAAATTAGGACAGAAGCAGGAAAAGGAAGCCTGAGCCATGTAGAAATAAGTGCAAATTAAGACCAGACAAAATGAATCCATGAATTAAGAAGGGTTCCAAAATAAAGGAGGCATATGGATGAGGAAGGAGAAATCAAGGAAGCCTTCCTGAATAAGGAATTGAACAAATTCTTTTTTCTAAAATGGGACTATTGAAGTAATTTATTTCCTTTATTTCCTCTGTTAATCTGAACAATCAATATTTTTGTAAGTATTCATCCACTTCACTTATATTATCAGATTTATGAGCATATAGTTGGGCAAAATAGCTCCTAATCATATAATTATTTTCTAGTTTCCTCTTCATTAGTAGGAAGTTTACCCTTTTCAACAAGAAAGGCTTCCTCAAGAAAGGGAATGCCAATAGAAAGAGAAATTCCATTTAAAATAATTATAGACAATATCAAACATTTGGGATAAACCTAAAAACTATATGAATACAATTGCAAAACACTTTTCACAAAAAGTCAGATCTAAACAATTGGGAAAATATCAGTTGCTCATAGATAGGTTGAGCTAATATAATAAAAACTACAATTCTACCTAATTAGCCTACTTATTCATTCCATACCAAGCTAGAAGAAATAATAAAATTCATCTGGAAAAAAGAAAAGGTCAAGAATATCAAGAGAATTAATGGAGAAATAAAAACACAAGGGAAGGTGGCTTAGAAGTACCAGACCTAAAATTGTATAATAAAGCATAAAAACCATTTGGTACTGGCTAAGAAATAGAGTGGTGGGTCAGTGAAATAATTTAGGCACACAAGAGATAAGAGAACACCAGCCTCTTATGTCATGTTTCTCTTTCTCTGCCAGATGAGGAGTACATTGCCTGCCTCCAAGACAATAGTTCAAGCACTATGGCTGTGGTTATCTTCTCAGCTGCCCATGATGGTGTCCTGGCCCAGAATATTTGCAGTGCCTTCTGTTTTTCCATTGGTCAGGAGTATGGAGGTCTCTCAGAGGAGGGCTCCTGCTTCTGTGGTAAAGCACATTCCCCTAATGCCTCCTCTAGCTGCCTCCTCTTCTGTTCTGGGCTTCCAGCATCTCCTGCAGCATGCCGGGTACCCGTTATTCTCCACAATGTCTTCCCTGCCTCCCTAGAAGCCTCGCTCTGGGGGCCTGAAGTCCCCCAGCCTGCTGGCCATCCTGTGACCTTCAATGTAAGCACCCTGCTGCCTGCCAACAACTTGCGCTGGGACTTTGGGGATGGGACTTCAGCATTGACCACGGGCCTTGCCGTATCTCACCGATTTATTCTCCCTGGTCACTACAATGTGACTGCTGATCTGAGCTTGGAAGCGAACACAGCCTTATTATGGACAGAGGTGCAAGTAGAGGCTGTGCCCACAGAACTAGAACTGCTGTGCCCATCCTGGCTACAAAATAACGAAAGCCTTGAATTTGATATCTGGAACCGAGGGGGCACTGGACTCAGTGCCATCTACAGCATCACAGCAGAGAGTGAGCAGCCTGCCCGAGGTCAGTGCCATGGGACTGTGTCCCTTTTTCTTCTTTCTCAAATTTACTTCTCCCAAAGCCCTGGGGTGGGATTTGAGGGAAATGAATCCACTGATTTTGCAAGTTTTTCTACCTTCTAACTTCTTGGTCTTTATAACTTAGTTACCTCCCCAACATGTTCTTACCAGTGATTCAAAATGTAATGGTACAGTTTAGGAAGGAGGCTTCATGCCCCCTACCTTGCCCCCTACTCATCTGGGTACAACTCCCTAGAGAAGGCTAGGAGTTTTGATCTCTGCTACAGGGGAATCTTCCCAGGTTACCCTCAAGAAAAACACTCTTTCTCTGTGCACCTTCTTTTACAGTGGTCCACCCTCTGTGCCCCTCAAACACCGATATCTTCCCTGGGAATGGTCACTGCTACCGTTTGGTAGTGGAGAAAGCTTCGTGGCTCCAGGCCCAGAGGCACTGTCAAGCCTGGGGTGGCGGAGACCTGGCCATTGTAGGCAGCCCTGAGATCCAGCACTTCCTGGTTTCCCAGGTCACCAGGTAAGGACAGTGTTCTCTCTGGCTGGTAGATACAGGATACTAGGAATCCACTTGGACTGGCTTCTTGCCAGGGATGGGATGGGATGGGAACTCTGTTACTTAGGAGTCTAACGGAAGAGTTAAAATGGGTCTAAAGATCCTTAGAGCTTTGAATTCCATGTCTCAAATCTGGCAGGAGCTCTGTAGACACAGGCATCCAACTCTCAGCCTCCTCCCAAGAGCTAAAGATAAGAGGAAACTCTAGAGATAGAACCTGGAACCATCACAATCTCTCAGTTGCGGACTCTTCATTTGATTGGTCCTTGAATAAACAGACAGAAGTCATTGGTTCATCAGTGTGGGCATTCCCTCCAGTGATGTAGATTGCAGCCCCTCAACAAGTTGGTGAGAAGTACCAAACAAAACAATTTATCACCCAGTTGTCAAGTGGGTCATGATCCTTTTTGAACTTAGTTAGGTTTGTCTTCAAATAGCAGTCAGTCAGTGGGCCCATATTTGGAGTTTTACTAATTTGGTAGAGCTTGTGCTTCACTGGCTTAATTTCTGAGAATCCAAAATCGGTTCCATACTACCGTTAACATCAAGGAATGGTTTTCGTGCACAAATAGTAAAGAATTAGGGAGCAACTTTTAGTGGCTCTTATCATCTTCCTCACCAATTTTCCACATAGTGCAGGCAGTGTGTGCTTAGCTGTTGCTGTTATAAGTATTCTGCATCTGATCTAGGCAGAATTTTTATGAGAATGCTCATCTAAGATAATAACAGCACATCTTTGAAAGACTTAGGAGTTCTTTAAAAGAATTTTTTTGGCTAGGCAATTGGGATTAAGTGACTTGCTTAGGGTCACACAACTAGTAAGTATTAAGTGTCTGAGGCAGATTTGAACTCTGATCCTTCTAACTTACAAGGCCATTCTATCCATTATCCTCTATCCATTGCCTCATGTAGCTGCCTCAAAATGACTTTTTAAGATTCATTTTTAGAATTTGAGTTTCAGGTTTTCTTTCTCCTATCCTCCTTCCACCCCTGCAGAAGGCAAGCAGTATGATATTGATTATACCTGTGAAATCATGCAAAACATATTTCCATATTAGCCATGTTACAAAGAAAACATACAAACTCCAAAAAAAATAAAACTTCAATCTGCACTTAGAGTTTGTCAGTTTTCTCTCTGGACATAGATAGCATTTTTCACCATGGGTCCTTTGGAATTGTCTTGGATCACTGGAAAGACTTGGGAACTCTGATCAACACAATGATCAACCACAATTCTAGAGGACTTATGATGAAATGTGTTGTCTCTATCTCTATCTCTGAATTAGGGAGGAGATGGACTCAGAGTGTAGATTGAGGTATATAGATGTATCTGTATATTCTATTATTCAATGTATACACAGAGAGAGAAAAAGATGGCCATTGTATATAGAGTGACGGAGGAAAAGAGGGAGAGAGACAAACAAAAATAGCCAAGGTGCCTAGTCGATGCTAAAATTTGTTTTGCTTGAACATACATTTTTATAATGGGCTTTGTTTTCCTTGCTTTCTCATTGGGGATGGGGCAGTGAAGAAAGTAGGAGGGGGAGAATTTGGATCTGAAAATAAAATAAAATTTAAAATAAAAGAAATCACTATCCTCAAACCTGCACACATGCTCTTTGTATTATCCCAAACACATCTGTTCATTGTAACATGGAAAATTGAAAGACCTTTTTTTTTTTTTTTTTTTTAAAGGATGATAGGGAAGCTAATGGGATTTCCCCAAAGCCCCAGGG